>NC_086445.1:296888899-297504970 GCF_028390025.1 Pseudophryne corroboree | reverse complement strand
CCAGCATCCACTACGGACTACGAGAAATAGAATTACCGGTGAGTAAATTCTTATTTTCTCTGACGTCCTAGTGGATGCTGGGGACACCGTAAGGACCATGGGGATTATACCAAAGCTCCCAAACGGGCGGGAGAGTGCGGATGACTCTGCAACACCGAATGAGAAATCTCCAGGTCCTCCTCAGCCAGGGTATCAAATTTGTAGAATTTTGCAAAAGTGTTTGCCCCTGACCAAGTAGCAGCTCGGCAAAGTTGTAAAGCCGAGACCCCTCGGGCAGCCGCCCAAGATGAGCCCACCTTCCTTGTGGAATGGGCTTTTACATATTTAGGCTGCGGTAGTCCCACCGCAGAATGCGCCAGCTGAATAGTGCTACAAATCCAGCGCGCGATAGTCTGCTTAGAAGCAGGAGCACCCAGTTTGTTGGGTGCATACAGGATAAACAGCCAGTCCGTTTTCCTGACTCCAGCCGTCCTGGAACATAAATTTTCAGGGCCCTGACTACGTCCAGTAACTTGGAATCCTCCAAGTTCCTAGTAGCCGCAGGCACCACAATAGGCTGGTTCAAGTGAAACGCTGATACCACCTTCGGGAGAAACTGAGGACGAGTCCTCAACTCTGCCCTATCCATATGGAAAATCAGAGAAAGGCTTTTATATGACAAAGCCGCCAATTCTGACACACGCCTGGCCGAAGCCAGGTCCAACAGCATGACCACTTTCCACGTGAGATATTTCAAATCCACAGTCTTAAGTGGTTCAAACCAATGTAATTTCAGGAACTCCAAAACCACATTGATATCCCAAGGTGCCACTGGGGGCACAAAAGGAGGCTGAATATGCAGAACTACTTTGACAAAAGTCTGAATTTCAGGCAGTGAAGCCAGTTCTTTCTGGAAGATAATCGACAGGGCCGAAATCTGGACCTTAATGGACCCCAATTTGAGGCCCAACGTCACCCCTGCTTATAGGAAATGCAGGAATCGACCCAGTTGAAATTCCTCCGTTGGGGCCTTCCTGGCCTCACACCAAGCAACATATTTCTGCCAAATGCGGTGATAATGTTTTGCGGTGACATCCTTCCTGGCTTTGATCAGGGTAGGGATGACTTCCTCCGGAATGCCCTTTTCCTTCAGGATCCGGTGTTCAACCGCCATGCCGTCAAACGTAGCCGCGGTAAGTCTTGGAACAGACAGGGCCCCTGCTGCAGCAGGTCTTGTCTGAGCGGCAGAGGCCAAGGGTCCTCTGAAAGCATCTCTTGAAGTTCCGGGTACCAAGCTCTTCTTGGCCAGTCCGGAACCACGAGTATAGTTTTCACTCCTCGCCTTCGTATTATTCTCAGTACCTTGGGAATGAGAGGCAGAGGAGGAAACACATAAACCGACTGGTACACCCACGGTGTTACTAGAGCGTCCACAGCGATCGCCTGAGGGTTCTTTGACCTGGCGCAATATCTTTTTAGCTTTTTGTTGAGGCGGGACGCCATCATGTCCACCTGTGGTCTTTCCCAACGGTTTACCAGCATTTGGAAGACTTCTGGATGAAGTCCCCATTCTCCCGGGTGGAGGTCGTTCCCTGTGTGACTGCACCCCAGCCCCGAAGGCTGGCATCCGTGGTCACCAGGACCCAGTCCTGTATTCCGAATCTGCGGCCCTCTAGTAGATGAGCCCTCTGCAGCCACCACAGCAGCGACACCCTGGTCCTTGCCGACAGGGTTATCCGCTGTTGCATCTGGAGATGGGACCCGGACCATTTGTCCAACAGGTCCCACTGGAAAGTCCTTGCGTGGAACCTTCCGAATGGAATTGCTTCGTACGAAGCTACCATTTTTCCCAGGACTCGTGTGCATTGATGTACCGACACCTGTCCCGGTTTTAGGAGGTCTCTGACTAGAGATGACAACTCCTCGGCTTTTTCCACTGGAAGAAACACTTTTTTCTGGTCTGTGTCCAGAATCATTCCTAGGAACAGAAGACGTGTCGTCGGGACCAGCTGTGACTTTGGAATATTGAGAATCCAGCCGTGCTGTTATAGCACTTCCCGAGAAAGTGCTACCCCCACTACCAACTGTTCCTTGGACCTCACCTTTATCAGGAGATCGTCCAAGTACGGGATAATTAAAACTCCCTTCTTGCGAAGGAGTATCATCATTTCGGCCATTACCTTGGTAAAGACCCTCGGTGCCGTGGATAACCCAAACGGCAGCGTCTGGAACTGATAGTGACAGTCCAGTACCACAAATCTGAGGTACTCCTGGTGAGGAGGGTAAATGGGGACATGCAGGTAGGCATCCTTGATGTCCAGAGAGACCATGTAATTCCCCTCGTCCTGGCTCGCAATAACCGCCCTGAGCGATTCCATCTTGAACTTGAACTTTCTGATATACGTGTTCAAGGATTTTAAATTTAAGATGGGTCTCACCGAACCGTCCGGTTTCGGTACCACAAACATTGTGGAATAGTAACCCTTTCCTTGCTGAAGGAGTGGTACCTTGACAATCACTTGCTGTGAATACAGTTTTTGGATAGCCACCAACACTGTTGCTGGTAAGGCAGATTTTAGAAAACGGCGGGGGGGGGGGGGGGGGGGACGTCTCGAATTCCAGCCTGTACCCCTGAGATACTACTTGAAGGATCCAAGGATCCACCTGTGAGAGAGCCCACTGTGTGCTGAAATTTCTGAGACGGGCCCCCACCGTACCCGGGTCCGCCTGTGAAGCCCCAGCGTCATGCTGTGGACTTATCGGACGCGGGGGAGGACTTTTGCTCTTGGGAACTGGCTGTATGCTGCAGCTTTTTCCCTCTACCTTTGCCTCTCGGCAGAAAGGATGCGCCTCGAGCCCTCTTGTGTTTATAGGGCCGAAAGGACTGTACTTGATGATACGGTGCTTTCTTTTGCTGTGGGGTAGCCTGTGGCAAAAATGTCGATTTCCCAGCCGTAGCTGTGGAAACGAGGTCTGAAAGACCATCCCCAAACAGTTCCACCCCCTTATAAGGCAAAACTTCCATGTGCCTTTTTGAATCGGCATCACCTGACCACTGCCGAGTCCATAACCCCCTTCTGGCGGCAATGGACATTGCGCTTATTTTTGATGCCAGCCGGCAAATATCCCTCTGTGCATCGCGCATGTATAAGACAGCGTCTTTTATATGCTCTACTGTCAGCAAAATATTGTCCCTATCCAGTGTATCAATATTATCCGACAGGGAATCTGACCACGCAGCAGCAGCACTGCACATCCATGCTGATGCAATCGCTGGTCGCAATATAATGCCCGTGTGTGTATATATAGCTTTTAGGGTAGCCTCCTGCTTTCTATCAGCAGGATCCTTTAGGGCGGCCATATCCTGAGACGGTAGTGCCACCTGTTTTGATAAACGTGTAAGCGCTTTATCTACCCTGGGGGATGTTTCCCAACGTGACCTATCCTCAATGCTGCCAATAACCGTTTAGAAATTATCAATTTCTTATCGGGGGAAGTCCAGGCTTCCTCACACACCTCATTTAATTCCTCAGATGCAGGAAAAACTGCTGGTAGTTTTTTCTCACCGAACATAATACCCTTTTTTGTGGTACCTGGGGTACTATCAGAAATGTGTAATACATTTTTCATTGCCTCAATCATGTAACGGGTGGACCTATTGGAGGGTACACTAGTCTCATCGTCGTCGACACTGGAGTCAGTATCCGTGTCGACATCTGTGTCTGCCATCTGAGGTAGCGGGCATTTTAAAGCCCCTGATGACATTTGAGACGCTGGAACAGTCACAAGCTGAGTAGCCGGCTGTCCTATGTCGTCAAACCTTTTATGTAAGGAGCTGACACTGTCACGTAATTCCTTCCATAAGTCCATCCACACAGGTGTCGACCCCTCAGGGGGTGACAACACATTTACAGGCATTTGCTCTGCCTCCACATCATTTTCCTCATCATACATGTCGACACCGCGGTACCGACACACAGCACAAACACAGGGAATGCTCTGACAGAGGACAGGACCCCACAAAGCCCTTTGGGGAGACAGAGGGAGAGTATGCCAGCACACACCAGAGCGCTATATAACAGAGGGATATCACTATACAGAGTGTTTTCCCCTATAGCTGCTTGTATTATATATATACTGCGCCTAAATTTAGTGCCCCCCCTCTCTTTTTTACCCTTTCTGTAGTGCAGGACTGCAGGGGAGAGCCAGGGAGCGATCCTTCCAGTGGAGCTGTGAGGGAAAATGGCGCCAGTGTGCTGAGGGAGATGGCTCCGCCCCTTTTTTGGCGGGCTTTCTCCGGCTTTTTGTGTTAATCTGGCATGGGTAATTTACACCTATATAGCCTCTGGGGCTATATATGGTGTCAGTTTTGCCAGCCAAGGTGTTAATATTGCTGCTCAGGGTGCCCCCCCCCCCCCCCAGCGCCCTGCACCCATCAGTGACCGAAGTGTGTGGTGTGCATGAGGAGCAATGGCGCACAGCTGCAGTGCTGTGCGCTACCTTGGAGAAGACAGAAGTCTTCAGCCGCCGATTTTCCGGACCTTCTTGCTTCTGGCTCTGTAAGGGGGACGGCGGCGCGGCTCCGGGAACGGACGACGAGGTCGGGTACTGTGTGCGATCCCTCTGGAGCTAATGGTGTCCAGTAGCCTAAGAAGCCCAAGCTACCACCACTTAGGTAGGTTCGCTTCTTCTCCCCTTAGTCCCTCGCTGCAGTGAGCCTGTTGCCAGCAGGTCTCACTGTAAAATAAAAAACCTAAACTATACTTTCTTTCTAGGAGCTCAGGAGAGCCCCTAGTGTGCATCCAGCTCGGCCAGGCACAGAAATCTAACTGAGGCTTGGAGGAGGGTCATAGGGGGAGGAGCCAGTGCACACCAGATAGTCCTAAATCTTTCTTTAGATGTGCCCAGTCTCCTGCGGAGCCGTCTATTCCCCATGGTCCTTACGGAGTCCCCAGCATCCACTAGGACGTCAGAGAAAGATAGTTATCATTTGTCTTATAAATTACCAGTTTCAGCTATGTTGCATTCTGACGCTTCAATGCCAGACCTCACATCGCAAGAAGAACATGAGGAAGGTGAATTGGACCAGCAGTCAGATAGTGAGGTTACTGATACCCCGCCCATTTATAATCTCATCAGGGCAGTACGTCAGGTTCTTTATTTCTCTAACGTCCTAGTGGATGCTGGGGACTCCGTCAGGACCATGGGGAATAGCGGCTCCGCAGGAGACAGGGCACAAAAGCAAGCTTTTAGGATCACATGGTGTGTACTGGCTCCTCCCCCTATGACCCTCCTCCAAGCCTCAGTTAGGTTTTTGTGCCCGGCCGAGAAGGGTGCAATCTAGGTGGCTCTCTTAAAGAGTTACTTAGAAAAAGTTTTTAGGTTCTTTATTTTCAGTGAGTCCTGCTGGCAACAGGCTCACTGCATCGAGGGACTTAGGGGAGAGATTTTCAACTCACCTGCGTGCAGGATGGATTGGATTCTTAGGCTACTGGACATAGCTCCAGAGGGAGTCGGAACACAGGGCTCGCCCTGGGGTTCGTCCCGGAGCCGCGCCGCCGACCCCCCTTGCAGACGCTGAAGATGAAGAGGTCCGGAACCAGGCGGCAGAAGACTCTCAGTCTTCATCAGGTAGCGCACAGCACTGCAGCTGTGCGCCATTGTTGTCAGCACACTTCACACAGCGGTCACGGAGGGTGCAGGGCGCTGGAGGGGGGCGCCCTGGGCAGCAATGTATAATACCTGTATGGCGAAAAATACATCACATATAGCCCTTGAGGCTATATGGATGTATTTAACCCCTGCCAGATATCTAAAACTCCGGAGAAGAAGCCCGCCGAAAAGGGGGCGGGGCCTATTCTCCTCAGCACACAGCGCCATTTTCCCTCACAGAAAGGCTGGTGGGAAGGCTCCCATGCTCTCCCCTGCACTGCACTACAGAAACAGGGTTAAAACAGAGAGGGGGGGCACTGATTTGGCGATATGTATATATATATATTAAAAGGAACACTTATATAAAGGTTGTCCCTGGATAATTATAGCGTTTTGGTGTGTGCTGGCAAACTCTCCCTCTGTCTCCCCAAAGGGCTAGTGGGTCCTGTCCTCTATCAGAGCATTCCCTATGTGTGTGCTGTATGTCGGTACGTGTGTGTCGACATGTATGAGGAAAATATTGGTGAGGAGGCGGAGCAAATTGCCTGTATGGTGATGTCACTCTCTAGGGAGTCGACACCGGAATGGATGGCTTATTTATGGAAATTACGTGACAATGTCAACACGCTGCAAGCCGGTTGACGACATGAGAGGGCCGGCGAACAAATTAGTATCTGTCCAGGCGTTTCAAACACCGTCAGGGGCTGTAAAATGCCCATTTACCTCAGTCGGTCGACACAGACCCAGACACGGACACTGATTTCAGTGTCGACGGTGAAGAAACAAACGTATTTTCTTTTAGGGCCACACGTTAAGGGCAATGAAGGAGGTGTTACATATTTCTGATACTCCAAGTACCACAAAAAAGGGTATTATGTGTGAGGTGAAAAAACTACCTGTAGTTTTTCCTGAATCAGATAAATTAAATGAAGTGTGTGATGATGCGTGGGTTTCCCCCGATAGAAAATTATTGGCGGTATACCCTTTCCCGCCAGAAGTTAAGGCGCGGTGGGAAACACGCCTCAGGGTGGATAAGGCGCTCACACGCTTATCAGAACAAGTAGCGGTACCATCTACGGATAGGGCCATACTTAAGGAGCCAGCTGATAGGAGGCTGAAAAATATCCTAAAAAGTATACACACACATGCTGGTGTTATACTGCGACCAGCGATCGCCTCAGCCTGGATGTGCAGAGCTGAGGTGGCTTGGTCGGATTCCCTGACTAAAAATATTGATACCTTTGACAGGGACAGTATTTTATTGACTATAGAGCATTTAAAGGATGCATTTCTATATATGCGAGATGCGCAGAGGGATATTTGCACTCTGGCATCAAGAGTAAATGCGATGTCCATATCTGCAAGAAGATGTTTATGGACACGACAGTGGTCAGGTGATGCAGATTCCAAACGGCACAAAGATGTATTGCCGTATAAAGGGGAGGAGTTATTTGGGGTCGGTCCATGGGACCTGGTGGCCAGGGCAACTGCTGGAAAATCCACCGTTTTTTACCCTAAGTCACATCTCTGCAGAAAAAGACACCGTCTTTTCAGCCTCAGTCCTTTCGTCCCTATAAGAGTCATATCTGCCCAGGGATAGAGGAAAGGGAAGAAGACTGCAGCAGGCAGCCCATTCCCAGGAACAGAAGCCCTCCACCGCTTCTACCAAGTTCTCAGCATGACGCTGGGGCCGTACAGGACCCCTGGATCCTACAAGTAGTATCCAAGGGGTACAGATTGGAATGTCGAGAGGTTTCCCCCCTCGCAGGTTCCTGTAGTCTGCTGTACCAATGTCTCCCTCCGACAGGGAGGCAGTATTGAAAACAATTCACAAGCTGTATTCCCAGCAGGTGATAATAAATTTACCCCTCCGACAACAAGGAAAGGGGTATTACTCCACACTATATGGTGGTACTGAAGGCTAGGTGAGACCTATTCTAAATCTGAAAAATTTGAACACTTACAAGGGTTCAAATCCAGATGGAGTCACTCAGAGCAGTGATAGCAAAGAACAAGGGGACTATATGGTGTCCCGGGACATCAGGGATGCTTACCTCCATGTCCCAAAATTTGTCTTTTCTCACCAAGGGTACCTCAGGTTCGTGGTACAGAACTGTCACTATCAGTTTCAAGACGATGCCGTTGGATTGTCCAAGGCACCCCGGGTCCTTACCAAGGTAATGACCGAAAGGAGGATTCGTCTTCAAAGAAAATGGACGACCTCCTGATAAGAACAAGGTCCAGAGAACAGTTGGAGGTCGGAGTAGCACTATCTCAAGTAGTTCTACGACAGCACGGGTGGATTCTAAATATTCCAAAACCGCAGTTGTTCCGACGACACGTCTGCTGGTCCTAGGGATGATTCTGGACACAGTCCAGGAAAAGGTGTTTCTCCCAGAGGAGAAAGCCAGGGAGTTATCCGAGCTAATCGGGATCCTCCTAAAACCAGGAAAAGTGTCAGTGCATCATTGCACAAGAGTCCTGGTAAAAATGGTGGCTTATTACGAAGCGCTTCCATTCGGCAGATTTCACGCAAGAACTCTTCAGTGGGATCTGCTGGACAAATGGTCCGGATCGCATCTTCAGATGCATCAGCGGATAACCCTATATCCAAGGACAAGGGTGTCTCTCCTGTGGTGATTACAGAGTGCTCATCTTCTAGAGGGCCGCAGATTCGGCATTCAGGATTGGATGCTCGTGACCACGGAGGCCAGCCTGAGAGGCTGGGGAGCAGTCACACAAGGAGTGTGATCAAGTCTGGAGAATTCTCTCCACATAAATATACTGGAGCTAAGAGCAAATTTATAATGCTCTAAGCTTAGCAAGACCTCTGCTTCAAGGTCAGCCGGTATTGATCCAGTGGGATAACATCACGGCAGTCGCCCACGTAAACAGAAAGGGCGGCACAAGAAGCAGGAGGGCAGTGGCAAAACTGCAAGGATTTTTCGCTAGGCGGAAAATCATGTGATAGCACTGTCAGTAGTGTTCATTCCGGGAGTGGACGACTGGGAAGCAGACTTCCTCAGCAGGCACGACCTCCACCCGGGAGAGTGGGAACTTCATCGGGAAGTTTTCCGCATGATTGTGAACCGTTGGGAAAGACCAAAGGTGGACATGATGGCGTCCCGCCCGAACAAAAAATGGGACAGGTATTGCGCCAGGTCACGAGACCTTCAGGCGATAGCTGTGGACGTCCTGGTAACACCGTGGGTGTAACAGTCGGTGTATGTGTTCCCTCCTCTGCTTCTCATAACCAAGGTATTGAGAATTATAAGACATAGAGGAGTAAGAACTATACTCGTGGCTCCGGATTGGCCAAGAGGGACTTGGTAACCGGAACTTCAAGAGATGCTCACAGAGGACTAATGGCCTCGGGAGCTAAGAAGGGATTTGCTTTCAGCAAGTACCATGTCTGTTCCAAGAGGAACCGTGGCATCGGCCTTTAAGAAAGGACCTGCTCCAGCAGGGACCTTGTCTGTTCCAAGACTTACCGCTACTGCGTTTGACGGCATGGCGGTTTGAACGCCGGATCCTAAGGGAAAAGGCATTCCGGAAGAGGTCATACCTACCCTGGTCAAAGCCAGGAAGGAGGTGACCGCACAACGTTATCACCACATGTGGTAAAAATATGTTGCGTGGGTGAGGCCAGGAAGGCCCCACGAAAAAATTTCAACTAGGTCGTTTCCTGCACTTCCTGCAAACAGGAGTGTCTATGAGCCTAAAATTGGTGTCCATTAAGGTTCAAGTTTCGGCCCTATAGATTTTCTTCCAGAAAGAATTGGCTTCAGTTCCTGAATTCCAGACGTTTGTCAAGGGAGTATTGCATATACAGCCCTTGTGTGCCTCCAGTGGCACCGTGGGATCTCAACGTAGTGTTGGGATTCCTCAAATCATATTGGTTTGAACCACTCAAATCTGTGGATTTGAAATATCTCACATGGAAAGTGACCATGCTGTTGGCCCTGGCCTCGGCCAGGCGATTGTCAAAATTGGCGGCTTTGTCTTACAAAAGCCCATATTTGATTTTCCATTCGGACAGGGCAGAACTGCGGACTCGTCCCCAGTTTCTTCCTAAGGTGGTGTCAGCGTTTCACCTGAAACAACCTATTGTGGTGCCTGCGGCTACTACGGACTTGGAGGACTCCAAGTTGCTAGACGTTGTCAGGGCCCTGAAAATATATATATATATATATATATATATATATAATTCCAGGACGGCTGGAGTCAGAAAGTCTGACTTGCTGTTTATATTGTAGGCACCCAAAAAGCTGGGTGCTCCTGCTTTTAAGCAGACTATTGCTCGTTGGATTTGTAGTACAATTCAGCTTGCACATTCTGTGGCAGGCCTGCCACAGCCAAAATCTGTAAATGCCCATTCCACAAGGAAGGTGGGCTCATCTTGGGCGGCTGCCCGAGGGGTCTCGGCTTTACAACTTTGCCGAGCAGCTACTTGGTCAGGGGCAAACACGTTTGCTAAATTCTACAAATTTGATACCCTGGCTGAGGAGGACCTGGAGTTCTCTCATTCGGTGCTGCAGAGTCATCCGCACTCTCCCGCCCGTTTGGGAGCTTTGGTATAATCCCCATGGTCCTGACGGAGTCCCCAGCATCCACTAGGACGTTAGAGAAAATAAGATTTTACTTACCGATAAATCTATTTCTCATAGTCCGTAGTGGATGCTGGGCGCCCATCCCAAGTGCGGATTGTCTGCATTACTTGTACATAGTTATTGTTACAAAAAAATCGGGTTATTATTGTTGTGAGCCATCTTTTTTAGAGGCTACTTCATTGTTATCATACTGTTAACTTGGTTAAAATCACAAGTTGTACGGTGTGATTGGTGTGGCTGGTATGAGTCTTACCCGGGATTCAAGATCCTTCCTTATTGTGTACGCTCGTCCGGGCACAGTACCTAACTGAGGCTTGGAGGAGGGTCATAGGGGGAGGAGCCAGTACACACCATGTGATCCTAAAAGCTTGCTTTTGTGCCCTGTCTCCTGCGGAGCCGCTATTCCCCATGGTCCTGACGGAGTCCCCAGCATCCACTACGGACTATGAGAAATAGATTTATCGGTAAGTAAAATCTTATTTTTACGGAGGTTGAAGAACCTCTTTCAAATGATGAAGTGTTTTTTGCTAAAAGACAGAGATTTCTGTTGTGTTTTCCTTATTCAGATTCTCTTAATAAGCAGTTAACAGAGTCATGGAAGAATCCAGATAAACGGTGTTCTATACCTTGCCGGTTTTTGTCTAGTTACCCGTTCCCAGTCTAAATGGGAAAATCCACCGATTGTGGATTCGTCGGTGTCAAAACTTTTTAAAAAGTTAGCCATTCCAGTACCAGCTGCTACTACGCTTAAAGACCCGTCAGAGCATAAGCTAGAAGCTATGCTAAAGTCAATGTATACAGCAGTAGGGGTGCTGCTTTAGACCTGCTTTGGTGGGAGTTTGAGTGAATAAGCCTGTAATTGCATGGATAACAGCTCAAGTCGGCCCTGCAAGAAGACCACCTTATACTTCTCGCTGATTACATCTGTGAATCTGCTGAGTATCTATGTACGGCTTCTATGGACGTCGGCCAGGTTAGTTCTCGCCTTTAAGCTTCACTAGTTGCGGTACGACGTGCACTTTAGCTGCGTTCTTGGCAAGCAGAGACCGAGTCCTAACGAGGAATAGAAACGTTACCTTACGCTGGCGAGATGTTGTTTGGTACTGAATTGGACAAATGGATTTCTCAGGCCACGGAGGGAAAATCTGTTTTCCTACCATTACCTACACAGGTTCCTAAACAAAAATATATATAGGACCAGCGTTCAAATCCTTTACACCTCAGTCCTTTTGAGGCCGTGCTAGAGCAACAACCACACACAGTAGACGTGATAGAGGATGTGGTTTTCAACAAACCACTAACCGTCGTCAGGACACTAAGACCGCTGACAAGCCAGTGGCCTGACGGGCTCCCAGCCCATCTCGTGTCTTCAGTTGTGGGAGCATGCCTTCAGACGTTTCATTTGGCGTGGTTTCGGACGTCCACAGATGGGTGGATCCGCAATTTAGTGTTAAAATGTTACAAAATAGAGTTCGATTGTCTTCCACCAAAGCACTTTTTCAAGACAGGTCTGCCTATGTCAGAAGACAAAAAGGCGGTTATACAGACCGCAATTCAGTTTCTGGTAGATTCAGCAGTTTTGATTCTGGTTCCAGTTCATTAACAGGGTCAAGGTTATTATTCCAGTCTTTTTGTAGTACCAAAGCCGGATAGCTCTGTCAGACCGATATTGGACCTAAAGGGGCTCAATCAGTACGTCACTTACTACAGATTCAAGATGGAATCCCTGCGGTCAGTAATTGCAGGTTTAGAGCCACAGGAATTCATGATTGCGCTGGATCTCAAGGATGTGTACTTGCACATTCCAATTTGTCCACCACAGCAGTTGTACTTAAGGTTTGCAGTAGAACAAAACCATTATCAATTTCAGGCCCTACCTTTTGGCCTCTCGTCAGCGCCTCGTGTATTCACAAAAGTGATGTCTGTGATGATAGCTAATCTCAGATCCCTGGGAGTGATAATAGTTCCGTACTTAAACAATCTGCTCATCAAAGCTCCGTCTCAACATATACTATTTCAACATGCTTTACTAACGTACAATGTACTAGTTTAGCACGGTTGGATTGTTAACTTCAAGAAATCAAGCCTGATTCCATCTCAAAGACTTCAATTCCTAGGAATGATTCTCGATACGGAGGATCAACAAATTTACTTGCCAGAACAGAAGGCACAAAGTATTTGTCATCTGGTACAGTTAGTGCTCAAACCACGGACATTTGTGCATTCGACTGTTAGTAAAGATGGTGGCGTCTTTCGAAGCACTCCAGTTCGGAAGATTTCACTTGCGTCCTTTTCAGCTGGATGTTCTCGCACAGTGGTCAGGCTCGCATCTACAAATTCATCGGATGGTGCGGTTGTCTCCAAGGGCCAGAGTATCACTACTCTGGTGGCTCCAAGTACACAATCTCACTGCAGGAAAAAGGTTCGGCGTCTGGAATTAGATAATTCTAACGACGGACCCGAGTCTCAGAGGTTGGGGAGCAGTGGACCAAGAAAGATTACTGTCTATAAATGTCCTGGAACTCAGATCAATGTACAACACGCTGCGACGAGCAGTGCACATGCTCCGGTCTCAGACTGTCCAGGTTCAGTCAGACAACGCGACGGCAGTCGCATACATCAACAAACAAGGAGGAACTCGAAGTCGCATGGCCATGCGGGAAGTTGCTTGAATCCTCAATTGGGCCGAGCATCACCAGGTGATATGGTCGGCAGTGTTCATTCCAGGAGTGGACACCTGGGATACAGATTATCTCAGATGTCAGGATTTTCATCCAGGAGAATAGGCATTAAATCCAGAAGTGTTCCAGATGTTTGTCCATCTCACCAAAATCATCAAACTTCCCAGTATGTGTCCAGAACAAGAGATCCAAATGCAATGGCAGTGGATTCTCTCCCGATCGCATGGCCGTACAGCCTCGTGTATCTGTTTCCACCATTTCCGCTGCTTCCTCGGTTGCTAAAGTGGATCAAAAGAGAGTACACAACAGTCATACTAGTGGCGCCTCATTGGCCTCTGAGAGTGTGGTTCTCGGATCTGCACGGTCTAATCGCAGACGACCCGTGGACGCTTCCGCTACGTCCGGACCTGCTGCAACAGGGTCCGTTACCTTACCCCGATTTAGCGCGGCTGCGTTTGACGGGGTGGCTGTTTAAAACTGCCCTCTTTAGATGAGACGACATTCCAGAATCGATTATACCAACCATATTACGTGCTATAACGTGCTATTACGTGCCAGTTATGGCAGCTCATTATCACAGGATTTGGCGTGCCTACATAGGGTGTTGTGAAGCTCAGAAGTTTCTGACATCTTTCAAGTTATCCCGTCTTTTGCTATTTTTACAGACTGGGTTAGATGGAGGACTATGTTTATCTACACTAAAGGTGCAGGTATCTGCTTTATCAATTTACTTTCAAAGGCGTTTGGCCCTTTTGCCAACAGTTCACACTTTCCTGCAAGGTGTCGTAAGAGTACAAACTCCATTTATACCACCTACAGCGCCATGGGACTTGAATCTGGTTTTTTATTTTTTACAGTCTTCAATTTTTGAACCCTTACAACAAGTTGAAGTTAAGTTTCTAACTTGGAAAACAGTTTTTCTCCTAGCCTTAGCTTCAACAATGTGTGTTTCAGATTTGGGTGCCTTGACATGCAATCCACCATATTTAGTGTTTCATAATGATAGAGCGGAACTTCAGTCGAATACCGCTTTCCTACCAAAGGTGGTATCTTCTTTTCACATCAATCAACTAATCGTAGTTCCGGTATTATCAGAAAGTGCATGAACTCCAGCTGCTTTGGATGTGGTATGCGCACTACGCGTTCATGTAGCCCGAAGATAAACAGTACGTAAAATGGATACATTGTTTGTTCTCAGGCTTACCTTCATGCTAGGCTACAACCGCCTACATCAGTTTCAGCTCATTCCACACGTTCTGTGGGAAATTCTTGGCAGCAGGTCGTGGAGCTTCTACGACGCAACTTTGCCGTGTGGCTACATGGTCATCAGTGCACACGTTTGTGCGCTTTTACACGTTTGCGGCATCCGCATCTAGCTTTGGCCGTCTAGTGTTCCAGGTGCCAAACAGCTCTCCCGCTCAAGGGAGAAACTTTGGTACGTCCCAAGAGTACTCCAGTGACCCCTAGTGGATGAAAAAGAAAATATGATTTTTGTACTTACCAGATAAATCATTTTCTTTAAATCCACAGGGGACACTGGACGCCCGCCTAGAGCAGTTTCACCTGTCTTGTGGTAAATTCAGTAGAGCTTATGGTAACATTTTCTCACCGACTTGTTCAAATGTTACGGTGATATGTATTGTTGTACCAACTGTTTAGTTGTCTGTTACGTTATGTGCTAACTTCATTGTTGTCCAGTATGGTATAATGTTATATGTAATTCTCTAGTATTCATTCTCTCTATCGCTCCTGTTCGGCTCAGTAAAAAAACACTGAGGTACCTTGGGAGTATGGAGGGAGTGGGGAGTTACTAATTTAATTATTTAAATGTGCCTATCCCTGCTAACGCCCCATCCATATCTCAAGAGTACTCCAGTGCCCCCTGTGGATTCAAAGAAAAATATTTATCTGGTAAGTACCCAAATCCTATTTTCTCTCTCTGTACCTCTCTCCACTCCAATCTATCCTCAATTCTGCTGCCTGGCTCATTTTCCTCACCAAACACACTATGTCCACCTCTCCTCTCTTACAAGACCTTCACTGGCTTCCCTTCCCTTTCAGAATCCATTTCAAGCTTCTCACACTCACAAAGTCCTCACCTACTCCTCTCCCATTTACATCTCTGACCTTATCTCCCCTTACACTCCCACCCGTCCTCTTCGCTCTGCTAATGCACGCTGACTCTCCTGCCTTCTGATTACTTCCTCCCACTCCTACCTCCAATATTTTTCACGTGCTGCTCCAATTCTCTGGAATTCTTTACCTCCCCCCCTCAGACTCTCCACCTCTCTACTAAACTTCAAACGGGCTCTCAAGACCCACTTCTTCAAACCCAGCCAATTCTCATCCTAACCCTCTGTTCCACGCCTTCTATGTACCCCATCTGTGTCACCACTATCAGTCTACCCCTCACCTTTAGAATGTAAGCTCTCACGAGTATTTCCCTCTTCCCTCATGTGCTTATGCTTTCTCTCACTTTAATATTCTTCAACTGCATCAACTTCAGCAGTGTTCTGCCACCTGATACTTATTTCAGTGTTATCTGCTGATGTAACTATGTTTATTTACCCTGTACTTGTCCTATATTGTCTTCAACTGTAAGTTGCTGTTTTCCTGTTTTGATTATTTGTTTATGTACTCTGTAATTTGGGGCTGCAGAACCCTTGTGGCACCTTAGAAATTAAGGATAATAATAATAATAATAATAACAACGTGGTGCTTCAGCAGAACAGATATATAAGGCAGCCACATGGTCTTCCATTAACACATTCATTAGACATTATGCTATGGATCTAACAAGAAAAATTTTTTTGTGAATCCCTAGTAAATGGCGCACTGGAAAGCAGCCCACAGGCCGGTTCACCACAAAAAGAACCTCACCAGAAAAGTTCAAATAATTCTACAAGTTTGAATACACATATGTGGGACCCAGAATAGTAGGCACTTAAATAAACAATAAAAATATACTCAACACAACATCCCTGTGGTACGTGGATGTATTTGATCTCCAAATTGTGACGTAGGCAATCTCTTTCCTTTTTCTGAAGTACCGTTCTCCTCTCTAGTTGATGTTAACATGAAAAGGAAACAATGTATTTATGTGTAGTAATGTTTCAATAATAAACAATAACAAACAAGTCTCTCTTGATTTTCTAGATTTTCACACGGTGAGAGCAATATTTCTCCACCTTAGAGGCGTACCCCGACTCACTTTCCAAACGATAGATTAAAGCTTATAAAGGTATATTTCATCCACCACTGTGCCAAAAAGCTGTAAATTTGGATGGTGATTCCCTCTTTCCCAGGAAAGTGAGCGTACCTTACTCACAAGAAAGAAAAGTGATAAAAGTGTATCAAGGTTTCTTTAAACACACCAAGAGGTGAATGTAAGGCGTACCCTACTCACGGCAATAAAGGTTGTATTCAGACACATCTGGGTTTCTTTTAAGGGTAAACCATGTAACTTGTTGCCATTGGTTACTCCCATGTAAGTATTCCAGAAAGGTCATCAAAACATGGCAATAGAATCACAATAGATCCACAAAAAGTATTTTTATTTAAAAAAATCATACATTTGGGATTTAGGAAATAAAACCAATGAAAAAAAGTTTACAAAGTCTTTAAGATGTTTATAGCAGCATGACTTGTAAATCCAAAAAAAGAAAAACAATAAAAGATCTTGAACAAAAAAAATAGAACAAGAAAAATTTCTATTTAAAAACAAAGTCAATTCGTACCTAAATGTTGTAGTAGAAAGTACTATACCATTTAGGTACAAATTGACTTTGTTTTTAAATAGAAATTTTTCTTGTTCTGTTTTTTTTTTGTTTGTTTTTCTTTTTTTAATAAAAATACTTTTTGTGGATCTATTGTGATACTATTGCCATGTTTTGATGACCTTTCTGGAATACTTACATGGGAGTAACCAATGGCAACAAGCTACACAGTTTACCAATAAAAGAAACCCACATGCGTCTGAATACAACATTTATTGCCGTGAGTAGGGTAGGCTTTACATTCACCTCTTGAAACCTTGATACACTTTTATCACTTTTCTTTCTTGTGAGTAAGGTACGCTCACTTTCCAGGGAAAGAGGGTCTCACCACCCAAATTTACAGCTTTTTGGCACAGTGGTGGATGAAAGATACCTTTATAAGCTTTAATCTATCGTTTGGAAAGTGACTTGGGGTACGCCTCTAAGGTGGAGAAATATTGCTCTCACCGTGTGAAAAGCTAGAAAATCAAGAGAGACTTGTTTGTTATTGTTTATTATTGAAACATTACTACACATATATACATTGTTTCCTTTTCATGTTAACATCAACTTGAGAGGAGAACGGTACTTCAGAAAAAGGAAAGAGATTGCCTACGTTACGATTTGGAGATCAAATACATCCACATACCACAGGGATGTTGTGTGGAGTATAATTTTTTGTTTATTTTAGCACCTACTATTCTGGGTCCCACATATGTGTATTCAAACTTGTAGAATTATGCCATGGATATCTTTGCCTCTCATGATGCTGAATTCGGGCTAAGGGTTCTCCTGTCCGATCAGGTGCGTCCCCACCACAAAATGGAATTCCCATTGTTATCTTGTGGATAACCTGTGGACCCTGCCTGAGAAATATACGGTATGGTAAGAACTTACCGTTGCTAACATTATTTCTCCTAAGTCCACAGAATCCACAGGGATCCCACCCTGACGCACCTCATTTGAGGATCCTTTTACTCACTAACCTCTTCCTCCTTGTACGGAAAGGTGTGCATGTGTGTTCTTATCGCCTGATTAGGGCTATCTATGAGTTGTGTTCCAAAGCCTTGAGCTTCAGAATACAACTGATTTGCCTGAGCCAGGAGGCGTGGATATATGGACGGGCCCGTTGCATGCTGGGAGGCAGGAAAGCTTTGACTAAATAGTGCAAATCCACTGTCGCTTCATCATATCCCGTTGTTATCCTGTGGACCTTTGAGAAATACCGTTATCAATGGTAATTTCTTACCATTACATACTGTATATATTGCTAACTAGGAGAGATCTCATAGTGTATACATGGTTTTAGGTAATGGGGAAACAAGTACAAATTCTCTGTACATGGTGCCCTGTGCACAATACAGGTTGCATATCCCTTATCCAAAATGCTTGGGACCAGAAGTATTTTGGATATCTGATTTTTCCGTATTTTGGAATAATTGCAAACCATATTGAGATATCATGGCGATGGGACCCAAGTCTAAGCACAGAATGCATTTATGTTTCATATACACCTTATACACACACAACCTGAAGGTCATTTTAGCCAATATTTTTAATAACATTGTGCATTAAACAAAGTGTGTGTACATTCACACAATTCATTTATGCTTCCTATACACCTTATAAACACAGCTTGAAGGTCATTTAATACAATATTTTAATAACTTTGTGTATTAAACAAAGTTTGTGTACATTGAGCCATCAGAAATTAAAGGTTTCACTATTTCACTCTCACTCAAAAAAATCCGTATTTCGGAATATTTGGTTATGGGATACTCAACCTGTAATGCTGCTTACTATATGCAATGATTTGATACCATCATTTGTTTGAAAATATGTACTACTTTACATACAAATAGAAGACAGTCTTACTTGCATTACATATACATGAACAAAAATGGAAGGTTTAATAGGAATGGATTTGGAAAATGACATTAGATATTTTTGTACTTTTCAGTATGAAGAAGAATTTACAATTCGCCAAGAGACTCAGTCCCAATTGCAGAAAAATGAAGGAAAAATCAATGAACTTCAAGCAGAATTACAGGCTTTTAAATCCCAGGTAATGGACCATGTTAAATGAATCTATTGAATACAAGAACATGACTGTTGAAACAAATTCCACTTAATACCTTTCAAACAAGAGTAGGATTTCAGATTTCTCAACACCCTCCTGGAATTGTTTACTATCAATTTTCTTATTCATAGGTTCCACTTTATGGCTCAAAAAGTATTATAGAAAGTCATTAATTAGCCATGTGTGAACTTAAATTGATCTATTTTTCTGCTAAGTTTTATGTTAATTAAATATGTTTCATTTAGGTTTTGCTCTCAGTGTCACATTTGTTGTAAGTAATTAACCACAGAGGGTAGAAACTCTTCAGCTTGTGGATTTGGCATTCATCACTGATCTTTGTCTCTGCGCAGGAAATTATTCCTCAAGCAATCTATTTTGTTGAACCTTCGGCTTTTGGTAACCTGCAGTGAAAGATAACCTGCCGTGTGGAGAGGAATATTTTCTGATAATTTTTCAATTTAAAAAGTAAACAGATTGAAACATAACAAAGCGTGTTATTTCCTTTCAAGACATGTCATTTGGTAGTGTGACATATCTGATGTGTAGTTGAAGCTGAATATATATATATATATATATATATATATATATATATATATATATATATATAATTTTTATGTTTTTTTTTTCTCTCTGCTTTGTTTTTATTGTGAGAGGGAATAGCTTAAAAAGGGTAAATGTAAATTGAGAAATAGGTTGAAAAATGGATTAACCTGAACACTTTCTACATCACTTGTATCTTGTGGTTGTTTTATGGAAAATGTTTGCAGTATGTATTTTTACACACTGCACATGATAATTTTGATGGGGAATTTCAGTTTGTTGAAGTGCACATTGTATGAGCCTAAATGTGACAATGACTTAGGGTGTTAAATCTTTGTAATGAATGAACCTACTGTCTGCATGTAACCAGGTTTAAAATAGGCAACAAAAGAGCAGCCTGTGTGCCAGTTGGTGTGCTAATAGCAGCTAGACTGTTTCAGAGAGTTGGATGCTGGGAGGAGAAGATGCTGCAGGAGCTGACAGGTTATAGACACTGAAGTATGTGTGGACACAATGATACACTATAGATGGGCACTATTTACAGTAAGGGGAAATGGTGTTGACTTTTCTCTAGCTTTACACATCATTAACTTCCTCAGTGCATATTTGTGCCCACCTTACTTATGACATATTAAAATTATATTCCCTAGCTAATTTGGGCATCAAGTAAAACAGAAATACTAAATTATAGGATTAATTGTCTTTATATGCATTGCTAGTGCTAATACAGAACTAAATTACTATGTGCTATACACTATGATTTAGCTTTGTCTACATGCAGATTGAGCGCATAAACACCTACAAATGTATTTTTAACTTTTGTCAGCAAATCATACACATTGCAGCTCACAACTCCCGGCATAGTGTTGTGTACGCCACTCTATGTCAGCTTTTGAATGGGAAGTATGCATGCTCCCCCCGCCCATTCTTTCTAATGGGAGCCAGTTAGCGATGTGTACATGTTGGCATGCTACAGTGCTTACGCATCGCGATCCTGCTACAGTACACTGCTATAAGCAGCAGGACACGTTGGTATATTTGACCTCATAATGTTTAGACGTATATTGCAACAACAATTTACTTTTGCAGTTTCTCCAGTATACTGTTACATTGTCCAGTATGCGGTTTCATAGAGTTTTAACAAATTAGCATTCAAGACTTTGGTTTCATTGCAAGGTATACTGCTAGACCAGGGGTGTCAAACTTGCGGCCCTCATGCGGACCCTACTGCATCCTTTTGCGGCACACGAGCAGGGTACCTTTTGTGGCCACATTGTCAGGGGTTAACGTGGGGCGGCTCTGCATCCCTGGCTTCTGCATCCATCCAGCCATGGAAATGTTGCCTCTATGTCTGTACCGTCCACCGGCACCCAAGATTCATAGCCAGCGGCGGTGTGAAGCAGCCATCAGGGAGCCCCGGTACCCTCACAGACAGCCTTGGCCTTTACAGCCGGAGCCCTGACTCCTTAAGCAGCATGCCCACAGAGGAGCATCCTGCAAGTGTAGGTCTCTGCAGCATGCTGCACAGGTGATGGGGGTGTAATGGGGAAGTATGTGTAACTGGCACTGTACAGGGGGACATTGTTTGTAACTGGTAGTATACTCTGAGACATTATGTGTAACTTGCAAAATACGGGGGGACATTATGTGTAACTTGCACTATACTGGGTGACATTATGTTTCACTGCCAGTATAGCGGAGACGTGCATCAGGCACTATACTGGGTAACATTATTTGTAATTGGCAGAATACTGGGAGACTACATGTGAAACTGGCAGTATAGTGGGAGACATTATGTGCATCAGGCACTATACTGGGTAATATTATTTGTAATTGGCAGAATACTGGGAGACTACATGTGAAACTGGCAGTATAGTGGGAGACATTATGTGCATCAGACACTATACTGGGTAACATTATTTGTAATTAGCAGAATACTGCAAGACTACATGTGAAACTGGCAGTATAGAGGGAGACATTATGTGCATCAGGCACTAGACTGGGTAACATTATTTCTCTTACATCCTAGTTGATGCTGGGGTCCACATTAGTATCATGGGGTATAGACGGGTCCACCAGGAGCCATTGGCACTTTAAGAGTTTGAGAGTGTGGGCTGGCTCCTCCCTCTATGCCCCTCCTACCAGACTCAGTTTAGAAAATGTGCCTGGAGGAGCCAGTCACAGCTAGGGGAGCTCCACAGAGCTTTTCTGGAAAAGTTTCTTTTTACAGGTTATTATTTTACAGGGAGACTACTGACAACAGCTTCCCTGCAGCGAGGGACTAAGGGGGGAGCAGTGTCCGCCTTCCGGGGTCGGAGCCACTGTCTCCACTGACTGGACACTAAGCTCCAGAGGGGTCAGATCGTTCCCTGCCACAGGGGACCGCTCGCCCCAGCAGCATGCTGCCAACCCCTTACAGATCTGAAGATGTGGTGAGTGAGACACCGACCCCCCTAGCAAGCGGCGTGCCGGTGTGAAAATGGCGGCAGCGGGAAGGGAGCGCGGTATTAACCTGCGCTCCGGAGAAGGCTCCCTGGGCCAGCGCTTGCCCCCTATACTGGTCCAGAAGCCTGTCGGGGGCCACAGATCTCAGCCAGCACATTTTCCTCAGGCCAGTATAATCTATGAAGAGCGGGAAGACAGCGCCATTAAGGAGGCGGTGCTTCCCCTCAGAGCGGACCCAGCAGCATTCCAGCGCCATTTTCCTGCCTGCACAACGCTGAGGGGAAGAACAGGTCCCTCCACAGCAACTCCAGCTGTCTGTACACGGTACCAGGGGGTTGTAGAAGGGAGGAGAGGCTGTAATATGACTGTGTGTCCTATTAAGGTGCACAGTCAGCGCTGATAAGGGGTCTCCCTTTACTAAAAGCGCTGTATGTGGGTTGACTCCAATCTCTGTGTCTCTTGCCATTCTTGGGGGGAAACTCTGTCTGCCCTCACCTGTGTGTGTGTGTGTGTGTGTGTGTGGAGTGTTTGGTGGTCTCCTTTAGCTATGTCCAGGGACGCTGTGTCATATGCTGCAGAGGATTTATCCTCCCAGGATGATCCCATTCCATGTAATCAGGATAGCACTGGTTTAGCACAGATACCAGCAAGAAAGCCTGGTCCCTAAAAGGGTACTGGTGGTGCTTCCTTTCCCTGATGAGGATAGAAAAAAATGGGAAATCCCACCGATTGTTGACACATCTGTGTCCAGACTCTCAAAGGTGATTTTGCCTGTTCCAGGATCTACCGCCTTAAAGGAGCCGGCTGATAGAAAAATTGATAACTCACTTAAATCAATGTACACTGCTTCAGGGGCCATATTACGTCCCACTATTGCTACTGCATGGATTTCAAAGGCTATAGTAAAGTGTTCGGCTACCTTACTTGAGGATTTGGATACGATGGATAGGGATGGTGTTGCTTTATATTTACACAACATACATGATTCAGAAGGTTTTATGGTAGAATCCATGAAAGACCTGGGTTCCATGGCTGCGGGAATATCTTCCATGTCTGTTTCAGCTCGTCGGGGACTGTGGCTGCGCCAGTAGTCGGCCGAAGCGGAATCCAGGAAAAGTGTGGAGGCCCTACCCTATACAGGTCAGGCTCTTTTTGGGGAATCTCTAGATGCGTGGATATCCACGGCTACAGCGGGTAAGTCTCAGTTTCTTCCCTCGGCAGCACCTGCTCTGAAGAAGTCCTTCTCTTTATCTGCAACACAGTCCTTTTGGCCTAATAGGCCTAGAAAGGCTAGAACGTTCAATTCCTTCTTTAGGGGAGGTCGAGTTAAGTCCAAGAAACCTGCTGCTGTAGGTTCCCAGGAGCAAAAGCCTGCTTCAGGTACGCCAAAGTCCTCCGCATGATGGACCGCGCGGCCTGGAGATGGGGACAGTGGGAGCCAGACTCAGACACTTCAGTCATGTCTGGGTATCGTCCGGCTTGGATCCCTGGGTGATAGATATTGTATACCACTGATACAGGCTTGAATTTCAAAGTCTCCCTCCTCATCGCTTTTTTAAATCAGGCTTGCTAACTCTGTTGGCAGACAGCACTATACTACAAGACCCTGTCCAAAAATTGGTGGAGGCACGGGTCATTGTGCCAGTACCACCTCACATGCAGAACAAAGGTTACTATTCGAAGCTTTTCAAGGTACTGAAACCGGATAGTTCGTTCAGGCCCATTCTGAACCTAAAATCTTTGAACCCCTTTCTAAATGAGTTCAAGATGGAGTCTCTCAGAGCGGTGATATCAGGTCTGGAAGAGGGGGAATTCCTGGTTTCACTGGATATCAAGGATGCATACCCCCACATTCTGATCTGGCTGCCGCATCAGGCTGATCTCCATTTCGCATTGCTGGACTGTCATTTCCAGTTCCAGGCCCTGCCATTCGGCCTCTCCACAGCACCAAGAGTGTTTACCAAGGTGATGGCAGAAATTATGTTTCTCCGCAAACAGGGTGTGAACATCATTCCATATCTGGACGATCTGCTGATAAAGTTATCGTCCAAGGAGAAGCTGCTGCAGTCCATTGTTCTCACAACACGCCTCCTCAAGAGTCATGGTTTGATTTTGAACCTTCCAAAGTCACATTTGGAACCAACCCAGAGGTTGTCCTTTCTGGGAATGATACTGGACACGGAGGTACAAAAGGTGTTTCTTCCGCAGGAAAAGTCATTGATGATACAAACAATGGTCCGGGATGTCCTGAAGCCAGCCCGGGTGTCGGTTCATCAATGCATTTGCCTATTGGGAAAGATGGTGGCCTCTTACAGGCTCTCCAGTACGGGAGGTTCCACGCTCGGACCTTCCAACTGGATCTACTGGACAAGTGGTCAGGATCTCATCTCCACATGCACCAGATAATCGTCTGTCGCCAAAGGCAAGGATTTCACTCCTCTGGTGGCTCCAATTGCCTCACCTTCTGGAGGGCCGCAGGTTTGGGATTCAGGACTGGGTCCTTCTAACCACAGATGCGAGCCTTCGGGTCTGGGGAGCAGTCACTCAAGGAGTAACCTTCCAAGGACGGTGGTCAAGCCTGGAAGCCTGCCTGCCCATCAACCTCCTGAAACTAATAGCCGTCTACAACAGTCTTCTTCAGACGGCCCCTCTTCTAAGATATCATGTCATTCAAGTGCAGTCGGACAACGTAACAGTGGCTTTCATAAACTGACAAGGCGGAACGAAGAGCAGAGCGGCAATGTCAGAGGTGACAAGAATACTCCTCTGGACAGAAAAGCACGCGTTGGCGCTGTCAGCCATCTTCATTCCGGGAGTAGACAACTGGGAAGCAGACTTTCTCAGCAGACACGATCTCCATCCAGGGGAGTGGGGTCTCCATCCGGAGGTGTTCAAGGAAATAACAGACCTTTGAGGATTACCCCTAATAGACATGATGGCCTCTCGTCTCAACAAGAAGCTTTGGCGTTATTGTTCCAGGTCGAGGGATCCACAGGCAGTGGCAGTAAACACCCCGGTGTCTCCGTGGGTGTTCCAGTTAGTGTACGTGTTTCCGCCACTCCCACTCATCCCAAGAATCCTAAAGCTCATAAGGAGAACAAGTGTTCAAGCAATCCTCATTGCCCCAGACTGGCTAAGAAGAGCTTGGTAAGCGGATCTTCTGAATCTACTGCAAGAAGAACTGATGCCTCTTCCTCTTCGGGAGGAACTGCTGCAGCAGGGGCCGCTGGCCTATCAAGACTTATCGCGGCTACGTTTGACGCCATGGAAGTTGAGCGCCTCATACTTGCTCGGAAGGGCATTCTGAAGAAGGTCATTCCTACCCTCATACAGGCTAGGAAAGGGGTAATGTCTAAACATTACCATCGTATTTGGAAGAAATATGTCTCTTGGTGTGAATCCAAGAAGTTTCCTACGGTGGAGTGTCAACTCGGACGTTTTCTCCTATTCCTGCAAAAAGGTGTGGATATGGGCCTGAGGTTAGGATCTGTGAAGGTCCAGATTTCAGCCCTATCCATTTTCTTTCAGAAACAATTGGCTGCCCTCCCTGAGGTTCAGACTTTTTTGAAGGGATTTCTGCACATCCAACCTCCCTTTGTATCGCCTACGGCGCCGTGGGACCTTAACGTGGTGTTGCAGTTCCTCCAGTCGGATTGGTTTGAGCCTCTACAGGAGTTTGAGGTCAGATTTCTTACATGGGAGACGGTCACATTGTTGGCCTTCGCTTCTGCTAGACGCGTGTCCGAATTGGGGGCTTTATCCTGTAAAAGCCCTTACTTGATCTTCCATGAAGATTGAGCTGAGCTCCGGTCACGTCAGCAGTTTCTTCCGAAGGTTGTGTCGGCATTTCATATCAACCAACCTATTGTGGTGCTAGTGGCTACTGACTCCTCAATTACATCAAAGTCCTTGGATGTTGTAAGGGCTCTGAAGATATATGTGAAGAGAACTTCTTGTCACAGAAAGTCGGACTCACTATTTGTTCTGTATGATCCCAAGAAAATTGGGTGTCCTGCTTCTAAGCAGACTATTTCTCGCTGGATTAGGTTCAGTATCCAGCACGCTTATTCTATGGCAGGACTTCTGTGTCCAAAATATGTTAAGGCCCACTCTGCTCATAAGGTGGGGTCTTCCTGGGCGGCTGCCCGGGGTGTCTCGGCAGTGCAACTTTGCCGAGCTGCAACTTGGTCTGGGTCGAACACGTTTGCAAAGTTTTACAGGTTTGATACTTTGCCATCTGATGATCTGAAGGTCAGTCAATCAGTTCTGCAGGAGCCTCCGCGCTCTCCCTCCCGTTTTGGTAGCTTTGGTACATCCCCATGGTACTAATGTGGACCCCAGCATCCTCTAGGACGTAAGAGAAAATAGGATTTTGGTACCTACCGGTAAATCATTTTCTCGTAGTCCGTAGAGGATGCTGTGCGCCCGCCCAGCGCTTCGTTTTCCTGCATAATGTCAGTACAGCTTTGTTAAGTTGAGTACTGCATTGTTACTTGGTAAGTAATGTTTCAGCAGTTGCTGAGTGTTCAAGCTTCGTTGGCTTGACGTGCCTTGTATGTGTGAGCTGGTATGATTCTCACCACTATCTGTGTAGAATCCTTCTCTCGAAGATGTTCGTCTTCTCGGGCACAGTTTCTAGACTGAGTCTGGTAGGAGGGGCATAGAGGGAGGAGCCAGCCCACACTCTCAAACTCTTAAAGTGCCAATGGCTCCTGGTGGACCCGTCTATACCCATGGTACTAATATGGACCCCAGCATCCTCTACGTACTACGAGAAAAGGATTTACCTGTAGGTACCAAAATCCTATTTTGTAATTGGCAGAATACTGGGAGAATACATGTGTAACTGGCAGTATAGTGGGAGATATTATGTGCATCAGGCACTATACTGGCACTGTAGTGGGGCATAAAAATATACACTTTCTGAATTACGGAATAATACATTATCCAAAATGCTTACTGAACCTCTACTCACTAAAATTTTCTATTCAAGATTGTCATTATCAATGCTTAAATTACATTATTTAAATCAGAAATATGTTAGATATGACTTTTAGATTAATTTGACTTGTTGCACTCTACTTCAGAGCAAGGTCTCAAATTCAAAGCAACAGTCATATTAATTTATGTTAAGGGTCAAAGACTAAATAATAATAATAATGCACTGGCTTGTGCTCTAATGCCATATTATTAGCCTACAAACAGGTGGTGTTCTAATATATATTACTAAACATCAGGATTGGTTATGCCATTTTTTCTTATATTAGTACTTTAATGAAAAAAAAACCCAAAATTGAATCCTGCTTATTATATTGTGAAACATTGCTACAGTATGTATTAGAAACCTTGATCAATCATGATTTAATATTTTCTAACATTAACCATACAAAGTCGTTGGGCTTTGATATCATTTCATTTAGAGATTTCAATATACCGTATATACTCGAGTATAAGTCGACCCGAATATAAGCCGAGGCACCTAATTTTACCACAAAAAACTGGGAAAAATTACTGACTCGAGTATAAGCCTAGGGTGGGAAATGCACGGTGCCGGGGGTTTTCATGCTCAGGGTGTCATGCTCGTTGCCAGGGGTTTCATGCGGTAGGTGTTATGCTTGTTGCCAGGGGGTAATGCTTGTTGCTAGGGTTGTGCCCCCAGTGCCACATATACCCCCAGTGACCTATATCTCCCCACAGTGCCAGATAAAAACATGCCCCCGCTGCTTTGCCCCCAGTAGTTGTGCCCCCTCTTTCATTGCCCCCAGTAGTTATGCCCTCTCTTTCTTTGCCCCCAGTAGTTGTGCCCCCTCTTTCATTGCCCCCAGTAGTTATGACCCCTCTTTCTTTGCCCTCAGTAATTGTGCCCCCTTTCTTTGCCCCCTGTTACTGTGCCCCCGTTGCCGCTTACAAACACACAAAACACACACTAAAACAATACTTACCACTGCCCCGCTCCTGCTTCCCGACCGTTTCTTCTGCTGCTGCGCTGCTCCGCTCCGTCTGTCCACCCGCTCCGTCTGGCCGCCGCTCCGTCTGTCCACCGCTCCGTCTGGCCGCCCGCTCCGGCGCCCGCTTCCCGGCACCCGATCATGTCTATGGGAGAGACGTCATGACGTCTCTCCCATAGCAACGCCGCACAGACACTAGAGGTCAATAATGACCTCTAGTGTCTGTCCCTGGAGCCGGCTGCAGCGGACGCCCACACAGCCCACGGCGTCTGCTGCAGCCGTTGACAACTTGACTCGAGTATAAGCCGAGGGGGGCTTTTTCAGCATAGAAAAATGTGCTGAAAAAGTCGGCTTATACTCGAGTATATACGGTAACCAATTTTTACTGTTTAATTCGTTTTACATCAATATATGTGGATAGACTAAACATTAAAACATACAAAGTACACCCATAGATACATTAGATTAAAAATTTATAAAAATAATGTTAGTTGTGGGTTTTTCCTGTCCTATCGGATTGTTAGGGGAGGAGTTTGTGGTGCCTTAGCTGATGCTAGGCAGATTTACTACCACTCTGATCTCGTTCACCTTCCCACTCTCTCTCTCTCTCTCTCTCTCTCTTGTGTGTGTGTGTGAATTTACTGCACTGGTTTAGTTCACTCAAATCAAGACCACTAGCAACAATAATGTGGAATAATAACATAACAAGTCTCTTATAATAGGCTTTTCTTGAAGACACTGTGCCGTACCTGTAGTCACATAATAATAAAAAAAAAGTGGGTTTGTAAAATGAAGAGAAAAACAAACCAAACCCCCCCCCAAGAAAAAACAAAAAACAAACCCAAAACAAAACAAAAAACATTTGCTTTAAACCAGCTAAACCTGCTAAGCATATACCCACATTTAAGAGATTAGCTACGTTTCCCAAATAATTGCTAAAGATTTATCATAAATGTTCCTTACCATTCCTATAACAAACAGACAACATAGCAAAATGATTTACTAGTTTTCGTCTTTGAAAATGGGCGGATTTTCTATGCATGGCATGTCCATTCCAAAGCAGAACTTGAGGATATTATTTCTGGAATTTTACAGTTATGCATAATACAATGTTCTGCCATGACAGTTGATTTGTATTTGATAGTGTTGCAATTTTAACTCAATTCTACTATAGATGCATAAACCTTTATTTGTAATATACATATATACATATATGTCCTCATACATCTTTCTTACAGCTCCTCTTGGCACACTAGGTCAAATGAGAATATTTAAGCATTTGGGGCGTCTTTTTTGCTGAATATTTGTCTTAGTCACAGTGCAGTGTGACTGGGATGCACAAAGAGACTATGCTGAATAATTTAATATCCATCATTTGTATATCTGGTATGCGTTCAGCATACCGCTCGTTGGGATACCATATAGGTGTGAGTGACTGAGTCTCTGATTCTGTAGACAAAGTGCTACAATGTAGCAGCCACAGCTTTATTCCAGTTCAAGCTCTGTTCTGCTCTGTATACAGACTAATTCACAGACCATATACAAATGTCATATATCATATTATTCAGAGTTGCATAGGACCTGGTGGCTCACTCATGCCAGGAACTTCGTGATGCATGTTGTATTGAGTTTAGATGATATGAGGATAGATCTGTATATATTCCAGCATGTTTAGATATTTGCACCCAGAATTCACCTCATTTATATTATTCTAATGCTCATAATACTGTATGTACAGTTGCTTTAATTCTGTTGCTGCCTTGTTATTCTTCTGTAGGGATGTTTATTCATTTTTAATGTGCATTATATTGGTATCTATTCTTAAACAGAAAACTTTTAACAGTGAAGCAAAATATAGGCAAACACTGTATATGAATGTTGATCTAGAAATTATTTTTTTCTTATTCCCCTTCACGCCCTCAGTATGGAATCCCTTTTGAACCTGGAAGTGCACCACAGAAAGGGGCTACTGTTTGTCCACCTTCTGGTATTCCTGTGCCTCCACCAGCAGCACCATCAGCTGGACATGTGCCTCCACCGCCACCACCACCACCTCCTCCTCCATTTCTCTTGGCAGGAGGAGCACCAGGTGCTCCACCACTACCTGGAGTTTTTTCAGGACATCACTCTCCTCCGTTGAAGTCTCTTCCATTTGGCTTAAAACCTAAAAAAGAATTCAAGCCAGAAGTTGGGATGAAGAGACTCAATTGGCAAAAAGTAAAAGTTTTTGTTTATCCTACACGTGTGTGTTTGTATGCACGTATATGTATGTGTGTGTGTGTGTGTATATATATATATATATATATATATACATATATTTTTATAGTAGGCAAGCAGATGTTGCAATTTGTTAATTTATAGAAATAAACTATTAACATTTCTATTTTTGAAAGCATTCTTGCTTTACAGCATAATTTCTCTGTATGTTTGTGTGTGTGTGTGTGTATATATATATATATATATATATATTTATATACAATGGTGTGTGTGTGTGTGTGTGTGTGTATGTGTATGTGTGTGTGTGTGTGTGTGTGTGTGTGTGTACATTAAACTTATTTTTTTGATCACGTTTAGTAATGTTTATTTACAATGATATTTTCTTTGAAAACTGTCTGCCAAGTCTTGACACAGGTGAAGTATAGAAGAAGTATGCTGAAATCATTTAATATTCATTCATACATTCTCAAGGAGAGCCCATGTGGATTTAAGAGCATTGTTATATCTTAGAAATGGAAATTACATATGCACTCAAGCACTTTCTTTGCATGAGCGGAATAACGATCACATGACATGACAAACCTTTTGAATCCAAGGACACAGTCACCTACTGTAGTTAAGCATGGATAAATCCATCTGTGTTTCTGATACTGGTATAGTAATTTATAAGCCCAGTCTTCAAATTGTAAATCAGCTGCTAGTCCGCTAATAACAAAGACTGTAGTTTGAATATTTGTAAGGGGTAGGGGTGGGGGGAGAGTATCTGTGATGATGGAATATTGGGTTTCTTTATTGCAGTGTGTGATTTTAAAAGTTTAATTTCTAAGGAGCTTTAAATAAATCCTTCGTTTTGTTTTGAGGTTTGTTTTGGAAATTCTAAGTAGTATTTTATTATAAGACTGATTACAAGGCACTTAAGAATTCATAATTACACTGTATATAGAAAATTACAGGCACCAAATATAAAGGACTCTGAAAGCCTGCTGCTCCAAATCCACAAACAAGGGTTTTGCAGGGCCTAACAAAGTACACAAACAAATTAGCAAAACAATTAAACTGCGACTTACAGTACAAGACAGTGGTCAATATCCAATTAGCCGTTGTAAAACACTGGGTGTAAAAAATTTCCTGTTTTCACACTTTTTCCCCGATGTTTCACCAATATTTTTTTCTATAACACGATATAGAGTGGATATACATGATACAATATTTCAATAGAATCCTTTACCAGCCTGTTCTTGCATGTTTCAAAAATGATGAGATCACCTGAAAGAAACACGTTTAGAAGGATTTTTTGCATTTTTATTCTGTTCACATTTTTTTTCCCTTTTAACTAACAGTCTTTTATCGGCTCTGCCTTCAGCAGATTAGACTTTTCTTTGACAACAGACATTTGTCATATGCAATGTTGTTATAAAAAGTCACGTCTACTAGCTCAGACAATCACTAACTACAGAAGATTGTTTAAATATTACTTGGATATTGACTGCAGAAAAGTGGCGCATAGGTGATGTATGCATTTGAAAGTTAATTATATATGTGTATATATTTTAAAGGACAGATTTTATATCTGATAATGATTTACATATGAATTATTTTTTTTTAAAAAAAAGGTATGCTTACTACAATATGCTTTTCATTTTCAGATTAGACCCAATGAAATGACTGAGACTTGTTTCTGGTTGAATGTAAAGGAGGAAAAATATGGAGATACAGATTTATTCTGTCAACTTGAAAATACATTTTCATGTCAAAGGAAAGGTAAGCATTTCATGGCCTAAAATCAGACTTCCCTTTAGCACAGCAATCTGGAATAAGGGGGGGTACACACAGAGATATCCGTGTTTAGAATCTAAGCAATCTGACTAGATTGCTTAGATTTTAAGCACGGATCTGCTGTGTGTATGCCCCCCAGCGACCGCTATCGCCGGTGCTAGTTTGTACATCACGCTGTGCTGAGCGGTCTGTGTTAAGATCACTCAGCACACATCTCTTCCGTCAGTAACCCCCTTAAGGGGGGTACTCACGGAGCGATATTCTAAGCAATCTGACTAGATTGCTTAGAATTTGAGCATGATCGCTCCGTGTCTACCCCCTACAGCGATAGCGATGTGCAGCCCCGCGCAGGCCAATCTAGCAAGTCGCTCATTTCGCCCCCAGTCTCCCCCCGCACGCTCAGCACACATCGCGTTGTGCTGAGCGGTGGGAGAGATGTGTGCTGAGCGGTTCACTCAGCATACCTCTCTCCCACATCGGCCCGTGAATACGGCCCTTTAAGGTTCACTCAGATTACAGCATTGAAAGATCCTTTTTGTCCCTACTTGTTCAATGTCCAGTACCTTTTGATCCTACATTGTTTGCCTTAAATGACGAGAAAGTAGGCACTTACAGAATGAGTTTTAAAAGTTTCCAATGCTTTATGATTTTGAACCTATAAAATTATTTGTATTCCACACATTCATATTTTCTGGCGTAATCAATGAACAAGCTGCCGTCATACCTGTAGTGATATTGCTTTACAGCTGGCTTGCTGTATGGCTGGATTTCATCCTAACTAACCCCCCACATGTCTTTATTTAACAATGGCTTTGGACTCTCAATGTTTCTTTACACTATTTAGTGTGAAGAAACAATAGTGGTGTAAACCTTAAAGAAATGGCTTTCTATTTAATTTCCCATCTTATTTTAGGTTTAGTCACATAAATTTCTTCTTGGCTTCTGTTCCATTTATTTTCAGTATATCTACTTTTCTTTTTCATCAACTAGGGGTCACTGGAGTACTCTTGGGACATGGACAGTGTTAGCAAGGACAGGCACTGAATATTTAAATTTAGTAACTCTCCTCCCCTCCATACTCCCAGAATACCTCTTTTTTTTTTTTTTTTTGGTCCTCACATGGATAGGAGCACAAAGCTGGAGCTCCTCCACATATTTTACTTTTAGATTATTTTATTTTTATTTTTTATACTTTTTTTCTAATTACAATCCCTTCCCAGTTTACACAAAAACTATGGGTCCGGGATTACAGAAGCTGCTGCGTGCAGCTCTTGGTGTGTCGGTCCTCACAATAGGAGCCCCCTCACAGCCACAAGCACCTCAACTAACTTCAGCTGAGGCTGCAGAAAGGACTGGACGGAGCTTGGTCGAGAAGCCCCGTCAGATCCCAAGAGCACATGTCAGCTACCTTCAGCTGAGACTACAGAACGGAGCTTGCTAGAGAAGCCCCGTCAGAGCACAGGATCACAGGTATTTATGACCGGGGCGGTCAGCTCACGCTGCTGCCCCGCCGTGTGGGGGGGGGGGGACTGCTATGTGCGTCACCCGAGGTCATCCCGCTGCTCCGCTCCCCGCCACTGCTGATAACAGCTCCCCGCCGCTGCTCCCCTACTCCCGGCCGCCGCTCAGAGGGACGCACTGAACGGCCGCTACAAGCGCCGTTGTCAGCGCTCCCTGCCTGTTGTGCACAATCAGACCGCGGACAGCGTTCAGTGCTGCCGCGGTCTGTCCCTGTAACGGCCGGAGGCTCCGTCACTTAGGGGAAGGAAGCTGCCGGCATCTCTGCTCACTCAGACCGCGGACAGCATTCACTGCTGCCGCGGTTTGTCTTGGTAACGGCCAGCAGCTCAGCGTAACAGTCGCTGGCAGCGCTTCCTGCACACGCTAAGGGGGAAGCAGGGGGGAAAGATGCCGGCGCCTCTGATCACTCAGACCGCGGACAGTGCACACTGCTGCCGCGGTCTGTCACTATAAAACGTCCCTCTAGTAACTAGTGGGCTCATGCTGGGCAGTCAGGAGGTTTCCCTGTCCCTGTTACATGCAGCGCAGCTGCAGGAGTGGGGGGGTGGGGAGAGATTCTGCCACAGCTGCAGTAATAGACAACCTCTGCTAGAGAAAGGGCTGCATTGTGTTATATATGCATACGTATTATACAAGCACGTATTATACCATAGAAAATGTATATAAAATGCTATAGGTATATATGGTCACGTAAGGAAATATGTTCTTTGACTATAAGCACATGGCTGGAGGCCATTTTAATCTTACTTTCTGTTTCTTTTCCAGAACGTTCCTGTCCTACAACACTGCTCCATCAGATGGTGCAGGGGTGTTAGTAGGAATTTTTGGATCAAGTTTCTTATAGTCTGCCCACATGCACTGCACTTTGGCCATATAAACATTTTAGTAATTTTACTGAGGTGGAATTTGTCTGGTTACATAATGAGTTAGTCACCAGCAAAAACGAAAAAGTAGTTTCACTGCAATGTCTGTAACAGTGGGTTCCCGGAGGGTTCTACCACATGCACAGTATATTTTATACTTCCATTTCATCTCCGATTTTGCAAAGATAGTTATCATTTGCCTTATAAATTTCCAGTTTCTGCTATGTTGCAATCCTGACGATTCTATGCCAGGCCTAACTGCGCAAGATGCATATGAGAAGGGTGAATAGACCAGCAGTCAGATAGTGTGGGTGCGTCAGTCTCTGAAGTTTACAGAGACTGAGGAACCTCTGACAAATTATAAGGTGGTCTTTACTAGACGACACATCTCCAGCGTGTTTCTTATTTTTTTCGGAATCTCTAAATAAGATGTTAATATAGAATCCTGATACACAGGTTTCTAAACCTCACCGATTTAAGTCTAGTTACCTGTTTCCAGAGTCTGTGACATCTATATGGGAGCTATGCTAAAGTCGATGTATACAGCAGCAGGGGTGTTGCTTCGACCGTGTTTGGTTGGCATTTGGGTAACTACAGCATTGCTTGTATGGATAACAGGAGTCGGGTCCGCCCTACAAGACAACCTTCTCGCGGATCAAATCTGCGAAGCTGCTGATTATCTACGTACAGCTTCTACGGACGTCTGACTAGTCCTCGCCTTTCAGCGTCACTAGTTGCAGCACGACAAGCGCTCTGGCTGCGTCCTTGGCAGGCGGAGGCAAAGGTCGAGAGAAGAATAGAAGCATTACCTTACGCGAAAGTTGTTTGGTCCTGAATTGGACAAATGGATTTTTCAGACCACAGGGGGGCAAGTCTGTTTTCCTACCATTGCTTCCAACGGTACCTAGACGGAAATATTCTGGACCAGCGTTCAAATCCTTTAGACCTCAGCCCTTTCGAGGCCGTGGTAGAGGAACAACCGCACCTGGTGGATGAGGCAGAGGACGTGGTTTTCAACAAACCACCACCCGTCGTCAAAACGCTAAGGTCATCGACAAGCCAGTTGCATTATGGCCTTCCAGTCCATCTCTGATCTCCAGTTGTGGGGGCACACTTTCATACGTTCCATTTGGCGTGGTTCCAGACATCCACGGATGGGTGGATCCGCAATTTAGTGTTAAAAGGTAACGAAATAGTTTGACTGTCTCCCATCACTGTGGTTTTTCAAGACAGGACTGCCTGTGTCGGAAGACAAGAAGGCGGTTCTCCAAATTGCCATTCAGTCTCTGCTGGATTCAGCAGTTTTGATTCCGGTCCCTGTTCACCAACAAGGTCAGGGTTATTATTCCAGTCTTTTTGTAGGACCAAAGCCGGATGGCTCGGTCAGACCAATATTGAACTTAAAGGGTCTCAATCAGTACGTCACGTACTACAGATTCAAGATGGAATCCCTGTGGTCAGTGTTACAGGTTTAGAGCCACAGGAATTCATGATTGCGCTGGATCTCAAGGATGCATACTTACACATTCCGATTTGGCCACCTCATCAGAGGTTCTTGCGTTTTGCGATACAGCAAAACCATTACCAGGTACAGGCTTTACCGTTTGGCCTCTCATCAGCGCCTCGGGTATTCACCAAAGTGATGTCTGTGATGATAGCTCATCTCAGATCCCTGGGAGTGATAATAGTTCCGTATTTAGACAATTTACTCATCAAAGCTCCGTCTCAACAGATGCTCCTCCAACATGCGTTGCTATTGTACAATGTGCTAGTTCAGCACGGTTGGATTGTCAACTTCAAGAAATCACATTTGATTCCGTCTCAACGACTTCATTTCCTAGGAATGATTCTCGATACGGTAGATCAAATAATTTACCTACCAGAATAGAAAGTATGGAGTATTCGTCATCTGGTACAATTAGTGCTCAAGCCACCACATTTGTGCATTCACCTGTTAGGCACAATGGTGGCAGCTTTCGAAGCGCTTAAGTTCGGAAGATTTCTCTCACGTCCTTTTCAACTGGATGTGCTCGCACAGTGGTCAGGCTTGCATCTGCAGATTCACCAGAGGGTGAGGTTGTCTCCATGGGCCAGAGTATCTATACTCCGGTGGCTCAAATTACACAATCTAACCGCAGGGAAACGGTTCAGCGTCTGGAATTGGATAATTCAAATGACGGACGCGAGTCTCAGAGGTTGGGTAGCTGTAGTTCAAAATTGTCAGCTCCAGGGTCTCTGGGCGGATCACGAAAGATTGCTGTCTATAAATGTCCTGGAACTCCGGGCAATTTACAATGTGCTACGACAAGCAGTGCACATGCTCCGGTCTCAGACTGTCCAGGTGCAGTCAGACACCGCGACGGCGGTCGCGTACATCAACAAACAAGGAGGAACGAGAAGCCACATGACCATGCGGGAAGTAGCTCAAATTCTCAATTGGGCCGAGCATCACCAAGTGATATTGTCGGCAGTGTTCATTCCGGGAGTGGACAACTGGGAGGCGGATTATCTCAGCCGTCAGGATTTTCATCCAGGAGAATGGACATTAAATCCAGAAGTGTTTCACATGTTGGTCCAGAGGTGTGGTTACCCACAAGTGGATCTGATGGCATTTCGCCACAATCATCAAACGCCCCAGTATGTGTCTAGAACGCGAGATCCAAAGGCAGTGGCGGTGGGTGCTCTCACAATTGCGTGGCCGTACAGCCTCATGTATCTGTTTCCACCGTTTCCGCTGCTTCCTCTGTTGCTAAAACGGATAAAATGAGAGTCCGCCACAGTCATGCTAGTGGCTCCTCGTTGGCCTCGGAGAGCTTGGTTCTCGGATCTCCGCGGGCTACTCGCAGACGATCCTTGGCCGCTTCCGCTACGTCCGGACCTGTTGAACATGGTCCGTTCATTTACCCCGATTTAGCGCGGCTGCGTTTGACGGGGTGGCTGTTGAGACCGCCCTCTTAAGAAGAGAGGGCATTCCAGAATCGGTCATACCAACCATGTTACGTGCTGGGAAGCCAGTTACGGCAGCTCATTATTACAGAATTTGGCGTGCCTATATAGGTTGGTGTGAAGCTCTGATGTTTCCGACATCATCTTTCAAGTTATCCCGTCTTTTGTTATTTCTACAGACGGGGTTAGATGGAGGACTGCGTTTATCTACACTAAAGGTGCAGGTCTCTGCCTTGTCAATTTACTTTCAAAGACATTTGGTTCTATTGCCGTCTGTACACACTTTTCTGCAAGGTGTCCTCAGAGTACAACCTCCATTCATTCCACCTACAGCGCCATGGGACTTGAATCTGGTTTTAGATTTCTTACATATTTTGAACCTTTACAACAAGTGGATATTAAGTTTCTCACTTGGAAAACAATTTTTCTCCTAGCCTTAGCTTCGGCAAGGCGTGTTTCAGATTTGGGTGCCTTGTCATGCAAGCCACCGTATTTGGTGTTTCATGATGACAGAGCGGAACTTCGGACGAATCCCACTTTCTTGCCAAAGGTAATGTCATCTTTTCACATCTATCAACCAATAGTAGTTCCTGTGTTAACAGAAGATTCTGGAACTTTAGATGTGGTACGCACACTACACGTTTATGTATCCCGAACGTCTACAGTTCGTAAGACGGATACGTTGTTTGTTCTCTATGATGCTGCCAAGATGGGTTGGCCAGCTTCTAAGCAGACCTTATCCAGATGGATTAAACTGACCATACGTCAGGCTTACCTTCAAGCTAGGTTACTGCCGCCTACATCAGTAACAGCTCATTCCACACGTTCTGTGGGAACTTCATGGGCAGCTGGTCGTGGGGCTTCTACGACGCAGCTTTGCCGTGCGGCTACATGGTCATCAGTGCACACGTTTGTGCGCTTTTACAAGTTTGATACGTTTGCGGCATCAGCATCTAGCTTTGGCCGCCTAGTGTTACAGGTGCCAAACAGCCCTCCCGCCCACGGGGGAAGCTTTGGTATGTCCCAAGAGTACTCCAGTGACCCCTAGTGGATGAAAAAGAAAATAGGATTTTGGTACTTACCAGGTAAATCCTTTTTTTTGAATCCATAGGGGGCACTGGACGCCCACCCAGAGCAGTTTTACCTGGTTTGTGGTAAGTTCAGTGGATCTTATGGTAACACATTCTCACCGTTTTTTTCACATTTTCACGTTCTATCGGTTATGGTGTCAACTGTTTAGTTGTCAGTAACGTTATGGGTCAACTTCATTGTTGTCCGTTATGTTATAATGTTATATGTAATTATCCATTGTTCATCCTCTCTATTGCTCCTGTTCGCCTCAGGAAAAAACACTGAGGTATTCTGGGAGTATGAAGGGGAGGAGAGTTACTAAATTTAAATATTCAGTGCCTGTCCTTGCTAACACCGTCCATGTCCCAAGAGTACTCCAGTGCCCCCTATAGATTCAAAGAAAAGGATTTACCTGGTAAGTACCAAAATCCTATTTTCTGCATTAAACTAAGCTGTATTTACCCTTAAATGTACATTTAAATTAATCGTTACCCTTACATGTACATTTGTTTTGTATTCCTTGATTTTTGAATAATTGTCTAATTTATATAGTTACAATTGCAGCAGTGTAACCAAATACAAATGATAGCATCAAGAAATACTGTTCTGTCTGGTGCCATTTGGTTCATGACGCCAAGAGATCAGACACCTTTCTCTATTATAGCAAAGCACTAGAACACATATAGGCAATTTGTGGTGTAGTAAAGGAAATACTGTATGTTTTAGGTTTTTGATTTTGTTGCTTTTACATTTGAATGTGAACTCATTTGTTTGCTTCTGTTGATTAAAATAGATGTCTTCTTGCAATGAATAGCATAGATTGGACTGTTCATGATTCCAAACAACACACACTACCTATTAGATCTTTTTTTTTTCATTTTGTCTATTAGGGTTGTTTAGATGTTTGCAAGTTAAGGTCCCTGTCTTGCACCAGAGGTAGTTAAATCTTTCACTCCAATAACTATCAATTACTTATGTATCGTATTCGCATATCATCAACATTTTCAGGAAAAACACACAAAAAGATGTTCAGTGTTTGTAACACTGCACGGCACTATTCTTAACTAGAAGGGCAGTATAACATTGACTGCAACAACAATGACGGAGGACGTATCTGTGTACTCACCTAATAATGGTAAACATCGTTTAATGCCATTATTATAGTGTAAGGTTACAAGTTAAAAAGTGATCCCTCAGCTGTCTTACCATTGCCATACCTGCTACATAATTAACCCTGCCCTCTGCTCCAATTCCATAAATTGAAAGTCCAAGAACCACTAATGGGTTCAAATTTATGAAGGCAATTACATTTATTATGCATAAACCATTCAAGCGCTACCACCTCACTCATCAACCGGCACCAATTATCAAATTTAGGGCCACTGGGGAGAGTCAGTTCTTCATTTAAACATGGCATAGCATTCTCCCCATATTACAGATACACTACACACTTCATACAATATAACACGGACAAAACATTCTTCATTTATACAATGCTGCGGTTAAATAGAACCACATCCGTCCATTTAGACATAAATCAGTGGGCTAAGTCATCCTTGTACTGGAAACTATTACTCATTGTATAATCCATGTAGTAGGCTGGAGAAGGGATGTGGGATAAGAAAGATGATGATGATGTGCTATTTGTCTGTGTGGACAGAAAGAGATGCTTCTTCTCCCGGGTCAGTGTATAAATGATAGAATCTGCTATTTTGTTGTTGCTGTCGTCTCTGGGAGAGGCCCATCACAGGATGTTGATTATACTGTACATTTGTTATTTTGATGTGTGATGTTCCTGGACCCTATACAGGTAAACATGTAAATTAAGGATGTGTTTGTTTTAGTGTTGATCCCAAAATCTTTCAGCCTAAAATTGGTTTAATCACTGACAGGTGCATACAAAGCCAAGGTAACAGAGAAGGTGAAAGAGTGGCTGTGTATCAAGATGGTACTCTTAATGAGGCAACAAAGGAAAAACGTGTGTCATTTGTATTATGATGGAATTAACACTTATTACATGTTTCACATGTATTATCCAGAAGATGAGTTTTTTCGAAGTTGCCTAAATAAGCCAGTCAGAGGTTCCCCTGTCTGCTTAGCAAATAGCTCACACAAATATACATATTGTATTGTGACATCATGTGAATAAATGTTGGTACATGACAATACACCTCTAGCTTTCCTCTATTCCAGAGCCTTGCTGTTTTTCTGTATGTCATCAGATTGCTCTTTATACCCCATTCCACTGTCAAATTGATGTGTTATAAAATTCATACATATTAAACTAGTTATGTTTCTATGTCACTCATTACACTACTTTGATTTCTTAAGTGTAAATTCTACCCCTTTCAGATGTAAACCACAGGCTTTAACCTGGCTCGAATCCTGGGCACAGAACACGAGTTTAAGCTGGGGTTTTCAATACTTAACCCTATTCACATCTTGGTGATGGACCCCGGTTTTTCCCAGTCATCACCCATCTAGCAGTGGACGCTTGGGTATGATGTCATCTGCCGGTGAACTCCTTTTAGGCATGACCCATATCATACCTTACACACATAAGCCGTGCCACTGACCCACGTTGCAGTCCCAGGAATAACCCTTGTCAATTGTAAGGTTGCAGACCCATGACTGTCAACCCGGTTCTAACCCTTTCAGACATAAGCAGGACCTGGGCTACTCGCCGCACCCGGTCAGATTATTGTTTTTTTGCTTATGGTTTGAAAGGGTTATTAATTGCATGTTTCTAGAAGTTACACATTTAAATGGAGAGTCTTAGGGGTATATGCAATTGCGGTCGAATTGCCGCGAAAGTCGAAAAACGGGGCATTTTCGACAAAAAAACATGTCAAATTGGATTCGACAATGCAATACAGTACTTTTCTGCAAAATACCTGCCGTTTCAGATTCGACTTTTTGCAAATCAACATTTTTAAAATTCGACATGTCTGCAATGGTCAAAATACGGCTTTTCAACAAAAGTATATTCAATTGAAGAATGTCGATTCGACAACAGTGCTTTTCGACAGTCATTTTGTCAATTTCATTCCGCCTCACTTTGCTGGCGAGAGCTGATAAAAAATGTTTAAAAAATTTATTTTTTTTGCTTTTTGGATTGCTAATAGCATATCTATTTATATTTGAAGGGATTATCTACTTGGTTTATCTTTTTTGACTCACAAGTATTATTTAATTGATTTTTAAAAAGAATATTTTTTTCTTCACTCTGCTGAAGGAAATGTACCCATGATTCCACAGTTTTACCCAGGATACACTTCTGCAAAGCCACTCCTCTATCCTCACTCCCGGGTTTGAGACTTCAGGGAGGAGGAGCCATTACAGTCATCTCTCTTGTGGAATCGTTTTTTTAGGACAATCCCTGCGTTTTAACACATTTATATCCTATTTTTGTACTGACTACAATAATGGAGCCTTTTTCTGACCAGATTGTGATGTTCATGCTGGCTGCAAGCATGGAGGAAGAAAGGGCTGGTGAACATCAGGATCAAAGTCAGCAAATGTCTGCATTGGGTGAGTCAGTATTGCATGTTTAATTTCCACGTCCACACCAGTATCGCACTAGGCGTGAACTGGAGGATCTCAGCGAGTTCGAGGTGATTAAAAATTATTGCTTATCGACTCGCGACATATATTCGCTGTATGCTCTTTTGGAGGCCGACCTGGAACCTTGGGCACGGACCAATCGCGCAGTCAGCGGTTTCCAGAAACTGCTGGCTACGTTACATTTTTTGGCGTCAGGCACATTCCAGCCTACTTTGTCTCAAACATGCGGTTTTTCACAGTCGACACTGTCGCGCTGTATAACCCAGGTCATAAGGGCTTTCCGCAAATTGACGATCCAGTTCATCAGATTTCCAGATACAGACAGCGGATGGCGTGATATCAAATTAGGCTTTTTCACCAAACACAATTTTCCCAATGTTCTGGGCGCGATTGACTGTACCCACGTGCAGATCAGACCGCCACGGAATTCAGAAGAATGTTTTCAGAACCGAAAACATTTCCATTCCATGAATATACAGGCGGTCTGTGATGTCAACATGAAATTTTTTAATATTTTTGTGGGATTTCCTGGATCGTCTCACGACTCCTTCATCCTAAGCCAGTCATCACTGTTTGACAATTTCTAAACGGGAAACAATGCCGGGTGGCTGGCTGTTATGTATTTATTTTAATTGTTTTTATTTTATTTTTTTATTTTTATTTTTTATATTACCCACCATTTTTTTCATTTCCATAGGTGATGCGGGTTATCCCAACAAATCTTGGCTCTTGACCCCATTGTCTAATCCTGTTGGTAGAGCAGAAAAACGTTACCAAGAGAGACACACAGCATCGAGGGGAGTAATTGAGCGTGAAACAACAAATATGGTCCTTTGGAGAAGGCGAAGGACCAAGAAAAAGCAACTATAAGCCTTTTCCTGGGCACACTTGAAAAAATTCTTGAAAAGATGAAGTTATTAAGACATAGCTTTTATTAATGTATACTTTAAGAAAGGGCGAGAGCTAGCATCAATAATTTAAGAACATAAGTGTTCAAAAGTACGAATGTACCTATAGTAGGCAAAATAATAATTTAAGTGAGCGAAAATTAATGACACCTCATTCAAAAAGATATATCATACATATCCTCTATGATAGAAATTTTGTATGAGTGAGGTCACTGCCTCGGATCTGATATAGTCAGATAAATGCTATAGCCTGAAACCAAGTTGATGCACTGGGTCCCAAATTGTTTTGGTTGCTGGAGAGTAAAATACCTACGGTACCTAGTATTCCCTGGTGGTTCCCCATCCAGGTACTGACCAGGCCCTGCAGTGCTTGGCTTCCAAGATCAGACGAGTTTGGGCATACTCAGTGCGGTCTGACCGTAGGTAAGTCTGTCTCCTAGGCACACCGTTGACCGATTGTATTAGGACCCAGAGTGTCAATCACAATTTAAATATCAGGTTAAATTTGTATCAGAGAGTATAAATTCGTATCTGAGAGTATTGATACAGAAAATGGCTAAATTGTTTCCTAAGGATCTAATCAGTGGTAATTTAAAGCAATGATAATGACAGTAAGGTCTTGGGGTTTGAAATTCCCAGGATAGAATCTACCACCGTTGTGCTCTGAAATGGTCTCAGCAACAGAAGGGCTTTGTGGTGCCCACAGTAATCAGAACAAGCGAGTGCATCTAGGGAATAAAAATATCCCTTAATTCTCTGATATTAGCTTTAGCATTGTTGTTATAGTTGCTACTGTCCCTTGTGAGAGGGTTCCTCTGTTCCCCCCTTAGCCAATAATCATATATACCAAAATGGATTATTCAGCACAAAGATTACAGTTGTAAAAAAATGTACACATTAAATCAGCTTTCCCCTAATGGCTGGGGAGGTATATAGTGGGCCTTGTGGGAAAAAGACACGGGGGAGCTGAGGTTTGGGCAAGGAGAAATCACTTTTCTTACCCAACCTGTTTCTGGAGACCCTCAGGACGTTGGACAGAGCGGGAGCCGAGGAGTGAGGCGCCGGCGGCCGCGGTCCGTGCGACCGGAAGTTCGGGCGCCGGAACCGGAAGTGACACGCGTTTCGCTCCGAGAGCTTGGTCACATGATCGCCTGAGCGTGCCTTCGGTGTACTTTAAAAGCCGGTTTAGATGTTTAGACACTTCCGGTGGTGCTCTTTTGTACTCACCGGCGAAGGTTTGCGGCATGGTAAATGCATGTTGTATTTTACACAACATATGTGTCGCAAACCGTTTGCCGGTGACTCTTCGTCGCAGTGCTGTCCGACGTGGGAAGCGTTCTTCTGCTACACCGGTGGGTATGGACGAAGGAGATGATTCTCGACGGACATTGATCCAAAGCTTTTTTTCCACTGCCTGTGAGTATACTTGTAATATTTGTATTATCGTGTAAACTGAGATTGTAATATTCTAAAAAAAAATGTTTTATTTATGTATTTCAGAGTTTAACGTCCTGTTGACGCACCTTCCCAGCGATGTTTTGTCCTGTTGACGACCTGTTACCCCGTTTTTTCCTGATGTTGGGTTGCCGCAAATATTGGCCCCGTTTATCCCACTCTACCATTGGCGACCTACTTGTGATGTTTACCTGAACCTCCGCCATGTAGCAGACAACCCCCCTCAGGTGAGATGTATTGCCCAAAACTCCCTCTTGACCAAGTAACCCCGGTATGTCCAAAGTGCAGCCCTCCGGCATTAGCAAAACTGCACATCCAATCATGCCCTGACAGCAATGCTTACGCTGTGTCAGGGAATGTTTGGATGTGTAGTTTCTCAAGTGCCAGAGGGTTGCATTTGGGACAAAGGCCAATGTAACCTGCTTGTACCTTGTCTTTGGATGACACAAATACCTGGCACCTCATACTATTCTCTTCCACAGGTCTTGTGGAGTATCCTTCCCAAGTTGCGTTGATGTGAAGGGACACGTTAGTTCCCCTGATGTACCATGGGCAGCCTACTTGTAGCAGACAACCCCCCTCAGGTGAGATGTATTGCCCAAAATTACCTCTTGACCAAGTAACCCCGGCATGTCCAAAGTGCAGCCCTCCGGCATTTGCAAAACTGCACATCCAATCATGCCCTGACAGCAATGCTTAAGCTGTGTCAGGGAATGTTTGGATGTGTATTTTCTCAAGTGCCAGAGGGTTGCATTTGGGACAAAGGCCGATGTAACCTGTTTGCACCTTGTCTTTGGATGACACAAATACCTGGAACCTCATACTATTCTCTTCCACAGGTCTTGGAGTATCCTTCCCAAGGTGCAGGAACCAGCGTGGATGTCAAGGTACAAGATAGTTCCCCTGCTGTACCATGGGTGACCTACCACAATACCACTGCATCTCTGAAATGCGATATTTTACATTTTAACTAATAATTTATAGAAAAACCACACAAAACTTCTCATTTTAAAAATGTATTAAAGAATTAAAATTTTATTTTTTGGGGGATTAAAATTAAAATGAAATAAAAACAAAAAAAGTAGTGTTTGTTCTTCTTTACATTCTTTTCTTGTGTAGAGATCTGTGAGAAAGACACTAATGTCATGTTCATTCCTTTCCCAAGAACATTTGTGGAACCACACAGTCCAGCATGACCCATTGCTGGACTGTGTTGTACCCCAAGGTCAGGCGGTCCAAAGTGGCAGAGTGGTGTCAGTGGTCAGCACTTTGACACGCTTGCACTTGTGGAACCACACAGCCCAGCATGACCCATTGCTGGACTGTGTTGTTCCCCAAGGGCAGGCGGTCCAAAGTTTCTTGAATATATACATTGAAACATGGTTTTACTCACCTTGGTACGCACAACACGAACTACGCCGTCCATTTCAATTTTCCACCCAGTCCTATGAAGAAGCCAAAAATAAACACTAGTGAATAGTAAATTCACACAACAGTGAAAGCCTATTTTACACCAATACAAAAAGGAGTTTGTTTTTAAAAAAAAAAGTGGTATCAGAATAGCTCTTTGGCCCATCATACATGTAACCACAAGGAGCTTTCATCAGTTACCACACGCGCCCGCATACATGCCCACGCATGTGTGCCTAGACATAAAGCTCCTTGGTAGTATCCGGTCGGGGGTGAGGGAGCCCAACACAAATATAAAACAATATTAAGAAGAAAAAAAAAACTAATGGGAGGGGGAGAAAGGGAAACATGAAAAACATAAGAGTAAATAATAAAACAATACGACCGGGCTTATGGTGGTTGTCCGTCCGGATCCTCCTCTTCCTCCTGATGGGGCGTCGATGCCCTGGGCGGCTGTGGAGTGCGTTGACTTGGCCTCAGTGGCCGTACTGGCGTAGATGATGCGGCCGGTGTTGGTGGTGGAGGCATCTGGTAGGTGGGGTACATCCCTGTATATCCTTTCTACAGCTGTGAACGTCCATACCAGGATTGTGGTGGAGCAAGGGCATGAGGCGTCAGTGTGGCTTGTGGTGGCGGATGTGGTGGTTCGCCAGCGTGTTGTTGAGCTGGCTCTGGGAACTAATCATAGATCATCTGTAGCGTTGTTGCGATGATCTGGTGGCTGGATGCGGAATGTCGTTGGCTCTCCGACATGTTGTCAACACTGTGTGCCGGGCATGATGTGTTCTCCACCAGCCGGTTGATGGATGTGGCCAGAACGTGAAGGATGTCCATAGTCTCCCTGTGATCTTCTCGTCTGGTCTTTTGTGTTTCTGCCGTGCTGTCGGCAAGAGCCTTTTGCATGTCAACCAAACCGTTTGCCATCTTATCCATTGTCCTCTCAATGGCGTCCAGTCTGGTTCCAACGACAACCCGAAAACTGTCCTGGCTGACATCTCTGCTGCCAGGGTGTTTACCCTCTGAATATTTGAGGGATCCTGCCCTTGCTGTACGTCTGCCACCAATTGCATTTTATGAAGCCGAAAAGAAAATTAGAAATTAGTATACACATTCATACATTTGTTTGAAGGTTCACAATTTGATAATTACTCACACAGGTATGTAGAGATAGCGGTCTGCTGCACTTCCACCTTGTCGTCTGACGAATCCTGTAGAGATCCAGCCTGAAGAAGGGACCAATCCCCGACGCAAGTCCGCTGCTGGTCCGTGGCACCTCTGTTTGCAAAATGAATTTTTTTTATAAACTATACAAAAATGGCGATTCCCCCCCCCCCCCCCCCCCAAATAAAATAAAAATAAATAAAAACCTTCTCCATCCAGTGGTGCCGCTGCTCCAGGGGCTTCACTTATCCTCAATTCTGGAGACTTTTCAAGGGTATGGCTGGATACGTCTGCACGGCTGTCTTCAAACCCAAGAAAAGTCTCGTCCGTTAACCCTTTTGACTCAAACAGTTCGGGTGATGGGTCCACAAGGGTAGTGTCTTGTTGAGGCTCTTCGGTCACAGTCCCAGAGCTCCTGGAGAGATGACGAGCTGGTTATGGCCTGCGCGCAGGAGATGTAGTTTGGCACCCAGCTGGTGGTGTGGTCGCCAACGGTGTCTGGCGCGCAGGTGACGTTCTGCGCGCTGATGTCTGGCGGGCAGGTGATGGTCTGCGCGCTGATGATGTATGGCGCGCAGGTGACTTTCTGCGCGCTGACGATGTGTGGCGTGCAGGTGATGATCTGCACGCTGCTGATGCTTGCTGCACAGGTGATGGTCCACGCGCTGCTGCCGATGCCTGCTGTGCATGTGATGGTCTGCGCGCTGGCGATGTCCTGCGCACAGGTGATGTCCTCTGGGCAGGCGTGTCTGGGGAAAAAGAACAAACACATTAGCAAATAAAAAAAAAAAAAAAAAAAGATTAGTGCAGCTCATCTGAATGTATTCTTACCATCAGGCCTCCTTTTGGACTGTTTGTCTCCCGCCGTCTTCCGTCTTCTGGGCGGTTCTTTCTCCTCGGGAAAGCCAGCAGGACGGCTAGAGTCCACACCGCGAACTCCTTGGACCACGACAGGGTTCATGCACCTTTTAATAACGTTCTCCCAGGGTAGCCACTTCAGATTAAGAGCCAGACCACCTCCCGTAGCTGTCTCATGTCGGCGCTGAATCCCCATCTTCTTCTTGGTCTGTCTGCGGCAATCACTGTACCGCTTCATGCAGTTTCTGGTGCTCCGGCGGTTTCCAGATACTGCAGTGACTTGTCTCGCGATGGCATCCCAGATGTTTTGCTTGTTTTTTTCTGCTGTGGTCTATGCCCTTGGTCCATACAGAACGTCGTAGGAACTGTCAACGCCATCCACTAGGGCACAGTTTTCCGCCTCAGTGTATCTGGGTCCACACGGCTTCTTCTGTCCTGCGTCTTCACCAGAGGCTTCCTTCTCCGACTGATCCTCTGGCTGGCTTCTTGCCTTTAGGGATAAAAAAATAAATCATGCATTTAATAATATCGGTATGTACCTGTGAGTGTCAGTATCCCTGGCAGTGCGCAAAGATACCTGTAGGTGTGCATGGCAGTGCGCAAACTAGGGTGTGTCAAGTTGGATGCTATTGTGTCTGCATGTGTTTTCAGTATTTACTTTTCTAGGCCTTTTCTTTTTCTTTTGCTTCTCCCTTTGGTCCCTTGACGACTGCGGCTGGTCACTGGATGCCTGTTCGGTCGTATCCTCCTCCTGGGTCGCCTCCCACTCCTCATTGCTGTGCAGGGAAAATTCTTCTGAGCGGTTGGGGGAAGGGGGGGATCGGGGTCGCTTGTCCCTTGACATCTCTGTTGTAAAAAGAAAAAATATATATTTTTACAAATTTAACACACATTACATAATTACATGCAACCACACGTCATGCTGCTGGGACCCCAGTGCTCAAGCAGGACCAAACACAACAAAAAAAATGAAACATAAAAAAAAAAACTCAGCCAAACAAGCCAAAACCCACGTACAAGCTTCCCTGCATATGCTGGAGGTCAACCAGTGCTAAAAAAGGAGAAAAAAAACATGTTTTGGAAATAAACAACACCACATGTCGGCCACATGGCAGATACCGACACACTCCAAGTCACCCCAAAAAAGCCAAAAAGTACATCCAGCATGTGCAGGGATGCACCAGTGCTAAAATAGGAGGAAAAAAACATGTTTTGGAAACAAACAGCAACACATGTCGGCCACATGGCACATACTGACACACTCTAAAATCACCCCAAACAAGCCAAAAAGCAGTCCTGCACATGCTGGAGGTACACCAATGCAAAAGCATGACCCAAAAAAACATTTTATGCAAAAAAAAAAAAACGTGAAAAACTACCCCCTAACACAAAACTCCCCAAAAAAACATGCAGCAATACAAGCAGGAGCTTTATACGCATACATGCACACATATACATACCCCAAACACACCAAAGCAACGCCACATGTACACCTCATGGCACCCCCCACTACACAAACACATACATGCAACGCCAGACCACATGTGGTACTTACCTACAAATGTAGAAATCGCTCCAAAAACGACTCTCCTCCGGGGTAACAGGTATCCTCCGGTCCGTCCTGGATTAAAGCCTGCTGGGTGTCCAAACGATACCACAGCAAACAACCACCAATTTGTTAGCTCTGCAGCACCTCCACTCCACTCTGCAGGTTCACAAAATGGCTGCTGAGCACGCAGCAAACAAGCCCTATAAAGGGCTCAAAACAGCGGGAAGTCGAATCCAGGACGCCCACTACTCGACGATTGGTCCGTTATTCGACAAGGGGAGTGTCGAATGCGTTTTGTATTGAATATGTCGAATTCATGGTCCCGGGTGGAGGGTTTCGGCTGTCGAGTGCAGTCGAATCCTAAAACGGTCGAAAAAAAGGCGCAATTCGTCCTGAATTGCATATACCCCTTTATTGTTTTAATGCAATAGTGTTAAGGTGGCCATACAATAGTGTGACTTCTCCAAGGGTAGAAGTCACATATGTTGGCCTTGAACTGCCCGGCAGCTCCCTGGGTGGCAGGATCACACATGATACATTGTATGCAGTACTTTTGCATACAATGTATCGTATGCGATCCCAGCCAAGGCCGCTGGCTCCGAAAAATCTATAGTGCATCCTTTGCTGTCCACAGGCTCCGATCTGATGAGCACGGGACCGCTCATCGCATCAGATTGTCTCACGATTTGCCATTTTTCATCAGATTTATTGTCCCGATGCGTCCAAATCGGGCAAAATCGCACTAGTATATGAGCACCTTTAGAAATAGCTTCTGTGTTTACTTAGTAGAACTTAGTGGTTTTAGTTGTTTGACCCGTATCAGCTCTGTCTGTTTCAACCCTACCCTCCTACTGCTTAAATTCCAGATAGTTTCCAAAGTCTACTCTCTGAAGATGTATCTTCCTCCTTCTCATTGATTTACTTCTAGTTTGTGGCTATGTCCCCTGGGTGTAGAGCGTACTGTAGATCTGCCTGAAATGATACAATATGTTACCTTGCTTCCAGTGTGCCCAAGTAATCTTGCAAGTACACATGGTGTGTGCTTTTGTAAATCAGGTCCAGTTGTACATGAATCGTACACATACATTTCTACATGGCACCAGCCTGGCTTGTTTACTGTATAGAGTCTATAGCTATACACAACTAATTAAGTCAAAGCACTGTTTGGAAATAGTGCAATACTATGACAGCTGTTGGCACCGTTTATAATACATATATTACACTATTTATTCCTTGCCTTATGGCCTGATTAATTATGGATCACTTTTGTGGCTGAGATACTGTAGTGATGTTCACAAATCTGCTATTGCTAAAATTCACATGTGAAGAGCCGCCCAGAAAGGATAAAACCCCTACCAATTCATTTGCAAATTTGTGTATGCATTAGCAGATTCACAATGCATATGCAAAAAAAGGACATAATCAAAATTTGCGGCTGACCCCAGCATATTCAAATCACTGAGAATGCAGTCGCACCGGGCGCCAACTTTTTGAATGCATCATTCACAGATTACGTCAGATACACGCCCCTAAAATAGCCTGGACACACCTGCGTTTTCACAAAAACTCCCCACAAGCACCATGTTACACCCACAAATTGCCACTTCATGTCAATAAGAATGCATTCACTTTACATTTAGGCTGCATACGCATGTCAATCACATTTTGCCCTTTGCGCATGCGCAGTGAGTTTGTAGCATATGCACAGTTTGCCGATAATTACTCACTGCGTGCAATATCACATTTGCAATTGGTAACGAATCTGGCCCTTAGTTCGAAAATGTACATTGAAAACCTGTACCTTGTGTTAAGATTTGTTATGAGTTTTAAAGATGTCACAAGGTGTCACTCTTGTTCCTGCGGCTAGAATAGAAAGTTTTCCTTCTTTACTGTCTTGAAGACTTTCTGTGTACTATGGTTTATATCTTTAGTTCATCCGCTTAAGTAGTTCAATGACACAATGACACACATGTTGACCTTAGATCAGTCATTGTGTGATATTGCATTCTTCTCCTTTTATTGAAAAGCATCAGCCAGCCTTGCTATTACCAAACCATTTCTTACAGAGAAATTGGAATTTAATAAATTTAGAATTCACTTTGAAAATTAATTATAAGAGCATGTTCCTTATGCATGGTGATATTAAAATGTAGACTCGGAGCCGAAGTCTCCTCATGAATATACTCGCCTTTACGAGCCTGCCATTCATGGTGCCGCAGCATTATTGTGAAATAAATCTAGTCTAGTAGGAAAACATATTTCACTACTATATATTCAGCATGGCACCTGACACTTTCCACCAATTCTAAACTGGATTTGCTAAGATGACATTTAATTGCTATATGGAGGTGTAAGTTTTTCTTCTTTAGGATAAGTGATCATGTAATTTATGTGCATTATGCAAACATGACTTAAGGTGCATACACACGGTGCAATTTTCCTTGCGATATGGACTATATAGTCCATATCACAGGAAAATATAGTGCATATCGCACCATGTGTATACAGCTTGCAATGCCGATGCGCAGTCCCGCGGGGTCAGCATCACAAGAAAACAATAGACTGTTCATGCAGCCCAACATGGACTATATCGGTGGTGCTGGACTCCGGGCATGTCACATAGTCAATGTTGGGTGCTATGCACATCGCGCCATGTGTACGCAACTTTAGTCTTCAATGCTGTTTTTAAAAAGAAAAAAACAAAGTATGATTTAAGGTATTGTATGTCCGCGTGTTGTGCTATTTAGAAGTGGATTTGTGCTAATATTTGCTCATCAACTGCACATACGTAATTTCTTATAATTGTGAAAATGTTCAGACTTACTTTGGCAGAATAATGACATCTGCTATTATTGCACAGATGGCAAAGGTGTAAACCTAAAGCAGTTTGTGATACATAAGGCTAAATGTAATAGCCTCCGAGGTGACGGAGGTGCAGGACATTGAGCGAGTCTGACCATTTTTTATAAAGCAGCAATCATTTACAAGGAATAACCAGGTTGGTTTAGACTTTTAAATTGATTGTGCTTTATAAAAAGGGGCAGACTCACACAAAGTCCTGCAGCTCGGAGGCTATTACATTTAGCCCATAATATCAGTCTGCAAAGGAAAATGTGTAAACACTAAACAATATCAACACAATGGCTGTGAATAGTGTCATTGTGGTTGATTCGATGTGATTTTCTAGTACTTTTTATTAGGTGTGAATGTATGCAAACATCATGAATTAAGTGAACAGGCTGTAAATAGCAGAAAATTGAGAACCTTAAACTTTATTTGCATAACTTTCACCATTTGTTCTGTTCTTCTAAATGCAATTATTGGTTTCACTACAATGTATTTAGGATAGTGCACATTCTCAAGCTAGTGGATCCGAACCAGCATGGTTGGATTCTCTAAAAGGGATGATCTCGAATATTTCTAATAAATTATCCCATAATGAGAAAGAGACGCCATACTTAAGACAGTCTGTGGATGACATGATGAATAGAGATTCAGTTCCCATACCAGCGTCTCAGACCCCTGCCATTTGTCCACAAAAGCGTACACTGGCCCAGATCCTGCAGACTGACACTGATGATGACATGTCAGACGCAGAGGAGGGTGAGGTGGACTCAGTGTGTGTTTGTGTGTGGAAGGGGGGGGGGGGGATGCAGCTTTGTCACAAGGGATACAGGCTCTGATAGAAGCTATTAGAGACGTTCTGCAAATTTCTTATAAGGTGACAGATGAGGATGAGGTGTCTTATTTTAATGTAAAAAAGAAATCCTCTGCTACTTTTTCTCATGAAAAGAGTTGAATTCTCTGTTTCAAGAAACCTGGGTTAATCCTGATAAAACGTTTCAGATCCCTAAGAGATTACTCACATCCTTCCCTTTTCCTCAGGATGGTAGAAAAAAAATTGGAGAACCCACCGATTGTTGACGCATCGGTATCTAGGTTGTCACGTAAGATAGTTTTACCTGTCCTTGGGGCAGCCTCCTTAAAGGACACGGCTGACCGCAAAATTGAGAACACTCTCAAATTCCTGTACACAGCTGCTGGGGTCGCCCAGTGACCCACTATTGCTTGTGCATGGATCACTAGGGCCATTGCTAAATGGTCAGGTAATCTAATTAACAAGTTAGATTCCTTATCCATGGGGAACATAGTTTTATTCCTACAGCATATACAGGACTCTACAAATTTTATGGTGGAGGCCATAAAATATTTAGGTTTGCTCAATGCACGCGCCACGGCCATGGCAGTATCAACATGCAGGGGCCTATGACTACACCAGTGAACTGCGGATGCTGATTCCAGGAAAGGAGCAGAAATGCTACCATTTACAGGTGAGGCCCTGTTTGGAGCTGAACTGGATACGTGGATTCCAAGGCTACGGCGGGTATGTCCACATACCTTCCTTCCGCAGCCTCCCCCAGGTAGGAAAACCTACTCTGCTCCAACACTGCAGTCCGTTCGGACAGCAAAATGTAAAAATAAATCCAAAGGTTCTTCTACGGCCTTTAAAGGCAATAAGAGGTAAACCCCGGTTCTGCTTCCTCTAAGCCTTCAGCATGACGGTGGACCGCACTGCCTGGAAGACAGGCAGGTGGGAGCCTGAATAAGATATTTCAGTCACATATGGACAACATCATGCTAGTATCCCTGGGTCAAATATTTTATTTCCCAATGGTTACAGACTGGAGTTTCAGCAACTCCCACCTCACAGATTCTTAAAATCAGGCTTACCAGATCCTCAAGAAGCAAGTATGACTTTATAGAAAGCAATTCAAAAACTGGTACAGACTCATGTCATTGTTCCATGTCCACTTCAGCTGCAAAACCAGGGTTATTATTCCAACCTGTTTGTAGTACCGAAACAGGACGGTTCGGTAAGGCCCATTTTAAACCTCAAGTCGTTGAACCCGTGTGTTCAAGTTCAAGATGGAGTCTCTGAGAGCGGTGATCTCAGGTTTGGAAGAAGGGGAATTCTTGGTGTCTCTGGATATCAGGGATGTGTACCTTCATATTCCGATTTGGCTGTCTCATCAGGCTTATCTAAGGTTTGCATTACAGGACATTCAGTACCAGTTACAGGCCCTGCCGTTCGGCCTCTCTACGGCACCGAGGGTATTTACCAAGGTAATGGCAGAGATATTTCTTCTCCGCAAACAAGGAGTGAACATAATACCGTACCTGGACGATCTTCTGATAAAAGCACCATCCAGGGAGAGGTTTTTGGACAACATTGCCCTCTCAACCCGACTACTCCTGGATCACGGGTGGATTCTGAACCTGCCAAAATCTCATCTGGAACTAACACGGAGGCTTCCGTTCTTGGGGATGATACTGGATACCGAGGCACAGAAGGTATTCCTTCCTTTAGACAAGGCATTGGTAATCCAGTCAATGGTGCAGGATGTTCTAAAACCTACCCGGAGATCAGTGCATCTATGCATTCGCCTCCTGGGGAAGATGGTAGCCTCTTACGAGGCACTACAATATGGAAGGTTTCACGCAAGACCCTTCCACCTGGATCTGTTGGACAAGTGGTCTGGATCACATCTTCACATGCCCCAGAGGATCCATCTGTCGCCAAAAGCCAGGATTTCTCTTCTGTGGTGGCTTCAGACTTCTCATCTGACCGAGGGCTGAAGGTTCGGGATTCAAAATTAGATTCTGCTAACCACAGACACAAGCTTCAGAGGTTGGGGAGCAGTCACCCAGGGGGAACAGTTCCAGGGAAAATGGTCAAGTCAGAAAACTATCCTTCCAATCAACATTCTGGAACTAAGGCCATATGCAATGCCCTTCTACAGGCATCACATCTTCATCAAGATCACACCATTCAGGTTCGGTCGGACAATGTGATGGCGGCAACGTACATAAACCGACAGGGAGGAACAAAGAGCAATGCAGCAATGTCAGAGATGACAATGATTTTCCTCTGGGCGGAAAGACACGCCAAGGTGTTGTCTGCAATCTTCATCCCGGGAGTAGACAAATGGGAAGCAGACTTCCTCAGTAGACACGACCTCCACACAGGAGAGTGGGGCCTTCACCTGGAAGTGTTCGGGTGCTTGACAGGTCGTTGGGGAATGCCACAAATCGACATGATGGCATCTCGTATCAACAAGAAGCTCAAGCGGTATTGTTCCAGGTCAAGAGACCTACAAGCAGTGGCAGTGGAAGCCCTGGTGACTCCTTGGGTCTACCAAATGGTGTACGTGTTTCCAACACTTCCATTGCTCCCAAAAATAAAAAATAAAAAGATAAAATGTTCAATCAATTCTCATTGCTTCGGACTGGCCAAGAAGGGCTTGGTACACGGATCTACTGGAGATGCTTCTAGAGGACCCATGGCCTCTACCTCTTCCTGAGGATCTTCTACAACAGGGGACGTTCGTCTATCAAGACTTACTACAGCTACGTTTGATGGCATGGAGGTTAAGCATCAAATCTAGCTCGGATCAGGCTTACTATCCAGCATGCTTATTCTACGGCAGGCCTGCCGGTTTTAAGATCTGTACAGGCCCACTCTACAAGGTTGGTGAGTTCTTCCTGGGCGACTGCCCAGGGTGTCTCTGCTTTACAGCTCTGCCGAGCAGCTACTTGGTCAGGTTCAAACAATTTTGCTAAGTTCTACAAGTTCGATACTTTTGCATCTGAGGACCTTCAGTTTGGTTAATCAGTTCTGCAGGAACCTCTTCTCCACCCAGTGTGGGAGCTTTGGTACATCCCCATGGTACTAATGTGGACCCCAGTATCCTTTAGAACGTAAGAGGAAATAGGATTTTAATTACCTACTGGTAAATCCTTTTCTCGTAGTCCATAGAGCAGGCATTCCCAACCACTGGCCTCAAGGCACACCAACAGTGCAGGTTTTAGTGATATCCAGGCTGCAGCACAGATGGTTAAATCAAAATAACTGAGCTACTAATTAAGTCACCGGTGCTGAAGCCTGGATATCACTAAAACCTGCACTGTTAGTGTGCCTTGAGGACCGTGGTTGGGAATGCCTGCCGTAGAGGATACTGGGCGTCCGCCTAGTACTTTGTTTATTTCTGCACTGTTACTTGGTTAAGTATTGTTGGTTCAGCTGTTGCTGTTCCTGGTTTATAGTTTGGTTAGCTTGGCTTTCCTCTATATTGGGTTTGCTGGTTTGGAATCTCACCACTATCTTTCTATCCTTCTGTCAGGAGGGACATAGAGGGAGGAGCCAGCCCAAACTATCAAATTCTTAAAGTGCCCATGGCTCCTAGTGGACCCGTCTATACCCCATTGTGCTATTGTGGACCCCAGTATCCTCTACGACAGAGGTTCTCAAACTCTGTCCTCGGGGGCCCACACAGTGCACGTTTTGCAGGTCTCCTCACTGAATCGCAAGTGAAATAATTAGCTCCACCTGTGGACCTTTTAAAATGTGTCAGTGAGTAATTAATACACCTGTGCACCTGCAAAACATGCACTGTGTGGGCTCCCGTGGACCGAGTTTGAGAACCTCTGCTCTACGAACTAAGAGAAAATGATTTACCGGTAGGTAATTAAAATCCTGTTGTTTTTTTTGTGTGTCTTTTTTATCCTTTTGTTTGTTTCATTGCTATATTTTTGTATCATCGTTATTCTATCAGCTATCTGATGTACATTAAACTCTACCAAAGTAATACCATATTCTGCTTTGATACTTGTGAATGAAGTATGTAAATATTTGACTGATTAAGCTGGTTTCAGTTTTTTTTCCCCCTAGAAGTGTTCAGTTAAGTATTACAGCTAATGTACAGTGCATCCGGAAAGTATTCACAGCGCTTTACTTTTTCCACATTTTTTTATGCTACAGCCTTATTCCAAACTGGAATACATTCATTATCCTCTAAAAATTCTACACACAATACCCCATAATGACAACGTGAAAAAAGTTTTTGGGGACATTTTTGCTAATTTATTAAAAATAAAAAACTAAGAAATCACATGTACATAAGTATTCACAGCCTTTGTTCAATACTTTGGCAGCAATTACTGTCTCAAGAATTTTTTAATATGATACCACAAGCTTGGCACACTTATCTTTGGGCCGTTTTGTATATTCCTCTTTGCAGCCCGTCTCAAGCTCCATGTTGGATAGGAAGCATCGGTGCACAGCCATTTTCAGATTTCTCCAGATATGTTCAATTGGATTCAAGTTTGGGCTCTGCCTGGGCCATCAAGGACATTCATAGAGTTGACCTGAAGCCTCTTCTTTGATAACTTGGCTGTGTGCTTATGATTGTTGTCCTGCTAAAAGATGAACTGTCGCCCCAGTCTGAAGTCAAGAGCGTGCTAGAGCAGATTCTCATCCAGGATGTCTCTGTACATTGCTGCATTCATCTTTTCCTCTATCCTGACTAGTCTCCCAGATCCTGTCGCTGAAAAACCTTGCCACAGCATGATGCTGCCACCACGCTTCACTGCAGGGATGGTATTGCCCTGGTGATGAGCGGTGCCTGGTTTCCTCGAAACATGGTGCCTGGCAATCACCCCAAAGCATTCAATCTTTGTCTCATCAGACAAGATAATTGTGTTTCTCATAGTCTGAGAGTCCTTCAGGTGCATTTTGGCAAACTCCAGGAGAGGTGCCATGTGCTTTTTACTTAGGAGTGGATTCTGTCAGGGCGCTCTACCATACAGGCCTGATTGGCGGGTTGCTGCAGAAATGGTTGTCCTTCTGGAAGGTTCTTTTCTCTCCAGAGAGGAATGCTGTAGCTCTGACAGAGTGACCATCGGGTTCTTGGTCACTTCCCTGACTAGGGCTCAGTTTAGATAGCAGGCCAGCTCTAGGAAGAGTGATCTGATGGTTACGAACTTCTTCCAATTACGGATGATGGAGGCCACTGTGCTCATTGGGACCTGTCTCTGAGGTCTACAGACAATTCCTTTGACTTCATGCCTGGTTTGTGCTCAGACATGCACTGTCAAGTGTGTGCCTTTCCAAATCATGTCCAATCAACTGAATTTAGCACAGGTGGACTCCATTTAAGCTGTAGAAACATTTCAAGGATGATCAGTGGAAACAGGATGCTGTGAATACTTATGTAAGTTTGATTTATTGGTTTTTTATTTTTAATAAATCTGAAAAAAAAAATCTAATGTTTTTTTTTTTTTTTTTGCATATTGTCATTATGGGTTATTGTGTGTAGAATTTTGAGGGGAAAAATAATCTATTCCAGTTTGGAATAAGGCTGTAACATATCAAAATGTGGGAAAATTGAAGCGCTGTGAATACTTTCCGGATGCACTGTATATCCTACAGACTAGAATTTTATACCCTTTAACCAATTACTCGGCCATACATTAAATGCTCTGGTGAATCCTGCCTTCTCCTCTAATTATAATTTATTTGTATAATGCCACAAGTTCCAGTGCTAAACTAACATATACAAATGCATTAGCACAAGTTAATCATACTAACAAACTGTGTGATACAAATACTAGTATGAGTTGTGCAGGTGCAAAGACTAGTAGACCTATTCAAATACATATGCAGTATTTATAAATTGAACATATTATAGCTATCCTATTTTCCAGCAATACCATTTACAATGACACTGGGTATTCTGCATGTCTAAGCAGTTTGTAGTTCCCGGTTGTACTTTTGAACCTTACTTTAATTATGCGTGTCTATGTCATTTGTCCCCAGGCAGATGATGATCTTGTTCTGCTACCTATGTTAATGTTTAGAAGGTGCCTTTGATTCTTCAGTAGCTTCTGATGAGCAACATTTTCCTTCTCTTCACTCTCTCCAAACTTATATCGTCATACACTGTAATTACTGATAGGTGTTAGAACTTTCTTCCATTTATTCCCCTTGAACCTGGCTATCAGAAGACCCTGTTTTTTCTTTGCTTAATGTCACATGTTCCAGTACTGCAGTATGACCCTGCAAGTGTTGCATATGAGTTTTGCAAGCTTGCAACATACAGAGCTTACAGTATTTCGATGAGGATGGCTTCTGAGGACTCTCCTAAGTAGTGGTGGCCTCAAGGATATCATCATTATTCTACATATATTTAAGGCTGCTGTTTAGCTTCCTCCTCCAATCTCAAAGGCATTTGCTTGCAGATTGATCATTATCCAGAATATTTAATGGAAAATAACTGTTTAAATTGATTTATATATACTCATATATCTTGTCCAATGCTAGGTATGTTGTAGTGAGAAATACAAGAGAACAGATAAACAATGAACAACATAACATCCGTTATCTAATCTTTCACATAACAAACTCCCCCAAATGTCACACAATAAACCTATGCACACACAACAAGGTCACCCTGAATAGCTAGTAAAATACTCTGTTACTGTACTTCATTATTTTCCATTAAAATGTAGTAAGAAGCATTACACATGTCAGATGTACAAAGAATCATCATTATGGTTCTTTATGTTCTCAGAATAATCAGCACATTTTTACAATTTATTAACAAAATAAAGAGCGTCTGGTTAACACAACACCCTTTGCTTCTGTTACTGGTCTAGAAACATGACTTTAGGGGTCTATGGCTCATCAGTACCAACAATGTTAGACAAGTATCAGACAGGCTGATGTACCACAGACCAGCATTGTAACTGTGAACATAATGTATCATAATCCTGATCTCTGCAATACTGTTCTTATACGAAAGAGCACATATCTGGTAGGAACCTAAAACACACACAGATCAAAAAGAACATTTTTTTTTTTTTTTTGTGTGTTTCTTTGTGTAAAGCTCATCTGCCACTAGTCAGATTTGTATTCTGGAGTCTATGTACTAATCCTTGGATGTAGATAAAGTGGATGTATATATAGCACCAGCCAATCAGCTCCTAACTGCCTTGTCACAGGCTGGGTTTGATAAATGACAGTTAGGAGCGGACTGGCTGGTACTTTATCTCCATCCAAGGCTTAGTAAATAGTCCACTCTGTCTGTTAGGGAGCCATTCAGCTGAGCCCGAACACAGGCAGATTCAACAGCTCAAATCATGTAGCCACATCTATGTTTAGGTTGGTTACAGACATGTGCTGCCAAATTAGACCGTTTTGGTAATTCATCATTTGAACTTTAAAGTCCAGAATCAGGGGCAGATTAAGAGGGGACTATGAAGTCTCCGTGCAGGTCTACTACTTTCTGACAGCGGCCACAGCGCTGTTGACTCTGGCTCTGTGCTAGAGTCTATGTCTCATGCGCAGGTCTCTTGGAACATGGTGCCTGCACTTTCCCAGGGACATTTTTACTGTGCATTTGAAAAATCACAGAGGAGATTAGCCTGTGGACATGTTTCCCAGTGTCTTCTGCCTGCAGCGTTGGACTCCGGAGGGGAAATGCTAATTAAATGAGTGTAGGGTGTGCAGTGTGGTCCATCCTGGACCCAGGGGCCCATGTTCACCACAGACCTTTCACCCATTATAGATACGCCAATGGGCAGAATATAATATGTAGTATTTAGTGCTGACAGTACACAGGGTCAAATTAATTTATAATCTAATCCCGGCCATGCCAACCTGTGGCTCTCCAGCTGTTGTAAAACTGTAAGTACCACATGCCCTCCCACAATTTTGCTATTAGGAAATGCTGGCATTTTGGCAGGGCATCCCGATATGTGTAGTTTCACAACAGAGAGAGCCACAGGATGGCCAGGCCTGATCTAACTTGTTTTCCTGCCATCCTGAGCAACATCTGAATGATCCTCATCATACTGTAGTTAAAATTGTGTTGTAGTTTTATTATTTAACAAATCATATTTTGGATTAAGGAAGAATAATATACTATACATATTTTCCCACATAACTTTACAAATAAGAAATAACAGAAGAGGCTTATTAGTATACTAAAACATGCATTTAATTATATACAATAATCAGTTTGCTTGAGACATGCTCTAAATTTACAGGGAATGTTTAATGTGTAAATTTAGAGCATGTAGGTTACAATAAACATGTTGGGTATCAAGTCCTCACTAATGTTTTCCTTTCATTTGTCAGAGCTATTGTCAGCATGAGATAAATAATATCAGATTCCAGCCATTTCTTTACTTTCCAGCAGTGCTGTACAGATGATCCAATGTCGTTGTGCTGCTTCTTCTGTTCATTGTTATAGGCTCTGTTCACACTCATAAGAAACCTCTTTCTTAAAGGCGCCAGTAAGTGCTGGCTAGTATCTGCAGAAGTAATGGCCCTGTAAAATCCGAGTCTTTATGCATATGTTGGATGCACAATCTCATTGACACACACCTCATATTTCTTAATGAAAATGTAGTATTAACAAAACCTGCATAAACAAAGTGATAATTTGAGTAGTTTCTCAGTTTGATAGTGTATTACAGTATTTTTAAATCATTTTTAACACCAAACCCAGAAAATAAATCCATTTTCATGGATTGTAATTTTATAGTTTTAAATGTTAATTTGCCCATTGTGAGGATATTGCCTCTGTAAAATTGTTAATGAGTCCAAGTTCAAACCGTAAATTCATGTTGAATGGTTTTAACAATTTGTTCTGAATAAAATGGTAAAATAGCAATTGAATATATAGAAAAATGATACTCAAATAGTTTAATCTGGTCTTTACACTGGTTCAATCTAATTCAATGAGAGGATGAAGAAATACCCTCTAATAATTGCTTATGAGCTCCATTTTTGTGATATAAATAATCCTGTGGGTAATTGTATTTCTGCTAATATAATATTTTGGGAATATTGTCTGCATATATAATGACCTAATCAACATTGGTAGACCATGCTTAATCCCTTTGTATTTTTTGGGGCGGACCTATTCTGCTTTAATTGCATTACTTCCTCCTATCAAAAGAGTGGAAGGAGGCTCAGCTTGGTATTAAGTACATAATATAAAATATTTTTATATTACTTCCTTAAACCAACAGTGGGAAAACAAAACCTCAGTCCTGTCTGGTTCATAGCACTCGCTACCCTGATTTTTTGAATTAATTTCTTATGTAGTAAAAGTGTTTTATAATAAGTGGTAAATTTTTTATAAAACTTGTATCATTGGTCTATTTAATTGTGATTTCTGTGAAACTTTGAAACAGACTTTTTATTGAGGATCTTTCAAAATAAATTCCATGTATTATACACAACAAATTAGACTTGGCAGAAGTATCCTACTCTGAAGGGCTTACATTATCAAATTATTTGTGTGATTCATCAGCAGAACACATCGGAAGTACATTTTGCTGTATTTACAAATTAAATATTTTTTACCAACTGTACTGTTGAAATATTATTTTATTACACAGTTATTCTGAATTACTAACCCCACTTAGCTTGCCAGTGTAAAAATTTGCTGGAGGACTAACATTTTGTTTTTCCCCCTCTCTTATTATGCTGCACGTGGCTGCTTGCTTTTCTTTTGCCTCCACCAAAGCTATCGAAGGTTAGTGCATTTTTCCACATTGTTTTTTTTTTGTGTGCTTATTTCTTGCTTTAAATTGATTCTTCTACTTCATATTTCTAACAAACTGAGTATACATTACATATGTTTTGTAGAGTTTTTATTTTTTGTGTGTATCTTTATTTGGTTTAATGTACTGCCAAAGGCACCCACCCATTTGTCCCTTTTAATTGCACTTATATTTGTGTGTGTGTGTATATATAAACACATGTGTGTATATATAAACATATATGTGTGTGTGTATGTATGTGTATATATATATATATATATATATATATATATATATATATATATATATATATATATATATAGAGAGAGAGAGAGAGAGAATTATGCAAAAGTTTTAGGCAGATGTGGAAAACATCCTACAAAGTATGAATGCTTTAAAAAATAGAAGAGCTAATAGTTTATTTTTATCAGCAAAATGCAAAGTGAATGAACAGAGGATAAATCTACTGTAAATCAAATCAATATTTGCCGTGACCACCCTTTTGCCTTCAAAACACCATCAATTATTCTAGGTACGCTTGCACACAATTTTTGAAGTAACTCGACAGGGATGTTGTTCCAAAATATCTTGGAGAGCTAACCACAGATCTTCTGTGGATGTAGGCTTGCTTGAATCCTTTTGTCTCTTCGTGTAATCCCAGACAGACTCGATGATGTTGAGATCAGGGCTCTGTGGGAGCTATATCTTCACTTCCAGGATTCCTTGTTCTTATTTACTCTGAATGTAGTCCTTATTGACATTGGCTGTATGTTTAGGGTCATTGTCCTGCTGCATAGTACATTTGGAGCCAATCAGACGCTTCCCTGATGATATTGCATGATAGATAATTACTGTACCTCCCTGTGTTTCTCAGCATTAATAATGATTAATTAGTAATGAATTAGTAGTTAGCCAAACAAAGTGCAAACCAGTCTTGGAAAAAGTTCACTTTGGCAATGCAGTCGCTGTTCGAACTTTGTCAATGCGATAAATTATCCTTTCAGTGAGACTTGTCTTTACTTCCTCAGTCCGGCACTAAGATTACAAATTTCCCACTTTGAAGCTGTTAACACAGTGAACCATAATTACTTAATTGAAAAGTGATACTGTTAATTGCCACATGCCAGGAGGAAATAGATTGAACAACCAGTTACAGTCCTCCTACCCATTCAATTATGAACCCAGTCAAGGTAAATCCTACCTTATTCACAACTTATCAGGTTTAAGGAGTATTTAATACCACCAGTAGTTGTTAATAAGTGTTCTGCACAGAGTTACAAAACCTATTTTTCCTGACTGAAACAATTACTACCAACTAGCACATCTTAAGGAACTACAAGGAAGGGTGATAGTGGAAATTACAGGAATAGGGTAAACATACAGTAAAGACACAGAACTCTTGAACTAGTCTCTTCTATTAGGAGTTATTACACAGAACAAACCTAGGCAACACTTCACTTGAGCGTTCACAGTAGCAATAGACTGCATGAATGCGAAGTGTAGATTAAAACTAGGATTTAGTAACTTTCGTTTTAATGAAGACTGCTACTTTTTCTTTAATTACTTTGAGTTAAGTTGTAACTGAGCAAATTGTTACTAAAGTAAGGTGAATGTTTCTTGACCTTTTTTTTTTTTTAAATATTGAATTATATCCCTCTTCAAGCGTTCACATTATTATAAAGCTTTGTAGGTATTATTAACCCTTCTGTAGACATATCAGGTAGCTGAGAGAGACAGCCAACATCTACACATTTCCCCCCAAAAAATAAAAAAAAATGTATTCTTGGTTTAGAGCAGGCCTGGTCAACCTGTGGCTCGCTAGCTGTAGGGAAACTACACATGCCAGCATGAAACCACAGTTTTACCATTCCCTAATTTATTTTCTCTAACGTCCTAGTGGATGCTGGGGACTCCGTAAGGACCATGGGGAATAGACGGGCTCCGCAGGAGACTGGGCACTTTAAGAAAGAATTTGGATTCTGGTGTGCTCTGGCTCCTCCCTCTATGCCCCTCCTCCAGACCTCAGTTTGAATCTGTGCCCGGACGAGCTGGGTGCTGTTTAGTGAGCTCTCCTGAGCTTGCTATAAGAAGTTATTTTGTTAGGTTTTTTATTTTCAGGGAGCTCTGCTGGCAACGGAATCCCTGCATCGTGGGACTGAGGGGAGAGAAGCAGCCCTACTCTCTGAAGATAGGTCCTGCTTCTTAGGCTACTGGACACCATTAGCTCCAGAGGGATCGTACACAGGATCACCCTTTGTCGTCCGATCCCGGAGCCGCGCCGCCGCCCCCCCTCGCAGAGCCGGAAGACAGAAGCCGGGTGAAAGAAGCAAGAAGAATTCAAAATCGGCGGCAGAAGACTCCAGTCTTAACTGAGGTAGCGCACAGCACTGCAGCTGTGCGCCATTGCTCCCACACTACACCCACATACTCCGGTCACTGTAGGGTGCAGGGCGCAGGGGGAGGGGGGGGGGGGTCGCCCTGGGCAGCAATTAGGACCCCTTGGCAAAAGTTGGACATATATACAGTTGGGCACTGTATATATGTATGAGCCCCCGCCATAATATTGTACATAAACGCGGGACAGAAGCCCGCCGCTGAGGGGGCGGGGCTTCTTCCTCAGCACTCACCAGCACCATTTTTTCTCCACAGCTCCGCTGAGAGGAAGCTCCCCAGGCTCTCGCCTGCAGATTTACGGTGGAAGAGGGTAAAAAGAGAGGGGGGACTCATAAATTAGGCGCAAAAACATAATATACAGCAGCTACTGGGTTAACACTAAGTTACTGTGTGATTCCTGGGACATATAGCGCTGGGGTGTGTGCTGGCATACTCTCTCTCTGTCTCTCCAAAGGGCCTTGTGGGGGAACTGTCTTCAAAAAAAGAGCATCCCCTGTGTGTGTGGTGTGTCGGTACGCTTGTGTCGACATGTTTGACGAACAAGGCTATGTGGAAGCAGAGCGGGAGCAAATGAAAGTGGTGTCTCCGCCGACGGCGCCGACACCTGATTGGATGGATATGTGGAAGGTTTTAAATGATAATGTTAATTCCTTACATAAAAGGTTGGATAAAGTTGAAACCTTAGGACAGTTGGGGTCTCAGCCCATGCCTGATCCTATGTCGCAGAGGCCGTCAGGGTCTCAGAAGCGCCCACTATCCCAAATTGTTGACACAGATACCGACAAGGATTCTGACTCCAGTGTCGATTACGATGATGCAAAGTTACAGCCTAAATTGGCTAAAGCCATCCGTTATATGATTATAGCAATGAAGGATGTGTTGCACATCACAGAGGAAACACCAGTCCCTGACAAGAGGGTTCATATGTATGGGGAAAAAAGGCAGGAGGTGACCTTTCCCCCTTCACATGAGCTAAATGAGTTATGTGAAAAGGCTTGGGAATCTCCAGATAAAAAACTGCAGATTTCCAAACGGATGCTTATGGCGTATCCTTTCCCGCCAACGGACAGGTTACGCTGGTATCCTCCCCTAGGGTGGACAAAGCTCTAACACGCTTATCCAAGAGGGTAGCCCTTCCGTCACAGGATCCGGCCACCCTAAAAGATGCTGCCGATAGAAAGCAAGAGGGTACCCTGAAGTCCATTTATACACATTCAGGTACCTTATTAAGGCCGGCAATTGCGTCGGCCTGGGTGTGTAGTGCTGTAGCAGCATGGACGGTTATCTTATCTGAGGAACTTGATACCTTAGACAAGGATACTATATTAATGACCCTGGGGCATATAAAAGACACTGTCCTATATATGAGCGATGCTCAAAGAGACATTAGCCTACTGGGCTCTAGAATAAATGCAATGTCGATTTCTGCCAGAAGGGTCCTGTGGACTCGGCAATGGACAGGCGATGCCGACTCAAAAAGGCACATGGAGATTTTACCTTACAAGGGTGAGGAATTGTTTGCGGAGGGTCTCTCGGACCTGGTCTCCACAGCTACTGCTGGAAAGTCAAATTTGTTGTCATATGTTCCCTCACAACCTAAGAAAGCACCGTATTACCAAATGCAGTCCTTTCGATCACAAAAAGGCAAGAAAGTCCGAGGTGCGTCCTTTCTTGCCAGAGGCAGGGGCAGAGGAAAGAAGCTGCACAAAACAGCTAGTTCCCAGGAACATAAGTCCTCCCCGGCTTCCACTAAATCCACCGCATGACGCTGGTGCTCCACAGGCGGAGCTAGGACCGGTGGGGGCGCGTCTCCGAAATTTCAGCCTGTCAGGGCAATAGAGATTGTGTCTCAGGGATACAAGCTGGAATTCGAAGAGATGCCCCCCTCACCGATACCTCAAATCGGCCCTGCCAGCAATTCACAAATTGTATCTTCAGCAGGTGGTGGTCAAGGTTCCCCTCCTTCAACAAGGGAAGGGTTATTATTCGACCATGTTTGTGGTACCGAAACCGGACGGTTCGGTCAGACCCATATTGAATTTAAAATCCCTGAGCATATACCTGAAAAGGTTCAAGTTCAAGATGGAATCGCTCAGAGCGGTCATCGCAAGCCTGGAAGGGGGGATTTTATGGTGTCTCTGGACATAAAGGATGCATACCTTCATGTCCCCATTTATCCACCTCATCAGGCGTACCTCAGATTTGTGGTACAGGATTGTCATTACCAATTCCAGACGTTGCCGTTTGGTCTCTCCACGGCACCGAGAATATTTACCAAGGTAATGGCGGAAATGATGGTGCTCCTGCGAAAGCAAGGGGTCACAATTATCCCATACTTGGACGATCTCCTCATAAAGGTGAGGTCCATAGAGCAGTTGCTGATCAGCGTAGCACGCTCTCGGGAAGTGTTACAACAGCACGGCTGGATTCTAAATATTCCAAAGTCGCAGTTGATTCCTACGACTCGTCTGCCCTTCCTGGGCATGATTCTGGACACAGACCAGAAGAGGGTTTATCTCCCGATGGAGAAGGCTCAGGAGCTCATGACACTGGTCATAGACCTATTAAAACCAAAACAGGTGTCGGTGCATCACTGCACGTGAGTCCTGGGAAATATGGTGGCATCATACGAGGCCATTCCCTTCGGCAGGTTCCATGCGAGGACCTTTCAATGGGATCTGTTGGACAAGTGGTCCGGATCACATCTTCAGATGCATCGGCTGATCACCCTATCCCCCAGGGCCAGGGTGTCTCTCCTGTGGTGGCTGCAGAGTGCTCACCTCTTCGAGGGCCGCAGATTCGGCATTCAGGACTGGGTCCTGGTGACCACGGATGCAAGCCTCCGAGGGTGGGGGGCAGTCACACAGGGAAGAAATTTCCAAGGTCTGTGGTCAAGTCAGGAAACTTGCCTCCACATCAACATCCTGGAACTAAGAGCAATATACAACGCCCTACGTCAAGCGGAGACCCTGCTTCGCGACCAATCGGTTCTGATTCAGTCAGACAACATCACCGCAGTGGCTCATGTAAACCGCAAAGGCGGCACAAGGAGCAGGGTGGCGATGACGGTAGCCACCAGAATTCTTCGCTGGGCGGAGAATCACGTAAGCGCACTGTCAGCAGTGTTCATTCCGGGAGTGGACAACTGGGAAGCAGACTTCCTCAGCAGGCATGACCTCCACCCGGGAGAGTGGGGACTTCATCAAGAAGTATTCACGCAGATTGCAAGTCGGTGGGAACTGCCACAGGTGAACATGATGGCATTCCGCCTCATCAAAAAGCTACAGAAGTATTGCGCCAGGTCAAGAGACCCTCAGGCGATAGCTGTGAACGCACTAGTGACACCATGGGTATTCCAGTCGGTTTATGTATTTCCTCCTCTTCCTCTCATACCCAAGGTGCTGAGAATCATAAGAAAAAGAGGAGTGAGAACAATACTTATTGTTCCGGATTGGCCAAGAAGAACTTGGTATCCAGATCTGCAAGAAATGCTCACAAAGGACCCATGGCCTCTGCCTCTAAGACAGGACTTGTTGCAACAGGGGCCCTGTCTGTTCCAAGACTTACCGCGGCTGCATTTGACGGCATGGCGGTTGAACGCCGGATCCTAGCAGAAAAAGGCATTCCGGATGAGGTCATTCCTACGCTGATAAAGGCTAGGAAGGACGTGACTGCTCAACATTATCACCGTATATGGCGAAAATATGTTGCTTGGTGTGAGGCCAGGAATGCCCCTACGGAGGAATTCCAGCTGGGCCGTTTCCTTCACTTCCTACAGTCGGGGGTGACTTTGGGCCTAAAATTGGGTTCCATTAAGGTCCAGATTTCGGCCCTATCCATTTTCTTTAAAAAAAGAACTGGCTTCTCTGCCTGAAGTTCAGACGTTTGTAAAGGGAGTGCTGCATATTCAGCCCCCTTTTGTGCCTCCAGTGGCACCTTGGGATCTTAACGTGGTGTTGAGTTTCCTGAAATCACACTGGTTTGAACCACTCAAAACGGTGGAGTTGAAATATCTCACGTGGGAGGTGGTCATGCTACTAGCCTTGGCTTCGGCTAGGCGTGTGTCAGAATTGGCGGCTTTGTCACATAAAAGTCCCTATCTGGTTTTCTCTATCGTCCTAGTGGATGCTGGGGTTCCTGAAAGGACCATGGGGAATAGCGGCTCCGCAGGAGACAGGGCACAAAAGTAAAGCTTTCCGATCAGGTGGTGTGCACTGGCTCCTCCCCCTATGACCCTCCTCCAAGCCAGTTAGATTTTTGTGCCCGGCCGAGAAGGGTGCAATCTAGGTGGCTCTCCTAAAGAGCTGCTTAGAAAAGTTTAGCTTAGGTTTTTTATTTTACAGTGAGTCCTGCTGGCAACAGGATCACTGCAACGAGGGACTTAGGGGAGAAGAAGTGAACTCACCTGCGTGCAGGATGGATTGGCTTCTTGGCTACTGGACATCAGCTCCAGAGGGACGATCACAGGTACAGCCTGGATGGTCACCGGAGCCTTGCCGCCGGCCCCCTTGCAGATGCTGAAATAAGAAGAGGTCCAGAATCGGCGGCAGAAGACTCCTCAGTCTTCTAAAGGTAGCGCACAGCACTGCAGCTGTGCGCCATTTTCCTCTCAGCACACTTCACACGGCAGTCACTGAGGGTGCAGGGCGCTGGGAGGGGGGCGCCCTGGGAGGCAAATGAAAACCTATTTTGGCTAAAAATACCTCACATATAGCCTCCGGAGGCTATATGGAGATATTTAACCCCTGCCAGAATCCGTTAAGAGCGGGAGACGAGGCCGCCGAAAAAGGGGCGGGGCCTATCTCCTCAGCACACAGCGCCATTTTCCCTCACAGAAAGGCTGGAGGGAAGGCTCCCAGGCTCTCCCCTGCACTGCACTACAGAAACAGGGTTAAAACAGAGAGGGGGGGCACTAATTTGGCGTTAGAAATATATAAAAAAGATGCTATAAGGGAAAACACTTATATAAGGTTGTCCCTATATAATTATAGCGTTTTTGGTGTGTGCTGGCAAACTCTCCCTCTGTCTCTCCAAAGGGCTAGTGGGTCCTGTCCTCTATCAGAGCATTCCCTGTGTGTGTGCTGTGTGTCGGTACGTGTGTGTCGACATGTAGGAGGACGATGTTGGTGAGGAGGCGGAGCAATTGCCTGTAATGGTGATGTCACTCTCTAGGGAGTCGACACCGGAATGGATGGCTTATTTAGGGAATTACGTGATAATGTCAACACGCTGCAAGGTCGGTTGACGACATGAGACGGCCAACAAACAATTAGTACCGGTCCAGACGTCTCAAAAACACCGTCAGGGGTTTTAAAACGCCCGTTTACTTTAGTCGGTCGACACAGACACAGACAGGGACACTGAATCCAGTGTCGACGGTGAATAAACAAACATATTCCTTATTAGGGCCACACGTTAAAGGCAATGAAGGAGGTGTTACATATTTCTGATACTACAAGTACCACAAAAGAGGGTATTATGTGGGATGTGAAAAAACTACCATAGTTTTTCCTGAATCAGATAAATTAAATAAAGTGTGTGATGATGCGTGGGTTCCCCCCGATAGAAAATTATGGGCGGTATACCCTTTCCCGCCAGAAGTTAGGGTGCGTTGGGAAACACCCCTTAGGGTGGATAAGGCGCTCACACGCTTATCAAAACAAGTGGCGGTACCGTCTATAGATAGGGCCGTCCTCAAGGACCAGCTGACAGGAGGCTGGAAAATATCATAAAAAGTATATACACACATACTGGTGTTATACTGCGACCAGCGATCGCCTCAGCCTGGATGTGCAGAGCTGGGGTGGCTTGGTCGGATTCCCTGACTAAAAATATTGATACCCTTGACAGGGACAGTATTTTATTGACTATAGAGCATTTAAAGGATGCATTTCTATATATGCGAGATGCACAGAGGGATATTTGCACTCTGGCATCAAGAGTAAATGCGATGTCCATAACTGCCAGAAGATGTTATGGACACGACAGGGGTCAGGTGATGCAGATTCCAAACGGCACAAAGGTGTATTGCCGTATAAAGGAAGAGGAGTTATTTGGGGTCGGTCCATCGGACCTGGTGGCCACGGCAACTGCTGGAAAATCCACCGTTTTTACCCTAAGTCACATCTCTGCAGAAAAAGACACCGTCTTTTCAGCCTCAGTCCTTTCGTCCCTATAAGATCATATCTGCCCAGGGATAGAGGAAAGGGAAGAAGACTGCAGCAGGCAGCCCATTCCCAGGAACAGAAGCGTTCCACCGCTTCTGACAAGTTCTCAGCATGGCGCTGAGACCGTACAGGACCCCTGGATCCTACAAGTAGTATCCCAGGGGTACAGATTGGAATGTCGAGACGTTTCCCCTTCGCAGGCTCCTGAAGTCTGCTTTACCAAGGTCTCCCTCCGACAAGGAGGCAGTATGGAAAAAAATTCACAAGCTGTATTCCCAGCAGGTGATAATTAAATTACCCCTCCTACTACAAGAAAAGGGGTATTATTCCACACTATATTGTGGTACTGAAGCCAGAAGGCTAGGTGAGACTTATTCTAAATCTAAAAAATTTTTTGAACACTTACAAAGGTTCAAATCAAGATGGAGTCACTCAGAGCAGTGATAACGAACAGGAAGAAGGGGACTATATAGTGTCCCGGGACATCAGGGATGCTTACCTCTATGTCCCAAATTTGCCCTTCTCACTAAGGGTACCTCAGGTTCGTGGTGCAGAACTGTCACTATCAGTTTCAGACGCTGCCGTTTGGATTGTCCACGGCACCCCGGGTCTTTACTAAGGTAATGGCCGAAATGATGATTCTTCTTCGAAGAAAAGGCGTCTTAATTATCCCTTACTTGGACGATCTCCTGATAAGGGCATAGTCCAGGGAACAGTTGGAGGTAGGAGTAGCACTATCTCGGATACTGCTACAACAGCACGGGTGGATTCTAAATATTCCAAAATCGCAGCTGATCCCGACGACACGTCTGCTGTGCCTAGGGATGATTCTGGACACAGTCCAGAAAAAGGTGTTTCTCCCGAAAGAGAAAGCCAGGGAGTTATCCGAGCTAGTCAGGAACCTCCTAAAAACAGTGCATCATTGCACAAGGGTCCTGGTAGAAAATGGTGGCTTCCTACGAAGCAATTCCATTCGGCAGATTTCACGCAAGAACTTTTCAGTGGGATCTGCTGGACAAATGGTCCGGATCGCATCTTCAGATGCATCAGCGGATAACCCTATATCCAAGGACAAGGGTGTCTCTCCTGTGGTGGTTATAGAGTGCTCATCTTCTAGAGGGCCGCAGATTCGGCATTCAGGATTGGATGCTGGTGACCACGGAGCCCAGCCCGAGAGGCTGGGGAGCAGTCACACAAGGAAAAAATTTCCAGGGAGTGTGATCAAGTCTGGAGACTTTTCTCCACATAAATATACTGGAGCTAAGGGTAAATTTATAATGCTCTAAGCTTAGCAAGACCTCTGCTTCAAGGTCAGCCGGTATTGATCCAGTGGGAAAAACATCACGGCAGTCGCCCACGTAAACAGACAGGGCGACACAAGAAGCAGGAGGGCAATGGCAAAAACTGCAAGGACTTTTCGCTGGGCGGAAAATCATGTGATAGCACTGTCAGCAGTATTTCATCCCGGGAATGGAAACTGGGAAGCAGACTTCCTCAGCAGGCACGACCTCCACCCGGGAGAGTGGAAACTTCATCGGGAAGTTTTTTCCACATGATTGTAAACCGTTGGGAAATACCAAAGGTGGACATGATGGCGTCCCGTCTGAACAAAAAACGGGACAGGTATTGCGCCAGGTCAAGAGACCCTCAGGCAATAGCTGTGGACGTTCTGGTAACACCGTGGGTGTACCAGTCGGTGTATGTGTTCCCTCCTCTGCTTCTCATACCTAAGGTGCTGAGAATTATAAGACGTAGAGGAGTAAGAACTATACTCATGGCTCCGGATTGGCCAAGAAGGACTTGGTACCCGGAACTTCAAGAGATGTTTACAGAGGTCTTATGGCCTCTGCCGCTAAGAAGGGACTTGCTTCAGCAAGTACCATGTCTGTTCCAAGACTTACCGCAGCTGCGTTTGTTGGCATGGCGGTGGAACGCCGGATCCTAAGGGAAAAAGGCATTCCGGAAGAGGTCATTCCTACCCTGGTCAAAGCCAGAAAGGATGTGACCGCACAACATTATCACCACATGTGGCGAAAATATGTTGCGTGGTGTGAGGCCAGGAAGGCCCCACAAAGAAATTTCAACTCGGTCGATTCCTGCATTTCCTGCAAACAGGAGTGTCTATGGGCCTCAAATTGGGGTCCATTAAGGTTCAAATTTCGGCCCTGTCAATTTTCTTCCAGAAAGAATTGGCTTCAGTTCCTGAAGTCTAGAACTTTGTCAAGGGAGTATTGCATATACAACCCTCTTTTGTGCCTCCAGTGGCACTGTGGGATCTCAACGTAGTTCTGGGATTCTTCAAATCACATTGGTTTGAAACCAGTCAAATCTGTGGATTTGAAGCATCTCACATGAAAAGTGACCATGTTCTTGGCCCTGGCCTGGACCAGGCGAGTGTCAAATTGGTGGTTTTTTTTCTCAAAAAAGCCCATATTTGTTTGTCCATTCGGACAGGGCAGAGCTGCGGACTCGTCCCCAGTTCTCTCCCTAAGGTGGTGTCAGTGTTTCACCTGAACCAGCTTATTGTGGTGCCTTGCACCTACTAGGGACTTGGAGGACTCCAAGTTGCTAGATGTTGTCAGGGCCCTGAAAATATAGGTTCCAGGACGGCTGGAGTCAGGAAAACTGACTTGCTGTTATCCTGTATGCACCCAACAAACTGGGTGCTCTTGCTTTTAAGCAGACTATTGCTAGTTGGATGTGTAATACAATTCAGCTTGCACATTCTGTGGCAGGCCTGCCACAGCCAAAATATGTAAATGCCCATTCCACAAGGAAGGTGGGCTCATCTTGGGCGGCTGCCCGAGGGGTCTCGGCTTTACAACTTTGCCGAGCGGTTATTTAGTCAGGGGCAAACACGTTTGTAAAATCCTACAAATTTGATACCCTGGCTAAGGAGGACCTTGAGTTCTCTCATTCGGTGCTGCAGAGTCATCCGCACTCTCCCGCCCGTTTGGGAGCTTTGGTATAATCCCCATGGTCCTTTCAGGAACCCCAGCATCCACTAGGACGATAGAGGAAATAAGAATTTACTTACCGATAATTCTATTTCTCGGAGTCCGTAGTGGATGCTGGGCGCCCATCCCAAGTGCGGATTATCTGCAATACTTGTACATAGTTACAAAAATCGGGTTATTATTGTTGTGAGCCATCTTTTCAGAGGCTCCGCTGTTATCATACTGTTAACTGGGTTTAGATCACAAGTTGTACGGTGTGATTGGTGTGGCTGGTATGAGTCTTACCCGGGATTCAAAATTCCTCCCTTATTGTGTACGCTCGTCCGGGCACAGTACCTAACTGGCTTGGAGGAGGGTCATAGGGGGAGGAGCCAGTGCACACCACCTGATCGGAAAGCTTTACTTTTGTGCCCTGTCTCCTGCGGAGCCGCTATTCCCCACGGTCCTTTCAGGAACCCCAGCATCCACTACGGACTCCGAGAAATAGAATTATCGGTAAGTAAATTCTTATTTTCCATGCGGATAGAGCAGAATTGCGGACCCATCCACAATTTCTGCCGAAAGTGGTTTCATCCTTTCATATAAACCAACCTATTGTGGTGCCTGTGGCTACTACTGACTTGGAGGATTCCGAGTTACTTGATGTAGTCAGGGCTTTGAAGGTTTATGTAGCCAGAACGGCTAGGGTCAGGAAATCAGAGTATTTGTTTATCCTGTATGCTTCCAACAAGCTTGGGGCACCTGCTTCAAAGCAAACTATTGCTCGCTGGATCTGTAACACGATTCAGCAGGCTCATTCTGCGGCTGGATTGCCGCTGCCTAAATCAGTTAAGGCCCATTCCACAAGGAAGGTGGGCTCTTCTTGGGCGGCTGCCCGAGGGGTCTTGGCATTACAGCTTTGCCGAGCGGCTACTTGGTCAGGTTCAAACACCTTTGCAAAGTTCTACAAGTTTGATACCCTGGCTGAGGAGGACCTTGTGTTTGCTCATTCGGTGCTGCAGAGTCATCCGCACTCTCCCGCCCGTTTGGGAGCTTTGGTATAATCCCTATGGTCCTTACGGAGTCCCCAGCATCCACTAGGACGTTAGAGAAAATAAAATTTTACTTACCGGTAAATCTATTTCTCGTAGTCCGTAGTGGATGCTGGGCGCCCGTCCCAAGTGCGGACTTCTTCTGCAATACTTGTATATAGTTATTGCTTAAATAAGGGTTATGTTATAGTTGCATCAGGGTTGATCTGATGCTCAGTTGTTCATACTGTTAACTGGGTAAGTTTATCACAAGTTTTACGGTGTAATTGGTGTGGCTGGTAAGAGTCTTGCCCTGGATTCCAAAATCCTTTCCTTGTACTGTCAGCTCTTCCGGGCACAGTTTCTCTAACTGAGGTCTGGAGGAGGGGCATAGAGGGAGGAGCCAGAGCACACCAGAATCCAAATTCTTTCTTAAAGTGCCCTGTCTCCTGCGGAGCCCGTCTATTCCCCATGGTCCTAACGGAGTCCCCATCATCCACTACGGACTACGAGAAATAGATTGACCGGTAAGTAAAATCTTATTTTATTTATTAACAGTTTCTTATATAGCACAGTATATTCCGTTGTGCTTTACAATTAGAACAACAGTAATAGAACAATACTGGGTAAAAGCAGATATACATAGAGGTAGGAAGGCCCTGCTCGCAAGCTTACAATAGCAAAACTATGCCAGACACTGCTGGGACTTGTAGTTTCACAACAGCTGGAGAGCCACAGGTTGGCCAGGCCTAGTTTAGAGTGTATTACTGCTGAATGTTTTTAAACATAATTATGTGAAAGTAATAGAACACTGGTGTCTTATAAATTTACTTTACTCGTCTGAAAATCTTTAGTGATTTATCCCCTATAATAATTTAAATTCAAGTTAATAATTTATGCGGTTCGGTTATAGCAGCTGGGTTCCACTCCTTACCTCTCCAACCTACTCTATGGTTGCTGAGTCAGTGAAGTGAGGCTGTACAAGCGCGCACACACACACACACACACACACACACACACACACACACACACACACACACACACACACACACACACCCACCCACCCACCCTTTATCACGCAGTTGTTAGTCCCAAAGTGGCGCCTCACAGTGGAATCTCTGTTAGTGGGAACCGGTTGGATAAACACAAATAGAAGTTAACCAGAGGGCACTGAGGTGTTAGATGTAATTGTTCAAACTAATGTCCATAAGTTTTGGAACAGTAGCAAATGTCCACATAGATTTCTAAACAAACTTGAGCCACCAATAGTATCCAAATCAGGTACATTGAATAACCGGGGCTAATTGGATATCCCCCATTGTGTGTGTATACAACATTTTAGTCATTTTCATCTATATGTTTGCCCTGTTCAGAGAGAGTTCTGAATGATCATTTTAAGTTTCTTCATAATGTATCATAATGAGATTAGTATACTTGACAAGATAAATAGAACATATACTGTCAATTCTAAGTCCCAGAATAGCTTGTTGCACCTCCAATTCATCTCAAACTTTTATACAATTTAAGTACACAGACTATGTTCTTTAACTATAAAGTCCAGTATATTGATTATTCTCAAAAACAATTAAAAGTCCATTATGTCAACCAATACTGTGATCTTGCTCTTTAAATTATATATCCTAACATGTAAGCCATTATACAATGCTTCCAGAAAATGTAAGAAAAACCTACAATTACAAAATAATTATTATACTCATTCCAAAAGTCTTCACGGCACAAGAAGGCACTAATATATTTACTTGTAACATAATTCGCAGCAACAGTCAGAATTTGAAGATGACTCAGTTGGAATTGATTGGTTATTCACATGGCTAATAAACCTTAAAAAAATAATTCACAAGAGAGGAATCCCTTGTGTCTTTTGATTTGAGTAAAATGTATCCTTACTGCTCTAAGGGGTCTGTTCTTCAGGTATGTGTTGGACCACTTCACCATTCTCTGTTAGCCTGGGGAAGGCATTGAAAAATGCTCAGTCTCTGTTTTGAGTTGGTCAGTGAACATATTATTTATTCTGTACTTTTTCTAAATTAAAAATGAATGGCTAATATCAAGTGACAGGAATTGACAAAAGATATAATATCTTGATGGCCCAGCATCACAGGAAAATTATAAAACTGTGATGCACCACTTCCCCCCTCTCCACAGGAATAAAATAACTTTACTGACACACCAGAACAGCAACAAAGGGCTGCCCACAGTGTGGTCGGTGGAAGCAGGCCACTATATAATATATATATATATAGATATATATATATAGATATATATAGATATATATAGATATATAGAAGGTAGATGGTACGGCACTCCAAGCGTCTTGAATAATTCAATCTTACACCAGCATGAAGATAGACAACGTTTCAGGGCTTTTATTGTAGCCCTTTCGTCAGGTCAGCCGTACCATCTACCTTCTGTTGCTATCACTTCCTCGTTCAGGCACCCGGCGCATAGACGCTAATGAAGGGAGAGCCGGACCTTCTACTGTATGTATGTGTGTATATATATATATATATATATATATATATATATATATAATTTATTCTCGTAAAGTGTGACACTCGGACCCCAGTCACCGTTTCAATCGTTAAGGTTTATATACAGTAATTTTTATGGTTTTGTTAATTGCAGTGATTGTTTTCTCACTAGATTAGTGTTAAAGGAATACACAGATTTTGAAAATTATTTGGTAAAATAAATCATTCAATACAACCTTTCTCTATACTTCATTCACATACTTCAATTCCACGTATTACTATTCTGTTGCTTACCATCTATCTGTCACTGTTTAATACAGTACACAACTAGATCAGTCACTGTTTAGTACAGTACAGTATGTTATATTGATTAAAAATAAGTGGTTTTGTAAATATGAAATATAATGCTCTATTATATTATGTTCTTAAAATATCTGTTTGCAGAAACTTGTCTGTACAAGTAAAGCTAGCTTGTTTCTCCTATTTGCTTTGTAAAACTGCTTTAATGAACCTGAAAGTATGTAACTCTTTTGCCATATTACATTCAGTCTTTGCTTATTATAGTAATCAAATGTCATCATGCTCTTATATATTTGCAAGGAGGATGATCTAGCAATTGAGAACTGTGGGCCTGATTTAGGTTTGTAAGCAAACAAAAAAAAAAAGCACAAAACTGAGCAAAATCATGTTGAACTGCAGGTGGGGCAGATGTCCTATGTGCAGAGAGATTTAGATTTGTGTGGGGTGTGTTTAAACTGAAATCTAAATTTCATTGTAAAAATAAAGCAGCCAGTGTTTATCATGCACAGAAAAAATATAATCCACCCAAATTTAAATCTCTACGCATGTTACATCTGCCCCACCTGTAGTGCAACATGGTTTTGCTTAGTTGTGCACTTTTTTACTTTGCTGACAAACCTGAATCACGCTCTGTGTCTGTATACGTTTGAACTAGCTAGCAGCCCGTCAAATTGACGGAACAACGTAACAGTAATGTCAGCCCCAGTGGCTGTGCGTGCTCGAATGGAGCAAAACTTGAATTTCTCCAGCGGGGGATATATAGTGTCCGCCGACATACAAATACTTTAATTCATCCCATAGAGGCGTTGAGCAGTGTTAGGGGTATATTCAATTGAAGTCGAAAACTGCTGTCTGTCGAAAAGACGGCAGTTTTTGACTTTTTAAGGTCGAATTGTGATTAAACCTATTCAATATTTTCGAAAAGTCGATAAATTCGAGTAGTCGAAAAGCACGTGGATCGGTGGAATAGCTGCCGATCCACGTGCTTGTGTCGAAAACGGAGCCAAAACCGATAGGTTTTGGCCCTCTTTTCGACCATCTCAGTCCGACATCAAATGATGTCGGACTGAGATGCGGACCCAGAGAAGGAGAGGGGGAAAGCCGCAGGGAGACGGGGGGGGGGGGGGCGCCAGTGGGCATACAGTGGAGGTCAGCGCTACAGTAGCGCTGCAGCAGGATGTCACACAGCTGCCGCTCACAGCATCTTCCACTCGGCTCCAGCAAGCTTGCTGGAGCTGGGTGGACACTGCCGTGAGGTCGGGTGGCTGTGTGACATCCTGCTGCAGCGCTACTTTAGCGCTGATCTCCCCTGTATTGCCGCCGGTCTCCCCGCAGCTCGCCCTTACTCTCCTCCACTGCGTCCCTAATCTAAATTCGACTTGATAAAGTTGAATTGAGATGAGATTAAATAGGGGTTGTCGGATCCATTCCGACAAATACATATCAGAATGGATCCGACTTTAATTGAATATACCCCTTAGCCTTTTATTATATAGAATATGAAGCACACAAAATGGGTTGTGACCAAGGTGGGTTTCAGGTTCATACAAAAAAAGGGACTGTGTGTACAGGGGTATCTGTTTGGATGGTCGACCATATTAAGGTCGACAGTCATTTGGTCAACATTGATATGATCAACATGTGCACATGGTTAACACATGACAGGTTGACACATGAAAATGTTGACATGGCTTTTTTTAAAAAAATATATAGTTTTACATTTTTCATATTGTACCATCCACTAATTGGGATTCCTTTACATGTTACGGAAAAAATGACACCAAAAACAGTTCAGAAATCCATGTAGAACTTTTCATGTGTTGACCTGTCATGTGTCGACCATTTTCATGTGTCAACCATTTGTTCATGTCGATCATGTCAATGTTGACCAATAGTGGTCAACCTAATGACAGTCGACCTTAACATGGCCGACCATTCATACCGGAACCCTGTTCAGGATAGGGATGCAATGTATGCTTTTGAATTCTAGTCACTTTAAGGGCCTGTTTACTGACAATGAGGCATATACCTGAAAATGTGCTTTCTTTATTAATGCGTAAATGGAATGAGTTTATTTTTTTATTTTATCTACTTTTCATATCGCTGTTACTTCACTGCGTTTTCAGGGATGTACTGTACATGTGCGAGCATATTACCACATATTCAGTATAATACTGTGAATGACTGTCACCTGGAAATGGCGATAGACAATGTGGCTAAACTACAGCTTTTACAATTGGGAGAATCGGAGCCAGAACGCAGTCCCCACTGAAGATGGTGGCAACTATGATCTGTAGCTCTAATTAGCCTTCTGTAGGAGACATTGCAGAAAGCAAAGATCATATATTATTGGAAATAAATGAATTGTCTTGACGTTATGGGTCTAGTCATATAACCATACATGACATATGCAATTGTTTGATGTACATCCAGTGTACTATGTTCAAATCCTAAATGTTATGTTTATTAATGAAACTTTGAAACTTAATATTCTTTTCCCACTATAGTGTAACATGAATCAATATTATGCAAAGTGGACATCATCTGTGTTAAACCTTTTGTGTCCACATCATAAAAGGCTGCTTAAGACTTTCCTGTTTATTCAACATACTGTGCACAATGTGTATTTATTCACCTTTGAAATATGCTGGAGTATTCAGTCTGACATTTTAGTATTCACGTATTGGTGTCCCATTTAACCATGACATTTAATTTCTTTCAAGGAAGCTCAGTAATGCAACAGCTGATAGGCAGTTTTACCAAGATGGATTGCAACTCACAGTATGTGTACATGTCTGAGTCTCTAGGTAGCTTTTGAATTGGATGATATTGAATAGCAAATCTCTGCTTCCTGTTAGTTTATTTAATGTGACAGAGCCTCGTGTATCTTACATTTTAAACCAAGATGAAGTCTGATTGTTTCACATCTGCTCTTTATAAAAGCTAAACATTTAGGGATGAACACTGCATAATGCAGGAGTTTACTGTTGGAATAAAAACCTGCACTATACTAATCTATTTTAAAAGGTGTTGCTGTGTTGATCATGAGTCAGATTACCATTTGACATGCCCTCCGATCTCTGGTTTAGAACATAGCGATATAATGTGCCTCCCAGTTGTTGTCTCAACCAATTATCAATATGCCTGTCAGACTATAAAGTCAAATGACAGGAAAGCAAGCCTTGTTTTAGTCTGAAGGTTAAACACATGCAGATACTTTTTTCTTCCATTACATTGTTTTTCATAAAAATCAGTCTTTTATAAAAGGGAATTAAATACAAACAATAGGTTGTTGTAGTTTTGCCAGATTTTAGAATAATTCTGATTACAGTTTTGCTGGGTGATGAAAGCATGGAGTTAATGGTAACCAGATTTTGGGGGTCAATCCATCTGTGTGCAAGTCATAACGGCAGCAGCCACTCTTTATGGTGGTCTGACTCGCACAGAAGTGCTCACTGCCCCGTAGGGCTGCAAGCAGTTTTGTGTGAATTCGTGCAGAAATCAGGCCGCATGAGGTGCAACTTCGGGTGCCATTGTCTGTCTGCGTTGGAACGCCATGGCAATGGCAACTCACACCCTTTGCCTATAACTGAATTGACCCCTTAGTAGTAAATTTGTTGAGAACACAATTTGACCTTACAGTAGCGCAAACAATATTTGTTTCTCTAACGTCCTAGTGGATGCTGGGGACTCCGTAAGGACCATGGGGAATAGACGGCTCCGCAGGAGACTGGGCACATCTAAGAAAGATTTAGGACTATCTGGTGTGCACTGGCTCCTCCCCCCTATGACCCTCCTCCAAGCCTCAGTTAGATTTCTGTGCCCGGCTGAGCTGGATGCACACTAGGGGCTCTCCTGAGCTCCTAGAAGAAAGTATAGTTTAGGTTTTTTATTTTCAGTGAGACCTGCTGGCAACAGGCTCACTGCAACGAGGGACTAAGGGGAGAAGAAGCGAACCTACCTAAGTGGTGGTAGCTTGGGCTTCTTAGGCTACTGGACACCATTAGCTCCAGAGGGATCGAACACAGGACCCGACCTCGTCGTCCGTTCCCGGAGCCGCGCCGCCGTCCCCCTTACAGAGCCAGAAACAAGAAGGTGGTCTGGAAAATCGGCGGCTGAAGACTTCTGTCTTCTCCAAGGTAGCGCACAGCACTGCAGCTGTGCGCCATTGCTCCTCATGCACACCACACACTGCGGTCACTGATGGGTGCAGGGCGGTGGGGGGGGGCGCCCTGAGCAGCAATAATAACACCTTGGCTGGCAAAACTAACACCATATATAGCCCCAGAGGCTATATAGGTGTATATTAACCCCTGCCAGAAACGATAAAATAGCGGAAGAAAGCCCGCCAAAAAAGGGGCGTAGCCAACTCCCTCAGCACACTGGCGCCATTATTCCCTCACAGCTTCGCTGGAAGGAAGCTCCCTGGCTCTCCCCTGCAGTCCTGCACTACAGAGGGTAAAAAAGAGAGGGGGGGGGGCACAATTTAGGCGCAATATATATATATTATAGGCAGCTATAGGGGAAAACACTCTGTATAGTGATATTCCTGTGTTATATAGCGCCCTGGTGTGTGCTGGCATACTCTCCCTCTGTCTCCCCAAAGGGCTTTGTGGGGTCCTGTCCTCTGTAAGAGCATTCCCTGTGTGTCTGCTGTGTGTCGGTACTGCTGTGTCGACATGTATGATGAGGATAATGATGTGTAGGCGGAGCAAATGCCTGTGAATGTGATGTCACCCCCTGCGGGGTCGACACCAGTGTGGATGGACTTATGGAAGGAATTACGTGACAGTGTCAGCTCCTTACATAAAAGGTTTGACGACATAGGACAGCCGGCTACTCAGCTTGTGCCTGTCCAAGCGTCTCAAATGTCATCAGGGGCTGTAAAACGCCCGCTACCTCAGATGACAGATACAGATGTCGACACGGATACCGACTCCAGTGTCGACGATAATGAGACGAGTGTACCCTCCAATAGATCCACCCGTTATATGATTGAGGCTATGAAAAATGTATTACACATTTCTGATGATACCCCAGGTACCACAAAAAAGGGTATTATGTTTGGTGAGAAAAAACTACCAGTAGTTTTTCCTGCATCTGACGAATTAAATGAGGTGTGTGAGGAAGCGTGGTCTTCCCCAGATAAGAAATTGATCATTTCTAAATGGTTAATGGCTGCGTACCCTTTCCCGCCAGAGGATAGGTCACGCTGGGAAACACCCCCTAGGGTAGGATAAAGCATTGACACGCTTATCAAAAAAGGTGGCACTACCGTCTCCGGATACGGCCGCCCTAAAAGAACCTGCTGATAGAAAGCTGGAAAGTACCCTAAAAGCTATATACACACACACTGGCATTATATTGAGACCCGCTATTGCATCAGCTTGGATGTGCAGTGCTGCTGCTGCGTGGTCAGACTCCCTGTCGGAAAACATTGATACCATGGATAGGGACAATATTTTGCTGACGATTGACCATATAAAAGACGCGGTCTTATACATGCGTGATGCACAGAGGGATATTTGCCGGCTGGCATCAAAAATAAGCGCTATGTCCATTGCCGCCAGACGGGGGTTATGGACTAGGCAATGGTCAGGTGATGCCGACTCCAAGCGGCACATGGAAGTTTTACCCTATAAAGGGGCAGAACTTTTTGGGGAAGGTCTTTCAGACCTCGTTTCCACAGCTACTGCTGGGAAATCGACTTTTTTGCCACAGGCTACCCCACAGCAAAAGAAAACACCGTATTATCAAGTACAGTCCTTTCGGCCCCAGAAAAATAAGCGGGCTAGAGGCTCATCCTTTCTGCCGAGGGGCAGAGGAAGGGGGAAAAAGCTGCAGCACACAGCTAGTTCCCAGGAGCAGAAGTCCTCCCCTGCGTCCGGTAAGTCCACAGCATGACGCTGGGGCTGCTCAGGCGGAATCGGGAACGGTGGGGGCACGTCTCAGGTTTTTCAGCACACAGTGGGCTCTCTCACAAGTGGATCCCTGGGTCCTTCAAGTAGTATCTCAGGGGTACAGGCTGGAATTCGAGACGTCTCCCCCCCGCCGTTTCCTAAAATCTGCCTTGCCGGCAACTCCCTCTGCCAGGGAGGCAGTGTTGGTGGCTATTCAAAAACTGTATTCACAGAAAGTGATCGTCAAGGTACCCCTCCTTCAGCAAGGAAAGGGTTACTACTCCACAATGTTTGTGGTACTGAAACCGGACGGTTCGGTGAGACCCATCTTAAATTTAAAAACCTTGAACACTTATATCAAGAGGTTCAAGTTCAAGATGGAATCGCTCAGGGCGGTTATTGCGAGCCTGGAGGAGGGGGATTACATGGTATCCCTGGACATCAAGGATGCGTACCTGCATGTCCCCATTTACCCTCCGCACCAGGAGTACCTCAGATTTGTGGTACAGGACTGTCACTATCAGTTCCAGACGCTGCCGTTCGGGTTATCCACGGCACCGAGGATCTTTACCAAGGTAATGGCCGAAATGATGATACTCCTTCGCAAGAAGGGAGTTTTAATTATCCCATACTTGGACGATCTCCTGATAAAGGCGAGGTCCAAAGAACAGTTGATAGTGGGGGTGGCACTTTCTCAGGAAGTGCTACAACAGCACGGCTGGATTCTGAACATTCCAAAGTCACAGCTGGTCCCGACGACACGTCTTCTGTTCCTGGGAATGATTCTGGACACAGACCAGAAAAGAGTGTTTCTTCCACTGGAAAAAGCCGAGGAATTGTCATCTCTGGTCAGAGACATTCTAAAACCAGGAAAAGTGTCGGTACATCAATGCACACGAGTCCTGGGAAAAATGGTAGCTTCGTACGAAGCAATTCCATTCGGAAGGTTCCACGCAAGGACGTTCCAGTGGGACCTGTTGGACAAATGGTCCGGGTCCCATCTCCAGATGCACCAGCGGATAACCCTATCGGCCAGAACCAGGGTGTCGCTGCTGTGGTGGCTGCAGAGGGCTCATCTACTAGAGGGCCGCAGATTCGGAATACAGGACTGGGTCCTGGTGACCACGGATGCCAGCCTTCGGGGCTGGGGATCAGTCACAAAGGGAAGAAATTTCCAAGGACTGTGGTCAAATCAGGAGATTTCTCTTCACATAAATATCCTGGAGCTAAGGGCCATTTACAATGCCCTAAGCCAGGCAAGACCCCTGCTTCAAAACCAGCCGGTACTGATCCAGTCAGACAACATCACGGCGGTCGCCCATGTAAACAGACAGGGCGGCACGAGAAGCAGGATGGCGATGGCAGAAGCCACAAGGATTCTCAGATGGGCAGAGAATCATGTGTTAGCACTGACGGCAGTGTTCATTCCGGGAGTGGACAACTGGGAAGCAGACTTCCTCAGCAGGCACGACCTCCACCCGGGAGAATGGGGACTTCATCCAGAAGTCTTCCAAATGCTGGTCAACCGGTGGGAAAAACCACAGGTAGACATGATGGCGTCCCGCCTCAACAAGAAGTTGAAAAGATATTGCGCCCGGTCAAGAGACCCTCAGGCGATAGCGGTGGACGCTCTAGTGACACCATGGGTGTACCAGTCGGTTTATGTGTTTCCTCCTCTACCTCTCATACCCAAGGTACTGAGAATAATAAGAAGGCGAGGAGTTAAAACCATACACGTGGTTCCGGATTGGCCAGGAAGAGCTTGGTACCCGGAACTTCAAGAGATGCTTACAGAGGACCCTTGGCCTCTGCCGCTCAGACAAGACCTGCTGCAGCAGGGACCCTGTCTGTTCCAAGACTTACCGCGGCTGCGTTTGACGGCATGGCGGTTGAACACCGGATCCTGAAGGAAAAAGGTATTCCGGAGGAAGTCATCCCTACCCTGATCAAAGCCAGGAAGGATGTCACCGCAAGACATTATCACCGCATTTGGCGAAAATATGTTGCTTGGTGTGAGGCCATGAAGGCCCCGACGGAGGAATTTCAACTGGGTCGATTCCTGCACTTCCTGCAAGCAGGGGTGACGTTGGGCCTCAAATTGGGGTCCATAAAGGTCCAGATTTCGGCTCTGTCGATTTTCTTCCAAAAAGAACTGGCTTCACTGCCCGAAGTTCAGACTTTTGTCAAAGGAGTACTGCATATTCAGCCTCCTTTTGTGCCCCCAGTGGCACCTTGGGATCTCAATGTGGTTTTGGCATTCCTGAAATCACATTGGTTCGAACCACTTAAGACTGTGGATTTAAAATATCTCACGTGGAAAGTGGTCATGCTGTTGGCCTTGGCGTCGGCCAGGCGGGTTTCAGAATTGGCGGCTTTGTCTTGTAAAAGCCCTTATCTGATTTTCCATATGGATAGGGCAGAATTGAGGACTCGTCCTCAGTTTCTCCCAAAGGTGGTCTCAGCTTTTCACTTGAACCAACCTATTGTGGTGCCTGCGGCTACTAGGGACTTGGAGGATTCCAAGTTACTGGACGTAGTCAGGGCCCTAAAAATTTATATTTCCAGGACGGCTGGAGTCAGAAAGACTGACTCGCTGTTTATCCTGTATGCACCCACCAAGCTGGGTGCTCCTGCTTCTAAGCAGTCTATTGCGCGCTGGATTTGTAGCACTATTCAGCTGGCGCATTCTGCGGTAGGCTTACCGCAGCCTAAATCTGTAAAAGCCCATTCCACACGGAAGGTGGGCTCATCCTGGGCGGCTGCCCGAGGGGTCTCGGCCTTACAACTTTGCCGAGCAGCTACTTGGTCGGGGGCAAACACGTTTGCAAAATTCTACAAATTTGATACCCTGGCTGAGGAGGACCTGGAATTATCTCATTCGGTGCTGCAGAGTCATCCGCACTCTCCCGCCCGTTTAGGAGCTTTGGTATAATCCCCATGGTCCTTACGGAGTCCCCAGCATCCACTAGGACGTTAGAGAAAATAAGATTTTACTCACCGGTAAATCTATTTCTCGTAGTCCGTAGTGGATGCTGGGCGCCCATCCCAAGTGCGGATTGTCTGCAATACCTGTACATAGTTATTGTTACAAAAATCGGGTTTTGTTGTGAGCCATCTCTTCAGAGGCTCCATTTGTTATCATACTGTTAACCGGGGTTCCTATCACGTGTTATATGGTGTGATTGGTGTGGCTGGTATGAGTCTTACCCGGGATTCAAAAATCCTTCCTTATTGTGTCAGCTCTTCCGGGCACAGTTCCTAACTGAGGCTTGGAGGAGGGTCATAGGGGGAGGAGCCAGTGCACACCAGATAGTCCTAAATCTTTCTTAGATGTGCCCAGTCTCCTGCGGAGCCGTCTATTCCCCATGGTCCTTACGGAGTCCCCAGCATCCACTACGGACTACGAGAAATAGATTTACCGGTGAGTAAAATCTTATTTTTTTTTTCCCCTTTTGCTTTTGTTGAATTTAAATATAAGGGAAGAATACATATAATGCATTGTGACTGGATTTTTTCAGAGATCAGAATTTAATGCTATTCCATTACTTGGCATGGTCTTTCCTAGAATCCCTTAATTTCCTCCCTGGGCCCATTAGTCAGTTTAATTCAGGTCTTAATAGATAGAGGAGTGGTCCTATGGCAAGTAACATGTCTTGGTGAATCTGTATGACATTGTTGGGAGTAATCCAAAGTATTTGTGCTAGTATGGCACTATAAACGCCTTATAAATAAAATAATAATGATGATGATGATAATAGTAGTCCCTCTGAGTAACTCCCTGAAACTGATAACAAACTCTTTTAACCAAGATGCCTGCTGACAATGTGTATATTTCTCCTTTGTGAGTGTTAATAGTAGCATACCTATATAGAGCATAGATGATTTGATACTGTTCATGTTAAATATGGAAAAGAGTTTATTTGAACTGCATTAGTAACGGTAGCATGGCAAGTAACCAGTGTTGAAGAATACACCTTTTCTTGTTCAGCTTATAAAGTAGTGAGACCTTTCTTACAACCTTGAGTCATTTTTGCATTTGTCATAACAATGCCTAACAGCCCTATCAGGAGTCAGAAGTAGCTTGTTACTTAGATTAGCATGTTTAATGTGTGTGTATATATTTTTAATTGAGTAGCAGTTCCGTAGACAGTGGTACAGATAAAGCATGTGGCACATTTGAAACATTTATCTTTTAACCCAATTTGATATGTCATTAAAATTTTGGATTGATTGCGAGAGAATGTTCAGGATTACATGAGTTTGGAGGTGGAAAAATTGTTTTTGCTGAGTGTTAATGCCATATTTTTATAATCTTGAGTCTACAACTGCCTCGGTGCACTCTTGTGTCTATCATGCAGAACACTGATTTACAAACTGGTACCAACACATGGCTTATTACACAAGCCATATAATACTAAATCTATGTAATAATGTTGTTGTTATTTATTTATATGGCAACACATGGGATCCAGTTACAGAGTACATAGACAAATAAGCAAACCAAGAAAACAGTGACTTACAATGCAGGACAATATAGAACAAGTACAGGGTATATAAACATAGCTGCTGCAGCAGACGAAACTGAAATAAATATTGAGCGGTAGAAAACTTGGAGATTTGGTGCCGTTGAAGGGAGTATTGAAAAGAAGATAGGTTAAGTCAGAGATGGAAAAGCACATGAGGTAACAGGGCCCTGCTCATGAAAGCTTACATTCTAAAGGGGAGGTGCAGACAGGCAGGTGTTACCGATGGGCTAGAAAATGAGCATGTACAACAGGGAGATACAGCTGGGTTTGATGAGGAAGTGTTGTGTTTTGGGTTCACAAACTGACCTTTGTCAAGATCAGCAGCTACTTTTCAGCTCTTTGCATGCAAGAGTTTATGCCTTAGAGCATTATAAAGTATATAACAGTAAAACAAAATTTCTTAGTTGTCTGGGACTGATTCTTCTTAGTAGATATACTGTTGTGTAGTGTAGTCTGCACATGACCAGTAAAAATAGTTAAAGCCTAATCTAGGTAAAGCTGGCTACACACGTCCAGAAAGTCAAGTGTGAAATTACAAAGAATTGGGTCACACACATTCAGATCAGGTATCATTTCTGCGGCCTGTTACCGCAGTTCGTCGTGAACTGCGCACAGACACCAATTGTGCGTCTTCTCACGTTTTCTACTGTTCGTGAGATTTGCTCCTGCCTACTGTAAGAGGATCAGTATGAGTAACTAGTATTTTTCAGCCCAACACACTGGTATATAAGGCCATTTGCAGGTTTATTTGCAATATCATCTCTTGTAGGGGCACCTTACAGTACTTCCCTAATGAGGTTTGTGCATGACTAGGTCATTCATAGTTTGGTTATTGGCAGAGTCAGGAGACCAGTGGCTTCTCACCTGACCTGGAACTGCAAGTCTCAGCATGCTCTGCTGGTATCTGCAGTTCCAGGACAGCAAGAGAGCAAACAGCCGCCAATGTAAAGTTAGGTAGTGTAGAAATTTTTTCATGATTATTCTTTTGTTACTAAATAAAAACTATACAAAAGGTCTCCCCTGGTTGCATTCCACCCCTCCCCCTTTTTAAATCAAGAGAGAAAATTATTGTCCCAATATCAGGCAAGTTCCATGAGAAGGACCAAGTGTTGAAAATGCACGCGGGTCTGGTTTTCCCTTGTCACAGAGTATGGCCGTGTTCCTGTGGTTCTTGCCCTTACAATGAAAAATAATATATATATACAGGTTGAGTATCCCTTATCCAAAATGCTTGGGACAAGAGGTATTTTGGATATCGGATTTTTCCGTATTTTGGAATAATTGCATACCATATTGAGATATCATGGTGATGGGACCTAAATCTAAGCACAGAATGCATTTATGTTACATATACACCTTATACACACAGCCTGAAGGTAATTTTAGCCAATATTTTATATAACTTTGTGCATTAAACAAAGTGTGTCTACATTCATACAATTAATTTTTGTTTCATATACACCTTATACACACAGCCTGAAGGTCATTTAATACAATATTTTTAATAACTTTGTGTATTAAACAAAGTTTGTGTACATTGAGCCATCAAAAAACAAAGGTTTCACTATTTCACTCTCACTCAAAAAAGTCCGTATTTCGGAATATTCCGTATTTCGGAATATTTGGATATGGGATACTCAACCTGTATATATATATATATATATATATATATATATATATATATATATATATATATATATATATATATATATATAATATATATCCACATCAGCAATTCCCATTCTCCCCTCTTGACATATGCCAGCTCCCAGGCCGGTAGGTTACTGAAGAGAGATGCCACAGGGTCAACTGGACCATCCGCCACCCCCTGGTTCAGCATAGCTTCCAGTCATTGATCCAAGGCATCATCGGTCTGCACAATGAATTGCCTCTGGAAGTCTGGGTCTGCTCGCACTGTGCTTCTGGAAAGTATCCCATTTCATGCCTGTATGCAGTCATTAGTAGGGAGGCCAATCTCGGGCCATTTTTTTCAATCCCGGGTATCGGGATTGAAAAATAGTCAATCCCGGGATTGGCTTTCTTACTGTGTCCCCCACGCCCCGCCTCTCCCCACCCGCCCCGCAGACATAAATTCACAAAACTGCAGGGCCAGCCAGGTGGGAAACTTCATTCATACTCGGTGACTGCAGGGGCAGCGGGGAAGATGTGGAGGGGATGGCGACCGCCGTACCATTGGGCTCAGCGGGTTGGTTACTGCGCAGCGTGACCTCACAGTCAGAGGTCACGCTGCACAGGGGGAGGAGGGAGCCGGGCTGCGTCCTGAGGACACTCAACGCTGCCCGACATTAATGGGCTGCCTGATCCCGCAATCACCGGGATTAGAGCTTCCAATCCTGGCATTTAATCCCGGCCTATTGTTGGCCTAAATCCCGGGATTGGCCACCCTAGTCATTAGTTTAGTTTAATTGTCAGTTGTATGTTTTTGATGTTAGTTTGTTCAAGGGGTTGATGTGGGTGCTCTAATGTGGCAAACTATTCTTGATAGTATTGGGCTGTTACCAGGATTGACCACACCAACTTTTGATTTGTGATTAGAGGCTATTGACTTAAATTTAAGCTGCATCTGAACAAATAGTTTTTTTTCCCAAAAACAGTGCCTCTAATACAACACATCTGACATCCCATCAGACATTTGGCATTTTAGAATGTTAACTCAGCCTGTTCAGTTTAGTTTAATATCTTGGTCATGTTTTACTTGTGGTTCAGTCATGTCTCACTGAAGATTGCTTTGCAAAACAAGTACATTTGGGCAAATTCTAGGCATCCTTGCAGCAGATTATCCACTGCAAGCTTGAACATGGTTGAGGAATCTTTATTCCAAAAGTCCCACATGATGTGGAGAATGCAGAGCGCTCCTGTGACTTTCTGATAAGGGGTATCTGTCATTATACCTTACTAAGGTGGACAACATGTGTGCTGCCCCTAGCCATACAAGAGCTCATCTATGCTAGCTTCCAACATATGACCTTGTTCAGTTTCCAAAAAGCCACACAGAAGTTTATTGTTTTTGGGTACTAACATGACCTTGCTTCCCACATGCATGTTGTACGGCATAGTGACTTCCTTTTCCAGCCTATCATTAACCTCCTTTATGATTATAGCTGACATCTCTGGACCCACCCAGATAGAGGGCAGTTTAATTGGCCTAGTCTCCCAGGTCTCAAAAAACAACCAGTTTGGTTTACAAAGTGGAGGTACGTTAGTGCATACTGCAATGGGAAAATACATGTCCCAAAAAATGAGGTGGCACTCACATTAAATGGTCAAGTCCAACAAAGGGGTTTTACAGATGTTGTATAAATCCAAAAAAGCAAGCAACTGGGCAAAACCATGTTTCACTGCAGGTGGGGCAGATGTAACATGTGCAGAGAGATTTAGATTTGGGTGGGTTATATTGTTTTTGTGCATAGTAAATACTGGCTGCTTTATTTTCACAATGAAATTTAGATTTCTATTTGAACACACCCCACCCAAATATTAATATAACTGTACATGTTACATCTGCCCCTCCTGCAGTGCAGCATGGTTTTGCCCAGTTTTGTGCATTTGTGTTGTTAGCTTACAAACCTGAATAAGGGCCAAAATACTGTATTCAGAAGCATTTCTTATTGGTCCATCACAAGTGTATTGCTGAAGCACTTAAAATGAAAAATCAGAAAATCTGCATCCACAATGCTGTTGTCCATATTATAGACATTTCCTTTGGCTGAGTTCATCTAGTATTGGGTTACATGGTCTGGTTGAAGAAGGCGTGCTAGCCAGTTATTTTGTGATCCAAAGTACTCAGTCATTTAGCCCATCAGTAACCATTCAATGATTTCTGCAGGAAACTTCTGTGATGATCCTTGAACCGCCTTTAGTAAATAACTGTGTGCAGTTGAGTGATTTGCCCAAAGTTGACTTAAACCTAGGGATAGCAGACCACAGTGTCTATTGATACCTAGCAAATTAACCTGTTACTAGCTGTGGTACAATGTGCTGCTGATAGGACCATGTACCACTCCAATGCCCGGCTGATGCAATAATTATTTTGACCAGTAATCTTCCAGAATGTAAGGCATTAACTAGTCTTGTGCTGGGTGTGTCAACACATTTGGGGATATTCTTGGCCAAGTTCTCCTTCATTCTGGCCATCATCAACAAGCCTTTCCAGCATGTTTTCATGGACATTAGTCCACTGAGTGAACCCAGCAGTACAGTACTGGGAAAATGTCCATTCATCAATGCTGAACATGTTACTGAAGCAGTGTAGGGGGGATGGGGCCTTCTCTGCAGCCAGCAAGTGATGACAGTTTCTGGGCAGTCTCTGCTCCATACATTCTCAGACCAATGTACAGTGTGGGCGGTGCAAACGGACACTTCAGCAGTTCTTGTTTGCATAATCTTACTTGGAGATGGGGGTTGGGAGAAGTCACTGCAGAAGCTGTTTGTGTGTCATAAAGTGCCACGGTACTCCACTGGGATTTCTCTATTCAGTTTGATGTACTGTATGGAGGATGGTAATAATAATATTTTTATTTATATAGCGCTCTGTCTCCAGTAGGACTCAAGGCGCTTAACAGATACATAGTATATTATATTACAGAAAATAATGAAGTACAGAACAGCTTTTCCTAAAATACAGAAACATGAAGATACTAAAGGCACTTTATGGAAATGCTTGAGTAAACAGGAAAGTATTGCGTCTACTTTTGAAGGATTCTATAGTTGGGGGGCCTCTTGCACTGTGCGGGAAAGTGAGTTCCATAGAGTCGGAGCTGCATGACTAAAAGCTCGAACCCCAGATGAATGACGGGAGATTCTAGGTACTGCTAAATGTCCTTCATCTACAAATCCCAGTAATCGAATGGGGCAGTATAGGATCAGAAGCTGCTTCAGGTACCTTGGACCCTGGTCATGTAGTGCTTTGAAACTCAGTAAGCGAATAAGGGTAGCGTGACCGGGAAAGCTGGGAGGTGACATCCCAGGAGCCTCAAGTTACTGTGCTGTTGTGTTTGTCAAATTTATGACCGAAAGCAGCAGTTGATGCACTTGTCTTGTGACAAATGGAATGGGCTCAGGGTAGCCATAGATTATATTGTGATCCCTATGCCCCACTTCAAGAGCTTGTTTTTGCCCAACAAATGATCGTGCTAGTCACTTCACACAATCACAATTATCCCTCTCCAGTAATTGAGGTTGGGGTAAGGTTAACTATTCAATATCTACAGTATGTACGGTACTTACAGCTATAGTCATGTTCATCTGTCTTCCGTTTGTGCATTTTGTCACAGTGTAGTTAATTTAGTCTCCATTGGGTGCAATAATGGTGTTCCTCCACCAGGTGTCACTTTTGAAAACAACCATTGCTCATGTGTGATGTCTCCGTTGTAAAGTCAAACGATGCTTGTAGTTTAAGATCTGCTTTTTTAGATGATCTCTACATTAATTATAAACGTTAACACCGAAAAAGATTGTCTCAGTCTCTTTGACGGACACAAAGAAAAGCACAGTTCAGAGTTCTGCACAGCTCTCTCTAAAAATAAAAAAAATAAAATCAGTGATAGAGTTGGGACTTGCAGTACTAAAAAAAAAAAATACAATGAGCAACATCATTATGTCACTACAGGTGTCAGCCACCTGTCTCCATAGCTCTCTTGGTATAGTGGTATTGCCTAAGGTTACCATGCCCGTGAGCTAGGATTCTTTTCCCACAAAGGACAAACTTGCATTGTATATCTGCTTAAAAAGTAACATTCAGTTTTGTTTTGTTTTCAAAACAAACTCTGTTGTGCTTCATATACAGAATCAGACATGCACACAGGTATACATTCAAAATTAGGGGGGAAAGACTGTAGATGCTAATTTTTACTCAAATATATAAGTATGACTTTTAAAATTACGTAGTACATATCTTTGAGACTGAGTTTACTGTACTTCCTCCCAGGCATCTCCATTGCTTTATTAGGCAACCTCCCCTAGCCCCAATCGCACCCATGTGAGACTTGTGGTTTCATTAACGGGGTGTACTGCTTAAAGAAGTACAGTAAACTCAGTCTCATAAAAATAACACTCGCTATTTGAAGTCAAACTTTTTTATCTGTTTTAAAAAGTAGCATTCACAGTTTTTTTTTTCTAAGAAGAAAATTGTGAATGTTACTTTTTACACAGATATACAAGTTTGGCTTTTCAAATGACAAGAGTGTTATCTTTATGAGACTGAGTTTACTGTACTTCTTCCCAGGCCTCCCCATTGCTTTAATAGGCAGCCTCCTCCACCACTTATCCCACCCCCTGTGAGACTCATGATTTCACGAACTGGGATGCAGCGCAGAAACAACAATGAGTGTGTCTACATCTGTACCACATAAACAGACTGAAGGTCTACAGAACTAGGAATGTATGTCTGGTAGCAATCCGCTACCCACTTGTGGAAGGCCCAGAGATTGTCCCCATCCCAGATATTTTGCCCACCACTAAAAAATAAATTAGCAGTGGGGACACTCACTATTGGAACCCAGTTCTTCACTGATTAGCAAGAACAGATGTTAAAGGATTTGAAGTTACAAAGATCTCACTTTGCTGCAAAAGGGTGGTGGTCGGGTGGGTGTTACAATACCTGTCACTGAAGAGCCCATTGCAGGTGCTTTTGGCAGAGGACAAGGTTCAGCATGGGTATTTTGACTAATCTGAGGTTTTTTAGCCTCATACGTAGCAAGCTGCTTTGCCCTGTGTTCTGATGCCTTACTATTCTAACTAAAATGAAGTTTTCCATCATTTTGTGCTACAATACCTCTTCTGTGTGATTGGACCTGACAGACTAGCCTTTGTTCCTCATGTGCATCAATGAGCCTTGTGTGCACATGTCCCTGTGGCCGGTTCACCGGTTGTCCTTCCTTCGGCCACTTTTGCTAATTACTAACAACTGCATACTGGAAACACCCCGCAAGACCTGCTGTCATGGAGATGCTCTGACCTAGACGTCTAGCCATCACAATATGGCCATATCAGAGTAGCTCAGCTCCCTTATGCTTGCCCATTTTTCCTGTTTCCAACACATCAACGTCAAGAACTGACTGTTCACTTGCTGCCTAATATATTCCGCCTCTTTAACATTGAAACAAGATAATCAATGTTATTCACTTTACCCGTCAGTGGTTTTAATGTTATGGCTTATCGGTGTATGATAAAGTGCTTATGAACATGTTCTTCCCCCATTTAGCTCTTTTGCATTTATTGTAATTTACAGTAACTGTAATTCAAGGTTACATGTGGGTTTTTTTTTATTATGAGTGCTTATTGCGAATGGTAATCACGCAAGTTAGAATTATTTTACTTAAGTTTCTATTTTGTAGATAACAAAGGTATGTATATGTCATACAGTTCTTAGACGTGTTCAGACATTTATGTGGCAGCATGAAGAGGTTTTCCATTTTCTACTATCTGATATTGCACTTTAAGATTTACCATTGATGCTGATGCTATGGTATCATTTTTATTATATATGCAAAATAATTTGAACGTGTCATAAGTGGCAATATATTAATGAACACTGAGAAGATGAGAGAAGGTTCTGCTTGCTAAAGATTGCAATCATATACCATGTGACAACATCACAACCTGTGCAATCCAAACAATTAACTGTATGTTGGTCTGTCAGCAAGTGGTTAAACCACACGCTTTGTTTAAGAAATAACCTAAAAGTGGTATAGAATGGAGCAATTGCTGACATTTTGTATGTTGGTGTTAGCTATTGTTTGCTACTTAAGCAAAGTAGTTTTCAGATCTACTTGTACACTCTGGTTAATGCGAGCATGTTATACCGAGTATGAAGTAGAATTCACCATAATAGACTGATTAGTTTAGTAGCACTCTATGGCCTCTAGAACGCTGCTGTACTCTGGAACAGGACAAGACTCCAGTCCAATTACTACCCATAGTGCAGCTTTCCCCACACTAGCCACACTGCTGCTCCTTTTCTCAACTCCTATTCATATTCTCTCCCTTGCTCTTCTCTCTGGGCTCTCAATCTTTTTGTGAACCTCTTCCTTCCCCTTCCTCCTGCATACAGCATATGGACTTGCCATAATATCACTCTAACATAAGATACCTATGATTTACATAGGTTCTGTGGCTGATTAAAACCATTTTAAATGGATGCTTCAAATTAGTCAGCCACAGAACCTGTGAACCTCATTGATGTCCCAGATTAAATGGGTAATATGGCAAGCCTAAGTTTATAGCATATTGGATGATGTACTGTATGAGCTTGAGAGTCTATCAGCATATCTTGTGAAGTCCCACCGCCCCTCTGTCTGCCAGCATTGGGTCTATACTCACTACATTGTAGTAAGCAGTGGGATTTACTTGAATGATGATCATGACGTTGGAACATATTTTTCTATTAAGGAAGATGATATTTGCACATGGTTTTATCTCAAGATGCCTTTGATCTTACATACATACATGTTTTAATATAAAAATATGCCAGCTACTAATTGAATACAAATATTATCAATATCTTGTATGGTACTCCTTCGATGCCTCCTTCATTAAATGTATTCTATGTGTTTCTCATCTGTAGAGCACCTGTAGTTCTTTATTTGTACCGCAAAGAAATTAATATTAATATTAAATATTAGTTATTTTATGAACTAGAAGAAATATTGGGATATCCTATTAGCCACGATAATGCTGCAACTTTGAAAAACCATGTTATTTTTTCACTGAGTTTTTAATAATTCCTATCAAATTAATTAACATAGAAACATAGAATTTGACGGCAGATAAGAACCACTTGGCCCATCTAGTCTGCCCCTTTTATTTATCCTTTAGGTAATCTCAACCCATTTTGAACCTTATTCTTTGTAAGGTTCTTACATAGGGTCCATATAAGGTTTCTTACATAGGGCCCACGAATAGCCGCAGACCCATGCATTTTTGCAGCTTTTTATCGCGTAAAAAAAAAATAGTCACAGTGTCGGCTATTGGTGCTAATAGGATAGCCACTGTGAACCAATTAGCGCAGGTAATAGGATATTGCTCATTGCGTCTTTTTAAATGTTCCCATGTCCTCCATTAAAAAAAAATGATGTGTCCCTTTTGTCTTTTGCTTTCCTCTGCTTGCATTTCTAAGAATTAAAATATCTTCCTTCAAATGAAGAAATCTGTAAGTTATACATGTCAGTGGCAGTGTTAGTTCAGGGCTATTCCTTTAGAATAAGTTTCTTCTAGACTCCTCTCCTTTGCATTTAGGCCAAAGTGTGGATATTGACACATAAATTTGTTGGGTGTACTTTCCTTTATAGCTCCTGTAGCATTACCTTGTTTGACTTGTAGCTTTAGCACATCCTATAAAGCACTGTGTGATTCCATGGTACAGAAATAAAATATTAATGTAGATGTGCGTACAGTGTCGTAGCCTTCTAAAATTTCTATAAATTGTGTGCACATATATTTTTAAGTGGATTTTCTGATGTATTATTGAATATATTTTGAGAATTGTAGAATTGAATCACGGTTACATAGGTTGTAAAAAGACAAAAAGTCCTTCAAATTTATCCTTTTCCAAATTTTAGTTATGTGGCAACATATAGCACACAGCTCATTATCTGAAGTGTCTCGTGCAGACATGGCGTGATTAAACTAAATTAAAATCAAACTCTATTTTCCATATTAAAGTATTGTAGTTTATTTTTTTTACAAAGAGACTTAGCCAGCCCTTGGTTCACTACATGTTACAGTGGAGTGTAGATGGGTGTTTAACTTTACATCTGTATTTGCCCCGTTTAACCATCTATTATTTTATACCTATAGTAGTTAGAAAACTGCAAAATAATATAATATAAGATGTAGAACAGTTAAGCAATTTGTGTAAATTCAGCTTTAAGCATGTACACTAAAGCTGCATCATTCTACATTAAGTCAGATTGCTCTAGCACTACATTTTTAAAGCAATTTTTCTATGATGTCCTTCTGTAATTCATTATTGCCTTTGCAAAATCTCGTGATCATCATATTCAGATAACAAAATCAAAGTTCTTATGTTACAATGACAAGCACAGTACTAGAGATCCCTCGCTGTCTTTAAGGTGTTTTATTCTTTTTATTGAAACAGTTAAAAAAGATGAAGAATGTGAAGAGACTGTTTTTACCAAGAAGCGAATAAAGGAACTTAAGGTGTTGGAACCAAAAATTGCCCAAAATTTATGTAAGTATGCAGAGGTATGGTATGTTCGGTATTAAACAACGGTATGCAGTCAAGTTGCCGGCAGTCGGGATCCTGGCGGTCAGGATACCTATGCCGGGATCCCGATCGCTGACAATGCTTACAGCCGCAATCCCGGCTTGCAGGGGCTATTCCCACTCGTGTCCACGACATCCATAGAGTGAGAATAGAACCGGTGGCGAGTGCAGCGAGCCCGCAAGGGGACTCTTTGCGCTCGCCCCTGTGCCAGCATACTGATCGGGATGCCGTTGTCGGTATACTGACGGCAGGCATCCCGATCATCGGTAAATACTACTGATCCCTAAACAACATCTAACAGCTAAGGCTATGTATATTTTATGAAACCTAATCTGAATACTGCATTTTTTCTGAGTTCATTCAAATCTGTAAAAATTAGTTAAGGCTAAAGAAATCACACACTCTTTTTCTCTGACGTCCTAGTGGATGCTGGGACTCCGTAAGGACCATGGGGAATAGCGGCTCCGCAGGAGACAGGGCACAAGAATAAAAGCTTTAGGATCAGGTGGTGTGCACTGGCTCCTCCCCCTATGACCCTCCTCCAAGCCTCAGTTAGATTTTTGTGCCCGAACGAGAAGGGTGCAGGCTAGGTGGCTCTCCTGAGCTGCTTAGAATAAAAGTGTATTTTAGGTTTTTTATTTTCAGTGAGTCCTGCTGGCAACAGGCTCACTGCATCGTGGGACTAAGGGGAGAAGAAACGGACTCACCTGCGTGCAGAGTGGATTGGGTTTCTTAGGCTACTGGACATTAGCTCCAGAGGGACGATCACAGGTTCAGCCTGGATGGGTCCCGGAGCCGCGCCGCCGGCCCCCTTACAGAGCCAGAAGAGCGAAGAGGTCCGGTGAAATCGGCGGCAGAAGACGATCCTGTCTTCAGACTAAGGTAGCGCACAGCACCGCAGCTGTGCGCCATTGCTCTCAGCACACTTCACACTCCGGTCACTGAGGGTGCAGGGCGCTGGGGGGGAGCGCCCTGAGACGCAATATAACAGATAATACCTTAGGTTGGCAAAAGAATACATCACATATAGCTCTTGGGCTATATGGATGTATTTTAACCCCTGCCATTTTTACAGAAAAGAGCGGGAGATAAGGACGTCGTGAAGGGGCGGAACCTATCTCCTCAGCACACAAGCGCCATTTTCCCTCACAGCTCCGCTGGAAGGACGGCTCCCTGACTCTCCCCTGCAGACTTGCTACAGAATCAGGGTAAAAAAGAGAAGGGGGGGCACTATTGGCAGCTAAAAATTATATAAACAGCAGCTATAAGGGAATAACACTTATATAAGGTTATTCCTGTATATATATATATATAGCGCTTGGTGTGTGCTGGCAGACTCTCCCTCTGTCTCTCCAAAGGGCTTGTGGGGTCCTGTCCTCTATCAGAGCATTCCCGGTGTGTGTGCTGTGTGTCGGTACGTGTGTGTCGACATGTATGAGGAGGAAAATGATGTGGAGGCGGAGCAATTGCCTGGGTTAGTGATGTCACCCCCTAGGGAGTCGACACCTGACTGGATGATCGTATTTAAAGAATTAAGTGATAATGTCAGCACTTTGCAAAGAACGGTTGATGACATGAGACAGCCGGCAAATCAATTAGTGCCTGTCCAGGCGTCTCAGACACCGTCAGGGGCCCTAAAACGCCCGTTACCTCAGTGGGTCGACACAGACCCAGACACAGATACTGAGTCTAGTGTCGACGGTGAGGAGACAAACGTAATGTCCAGTAGGGCCACACGTTACATAATCACGGCAATGAAGGAGGCATTGAACATTTCTGACACTACAAGTACCACAAAGAAGGGTATTATGTGGGGTGTGAAAAAACTACCAATAGTTTTCCCTGAGTCAGATGAGTTAAATGAGGTGTGTGATAAAGCGTGGGTTTCCCCCGACAAAAAACTACTAATTTCTAAAAAATTATTGGCACTATATCCTTTCCCGTCAGAGGTTAGGACGCGTTGGGAAACACCCCCTAGGGTAGATAAGGCGCTCACACGTTTATCTAAACAAGTAGCGTTACCATCTCCTGATACGGCCACCCTCAAAGAACCAGCAGATAGAAGGCTGGAAAATATTCTTAAAAGTATATACACACATACTGGTGTTATACTGCGACCAGCAATCGCTTCAGCCTGGATGTGCAGTGCTGGAGTCGCGTGGTCGGATTCCCTGACTGAAAATATTGATACCCTGGATAGGGACAATATACTGTTAACTATAGAGCATTTGAAGGATGCATTACTATATATGCGTGATGCACAGAGGGATATTTGCACCCTGGCATCAAGAGTAAGTGCTATGTCCATTTCTGCCAGAAGAGCGTTATGGACGCGACAGTGGTCAGGCGATGCGGATTCCAAACGACATATGGAAGTATTGCCGTATAAAGGGGAGGAGTTATTTGGGGCTGGTCTATCGGACCTGGTGGCCACGGCAACGGCTGGAAAATCCACCTTTTTACCCCAGGTCACTTCACATCAGCAGAAAAAGACACCGTCTTTTCAAACTCAGTCCTTTCGTTCCCATAAGTACAAGCGAGCTAAAGGCCATTCCTTCCTGCCCCGGGGCAGAGGAAGGGGAAAAAGACTGCACCATGCAGCCGCTTCCCAGGAGCAGAAGCCCTCCCCTGCTTCTGCCAAGTCTTCAGCATGACGCTGGGGCTTTACAAGCAGACTCAGACATGGTGGGGGCCCGTCTCAAGAATTTCAACGCGCAGTGGGCTCACTCGCAAGTGGACCCCTGGATTCTACAGGTAGTATCGCAGGGGTACAAACTGGAATTCGAGGCGTTTCCCCCTCGCCGGTTCCTGAAGTCTGCTCTACCAAAGTCTCCCTCCGACAGGGAGGCTGTTTTAGTGCCATTCACAAGCTGTATTCCCAGCAGGTGATAATCAAGGTACCCCTCCTACAACAGGGAAAGGGGTATTATTCCACGCTGTTTGTGGTACCGAAGCCGGACGGCTCGGTGAGACCAATTTTAAATCTGAAATCCTTGAACACTTACATAAAGAGGTTCAAATTCAAGATGGAATCACTCAGAGCGGTGATAGCAAACCTGGAAGAAGGGGACTATATGGTGTCTCTGGACATCAAGGATGCTTATCTCCACGTCCCAATCTACCCGTCTCACCAAGGGTACCTCAGGTTTGTAGTACAAGACTGTCATTATCAGTTTCAGACGCGGCCGTTTGGGTTGTCCACGGCACCTCGGGTCTTTACCAAGGTAATGGCCGAAATGATGATTCTTCTTCGAAGAAAAGGCATCTTAATTATCCCTTACTTGGACGATCTCCTGATAAGGGCAAGGTCCAGGGAACAGTTAGAAGTCGGAGTAGCACTATCTCAGGTAGTGTTACGTCAGCACGGGTGGATCCTAAATATTCCAAAATCGCAGCTGATTCCAACGACACGTCTACTGTTCCTAGGAATGATTCTGGACACAGTCCAGAAAAAGGTGTTTCTCCCGGAGGAGAAGGCCAGGGAGTTATCCGAGCTAGTCAGGAACCTCCTAAAACCAGGCCAGGTGTCAGTGCATCAGTGCACGAGGGTCCTGGGAAAAATGGTGGCTTCTTACGAAGCGATTCCATTCGGAAGATTCCATGCAAGAACTTTTCAGTGGGATCTACTGGACAAATGGTCCGGATCGCATCTTCAGATGCATCAGCGGATAACCCTGTCGCCAAGGACAAGGGTGTCTCTTCTGTGGTGGCTGCAGAGTGCTCATCTACTAGAGGGCCGCAGATTTGGCATTCAGGATTGGATCCTGGTGACCACGGATGCAAGCCTGAGAGGCTGGGGAGCAGTCACACAGGGAAGAAATTTCCAGGGCTTGTGGTCAAGCATGGAAGCATCTCTTCATATAAACATTCTGGAACTAAGGGCCATTTACAATGCCCTAAGTCAAGCGAAACCCCTGCTTCAGGGTCAGGCGGTATTGATCCAATCGGACAACATCACGTCAGTCGCCCATGTAAACAGACAGGGCGGCACGAGAAGCAGGAGGGCAATGGCAGAAGCTGCAAGGATTCTTCGCTGGGCGGAAAATCATGTGATAGCACTGTCAGCAGTGTTCATTCCGGGAGTGGACAACTGGGAAGCAGACTTCCTCAGCAGACACGACCTCCACCCGGGAGAGTGGGGACTTCACCCAGAAGTCTTCCACCTGATAGTAAACCGTTGGGAAGAACCAAAGGTGGACATGATGGCGTCCCGTCTAAACAAAAAACTAGACAGATATTGCGCCAGGTCAAGGGACCCTCAGGCAATAGCGGTGGACGCCCTGGTAACGCGGTGGGTGTACCAGTCAGTGTATGTGTTCCCTCCTCTGCCTCTCATACCAAAGGTACTGAGAATCATAAGAAGGAGAGGAGTAAGAACTATACTCGTGGTTCCGGATTGGCCAAGAAGGACTTGGTACCCGGAACTTCAAGAGATGCTCACGGACGAACCGTGGCCTCTACCTCTGAGAAAGGACCTGCTCCAGCAGGGGCCTTGTCTGTTCCAAGACTTACCGCGGCTGCGTTTGACGGCATGGCGGTTGAACGCCGGATCCTGAGGGAAAAAGGCATTCCAGATGAAGTCATCCCTACCCTGGTCAAGGCCAGGAAGGACGTAACCGCAAAACATTATCACCGCATTTGGCGAAAATATGTTGCGTGGTGTGAGGCCAAGAAGGCCCCTACAGAGGAATTTCAACTGGGTCGTTTCCTCCATTTCCTGCAAACAGGACTATCTATGGGCCTAAAATTAGGGTCCATTAAGGTTCAAATTTCGGCCCTGTCGATTTTCTTCCAGAAAGAACTGGCTTCAATGCCTGAAGTTCAGACATTTGTAAAAGGGGTACTGCATATACAGCCTCCTTTTGTGCCTCCAGTGGCACCTTGGGATCTCAATGTTGTGTTGAGTTTTCTAAAGTCACATTGGTTTGAACCACTCACCACTGTGGACTTCAAATATCTCACATGGAAGGTGACGATGCTGTTAGCCCTGGCTTCAGCCAGGCGTGTGTCAGAATTGGCGGCTTTATCATATAAAAGTCCTTACTTAATTTTTCATTCTGACAGGGCAGAATTGAGGACTCGTCCTCAATTTCTACCTAAGGTGGTTTCTGCATTTCACATGAACCAACCTATTGTGGTACCTGCGGCTACTAGGGACTTGGAGTACTCCAAGTTGCTTGACGTTGTCAGGGCCCTGAAAATATATGTTTCCAGGACGGCTGGAGTCAGAAAATCTGACTCGCTGTTTATCCTGTATGCACCCAACAAGCTGGGTGCTCCTGCTTCTAAGCAGACGATTGCTCGTTGGATTTGTAGTACAATTCAGCTTGCACATTCTGTGGCAGGCCTGCCACTGCCAAAATCGGTAAAAGCCCATTCCAGAAGGAAAATGGGCTCATCTTGGGCGGCTGCCCGAGGGGTCTCGGCTTTACAACTTTGCCGAGCAGCTACTTGGTCAGGGGCAAACACGTTTGCAAAATTCTACAAATTTGATACCCTGGCTGAGGAGGACCTGGAGTTCTCTCATTCGGTGCTGCAGAGTCATCCGCACTCTCCCGCCCGTTTGCGAGCTTTGGTATAATCCCCATGGTCCTTACGGAGTCCCAGCATCCACTAGGACGTCAGAGAAAATAAGATTTTACTTACCGATAAATCTATTTCTCGTAGTCCGTAGTGGATGCTGGGCGCCCATCCCAAGTGCGGATTGTCTGCAATACTTGTATATAGTTATTGTTACAAAAATTCGGGGTATTATTGTTGTGAGCCATCTTTTCAGAGGCTCCTTTTCGTTTTATCATACTGTTAACTGGGTTCAGATCACAAGTTGTACGGTGTGATTGGTGTGGCTGGTATGAGTCTTACCCGGGATTCAATATCCTTCCTTATTATGTACGCTCGTCCGGGCACAGTATCCTAACTGAGGCTTGGAGGAGGGTCATAGGGGGAGGAGCCAGTGCACACCACCTGATCCTAAAGCTTTTATTTTTGTGCCCTGTCTCCTGCGGAGCCGCTATTCCCCATGGTCCTTACGGAGTCCCAGCATCCACTACGGACTACGAGAAATAGATTTATCGGTAAGTAAAATCTTATTTTTACACGCACGCACGCGCACACACTTTTATTGAAAACGAAGTAGTAAAGTATTAAATGGTCTATTTCTGCTGCGGGGTACCATGGGCTCCACAAGGATTGGACAATGGGGTGTAGAGTAGGATCTTGATCCGAGGCACCAACAGGCTCAAAGCTTTGACTGTTCCCAGAATGCACAGCGCTGCCTCCTCTATAACCCCGCCTCCCTGCACAGGAGCTCAGTTTTGTAAGTTGGTGCTGCATTAAGTAGTCACTTAACAGGGGGCTGCTCCAGGCAACCCTAAAAAGAGCTTTTTTGTGAAGAAAAAGTGAAGACTTCAAGAGCAGCAGCGGTGGTAAATGTCAGGAGACATTCACTGCTGCTGCTCCAGCTCTGCCCAGCGGCGCTGTACACTCCCGAGCCCTGGTTGCCGGCTACCTACAGCGGAGGCTCCGGTTTTCTTCACGTTAGACACACACGGCTGGGGCTCTCCAGGATCGCGTGGCCGCGCTTCTGGAGGTGGTAAGTGGGTACCGCTTGCGGGACCTGGTCTTTATCGTGATCCGGCACGGTCAGTGGGAGGCGGCCCGTGCGCGCTGGCGGTGGACACTGTGGCAGTACAGGCGATCCCACTAGATCATCACGGCATGGGTGCAGGTCAGGTTTTCTCTCTAAACCGATTTTTATATTGCCCACAGTACCCAGTGGTTTTGCCAGCAGGGGGATAAGGCTTAGACCTGAAGCCCCAGCCCCAGGGCGCCATTTCTAGCAAGTGTTCCCGCCCTGTAGCTGCATCTCTGTCTTTTCCTCACTCCCTGTCAGTGTCTGGGCGCCATTATCCCTCAGCTCACTGTTCCTGGGACTGCTTGGGCAAATCCTCCTATGTAAAGCCGTCTGGTTGTCAGTGCTGTGCCTTTACATGACACTTAAGAATTCTACCTGCCTTTTTAGACAGTGATAGTTAAGAAAGAGTGCATTTAGTCAGGGTTTTATAGTACAATTACCCTGTGATATACATCCAGTTCTTACTGTGTACTGTTATATCTCTTGTTATATAGCTGTGTAAGCTGGTCCAGTGCAGTATTATTGTCAGTAATAACCTCTGCATTGTACAAACTGTGACTTTCTGGGTGTGCATTTGATAGCTGAGTGTTGTCCATTTCGTGTCTTTCACTAAACTTGCTATCCCTATATTCTATAACCTGAGGGGACTTGGTGCGTCAGGTTTTATCTAATATAGGATTTTCACAAAGATATACCGTATTACGTATTTTTCTCTGTGATTTAGTCACCATATCTCTCCTTTATCTCTGCTAGTGCTGACTACACTGCGCAGGGATTTGGGTTTAGAGGTATAGTGCTGCTGATAATTGTAATGTTACCTCATACTACAAGTTATATCATGTCTGTCTGCTTCTGAGGGTAATGGTTCTGGGGCTGAACACACTGCCGTTGTTGCTGAAGCCACTGACCCATATGAGGAGAATATAGCAGCTGTGGGCTCTGGTTCTGGGGGCTTCTTTCCCCCCCAGTGGGACTGTGGCAACGGAGGCACATACTGACCCACCGTGGGCCGCTTTTTCCACGCTTCTGCATACGCTAGTTCATAAACTAACACCCCCTATGGGACCCCCAATGCCGGTACAACCGTATGGTCCCTGCAGCTAACCCGCCGTGGGCGGACAATTTATCTGCTCAATTAAAGAAGTTGAACCAGTCCCTGACTACTAAAAAGTCTGACCATCGGTCGCCTAAGTCCAAGGGGTCCTCTAAGCGAGCACTTGTCTCCTCACAATCCACTGCTGTACTGACACCTCGTCTGATGAAGACGGCACGTACACTGACCCCACAGGTTCTGACTCAGATATGGCTGATGGGGAGGGTAGTTCACATGTGGATGTTCCTGATCTTTTGTAGGCTATTAAGTTAATTGTACAGATTACGGATGATCCTGAGCCATCCGTCCCTCCTAAGAAACCAGATAGGTTCAAGTGCAGGAGGTGGTTAAACAAGTTTTACCTCACTCTGACCACCTAGTGGCTATACGTCAGGAACCCTGGGAAAACCTGGGTACAAAGTTTGTGCCTCAAAAGAAGATGATGGCTCGCTATCCCCTCGTGCCAGAGCTGTTTAAGAATTGGGAAACGCCTCCTCCAGTGGACTCGCATGTGGCAAGAATGGTGGTTTCCTCATATCTGCCTGTCACTACCGTCACGTCTCTAAAAGAGCCTACGAATAAGCGTGTGGAGGGTTGTCTGAAAGCGATTTACACCCTCACGGGTGCTGCACAAAGGCCCACTATTGCAGCTACATGGGCTGCCGAGGCTTTTGAAGCATGGGCCTTGGAGTTAGAAGCTGATATCTCCTCTGACCATGCTAGACAATGCTTGTCATATATTGTCACAGATTCTCTATATATTAAAGAGGCGGCTTCAGATGCCGGTATCCTAGCAGCCAAGGCCTCTACTACGTCAGTCCTGGCTCGCCGGATATTGGCCCTCATTCCGAGTTGTTCGCTCGCAAGCTGCTTTTAGCAGCATTGCACACGCTAAGCCGCCGCCTACTGGGAGTGAATCTTAGCTTATCAAAATTGCGAATGAAAGATTCTCAAAATTGTGATTACACACCTCTTAGCAGTTTCTGAGTAGCTTCAAACTTACTCGGCATCTGCGATCAGTTCAGTGCTTGTCGTTCCTGGTTTGACGTCACAAACACACCCAGCGTTCGCCCAGACACTCCTCCGTTTCTCCAGCCACTACCGCGTTTTTCCCAGAAACGGTAGCGTTTTTTCGCACACACCCATAAAACGGCCTGTTTCCGCCCAGAAACACCCACTTCCTGTCAATCACATTACGATCACCAGAACGAAGAAAAATTCCTAACTGCATTGCAAATTTACTTGGCGCAGTCGCACTGCGGCCATTGCGCATGCGCATTCGCGACTAATCACTCCGTTGCGAAAAAAAATAACGAGCGAACAACTCGGAATGACCCCCATTGTTGCTGAGATCCTGGTCTGTGGATCTGGACTCTAGAAAAACCCTGGAGGTACTCCCTTTCAAGGGAGATATTCTACCAAAACTGCCTGTCTGCCAAATACTGCTCCTTCTGTGTAGAAGGCTAAAGGTACGTCCTTTCGCCGTTCAGGTAAAGAAAAAGGTCAGGCGTACCACAAGCAGGCCCACACTTCCAAACCTGGTAAGCCGAAACCCAAAAGAGCCTGGGATGCCTGTCAGCCAGCTTCCAAGACCGGTAAGCCTGCCCCATGACGGGCAGGCCTCCCCCTGGGGGATCCCAGGGTGTGGTGCCGGCTTCTAGGGTTTACCCAGGAATGGTTGAAGACCACTTAAGATGCCTGGGTACGGGAAGTCGTCACTCGAGGTTACGACATAGCCTTCAAAAACCGACCCCCTCATCGATTTTGCCAACAGACGTCCCTTTGGACAAGACACTCTGCATTCGGTGGTACATACACTCCTGGATACAAGAGTTGTAGTACAGGTGCCTCTTGCTCAGAGGGGGCGGGCGTACTATTATCCGCTGTTTCTATTTTCCGAAACTGAATGGGTCCTCCCGGACCATTCTCAACCTCAAGGCATTGAGCAGGTTTGTGAAGGTTTCCAAGTTCTGTATGGAAACTTTTCGCTCTATAGTTCTGGCCTTGGAACCTGGGGACTACATGGTCTCCCTGGACATACAGGATGCTTTCCTGCATATTCCTATAGCAGCGTCACATCCGCAATACCTGAGGTTTGCTATTGGCAACCTCCATTACCAGTTTCGGGCGTTACCTTTTGGTTTAACAACGGCTTCGCTAGTCTACACCAAAGTAATGGTGGTGATGACGGTGGTACTATGCCGTCAAGGGGTCAGGATACTGCCTTACCTGGACGACTTGTTAACCCTGGCAAATTCCCCAGAACTTCTCCTACTTCATCTGGATATGACGGTCCGGTTTCTACAAGCCCACGGGTGGCTCATCAACTGGAAGAAATCCTCCCTGGTCCCTGCTCAGAGCATGGTGCACCTGGTAGCGCTATTGGGCACTCACAACCAGCAGTTGTTCTTGTCTCAGGATAAAGTCCTGAAGCTTCAGGACAGGATTCGTTGCTTCCTTACTCATCCGCAAGTGTCGATACATTCGGCAATGCAGGGGCTGGGCCTCATGGTCTGAGCATTCGACATGGTGAAGTATGCTTAATTCCATTATCGCCCCCTCCAGAGGATGATTCTAGTCAAGTGGGACGGCCTGCCTCACCGGATCAGGTTTCATATAATCTCATTGACTCCGGAAGTCCGTCTGTCGCTACTTTGGTGGCTCCGAGACCAACAATTGTGCAGGGGCCGTCCCTTCTGGATATCCAACTGGGTCCTGTTGACGACAAATGCCAGTCTAAGAGGTTGGGGCGCGGTGCTGGAGCAACACTCCCTTCAGGGTCGGTGGACTAAGGAGGAATCTCTCCTCTCGATCAACATTCTGGAATTGCGGGCGGTCTTCAATGCGTTGAATCTGGCCCACCATTTACTTCAGAACCGTCCTGTTCAAGTACAGTCGGACAACGCCACCACAGTGGCTTTACATAAATCATCAAGGCAGCACTCGAAGCCGTTTGGCAATTAAGGAAGTCTCACAGATTCTACATTGGGCGGAACGCCATCTGCCGGCCATATCGACAATATTCATTCCGGGAGTCCTGAATTGGGAAGCGGACTTTCTCAGTCGTCAGGACGTGCATGCTGGCGAGTGGGGCCTAGATCCAGAAGTGTTTCAACTCATAGCGTAAAAGTGGGGTCTTCCAGATGTAGATCTGATGGCGCCTCGACACAATCACAAGGTTCCGGTCTTGCATTCGTGGATGCGCTGGCGGTGCCGTGGAGGTTTCGGCTGCCGTACGTGTTTCGGCTGCCGTACGTGTTCCCTCCGGTGTCACTCCTGCCCAGGGTGATTCGGAAGTTCAAGCAAGAAAAAGGAAATCTGCTTCTCATAGCTCCGGCGTGGCCCAGACGGCACTGGTTCTCAGACCTGCAAGGCCTATCGTCACAGCGTCCACTTCTACTTCCACAACGCCCAGACCTCCTCGTTCAGGGCCCCTGTGTCTACCAGGACCTAGCCCGGCTATCTTTGACGGTGTGGCTCTTGAAGCTTCCGTCTTGAGGGCTAAGAGTTTTTCTGAAGAGGTCATTAAAACTATGTTGCGGGCCCGGAATCCGGCTTCTGCTTGGATTTACCATAGGGTCTGGCATTCCTACTTTGTTTGGTGCGCATCTAATAATTACGCTTCCAAGTTTAGTACAGCGAAACGTATGGCTTTTCTGCAGCAGGGCCTAGATTTAGGTCTGCGTCTGGCCTCCCTCAAGGTTCATATTTTTGCCTTGTCAGTGTGGTTTCAGAGAAAAATTGCGACTTTATCTGATGTTCATACTTTCACTCAGGGTGTGTTGCGTATCCAACCTCCCTATGTCCCGCCTGTGGCTCCTTGGGATTTGTCGGTGGTTTTGGAGGCATTGCAGGAGCCTCCGTTTGAACCCCTGGGTTCAGCTGACCTTAAGTGGCTTTTCCTTAAGGTGGTGTTCTTGCTGGCTATTGCCTCTGCTAGAAGAGTGTCGGATCTGGGTGCCTTGTCTTGTAGTTCCCCATATCTGATTTTTCACCGTGACCGGGCAGTTCTTAGGGCTCGTCCCGTATATTTGCCTAAGGTGGTTTCTTGATTTGTCTCCCAAAGAGCGGTCTTTGGATGTGGTACGGGCTCTCTGTATCTATGTGAAGAGAACTGCTTCTCTTTTAAAATCTGATTCTCTTTGTTTTGTTTGGATTTCACAAATGTGGCTGGCCTGCTCACAAGCAGACCCTGGCCAGATGGATTAGAATGGTGATTGCACATGCTTATGTGAGGGCTGGTCTGTCAGCTCCTGCACACATTACGGCCCATTCTACTCGGTCGGTTGGACCCTCATGGGCGGCCCAACGTGGTGCGACCCTAGATCAATTGTGCAAGGCGGCTGGGAACCACGTTCATAAGGTTCTATTCCTTCGATACTGCCGCTTCCCAGGATGCTACCTTTGGATGCCTGGTTCTTGTGCCCGCTACAGTGCGTCCCCTCCCATAAGGAACTGCTTTATGACATCCCCATTGTCTAATCCTTTTGGAGCCCAGTGTACCCCGCAGCAGAAAACAAGATTTATGGTAAGAACTTACCTTTGTTAAATATCTTTCTGTGAGGTACATTGGGCTCCACAAGGCGCCCACCCTGACACACTTGGCTTCTTTGGGTTGGTATGGCATTAGCCGCTGACACTTCTCTTGTCATGAGAGTGTGGTGTATGTGGCTACTAAATGTTGTTGTCTCTTTTCCTGCTACTTCATTGGGCTGTTTAACTAAAAACTGAGCTCCTGTGCAGGGGCGCGGGGTTATAGAGGAGGCGGCACTGTGCATTCTGGGAACAGTCAAAGCTTTGAGCCTGTTAGTGCCTCGGATCAAGATCCTACTCTACACCCAATTGTCCAATCCTTGTGGAGCCCAGTGTACCACGCAACAAAAGAGATTTAACAAAGGTAAGTTCTTACCATAAATCTCGTTTTATTAAGCCTTGGATGGGGATAAAGTGGACGGAGATAAAGTAGCACCCAATCAGCTCCTACATTAACTGCCTTTTTTCAAACACAGCCTTTGACATGGCAGTTAGGAGCTGATTGTCTGGTACTTTATCTCCGTCCACTTTATCTCCATCCAATGCTTAGTAAATAGTCCTTCAAAAAACTACCTATTAGGTGATTGCATGTAAGTTATAATCTTAACTGTTAAAAAGGACCCCTGGCCTTGTGCTGTTTGTAAACAAGAACATGTTTTTAATACACTGCTCAAAAAAATAAAGGGAACACTAAAACAACACATCCTAGATCTGAATGAATTAAATATTCTTATTAAATACTTTGATTTTTACATAGTTGAATGTGCTGACAATAAAATCACACAAAAATCATCAATGGAAATCAAATTTATTAACCCATGGAGGTCTGGATTTGGAGTCACACTCAAAATTAAAGTGGAAAAACACACTACAGGCTGATCCAACTTTGATGTAATGTCCTTAATACAAGTCAAAATGAGGCTCAGTAGTGTGTGTGGCCTCCACGTGTCTGTATGACCTCCCTACAATGCCTGGGCATGCTCCTGATGAGGTGACAGATGGTCTCCTGAGGGATCTCCTCCCAGACCTGTACTAAAGCATCCGCCAACTCCTGGACAGTCTGTGGTGCAATGTGGTGTTGGTGGATGGATCGAGACATGATGTCCCAGATGTGCTCAATTGGATTCAGGTCTGGGGAACGGGCGGGCCAGTCCATAGCATTCAATGCCTTCATCTTGCAGGAACTGCTGACACACTCCAGCCACATGAGGTCTAGCATTGTCTTGCATTAGGAGGAACCCAGGGCCAACTGCACCAGCATATGGTCTCACAAGGGGTCTGAGAATCTCATATCGGTACCTAATGGCATTCAGGCTACCTCTGGCGAGCACATGGAGGGCTGTGCTGCCCCCCCAAAGAAATGCCGCCCCACACCATTACTGACCCACTGCCAAACCGGTCATGCTGGAGGATGTTGCAGGCAGCAGAACGTTCTCCTTGGCGTCTCCAGACTCTGTCACGTCTGTCACATGCTCAGTGAGAACCTGCTTTCATCTGTGAAGAGCACAGGGCGCCAGTGGCGAATTTGCCAATCTTGGTGTTCTCTGGCAAATGCCAAACATCCTGCATGGTGTTGGGCTGTAAGCACAACCCCCACCTGTGGACGTCGGGCCCTCATACCACCCTCATGGAGTCTGTTTCTGATCGTTTGAGTAGACACATGCACATTTGTGGCTTGATGGAGGTCATTTTGCAGGGCTCTGGCAGTGCTCCTCCTGTTCCTCCTTGCACAAAGGTGGAGGTAGCGGTCCTCCTGCTGGGTTGTTGCTCTCCTTCGGCCTCCTCCACGTCTCCTGATGTACTGGCCTGTCTCCTGGTAGTGCCTCCATGCTTTGGACACTATGCTGACAGACACAGCAAACCTTCTTGCCACCGCTCGCATTGATGTGCCATCCTGGATGAGCTGCACTACCTGAGCCACTTGTGTGGGTTGTAGACTCCGTCTCATGCTACCACTAGAGTGAAAGCACCGCCAGTTTTCAAAAGTGACCAAAACATCAGCCAGAAAGCATAGGACCTGAGAAGTGGTCTGTGGTCACCACCTGCAGAACAACTCCTTTATTGGGGGTGTCTTGCTAATTGCCTATAATTTCCACCTGTTGTCTATTCCATGTGCACAACAGCATGTGAAATTGATTGTCAATCACTGTTGCTTCCTAAGTGGACAGTTTGATTTCACAGAAGTGTGATTGACTTGGAGTTACATTGTGTTGTTTAAGTGTTCCCTTTCTTTTTTTGAGCAGTGTATTTAATTGTATCCCCAGTTCTTGTCTCCATTGTTTTTTAGTCTTTTGCTGTACTGATTCAGCTTACACACTTACCGAACTATATATAAAAAAATGCACTTTTTATGACTGAATTAGGCAAATAACATTAACTTAAAGTATGTCCAATACATTTTTCTTTTAAAGGGAATCATAAAAAAAAAAAAACAACATCATCATCATCGGTACAAACATTAATAGTTACAACATTGACAATCGATGATCGGAACATCACAACTTACTTTTTCCTGCTTGTGATCCTCTCTGCAGCCTCCTGAGTTTCTTAGGGAAGGTGAAGGCTGCTTATATTTACTTTTCCCCAGCGGCTGCTAGTGTATGCAGCCTCTGGGTAGGGGTGCTGACAGATCAGCATTTATCGACAGGCACTGGGTGAAAGGATCGAGGAAGCAGAGGGATGTGCAGGTTCTTCTGAGAGCTGAAATTGCAGGAAGCTTCTATACTTGTATCCGCACAGTAAGCTTTCTGACAGGTCGCATCAGATGTGACTATGTTAGGGAAAGCCCAGCCTGGTGTGGTCGCATCTGATACGACCATGCAAGGCAAGTGGTTAAAATCAATACTTCGGGGAGTATCCTATTAGCAGCAGTACTTTCTCCCTACAAACTGGTTCGTCGGGGGCTATCCTATTAGTCCTGTTGCTGGAATCATTTCTTCCAATGCCGGCAATTATCAAGGATTATACTTCAGGTGCCTCTTACACCCGAAACATAATCCACGATAAGGGGCCACTGGAGACACAAGTACACATGGGAAAGGGGACTTATCCCTTAACCCATGTATTTTCGTGCGATCACGGGTCCAATTTTGGGCGAACAAAACAACCTCTAATTGGATATCCCCCGATAATGACCATCCTTCATACATTGTGATATCTGACTGTTTTAATCTGCCAAAGCAGCTTCAGGGGTACTAGGATACCACCCTTAATGTTTCTTTGTGCTTTTAATTGTTTGACAATGTGTGTGTTATGTTGCTATAGTTACATTGTTACAAGTCTTTGAAATATTTTTGTACTGTATTAAAAAACACAAATGCTATTATCTACTGTAATTAGTAATGGCTAAGCAGTTTTTTGTACTGACTCTTATGCAGTTGCAGTGTTATTATAGTTGGGTATGAATTGCTGGTGGTCGGGATGTCGGCGGTCAGAACACCGACCACAACATCCCGATGATGAGAATCTTGACAGGGGCTAAGTAAGTACAGTGCTTTGCTAAAGTATTCACCCCTGTTTTGAGTCGAGGGAAGATGGATGGTACTAAATACAGGGATATTCTTGAGCAAAACCTGTTTCAGTCTGCCTGTGATTTGAGACTGGGACGGAGGTTCACCTTCCAGCAGGACAATGACCCGAAGCATACTGCTAAAGCAACACTTGAGTGGTCTATGGGGAAACATTTAAATGTATTTAATGGCCTAGTCAAAGCCCAGATCTCAATCCAATTGAGAATCTGTGGTCAGACTTGAAGATTGCTGTTCACAAGCGGAAACCATCCACACATGAATGATCTGGAGCAGTTTTGCCTTGAGGAATGGGCAAAAATCCCAGTGGCAAGATGTGGCAAGCTCATAGAGACTTATCCAAAGCCACTTGCAGCTGTAATTGCTGCAAAAGGTGGATCTACAAAGTACTGACTTTAGGGGGGTGAGTAGTTATGCACCCTGAAGTTTTCTGTTATTTTGTCCTATTTATTGTTTGTTTCTCAAAAAAAAAAAAAATCTTTAAAGTTGTAGTCATGTTCTGTGAATGAAATGATGCAAACCTTCAACAATCCATTTTAATTCCAGGTTGTGAGGCATCAAAACATGAAAAATGCAAAGGGGGTGAATACTTTTGCAAGGCACTGTATACTTACCTTCCCCCAATGCCCCTGTATCCCTAACTATCCCTTTCTGCAGCATTAACCCTAACCTACCCTCCACACCCTTTTACGCAGCCTTAACCTATCCCTCCCTCCCCTGCAGCTTCACCCTAATCCTGCCGGGGGTGCCTAATCCTCCCTTTCCCGGGACCAAAACCTAACCCTCCCCCCAACAGCCTAAACCTGATCAGATCTCGTTATTTTGGTACAAAATTGAATAAAGACTTTTTAGATTGTCTATGGTTTACCTTTGAACTTATTTGAAAAAAATATTTTTTCAGCTATTTTCTTGGGTTCATACCGCTTGCCTTATGAAGATATCAAAAAAAGTATCCTAGAAATTGATGAAACACATCTGTCAGAATCTATGGTTCAGGTAAGGTAAATAAGTAAACGTGTTACTTAAACTGAGCATGCACTGTACAATTATTTGGCAGATCATCTGCCAGATCTAGCTGGTTGGAATGAAAATCTAGTAATGGGTGAGAGCAAATGACAATTTACCATTTATTCCCAATGACAATGAGCAAATAACGACCATTTGCTCTGGAAAACAGACCAAAAGTGTATTTCTCAAAAATTGGTTAAATAATGTATTTAACCAGTTTGAATTACATATTTTGTCTGTTTTCCAGATTTTGGGAGCAAATGTTCTATTGTCATTTGTGCTCATCCATTACCAGAGTATCATTCCTACAAGCCAGATCTGACAGATACAGTAGTTGTACAGTTTATGCAGAGCTTTAGGCATGCCCTTGATGCAATTTAAAATATACATGTCATAGCTGTTAGGGCTTCTTCCTTACTAGATTTTACACTGGTATTTTTTATTTTTTTAAATATTGTTACCTGAGTTCATTAAAAAAAATAAAAAATAACAGCAATAATGTTTTTTATTCTTTTAACCATTTATAGCTATAGATTTTTATGTTTTTTTAATCCCTGAAAAATGACCTTAATAATTTACAAAAAATATAAAAAAGGTGTAAGTGGTACAAAATTAAGCTAAATGTTTCAATGTTTAATTTAACATGTTTGTTGCATACACACTGGACGATATGAACCTTGATGTTATCGAAATAGCCAACATTGACTTGTTGTAGAGATGACAGAAGACCTTGTTAACGACCCGCAGGAACGCGCATCGTTGACTATATAGTGTGTACACATTGGACAATTTGACAAAAAAGTCCTTATTGGCAATACAGTCACAATTATTTAAGAAATGGGATAGTAATGGATCATAAACATTCAAATAATTTCTATGATAAGTGACTTATTTCTGCAGATTCATAATATCTCACATATATAATTTAATATGAATATTCTGACTACTATATTTGCAGCGCCTTAACCAAATGTTGTTCTACACCAACTAAAAGATTATAGCTTTCTACGCTGATGGCATAGCAGTAGATAAGCTATCTGCAATATCTTCATACTGCATCTCCGATTCTTGGCATAATTTTGTGACATCATACTAATGAAAGCTAATACAGGTTGAGTATATTTTATCCAAAATGCTTGGGACCAGAAGTATTTTGAATATCGGATTTTTCCGTATTTTGGAATAATTGCATACCATAATGAGGTATCATGGCGATGGAGCCCAAAGCAATGCACAGAATGCATTTATGTTTTATATACACCTTATACACACAGCCTAAAGGTAATTTAAGCCAATATTTTTATAACTTTGTGCATTAAAGAAAGTGTGTGTACATTCACACAAATCATTTTTTGTTTCATATAAACCTTATACACACAGCCTGAAGGTCATTTAAGACAATATTTTGAATAACTTTGTGTATTAAACAAAGTTTGTGTACATTGAGTCATCAGAAAACAAAGGTTTAACTATCTCACTCTCACTCTAAAAAATCAGTATTTCGGAATATTTGGATATGGGATACTCAACCTGTATAATGGTTTATGTGGAATACAGTATACACTGCACATTTTATCATATAAGGTCCTTTGAACTACTGTATGTGCTGTATATGATATAACGATGTATGCCTACATATCTGCCTTGTGAATTCATTTAATACAGTTGGATAGGTAAAATGACAAATGTTAAAAATGGAAAGTACACTTTTTTCAGGGCTTATCCTGGGCGCGGCCAGTCACTCCACAAAATACCTTGATATTTTCATCATCTTATATGCATTGCAATCCTTTATTTTTTATTGTGACCCATCTTACCACCCCATGTTATACTGTGATGGAAAAGGTGCCACATGTAATAAAAAGAGAAGCTAAAATGGTCGGAGATTAGATTTTGATGCACAGTGTGTTTCTAGAGAGAGTGCCTCTCTACAGTTCTAAAGGGATTCTAGATTGTGGAGGAGTCTCCTGAGAATGGGATGTGTATCCTACGGGCATGGGGGTAGACATGATCCTACAGTGTGCTTGCTGTGCGGCATGCAGATGAAGACTGAGGGCTTGCCTTATAAATAGTTCTTTCCATTCTTATGGTTTTTTATGGTCCTTACTGCATTACATTAATAGTAATATGGTCATTTTGTATATATTTTAATTTTAGCATAAATGAATAAAACTTTGCTTTGCTACATTTTCGTACATGACTCTTGAATTCAAATATTTCTCTCTTCTCTTAAATAGAACTTAATAAAACATATGCCTGAACAATCTAAGTTGACGGCTTTGGCCAAACTGAAAAGTGAATACAGCAGCTTGTCAGAACCAGAACAATTTGGTGTTGTGGTGAGTATAAGTGTTTCTCAATCTGTTTCATGCAATTTTATCTTTAAAAAGAATTGTTTGATGACACAATTGCATTTGTGACTCTATCAAGCTGAATGGGTTTAGCAGAGGATGAAGGAGATGTAAATCCACTTTAGTGCTAGACAGCTTTTTATAGCTATGAGATAAAAGGTGTTGAGATATACAGTATTATCTGTGCTAATTCCCATAAATGGTTTTCATCTAAAGGTCACAGTGGATATAATTTATGTACAGATGTATTTCTAAAATGATGTCATTATGACTGGGAAAAGGTACAAAAGTTTTAATAAATGAGTCCTGAAGAAATTCACACTCAACAATTTTTATTTTACATTCTGCACGGAAAATATTTTGCACATATCCAGTTTATGAAGCTATATCCTGGTTGAGCCGGCAGAAAATATTTGTGGTTTCCCAGATCATTTTCATTGTTGAGATGTTAGTGATTGATTAGACCTCACTTCTATACCATCTCTTTAAAGTTGTTTTGCAGCAATGTGTACACTGTCTGTGGATGGTTCTGAATGATGATGCTCAGTGCACACACTGCCATAGCTTCATGTGAACAAAGTATTTGCAATGTAGTTGATTGGTAATCTGTAGGTTTTCAATATATTGATGTCCCCAGCTTGATTATCTGAAATAAAAGTTGCTATTTAATATATATATATATATATATATATATATATATTTCTCTAACGTCCTAGTGGATGCTGGGGACTCCGTCAGGACCATGGGGAATAGCGGCTCCGCAGGAGACAGGGCACAAAAGCAAGCTTTTAGGATCACATGGTGTGTACTGGCTCCTCCCCCTATGACCCTCCTCCAAGCCTCAGTTAGGTTTTTGTGCCCGTCCGAGCAGGGTGCAATCTAGGTGGCTCTCCTAAAGAGCTGCTTAGAAAAAGTTTTTAGGTTTATTATTTTCAGTGAGTCCTGCTGGCAACAGGCTCACTGCATCGAGGGACTTAGGGGAGATATTTTCAACCCACCTGCGTGCAGGATGGATTGGAGTCTTAGGCTACTGGACATAGCTTCAGAGGGAGTCGGAACACAGGTCACCCTGGGGTTCGTCCCGGAGCCGCGCCGCCGATCCCCCTTACAGATGCTGAAGATCGAGGGTCCGGAAACAGGCGGCAGAAGGCTCTTCAGCCTTCATGAAGGTAGCGCACAGCACTGCAGCTGTGCGCCATTGTTGCTACACACTTCACACTGAACGGTCACGGAGGGTGCAGGGCGCTGCTGGGGGCGCCCTGGGCAGCAATATTTAATACCTTTGATGGCAAAGAATACACCACATATAGCCATTAAGGCTATATGTATGTATTTAACCCAGGCCAGATATCTCAAAACCCGGGAGAAAAGCCCGCCGAAAAGGGGGCGGGGCTTATTCTCCTCAGCACACAGCGCCATTTTCCTGCTCAGCTCCGCTGTGAGGAAGGCTCCCAGGACTCTCCCCTGCACTGCACTACAGAAACAGGGTAACAAAGAGAAGGGGGGCATATTTTGGCGATATTTATATATTTAAAGCGCATATAACAAAAACAACACCTTTTAGGGTTGTTTATATACATTTTATAGCGCTTTTGGTGTGTGCTGGCAAACTCTCCCTCTGTCTCCCCAAAGGGCTAGTGGGGTCCTGTCTTCGATAAGAGCATTCCCTGTGTGTCTGCTGTGTGTCGGTACGTGTGTGTCGACATGTATGAGGACGATGTTGGTGTGGAGGCGGAGCAATTGCCGGTAATGGTGATGTCACCCCCTAGGGAGTCGACACCGGAATGGATGGCTTTAATTATGGAATTACGTGATAATGTTAGTACATTACAAAAGTCAGTTGACGAAATGAGACGGCCGGAAAACCAGTTAGTACCTGCTCAGGCGTCTCAGACACCGTCAGGGGCTGTAAAACGTCCCTTACCTCAGTCAGTCGACACAGGTACCGACACAGATGAATCTAGTGTCGACGGTGAAGAAACAAACGTATTTTCCAATAGGGCCACACGTTATATGATCACGGCAATGAAGGAGGCTTTGCAGATCTCTAATACTGCAGGTACCTCAAAAAGGGGTATTATGTGGGGGGTAAAAAAAACTACCTGTAGCTTTTCCAGAATCAGAGGAATTGAATGACGTGTGTGATGAAGCGTGGGTTAACCCAGATAGAAAACTGCTAATTTCTAAGAAGTTATTGGCATTATACCCTTTCCCACCAGAGGTTAGGGCGCGCTGGGAAACACCCCCTAGGGTGGATAAAGCGCTCACACGTTTATCAAAACAAGTGGCGTTGCCGTCTCCAGATACGGCCGCCCTCAATGATCCAGCAGATAGGAGGCTGGAAACTACCCTGAAGAGTATATACACGCATACTGGTGTTATACTCCGACCAGCAATAGCCTCAGCCTGGATGTGCAGTGCTGGGGTAGTGTGGTTGGATTCCCTGACTGAAAATATTGATACCCTGGATAGGGACAGTATTTTATTGACTCTAGAGCAATTAAAGGATGCATTTCTTTATATGCGAGATGCTCAGAGGGATGTTTGCACTCTGGCATCGAGAGTAGGTGCGATGTCCATATCTGCCAGAAGAAGTTTATGGACGCGACAGTGGTCAGGTGATGCGGATTCCAAAAGGCATATGGAAGTATTGCCATATAAAGGAGAGTAATTATTTGGGGTTGGTCTATCGGATCTGGTGGCCACGGCAACTGCCGGCAAATCCACTTTTTTACCTCAGACCCCCTCCCAACAGAAAAAGACACCGTCTTTTCAGCCGCAGTCCTTTCGCTCCTATAAAAACAAGCGGGCAAAAGGACAGTCTTATCTGCCACGAGGCAGAGGAAAGGGTAAGAGAGGGCAGCAAGCAGCCCCTGCCCAGGACCAGAAGCCCGCCCCGGGTTCTACAAAGCCTTCAGCATGACGCTGGGGCTTTACAAGCGGACTCAGGAGCGGTGGGGGGTCGACTAAAGATTTTCAGCAATCAGTGGGCTCGCTCACAGGTGGACCCGTGGATCCTGCAGATAGTATCTCAGGGTTACATGTTGGAATTCGAAAGATCTCCCCCTCGCCGTTTCCTAAAGTCTGCTTTACCAACGTCTCCCTCAGAAAGGGCGACGGTATTGGAAGCCATTCACAAGCTGTATTCTCAGCAGGTGATAGTCAAGGTACCCCTCCTACAACAGGGAAAGGGGTATTATTCCACACTATTTGTGGTACCGAAGCCGGACGGTTCGGTAAGACCTATTCTAAATCTGAAATCCTTGAACCTGTACATACAGAAATTCAAGTTCAAGATGGAGTCACTAAGAGCAGTGATAGCGAATCTGGAAGAAGGGGACTTCATGGTGTCCCTGGACATAAAAGATGCTTATCTGCATGTCCCAATTTACCCCTCACACCAAGGGTATCTCAGGTTCGTGATACAAGACTGTCATTATCAGTTTCAAACGCTGCCGTTTGGTTTGTCCACGGCACCTCGGGTCTTTACCAAGGTAATGACCGAAATGATGGTTCTTCTACGAAGAAAAGGCGTATTAATTATCCCTTACTTGGACGATCTCCTGATAAGGGCAAAGTCCAGAGAACAGCTGGAAGTCGGTGTAGCACTAACCCAAGTAGTGCTTCAACAACACGGGTGGATTCTGAATCTTCCAAAATCTCAATTGTCCCCGACAACACGTCTGCTGTTCCTGGGAATGATTCTGGACACGGTTCAGAAAAAGGTGTTTCTCCCGGAGGAGAAAGCAAGGGAGTTATCCGAACTTGTCAGGAACCTCCTAAAACCAGGAAATGTGTCAGTACATCAATGCACAAGAGTCCTGGGAAAGATGGTGGCTTCTTACGAAGCAATTCCATTCGGCAGATTCCATGCACGAATATTTCAGTGGGATCTGCTGGACAAATGGTCCGGATCGCATCTGCACATGCATCAGCGGATAACACTGTCACCAAGGACAAGGTTGTCTCTCCTGTGGTGGTTGCAGAGTGCCCATCTGTTAGAGGGCCGCAGGTTCGGCATACAGGACTGGGTCCTGGTGACTACGGATGCCAGCCTACGGGGCTGGGGAGCAGTCACACAGGGAAGAAACTTCCAGGGTGTATGGTCAAACCTGGAGACGTCTCTTCACATAAATATACTGGAGCTAAGAGCGATCTACAATGCTCTAAGCTTGGCGAAACCGCTGCTTCAGGGTCAGCCGGTGTTGATCCAGTCGGACAACATCACGGCAGTCGCCCACGTAAACAGACAAGGCGGCACGAGAAGCAGAAGAGCAATGACAGAAGCTGCAAGGATTCTTCGCTGGGCGGAAAATCATGTCATAGCACTGTCAGCAGTGTTCATCCCGGGAGTGGACAACTGGGAAGCAGACTTCCTCAGCAGACACGACCTTCACCCGGGAGAGTGGGGACTTCATCCGGAAGTTTTCCACATGATTGTGAACCATTGGGAAAAACCAAAGGTGGACATGATGGCGTCTCGCCTCAACAAAAAACTGGACAGATATTGCGCCAGGTCAAGAGACCCTCAGGCAATAGCTGTGGACGCTCTGGTAACACCGTGGGTGTACCAGTCAGTGTATGTTTTTCCTCCTCTGCCTCTCATACCAAAGGTACTGAGAATTATACGGAAAAGGGGAGTAAGAACAATACTAGTGGCTCCGGATTGGCCAAGAAGAACTTGGTATCCGGAACTTCAAGAGATGCTCACGGAAGATCCGTGGCCTCTACCTCTAAGAAGGGATCTGCTTCAGCAGGGACCTTGTATGTTCCAAGACTTACCGCGACTGCGTTTGACGGCATGGCGGTTGAACGCCGGATTCTAAAAGAAAAGGGCATTCCAGAGGAAGTTATTCCTACTTTGATTAAAGCTAGGAAGGAAGTGACCGCACAACATTATCACCGCATTTGGAGAAAATATGTTGCGTGGTGTGAGGCCAAGAAGGCCCCAACGGAAGAATTTCAATTGGGTCGATTCCTACATTTCCTGCAGGCAGGATTGTCTATGGGCCTCAAATTGGGGTCTATTAAAGTTCAAATTTCGGCCTTATCAATCTTCTTCCAGAAAGAATTGGCTTCAGTGACTGAAGTACAAACTTTTGTCAAGGGTGTACTACATATACAACCCCCAATTGTGCCTCCAGTGGCACCGTGGGATCTAAACGTAGTTTTGGATTTTCTCAAATCTCATTGGTTTGAGCCTCTCAAATCGGTAGATTTGAAGTATCTTACATGGAAAGTAACCATGCTATTGGCCCTGGCTTCAGCCAGGAGTGTTTCAGAGTTGGCGGCTTTATCGTACAAAAGCCCATATCTGATTTTCCATTCGGACAGGGCAGAACTGCGGACACGTCCTCATTTTCTCCCTAAGGTGGTTTCGGCTTTTCACTTGAACCAGCCTATTGTGGTGCCTGCGGCTACTAGCGACTTGGAGGACTCCAAGTTACTGGACGTTGTCAGAGCATTGAAAATATATATTTCAAGGACAGCTGGAGTCAGAAAATCTGACTCGTTGTTTATCTTGTATGCACCCAACAAGATGGGTGCTCCTGCGTCTAAGCAGACGATTGCTCGTTGGATCTGTAGCACAATTCAACTTGCACATTCTGTGGCAGGCCTGCCACAGCCTAAAACTGTAAAAGCCCACTCCACAAGGAAGGTGGGCTCATCTTGGGCGGCTGCCCGAGGGGTCTCGGCATTACAACTTTGCCGAGCAGCTACGTGGTCAGGGGAGAACACGTTTGTAAAATTTTACAAATTTGATACTCTGGCTAAAGAGGACTTGGAGTTCTCTCATTCGGTGCTGCAGAGTCATCCGCACTCTCCCGCCCGTTTGGGAGCTTTGGTATAATCCCCATGGTCCTGACGGAGTCCCCAGCATCCACTAGGACGTTAGAGAAAATAAGAATTTACTTACCGATAATTCTATTTCTCGTAGTCCGTAGTGGATGCTGGGCGCCCATCCCAAGTGCGGATTGTCTGCATTACTTGTACATAGTTATTGTTACAAAAATCGGGTTATTATTGTTGTGAGCCATCTTTTTTAAGAGGCTACTTCTTTGTTATCATACTGTTAACTGGGTTCAGATCACAAGTTGTACGGTGTGATTGGTGTGGCTGGTATGAGTCTTACCCGGGATTCAAGATCCTTCCTTATTGTGTACGCTCGTCCGGGCACAGTACCTAACTGAGGCTTGGAGGAGGGTCATAGGGGGAGGAGCCAGTACACACCATGTGATCCTAAAAGCTTGCTTTTGTGCCCTGTCTCCTGCGGAGCCGCTATTCCCCATGGTCCTGACGGAGTCCCCAGCATCCACTACGGACTACGAGAAATAGAATTATCGGTAAGTAAATTCTTATTATATATATATATATATATATATATACAATATCCTCTATATTGTGTAACAAAACTAATAGCACCTGTCACTTTAAGAACTGTCAGTATTCAGATCTGAAATAATTAGATGCATAGTATTTGCTCACAGGTTGATCATTTTGCTTGACCCAATTGCATGAAGCACAGGCCCCAAGACACAATTTACAATGCAGGAAGGAAATTAAGCACTTCATGTTCTATCCAATCATGTTTGATACAGTTACAGAAGAGCCTGTTTGTACCCTTCTTATGAACCAAGAGTGTTTCAAACCTATAACCAGCAATTGAGCTGCTATTGGTGAAGTGTTGGATTATTTGAATACATATATGTAAGCATGTAGCAAACATTTTAGTTTATGTGGACATCCTTGTACTCTACCCCTATATGTTTCTCATTGACTTTAAATATCAAATTCTCACAACTAAGAGTACTCAGTGACAAATGCATTATATTTGCATATTTCTAAGAATTATAATGTACACTTAGTAAATGTAAAAATATAACAATATTTGCCAGAACAAATCTGAGATTACCAAGGCTCTTAGGAACAGTTGGCAAGTATGCACATCACTTCAGACTTTTTGTTTCCCTTCACAAGGAGAGGCCAGTCATATGCAACCTGCAGCCTTAATCATGTTTCAAGTTCTCACCATCTCCTCATCTGCAAACAATAGTAGCTCTTAAAGCCTTTTGATTTTAGGGTGTTTTGTTTTAAAGGCCCCCTCCCCCCAATTGCTATTTAAAATCTACTGATTTTAGATTATAATTTAATGGCAGATAAGAACCACACAGTCTGCTCATGTACTAAAGGGTTAATTAATTTTTGTCGGGACCCAATTAACATACCTGCATATTTTTGGATTGTGGGAGTAAACCGGAGTACCTGTAGGAGACCCACGCAAACACAGGGAGAGCATACAAACTCCACAAAGTTAGGGCCGTGGTGAGAATGAAACGCATGACCTCAGTACTGTGAAGCAGTAATTACACCATCCATACTGCTGGAATGTGGATGATTCCTGCAAATCATGGGCTGTTACATTTGGGCCTCTTGTCTCTAAATAATTGCAGAAATCAGTGAGACATTGGATCTAGGGTCCAATACGGTTATCCGGAGTATCCCTAAATGGCTCATCACATACATCCTAGGAATTATGCTACCCCCTACAGTTTTTTTTTCTCTTAGGTTTAGTTCCTACTCTACACACAGAAGAAAATCACATTGGGTGTAGTTTTAGTATTGTGTGTGGGAGGACCAATTTGTTACAATACATTACTAAGCTGGACTGCTTTTTGTGATTTATACCCTTAGAAAAGATAGGTGGAGTTTATTGTTCTCTTTATTGTTCTCTGATTGACAGGCAGAGGTGTTCACGGGCCGGTGTTGCAGGGGCCTGTGACGCGGTGGTGGCTGTAGGAAATGGCAGGTTCGGGGTGGCCGCTGCGACCTGGAAAATGGCCGCCCTGCTTCTGTCTTCCCAGCCTGGCAGCGGAAGCAGAGTGACTTCCATTAATCAGCAATGTGATCGCAGTTCATTTGCGATCGCATCACTGTTGGACGGCCTTATCCTGTACTGGGTGGCTCCCAACATGCGATCGCAGCGAGTTGCAATTTTGCTGTTTTAACAAAATTGCTTATGAAGCTGAATAAGGTCCATTGTATGAAGCACAAACATGTTGGGGTACTTAACTAAGCAATGTTTTCCCCCAATTTTTGAATTTGACCATTTTTATATTTGTTAGATCTTTGTACGTTTAATTCTATTTTGGATTGGAGAATTGACATTGTAGATGGGAAGTCAGATGAGTTCTGCGCAAAGTTGTCCTTCATAATTGCATCCCACAGTAAAGGATTTCTATTCTGTTGGTCCCTCTAGAATGGTTTAAAGCAGAAAATTATATAGCTATTTCATAAAATACATTCCTTTCTTTAATCAGATGAGCAGCGTGAAGAAGCTCATTCCACGTCTCAATGCAATTCTATTTCGCCTTCAATTTGAAGAGCAAGTAAACAACATCAAACCAGATATTATGGCTGTCAGTGAAGCATGCGAGGAGATAAAGAAAAGCAGAAGCTTCGCTAAACTGCTGGAGATAGTGTTACTCATAGGAAACTACATGAATGCTGGATCTCGGAATGCACAGACCTTCGGATTTAACCTCAGCTCTCTTTGCAAAGTGAGTGTTCTTTTACTAAATTGTTTCTCACATTATTTGGAACTGTATCATTCTGTTGTACTTTAAAGTGAAAATATTGTGAATACGTATCTGACTAAGCCAATAGGAGGAATCTACTGCCAAAGGAGCACTGCCTACATGCTTAGTTTTTTTTTTTTTTTAAATCAATAAATTGTGAGGTGAAATGTTATTGTGTGCAAAGGAAAATATATTTTCTCTAACGTCCTAGTGGATGCCGGGGACTCCGTAAGGACCATGGGGAACAGACGGGCTCCGCAGGAGACAGGGCACCCCAAGAAAGAATTAGGAATACTGGTGTGCACTGGCTCCTCCCTCCATGTCCCTCTTCCAGACCCCAGTTTGAATCTGTGCCCGGACGAGCTGGGTGCACCTTAGTGAGCTCTCCTGAGCTTGCTAAATAGAAAGTATTTTGTTAGGATTTTTTTATTTTCAGAGAGATCTGCTGGCAACAGACTCTCTGCTACATGGGACTGAGGGGAGAGAAGCAGCCCTACTAACTGCGGATAGGTCATGCTTCTTAGGCTACTGGACACCATTAGCTCCAGAGGGATCGAACACAGGAACACACCCTTGGTCGTCCGATTTCAGAGCCGCGCCGCCGTACCCCTCGCAGAGCCAGAAGCCGGCGTGAGAAGCAAGAAGATGTCAAAATCGGCGGCAGAAGACTCCAGTCTTCATATGAGGTAGCGCACAGCACTGCAGCTGTGCGCCATTGCTCCCACATTAAACCCACACACTCCGGTCACTGTAGGGCGCAGGGATGGGGGGGGGGGGCGCCCTGGGCAGCAATTAGGTACCTCTTGGCAAAAGCAGCATATATACAGTTGGGCACTGTATATATACAGGAGCCCGCGCCAAAATTGTACATGAAAGTGGGACAGAAGCCCGCCGTCGAGGGGGCAGAGCTTCTTCCTCAGCACTCACCAGCGCCATGTTTTTTCTCTACAGCACCGCTGAGAGGAAGCTCCCCAGTCTCTCCCCTGCAGTTACAAGGAGAGGGTAAAAAAGAGAGGGGGGGGGCACATAATTAGGCACAAAAATCAATATAAACAGCAGCTACTGGGTTAACATTAAGTTACTGTGTTATTCCTGGGTTAATAGCGCTGGGGTGTGTGCTGGCATACTCTCTCTCTGTCTCTCCAAAGGGCCTTATGGGGGAATTGTCTTCAGATGAGCATTCCCTGAGTGTGTGGTGTGTCGGTACGTGTATGTCGACATGTCTGAGGTAAAATGCTCCCCTAAGGAGGAGATGGAGCAAATATGTGTGTGAGAGGGTGTCTCCGTCGACAATGCCGACACCTGTTTGGATATGTGTAATTAAGGGCTAAGGTGAATTTATTGCACAAAAGATTAGAGAACAGACAGGAAACCTACCCATGACTGTCCCTATGTCGCAGAGACCTTTAGAGCCTCTCAATGCTCACTATCCAAAATAATAGACACTGATATCGACACGGAGTATGACTCCAGTGTCGACTACGATAATGCAAAGTTACAGCCAAAATGGCAGAAAAGTATTCAATATATGATTATTGTAATAAAAGATGATTTGCATATCACTGATGACTCATCTGACACAAGGGTACACATGTTTAAGGGGAAGAAAGCTGAGGTAAATTTCCCTCCTCTCATGAAGAAAAAGAGCGGGAATCTCCAGACAAGAGACTGCAGTTTCCCACAAAGAATTCTCAGGGAGTATCCTTTCCCCACTAGGGCCAGGATATGATGGGAATCTTCCCCTAGGGTGTCACGTTTGCCCAAAAGGTAGCCCTGACGTAACAGCTATTCTCAGGGATCCTGCAGATAGCGTGCACATTCTGGTACACGACTCAGACCGGCGATTGTGTCGGCATGGGTTTATAGCGCTGTGGCAGCGTGGACAGGTACCTTATCAGCAGAGATTGAGACCCTAGTATGTATATAGATATACATATGTATATATATATATATATATATATATATATATTAAAGATGCTGTCTTAAGAGATATGTATATATAAAACATGCCCAAAGAGACATGAGTATACTGGGTCCTGGAGTCAAAGCTATGTCGATTTCTGCTTGACGTGTCCGGTAGAATATGCAATGGACAGATGATGCCGACTTAAGAGGCATATGGAAGGCTGAGGATTGTGTGGAGAAGGGTTCTCGGACCTGGTCTCCACAGCTATAGCTGGTAATTCTGATATTTTGCCTTATATTCCTGCACAGCCTAGGAAAGCACGACATTATCAAATGCAGCCTTTCGAATAAAGGTACAAGAAAGTCCGAGGTGCGTCCTTTCTTGCCAGAGGCGGGGGCAGAGGAAAGAAGCTGCACAACACAGCTATTTCCCAGGAACAGAAGTCCTCTCCGGCCTCTACAAAAATCCACCGCATGTCGCTGGGGCTCCACAGGCGGAGCTAGGCCCGGTAGGGGCACGCCTTCGTAAGTTCAGCCAGTTCACTCCCTGTTAGATCCCTGGGCAATAGATATTGTGTCTCAGGGATACTAGCTGGACTTTGAGAAGATGCCCTCTCACCGACGGCCCTGCCGGCTTCCCCACGACGAGAGGGAAACCGTGTTAACTGCAATTCACAAATTGTATCTTCAACAGGTGGTGGTCAAGGTTCCCCTCCTTCAACAAGGAGGGGGTTATTATTCGACCATGTTGTAGTCCCGAAACCAGACGGTTTGGTCAGACCCATATTTAATTTAAAATCCCTGAACATATACTTGAAAAGGTTCAAGTTCAAGATGGAATCGCTAAGAGCGGTCATTGCAAGCCTGAAAGGGGGAAATTTATGGTGACTCGGGACATAAAGGATGCATACTTTCATGTCACCATTTATCCACCTCATCAGGCGTACCTCAGAATTGCGGTACGGGATTGTCATTACCAATTTCAGACGTTGCCGTTTGGTCTCTCCATGGCCTTGAGAATATTCGCCAAGGTAATGGCGGGAATGATGGTGCTGCTGCGGAAGCAAGGTGTCACTATTATCACGTACTTGGACGATTTCCTCATAAAAGCGAGATTAAGAGAGCAGTTGCTGAACAGCGTATCACTTTCTCTGGAAGTGTAACGGCAACACGGCTGGATTCTATATATTCCAAAGTTGCAGTTGGTTCCTACAGCTCATCTGCTTCTCCTAGGCATGATCCTAGACACAGACCAGAAAAGGTTTATCTCCCGATAGAGAGAGCTCAGGAGCTCGTGACACTGGTCAGGAATCTATTAAAACCAAAACAGGTGTCAGTGCATCAATGCACTCGAGTCCTGGGAAGGAGGGTGGTATCATATGAGGCCATTCCCTTCGGCAGGTTCCATGCGAGGACCTTCCAATGGGACTTACTGGACAAGTGGTCTGGATCACATCTTCAGATTAATCACCCTATCCCCCAGGGCCAGGGTCTCTCTCCTGTGGTGGCTGCAGAGTGCTCACCTTCTCGAAGGTCACATATTCGGCATTCAGGACTGGGTCCTGGTGACCACGGATGCAAGCCTCCGAGGGTGGGGGGCAGTCACACAGGGAAGAAATTTCCAAGGGCTGTGGTCAAGGCAGGAGACTTGCCTTCACATCAATATCCTGGAACTAAGGGCCATATACAATGCCCTAAGTCAAGCGGAGACCCTGCTTCGCGGCCAACCGGTTCTGATTCAGTCAGACAATATCACCGCAGTGGCTCATGTAAACCGCGAAGGCGGCACAAGGAGCAGGGTGGCGATGGTAAAAGCCACCAGATTTCTTCGCTGGGCGGAGAATCACGTAAGCGCACTGTCAGCAGTGTTCATTCCGGGAGTGGACAACTGGGAAGCAGACTTCCTCGGTAGGCACGACCTCCACCCGGGAGAGTGGGGACTTCATCAAGAAGTCTAAATGCAGATTGCAAGTCAGTGAGAACTGCCACAGGTGGACATGATGGCATCCCGCCTCAACAAAAAGCTGCAGAGATATTGCGCCAGATCAAGAGACCCTCAGGCGATAGCTGCGGACGCACTGGTGACACCGTGGGTGTTCCCGTCGGTCTATGTATTTCCTCCTCTTCCTCTCATACCCAAGGTGCTGAGAATCATAAGGAAAAGAGGAGTGAGAACAATACTCTGTCCCGGATTGGCCAAGAAGGACTTGGTTTCCAGATATGCAAGAAATGCTCACAGAGGACCAGTGGCCTCTGCCTCTAAGACAGGACTTGTGCAACAGGGGCCCTGTATGTTCCAAGACTTACCGCGGCTGCGTTTGACGGCATGGCGGTTGAACGCCGGATCCTAGCAGAAAAAGGGATTCCGGATGAGGTTATTCCTACGCTAATAAAGGCTAGGAAGGACGTGACGGCTAAACATTATCACCGTATATGGTGAAAATATGTTGCTTGGTGCGAGGCCAGGAATGCCCCTACAGAGGAATTCCAGCTGGGCCGTTTCCTTCACATCCTACAGTCGGGAGTGACTTTGGGCCTCAAATTGGGGTCCATTAAGGTCCAGATTTCGGCCCTATCCATTTTCTTTCAAAAAGAACTGGCTTCTCTTCCTGAAGTTCAGACGTTTGTAAAGGGAGTGCTGCATATTCAGCCCCCGTTTGTGCCTCCAGTGGCACCTTGGGATCTTAACGTGGTGTTGAGTTTCCTGAAATCACACTGGTTTGAGCCACTTAAAACCGTGGAGTTAAAATATCTCACGTGGAAGGTGGTCATGCTATTAGCCTTGGCTTCGGCTAGGCGTGTGTCAGAATTGGCAGCTTTGTCACATAAAAGCCCCTATCTGGTTTTCCATATGGACAGGGCAGAATTGCGGACTCGTCCACAATTTCTGCCAAAAGTGGTGTCATCTTTTCATATGAACCAACCTATTGTGGTGCCTGTGGCTACTCGTGACTTGGAGGATTCCGAGTTACTAGATGTAGTCAGGGCTTTGAAGGTTTATGTAGCCAGAATGGCTAGAGTCAGGAAAACTGAGTCGTTGTTTATCCTGTATGCATCCAACAAGCTGGGTTCTCCTGCTTCAAAGCAAACTATTGCTCGCTGGATCTGTAACACGATTCAGCAGGCTCATTCTGCGGTTGGCTTGCCGCTTCCAAAATCAGTTAAAGCCCATTCCACTAGGAAGGTGGGCTCTTCTTGGGCGGCTGCCCGAGGGGTCTCGGCATTACAGCTTTGCCGAGCGGCTTCTTGGTCAGGTTCAAACACCTTTGCAAAGTTCTACAAGTTTGATACCCTGGCTGAGGAGGACCTTGTGTTTGCTCATTCGGTGCTGCAGAGTCATCCGCACTCTCCCGCCCGTTTGGGAGCTTTGGTATAATCCCCATGGTCCTTACGGAGTCCCCAGAATCCACTAGGACGTTAGAGAAAATAAGATTTTACTTACCGGTAAATCTATTTCTCGTAGTCCGTAGTGGATGCTGTGCGCCCGTCCCAAGTGCCGACTTCTTCTGCAATACTTGTATATAGTTATTGCTTAAATAAGGGTTATGTTATGGTTGCATCAGGGTAATCTGATGCTCTGTTGTTGTTCATACTGTTAACTGGGTAAGTTTATCACGAGTTATACGGTGTGATTGGTGTGGCTGGTATGAGTCTTACCCTGGATTCCAAAATCCTTTCCTTGTACTGTCAGCTCTTCCGGGCACAGTTTCCTTAGCTGGGGTCTGGAGGAGGGACATGGAGGGAGGAGCCAGTGCACACCAGTATTCCTAATTCTTTCTTGGGGTACCCTGTCTCCTGCGGAGCCCGTCTGTTCCCCATGGTCCTTACGGAGTCCCCAGCATCCACTACGGACTACGATAAATAGATTTACCGGTAAGTAAAATCTAATTTTAATGTATAGTTTAAGAAGCTAATTGACCTTATTTAGCAATTACAATGCCACTTACATAATTCAATACTGAATTTTTTTTTTATTGCAATTAGTGATTTCTTCCTTGTAGCAGTGTTTTATTTTGTTAAACTATACTAATGGTACCTTGCCACCCTGCAAACCTTGGGTTCCGGGTATTTCTAGATAATCAATATTATACAGATGTGTCCTCCAACACCTAGTCTCAACAAGTCTTGCAGTGTGAGACACCTCGCGTGAGTGAGCCACACCAAGCGATACAGTGTAGAGACTTTTATTTATTTTTTGCGTCTTATTTGCATCACACACACAGCGAAACACCACTCAGTCTGTACCAGAGACCATGGGCTGTGACTTTAACAGCACAATAATTTGTTTTACATATGTACATAATCACAGATGAAGTACAACAGACCTGGGTTTGAAAAAAATTCAGTGCAGTATTAATCAGTGCAGTCTCTTGAAACAGTTTTGTTGCATCTCAATTTAGGACATATTTTAAACCAATTCATGTGCGTATCTAGTACACTGAGACTGATATTTTTCTGTGTCTGCAATGCAAATAAGACGCCAAACTTAAATGAAATTACAGTACACTGCTCCTGTTGGGGCGTCTCACTTGCATTGGGCATCTTGCGCCCTCTGGAGTTTAGATGCTAGGTGTATGAGGAAACATCTGTAGCACATTTTGCACTTTCATGTGTGAGGACCCCCTTCAGTAGCAATTTACATATTGACCAGTAGAGCGTTGATTTTTTTTTTTTCTAAATTTTGTTTTATCTTGTGCTACGTGTTTCAGGTTGATGGTTTCCTTAATATATTGTATATAATACGTAGAGAAACTGTTCACCACACAATATGCGTATACATGCAATGATGGTAACTGAATTCTTTTTTTAATTTGCTAACAACACAATTAAAATTATACTGGAAGATTGCTGTGTACAGTTATTATTGTGATTGCTATGGTAACATTTAACTATGTTAATTGAGGTTTAAACTCCTAAGTCATAGTTATTTTAATGCGAAGTATTGCACACATTAGCACACAACCACTTTAATACAATATATTTACAACACTGAATTGCCATTATTGTGCCAAATCAACGTAAGAAAAAAAGGTTGCTTCCAAAAGAGCCATTATCATTATCAGTGCGCACTTGCACCAGCCTTATACCTGATGCGAGAGATCCCTTTTAAATGAGATGGATCTCTAATTACAAACTCTGCATAGACCATTATTCCACCTACGTATTTGTGAATGCTCTGCTACCACCCTAGTTATGCACATTCAGCCACAAGTGGAGTTAGAAGCACATATGTGTGCACTCTGCTACGGAACATACACTGGGAACGGTTCAGACCCTGTCGCAGATGTGCTAAAATCGCTATGTAACAATATATGTACATGTGCATGCGCCTGTACGCACGTGTGCAAGGTCCTAAACTGCGTTCTCTTCAGAGCACAGTTTAAGACCTGGAGAGGTGTTTTCTTGGCGTCAGTGCTCCATTTTAGGGGCATGATCCGGACCGCTAGGCTGCACAAGCAGAGGTCTTCTCGAAACATGCAAAAGCATCACAGCTGTGTGATGCTTTTGCATGTGTGCGGGGGTAGGATCAGGATCCGGCATGCAGTGTGGACTTGCCCTGTGCTGGCATCCCACCGCATGTGAAAGAATTAACCGTAGATGTGCGTTTTCTCGCACATCTTCGATCAGATGTGAATTCAGCCCACAGTTGTAAATACCCGCAACATTTATATACAGAATGAACTTGTGTGCAATTCTGAATTGGCCAGTACCAGAATAAGGTGTGAATTTTGAATTATCTTTATGCTGTGATAAGAGAGCAAAGTGAATGTCCCACATTGAAGAAATGCGATCAGTGATGTCCCAGTCTCCATATTCAGGCCTAAGGAGGTTTTGTTTTTGTTTTTTTGCTGGACATGTTATTTTTTGTTTCTTTCTAGTGCTCTTTTGTATTGATCCTCTTATACAAGTACAGCCGTATATACTGTAAAGCTAATTACCTAAACCAAGGACAAGCCAGCAAAGATAAAGAATGTCTTGGGTTTCATAGCACATGAATATTATTTTCCAGATGAATATTGTTGACATATCTTGGACTAGTTGTGTGTAAAGGGAATGATAATAATAATAATCCACCAACTCAGATGGAGGCATTAATCAAATTAAAGAAAATTGAATTAATGAAGATATTTTTAACTATAAAAGATTTTAAGCAAGTAGGATCTAAAACATTCCATTCCCAGTAAATTCTAGATGTAGAGGAATGTGGTTCTGAAGGTTACATATTACGGTGTCAGCTATGTTGGGCTGACATTTCCAGTATATGATACAGTAGCTCGGTAGCAAAGTATAGGTATTTTTTAGATTTATAGGTACATTTCAGTTTGCTAGGCTACCTCATTAAGTCTTACATTTGTATTACCTTTTAGGTTGTCAATAAAAAAAAAAAAAAAAAAATATATATATATATATATATATATATATATCCCAAATGGGACTGGCACTCTCCTGGCTGGCGTTCTGGTACCCCGGTGCCCTCTGTAGTAATAGTAATGCAGATATCCAAAAAAGAACAGCGGCACTCGAGGATTTAGGTGAAGTAATCAATTTGTATTCAAGAAGATGATTACGTAAAAGCCAACGTTTCGGGGCTTACATGCCCCTTTGTCAAGGTGTGTAACTGTGAAAGGTGATGGAGCTTACCTTATATCCCCGTGAGGTCCGAGTGCAGTGCGCGCGTGAAGGTGACGCCGCCCGACTTCCGGTCGCGGCTCTGTGACGTGTGACGAGGTGCGCCTGTAGCCAAGGTAACCGGAACGCTAAAGACATCCGCCGCAAATGGGCAGTGACCGGATAGAAGTGCGCGTATCCATGGCAACAGGAGCCCTGCAGTGCTGAGAGCTGTGAGGGGTGTATCCGTGAACCGCCTGCTAGAAAAAATAAATGAAATGAAATGAGTGAAAAAAGTGCATTGTGCTCGCTGCCTGGGTACATGGGAACCATCACTGTACCCTGGGGCACGGTACGATCCGGGAGCCAGGGGATAAGTGGATATGTCACAACCTGGTGGGGGCCTGACCTCGGTGGTGTGTCAAAAAACATTGTCTGGCAAATGAATAAGCCATAAAGGTGTGGATTTGAAGTCACTACTTTAATGAGTCTGGCTCACAATGCCAATAAAACTCTGATTGTAAAGTATGGCTAGTCCTAACATATAGTTGGCGGCAAAGTCAGTATGCGACGGGGGCTGTACAAAGGGGACAGGCTTCCACCAGGTCTTGACCGCCACAGGCTCGTGAAAAAAAGTGCGGATGAAAACTTTGGGCTGTGTGTGGATGGAAAAGTGACAATATCAAGTTGTACAGTACTGGAACACATTATGGGGCTGCTATGCCCTGGACTATGCGATGATGGCTATAGAAAAATGTTCCATGAGAACTTCTCATTAAGTCCTCCCGGGCTGATGGTGCCCAATTCGAAGATCCATTTGGACTCTATGTGGAGTAGTCTCCGGTCCCTGTCTCCTCCTCCGATGATACGGGGTACGTGGTCAATAATCTGTTGTTTCAAGTCATTCAGAGAGTGACCCATCAGGGCGAAATGCCTTGCCACAGGTTGATCCGATGGTTTGCCTAATAAGGCCTGCTTGATCGCTGACCTGTGAAGGGCCATCCTCTCTCTGAGTGTTCTGATGGATTTGCCCACGTATACTAGATGGCACGGGCAGGTGAGTATGTACACTATATGTGTAGTGGTGCACGTGACTACATGCCTGATCTGATACACTTTATCTTTGTGTGGGTGCTTGAAGGAGGATCCTGTAGTCATATTATTACAAGTGGTGCACTTGGGACACTTGTAGCATCCTGGGGCCTTCGAAAGGAACGTGGCAGGTCGTTGTATCGCACTTTGAAACCCCGTGATGTCGGAGTGCACTATGATGTCCCTAATACTTTTACCCCTAGTGAAGCATAACATGGGCCGCTTCTTCCTGAACGTGGGGAGCTTTGTGTCCGAGGCTACTATGGGCCATAAGGCTCTGGTGGCTCTCTGTATGACCGGGCTTGCTGTATTAAACTGGTTCACGAATGGTATTACCGTTTGGTTCCTGCGTGTCGTGGGTTTCAGTAGTGTTGCTCTAGGAGTCTCCATGATTTCTTTCTTCTGTGTTAGGAGTTTTTGATGGTCGTAACCCCTTTGTGTAAATTTATCAATTAAGGTGTCTAACTCCTGATCAAGGGTAGAGCGGTCACTAATGATCCTGGAGACCCTGATCATCTGAGACCTCGGGAGCCCCTCTTTCAGGGGTCTGGGATGATGACTATTTGCCTTAAGGAGAACATTTTTGTCGGTGGGCTTTGTGAACAAACTGGTAATTAAGGTTCCTTCCTTGATTGTGATCTTGACGTCCAGGTAGTTCACTGATTCATTACTGATATTGTAGGTGTATTTGATCGTGGAGGGTCTGTTATTTGCCTCCTCTATCAGTCGTTCAAACCGTGTTTTATCACCCGTCCAGAGTAAGAACAAGTCGTCAATGTATCTGACGAATAGCAAGATGTTTTGCGCTATATCTTCATTCTCAAAGAATGTATCGTGTTCCTCCTGGAACATATATATATTCGCAAACGATGGGGAGACGTTGCTCCCCATCGCACAACCTGTTCGCTGCTGGAAAAAAGCACCATTGAACAAAAAATAGTTCCTCTTTAAGGTAAAGGTGAGGAGTTGCATAAAAAGCCCTGTGTCGAGAGTGTCCATCTTTTCTTTGATGAGAAAATCATGCATAACTTGCAGGCCTTCACGGTGGGGTATGCTCGTGTAAAGGCTCTTTACATCAATCACACACATTAAAGTCCCCTCGGGTACCAGTCCTACGTTGTTGATCCGCTCCAGGAAACTGGTGGTATCCTTAATGTAATTGTGATGTTTGGTGATCAACGGTTGCAAGATGCCGTCTAGAAATGTTGAGATGGGCTGACAGATGGACTCTCTTGCGGCTATGATTGGCCTGCCCGGCGGGGCTGTGGCGTTCTTGTGCATTTTGGGGACCACGAAGAAAAGGGGTACTCGTGGATTAGCCTGCTTGAGGGCTTCACACAGCTGTGTGAAGCCCTCAAGCAGGCTAATCCACGAGTACCCCTTTTCTTCGTGGTCCCCAAAATGCACAAGAACGCCACAGCCCCGCCGGGCAGGCCAATCATAGCCGCAAGAGAGTCCATCTGTCAGCCCATCTCAACATTTCTAGACGGCATCTTGCAACCGTTGATCACCAAACATCACAATTACATTAAGGATACCACCAGTTTCCTGGAGCGGATCAACAACGTAGGACTGGTACCCGAGGGGACTTTAATGTGTGTGATTGATGTAAAGAGCCTTTACACGAGCATACCCCACCGTGAAGGCCTGCAAGTTATGCATGATTTTCTCATCAAAGAAAAGATGGACACTCTCGACACAGGGCTTTTTATGCAACTCCTCACCTTTACCTTAAAGAGGAACTATTTTTTGTTCAATGGTGCTTTTTTCCAGCAGCGAACAGGTTGTGCGATGGGGAGCAACGTCTCCCCATCGTTTGCGAATATATATATGTTCCAGGAGGAACACGATACATTCTTTGAGAATGAAGATATAGCGCAAAACATCTTGCTATTCGTCAGATACATTGACGACTTGTTCTTACTCTGGACGGGTGATAAAACACGGTTTGAACGACTGATAGAGGAGGCAAATAACAGACCCTCCACGATCAAATACACCTACAATATCAGTAATGAATCAGTGAACTACCTGGACGTCAAGATCACAATCAAGGAAGGAACCTTAATTACCAGTTTGTTCACAAAGCCCACCGACAAAAATGTTCTCCTTAAGGCAAATAGTCATCATCCCAGACCCCTGAAAGAGGGGCTCCCGAGGTCTCAGATGATCAGGGTCTCCAGGATCATTAGTGACCGCTCTACCCTTGATCAGGAGTTAGACACCTTAATTGATAAATTTACACAAAGGGGTTACGACCATCAAAAACTCCTAACACAGAAGAAAGAAATCATGGAGACTCCTAGAGCAACACTACTGAAACCCACGACACGCAGGAACCAAACGGTAATACCATTCGTGAACCAGTTTAATACAGCAAGCCCGGTCATACAGAGAGCCACCAGAGCCTTATGGCCCATAGTAGCCTCGGACACAAAGCTCCCCACGTTCAGGAAGAAGCGGCCCATGTTATGCTTCACTAGGGGTAAAAGTATTAGGGACATCATAGTGCACTCCGACATCACGGGGTTTCAAAGTGCGATACAACGACCTGCCACGTTCCTTTCGAAGGCCCCAGGATGCTACAAGTGTCCCAAGTGCACCACTTGTAATAATATGACTACAGGATCCTCCTTCAAGCACCCACACAAAGATAAAGTGTATCAGATCAGGCATGTAGTCACGTGCACCACTACACATATAGTGTACATACTCACCTGCCCGTGCCATCTAGTATACGTGGGCAAATCCATCAGAACACTCAGAGAGAGGATGGCCCTTCACAGGTCAGCGATCAAGCAGGCCTTATTAGGCAAACCATCGGATCAACCTGTGGCAAGGCATTTCGCCCTGATGGGTCACTCTCTGAATGACTTGAAACAACAGATTATTGACCACGTACCCCGTATCATCGGAGGAGGAGACAGGGACCGGAGACTACTCCACATAGAGTCCAAATGGATCTTCGAATTGGGCACCATCAGCCCGGGAGGACTTAATGAGAAGTTCTCATGGAACATTTTTCTATAGCCATCATCGCATAGTCCAGGGCATAGCAGCCCCATAATGTGTTCCAGTACTGTACAACTTGATATTGTCACTTTTCCATCCACACACAGCCCAAAGTTTTCATCCGCACTTTTTTTCACGAGCCTGTGGCGGTCAAGACCTGGTGGAAGCCTGTCCCCTTTGTACAGCCCCCGTCGCATACTGACTTTGCCGCCAACTATATGTTAGGACTAGCCATACTTTACAATCAGAGTTTTATTGGCATTGTGAGCCAGACTCATTAAAGTAGTGACTTCAAATCCACACCTTTATGGCTTATTCATTTGCCAGACAATGTTTTTTGACACACCACCGAGGTCAGGCCCCCACCAGGTTGTGACATATCCACTTATCCCCTGGCTCCCGGATCGTACCGTGCCCCAGGGTACAGTGATGGTTCCCATGTACCCAGGCAGCGAGCACAATGCACTTTTTTCACTCATTTCATTTCATTTATTTTTTCTAGCAGGCGGTTCACGGATACACCCCTCACAGCTCTCAGCACTGCAGGGCTCCTGTTGCCATGGATACGCGCACTTCTATCCGGTCACTGCCCATTTGCGGCGGATGTCTTTAGCGTTCCGGTTACCTTGGCTACAGGCGCACCTCGTCACACGTCACAGAGCCGCGACCGGAAGTCGGGCGGCGTCACCTTCACGCGCGCACTGCACTCGGACCTCACGGGGATATAAGGTAAGCTCCATCACCTTTCACAGTTACACACCTTGACAAAGGGGCACGTAAGCCCCGAAACGTTGGCTTTTACGTAATCATCTTCTTGAATACAAATTGATTACTTCACCTAAATCCTCGAGTGCCGCTGTTCTTTTTTGGATATCTATATATATATATATATATATATATATATTCTCTTAATCTATACCTCATCTCTTGGTAAACTAATTAACTTTTTGGATTTCAGTATAAATCTATCTATCCTCCACACATTTGTGTCTATCTGTATTGGTACATGTCACTGAACACATTTCTGCTGTTTCATCTTGGATGTCATCTCGCCGCCTTAAACTTAATATTTCAAAAACAGAGTCAATTATATTTCTACTGGTCAATAGTAGTTACCAACCTGATACTGTATCTCACTGTTGGGAACCTGACAATCACTCCTACCCCACAAGCTCGCTGCCTAAGTGTCATCTTTGACTCTTAACGGTCCTTTCTTTCCCACATTCAATCTGCCTCAAAATCATGTTGCATGCATCTAAAAAAAAACATATCCAAAATATGATCATACCTTATACAAGGCACTGCAAATACTAATACCTGCTCTCATTATCTCCCGCTTTGATTATTGCAATATTCCTCTTACCGGTCTTACCAAAAAGAGACTCTCATCACTACAATTCATTCTGAATGCAGCTGTGAGGCTTATCTTCCTCGCTAGATGTTCATTGTCTGTAGATCCACTCTGTCAGTCAATCCATTAGTTAACTGTATTCTAACATATTCAATATAAAATTATTTTACTCACACACAGTGCCATTTACCAAACTACACCAATGTACATATCTTCGCTTATCTCAGAATATCTTCCAGCTTAACATCTAAGCTCTTCACAAGATCTATGTCTTTCATCCACAATAATTATCTCCATTCATGATTACAGGATTTACTTTGAGCTGCACCCATGCCATGGAATGCCTTACCATGCACAATAAGACTCTCCTCTAGTCTCTAAACATTCAAGTGTTCCCAGGCAAGCTTATCAAATTCCAAAACACTCACATAACCTTCATAAACTTTCCTGTCCAATTATATCCCCACTGTACAGTCCACACACATCCTCACATATAGTATTTTCTTTTTCTTCACTTTTCCTTCCTCCTGACCGCGGTTTATCATTGCTGTGTGGCCATCTCATTTAGCCCACCAAGACCCTTTGCAGTTTGATAGACAGCTATGCAATAGGTAGGCATTAATACACAAGGATATATACTATTTACCTATAGATTGTAATATCCTCCGGTAGGTCACACTCACATCTACAGCATCTCTATAGCATCAACTGGGGTGACACTCAAAACTAACCAGCAAGTCAATGTTCATAGAATGCAATGGTACTATAACTCTGCTTGGTGATTGGATGTGCCTCTTGAAATAGGTCCGTGCCAGGACCGAAACATTGAGGAACAGTACTATATGGATATTTAAGCAGTACAAAATCTTTTTGACACATTTGTATTAACAAACCATGGTGAGTGCCCCTGTATGGTGTTCTGTATATATCTGTCTGGGATGCATGTGGTATGGGACCACATTGTTAACATAAAAATCACAGAAGCTCTGCACTCACCATATATATTATAAATATTATAGATACTTTGTAAACAGGAAGTTAGTTAATAATTTTGCAACACTTTTTAAGCTACAACAAAGGTTTTCCCATCTGGTCAGTACTACACTATCTTTCAGGATGATAAACACTGCAACTATCAAATTAGTTTTAAACATAAGACATGCTTCCTTTGTTTGAGGCTCAACTGCACAGTGTTTTTTTTTAAAGGTAAGACCTCCACCGAGCATATCAGTTATAAAATACCTTGGAAAGCAGCTTTTGTCAGCCGCTTTCCTAGGTATTCTAATCTGACCACTTGAGCTCTCATTTTGACTAAATGCAAAATAACAAAGCTAAACAATAATGTTAGCGATATCGCTCAGTGTGTACGCACAACTTTGTTCAGCCGGGAGTTCCACGGGAAACACTGACAATTTTGCTCATGGAGCGTATCAGCTAGTGTGTACCCAGCATACAGTAACTGTGCTTTTCAGGCTTGACCTTAGAGGGGTTATAAAATGTAGCTAATGTAAAATTGTATTTTGGCCATTCCATTACTTTCCGTCTGAAAGTGATATTGTCTGTCTTGGTCCTTTAGCAATATGGACATATTTCTGGTTATTCTATAGAGATTTAGATAATTCTGTGTGTTCTGTAAACTAAACTACCACCCGATTTTCTGTATTGCAGACACAATGCAGCCAGAACTAAAATTACATGGCTGCACCTTGAACAATGGCTGAGATTTGTAATTATTTTACTGGACATTAATTAATGCAATGTGTCAGTTTATTTTGCGTTGATCATATTGATGACTTTTAATAAAAGATGGATCAGTAAGTCATTAGCTTGTCATGTTAGGATGCAGTAACATTATCGGCCCTGCAGTTCAATTAATATTTAACTCCTTCAGCAGTTGCTTAAACTATTGATATCTTCCTACAGCTATTTCATTCTTTGTAACAAATTACAAGCATTCCTGTGTTCATTCAGCCCTGACTACATAGTAATCTGCAGCCACTTGAAATCTCTCTTGCTGCTCATTTCTTATTTGGCTCATCAGTTTTTCTGTTCACATTTTGTATTTATGTATTTTTTTTTTTTTTTTTGTCATTCGTTTGGTTTGAAAGTTTAAATCCCAGTATACCCATAAATTAAAAACCCATCATGCTTTTTGGTGTTCTGTATGCTAGGCTTAAAAATTAATAAGACAAAATGGTTTTCAATCCACATTTTCTGCTTCAGTAAACTTGTTAAGGAGACTCAAGATGCAGAAAATCATTGCCTACACCTAAGTAGTGTGTGTATAATATACTTATATTAATGCAATAGTGACTAAAGTTAGTAACAAGAGTTTGAGAACTGTTAAACCCCTTAAGTGCTGGAGAGACTGGTAATTTATACAGCATTTGTAATTTCCCATAATTAAGGCACTGTACTCTTTCTCAATCTTGAAATGATAGCCTGCATAAGATTAAGGGACTGGGGGAGGTGTTTCTTTGTTTTAAGGTCAGTAGAACTCAAGGTTTGTGGGTCTTAAAGCACAGATTTAAAGCTCATTTCCAAAGTATATCACAACATGGATACAACAAAAAGTGAGAGATAAGCCATTAAGCGAAATCTCTATGAATTGAAAAACAACCCTGAACAGCATTATGACTGGGAATAATCTGCCAACTCAACAATATACAGAAGTGTATGTCATTTTGGAACTTAAGTCAATGCTGACCCCATCTAACAAAGGTTTCGGTAAAGTGGGATAACTGAAGCTAGGGAAATGAATGATATATCTAGTAGAATTGTTGCCTTGCTCTTTAAGCACTTATTAAATCCTTATCACTATACTGGAGCAAGTAAGTTCACAGACTAAATAGAATAGAGGCTAAAGGCAATACTTGGTAGCAGCAGTAAGGTATTGCTCATGCTGATTTGCTATAAATTCAGCTGAACTGGTTGATTGATTTTGGTTACATTTACCTTGATTTTTCTTTATTGTATTCAATAAAGTAGACTAGGTGGATATTCAATTAGCTGTGGTAATTTACTGTGGCTAATTGATCCCACGGGAGCTATTCAATTACCCCAGAAGCTGGCACTCATCTGGGATTTTTTTCACCAGGCGAAAACAAAAACCCAGATAAAATACCCTGTTTCGCAATCATGGCCCTTAAAATACATAGGTCCAGGAACTTATGCCATGTCCTGTGTGTTTTCGTCTAAAAAAATGTTTAACTTTTTTCGGGCACAAAAAAACGGGATAATTAAATTGGCCATAAAATAAAAAATCAGTGAAAAAAGTTTTGGGGCTACAGTAATTGAATATCCCCCTAAAGATTTATAATACACGTTCTTGTTTTGGTTTGCTTGCAACAGTGTTTTACTTCAGTATTAAGCACTCTGGAAATATACTTATATTATTCAGTATATTTGAACAGTTCTGAATAAAAGCTAGAAAGAGTTGGGATTTGTGAGAGACTCATCTCTGTGCAAGGGGATGCGGTCTATGGGATCACTGATTCTATTGGATATCACCACAATTCAAATGGTATTCAAGCGTTACAATATAGAGGTAGAATTAGTGTATCACCTTTGGTGCTAGGGGGAAAAGGTTCTAAATGTATAATAATCTGAACTGTAATCCTAAAGTATAAATTACCTTCCTAAATGATTCTTAGTGGTGCATTATGCACTGGGAAAATAGTGTTGTTCTGCATACCCCCACTCACGTTCAGGGGTAGGCAGCGCACATAAAGGTTTCTTTGCTCTGCCTCAATGGAAAAAAATGTCTAGATTCAATACACCAAATGTTAAGATGATAAAAAGGCTGGGTGTCGTACCCCAACTCACACAGTGTAGAAATATTGACTTTCATCAAGGTTTCTTTTGCTGTTATCCCGAGTCTCTCGCCTGGATTCCAATATACTTCTTAATCAATTGGTCGTCTCATATGTCAAACAGAAACAAAGAGAGAAAACCAATGTGTAGTATTATCTCTGACTACTCTTCTATAGGAAACATCATTTGGTTAGTACATTTGTACCCCACTCACACAAAAGTGTGGTACAACACACATATAAAGGTTTCTTTATAGAGTTATCATGCCCATGGATAACTTCAACATCTTATCTTCAAAATGCAATTGCGTACCCCTGACTCACACAGTCCTCAACTGGATGATTCCTATCAAGATTTCTTTAAGTGGTCATAAAGTTTGTGGGCATACCCCGACTCACAGGTAAATGGATAGTGTGAATCCTATTGCGGTTTCTTTGCTTTATTCCCGTTTGGCAATTGGTTGTCGTCAATACATAGAAACTCTTGATCTCAGGAAGTTAACAATTTATTAATTTTACAGCTAATTCTTAAAATGTCCACAATGTAAAAACCGGATCTCACATACAAAAAAAGGTCTCAAGAAAGGTGCAGTCCTAAAACAAAAGAAACAAAAAAATAAATAAAAAAAATACAAAATATAAATTGATTAAAAAATGTGGTTAAAAAGCAATGTCCTTGTTAAAAAGTTTGATGGCTACTCACAAAGCGGTCCGTCAACGCGTTTTGGTCCTTGGACCTTTGTCAAGACATGACCTGCTTTGTGTGAAGCCAGATATTTATGGTACCAGTAGTCAATAATGCTCAAACAGGAAATTGCTGCATAGGAAATGACATCACTTTTGTCTCAGTCAGTGCCTAAACTCATAAGATTACTATCACTCTTTCGGGGGACAAATAACCCCATAGATAATCTATGTCTGTGTATCTTGGTTCTCATTTTGATAAAAAATAAAATTTAATTCCCTTCCATCAACAGTATTTAATACCGCTTTCTCAAGCATTATGGGTAATGTAGTCTCGCTTGTGAAGCGGAAACAAGGTTCTTCCTTAAGTTATCCAATAGATTTCTAGTGTGCAGTCCTTTGGTCATATACTGCACCTCGTTTCTAAACGATCCCGCTCTTCCAGGGTGTTCTGGGATGTGTAGTCTTTAACCGCACTCTGATGGTCAAAATTGTGCATGGGTCCTCTCGAGATTGTCTATCACGGGGTGTTATGGGAATTGTAGTTTCCACGACTTCCCTACTCCTGTAGTGCACATGCGTCGTATACAAGTAACTCTTTCGGAAAGGCAACTGTCCTTTGATTACGTTGAACCTATCCTTCCGCATGAAGGTATTGTGGGTGATGTAGTTTCAAACAGGCAACATCAATACGGATCCAGTCATTAGATTTTCAAAAGTATGAGGTGCTGTGGACCACACCATTGGGAGATTCACTCATGGAGGCACTAAGAATTCATTTGTATAATTGTGTGTCCGGCAACATATTGTCCAGATTAGTGTACATGCAAATATAAATAAAACAAGGTTGTCATTATTAAAAACCTTCCAAGATATTACATATACAGTAGATCTTTGTTCCTAATGTTGGGTTTAATGTGTTTTACACCATCTCCATCAGAGATAACTGGTTTTTCTCTGGCTGGGTCCACAGGATTATCCACAGGATAACATTGGGATATTGTCGAGCGACAGCGAAAATGGCACCAACACGGTCACAAGCTTTCTGGCCTCGCAGGATGCATTGGGGCCTTCACCATATAGTCCCGCCCACTGACTCAGTCAGATCAGTTTTTTGCTTGGTGCGGCAGGAAGCAGCCTCAAGCTTTTTGTTATTTTATTTTTATAGACTTACTATATTGTTTTTTTGAGCGACTTATCTTAACAGCGTCTTAAGCGCATTCTGGAAAGAGTCGCTCCAACAACTCCCCACCGGGTCGCAACAACGCTTACCTTCGGGTATCAGTGCTGTCTCGACGGGCGTCTGTGTCGGATGTTCTAGCAGGGCCAGCAGACGTAACCAGGCTGTGGCCGGAGCATGGGGAGACGGTGAGTCTATGGACTTCCTCTTACTAGAGGGGTCAGGACACAGCTTCACTGATTTTGGTGGAGACTACAAACAGTGTGTTGATGCGCCGAACTTCTAGAGTGTGACAGCTCTACGCTCCGGGGATCATAGGCGCCAGGACTAGGTAGAGGCCGTGATCCTGGGAGTTTAAGTCAATAGGGGGATTCAGATGCTCTCCTGGCCGTCCCTCCTCCGAGTTCATGGCCAGTTCCCGCGGGTTTCTCGTTTCATGAACTAAATGACCCCACTTCCGGCTCAGACGCTACCACGAGGTTACTCGGTCGCAGCTTAGACGCTACAGTTGTGTACACTGGAGATATACCCGCCCAGACTGAGTCGCAGGCCTTAGCGTCTGCATACACGTGGAAGTCGCTCAGCGTCCATGTCCGTTGGTGAGTGTCCGTTATCAGTCATCAAAAGTGGCAGTGTACACCAGTAGCGTATGAATGCACTCAGCGTCTTATGAGCGTATTTGCTTGGTTATGGAAGTGTGGTGAGTCTCCCTGTATCCTGCTCTACGGAGGCAGGGTATTAAGTACTAAAAAATTATCTCTACTTCTTAGTATGCATTGGTAATTTTTAGTACCTATTGCATATGAGACCTGTATATTACTGTGTTTTCTGCATGCTATGTTGAAAAAAGAACCAGTTTAAAACAGAAGTACAATTTTCCTACTTATGTATAAGTTGTTATGGAGGTTGTATTCTCATATGGCAATGTCTAATGCTTTAACATGTGACTGACTGCTAGTATGTGTGCTGACTTTTCTGTGTAATGTCAGTCCTGTTCTGACCCTCAAATCAGGTGCACTGTGGTCAGATTGATCTCACCTCTATATACTGACATATAGGGTGATTTTCAGTCACAAATTGTGTAGTCAATAACAGATTAATACCATGTCTGTGAGCGGCAAAAGTGATGATGATAATTTATCAAGCACTCCTACAGCCCTAATGTGCTTATCTTGTAAGTCAGGGGTAATTGATATGAATCAATTGGTCACTTATGAGGGTTTGTGTGCAAACTGTTTCGCTTTTTAGCGAAGTAAAAAACAGGAGTTGGTTCAACCACCAACAGAGCCACCATGGAATATGTTCGCAAAGACTCTATCTCCAATAGCGGACAGGTTAACTCCGGTAGCACCACCTCAAGGGTTAGGTTACACTATGAACCCATATATGCAGCTCCCTTCCTATGGTTTGGTTCCAGTAGCCTCTACAAGCAACCAAGTGACAGGTAAGACTAACACAGATGCGTCTGTGTGGCAGACTACACAAGATGATACATCGGATGATGATGATGATACAATAGATTCAATTCCGTATGATGATCAGTCGCAGAGCTTTAGTTCAGAAGATGTAGCTGAACTTATTAATGCTGTGAAGGCTGTTCTCTCGTTGGAAGAGCCAGCCAAGACAGTGTTAAAAGCTAAAGCACCTGTATTTAAACGAACAAAATCAGTGAAAGCTGAATTCCCAGCGTCAGATGAGCTGACTGAAATGATGGATGAGTCTTGGGCGGCGCCCAATAAAAAGTATAAGATTCCTAAGAGATGGGATTCTTATTATCCATTTCCTGCTGTGGATTGTTCCAAAAGTAGATGCACATGTTCTGCGACTCGTGCATAAATCTGCTTTACCACTGTCATCTACCTCATTGAATGATGTCACCGACAGAAGGGTAGAGAGCCTTTTGAAAAATATTTTTTCTCTAGTAGGAGCAGTGGTAAGACCTGCTATGGCTTCGGCCTGGGTAGCAAAGGCAATGGGCAAATGGATAGAGGAAGTAGAGAATGACATCCCTTCTCCTACTAGAGAGCAAGCGGATCGTTTTTGCCATTTAAGACAATCTGCCCAGTATTTGGAAGAAGCAGCAATTGATGTAGGTACAGTTGCTTCTAAAGCTTCAGCCTTGACAGTAGTCGCTCGCAGAGCAGTGTGGCTACGGACCTGGAAGGCAGATGCGAAGTCCAAGAAGGAATTGGAAGCATTGCTTTTTGTCGGTAATATATTATTTGGAAAACCTTTATCGAATATCCTACAATCAGAGGCTGAATCGAAAAAGGTCAGATTTCCGGCTGCTTATAACCCTAAGTTCAAGGGTTTAAAATTTTGCTCATTTCGTTGGCAAAGCAAAGTGAAAGCTAAAGAGGAGCCTAAGCAACCCCAGTTTAAATCCAGGGGTAGGAAGCAGTGGGCTAGCAAAAAGCCAGCTTCCAAGCCTGAACAGAAACAGTCAGCCTGAAAAAGACGAGTCTCCGCCTGGAGGATTCCAGGGTTGGGGGCCGACTCCTTCTTTTTGCACACATATGGTGCTTGGGTGCAGAAGGTAGTATCTCAGGGGTATGGGTTCCCATTCAGGAGGCAGCCTCCTCAAAGATTTTTTTGCACCAGCCCGTCTCGTATAGAGTCGAAGGCCAATGCCCTGCAAGAAGCAGTTAAAAAATTACTGCAGTCAGGTGTGATTGTCCCAGTACCTCCATCACAAAGGGTCATATCGACCTATTCTAAATCTGAAAATGCTGAACAAATACGTATGGATCCCGAAGTTCCACATGGAGACGTTACGCTCCATAATGTTGGCTATGGAACCGGGAGATTACATGGTATCTCTGGATGTACGGGATGCTTAACTACATGTGCTTATAGCACTGTCTCATCAGTGTTACCTCAGGTTTGTCATCCTCCAGGAAAATTTCCAGTACCAAGCTCTGCCTTTTGGGCTAGCTTACAGCACCCAAGGTGTTTACCAAGAACATGGTGGTCATGGCAGCTTGTTTGCGCAAACAGGGGATAAGAATATTCCCATACTTAGACGACCTGTTAATCTTAGCACAGTCGTAAGATTTACTGTTGAGCCATCTTCAACAGACAATAGTTTGTTTACAGAGACACGGGTGGCTCATAAATTGGGAAAAGTCGTCCCTGAATCCATCACAGCGGATGGTTCATTTGGGAGCCATATTGGATTCAGACCTACAGAAAGTTCTCTTACAAGAGAAAAATATAGTCAAGGTGCAGGTCATGGCTCAGGAAGCGTTGCAGGCCCAGACAATGTCAGTCCATGCAGCAATGCGACTGTTGGGTCTGATGGTATTAACCTTCGACATGGTGCAATATGCGCAATTCCACTCCAGACCGTTGCAGCACCTTATTCTGACCGAATGGAACAGAAATCATAAGACGATAAAGAAGCAGATGATAAAGATTCCAGTAAACATAAAAAGGTCTCTAGTGTGGTGGCTACAGACAGACCATTTAAACAAGGGCAGACCCTTTTGGATAAAAGAGTGGCAAGTCCTGACAACAGATGCAAGCCTGCAGGGCTGGGGGGCGGTACTCGGAAAACCTATGGTTCCAGGGAAAGTGGACCTCAAGGGAAAGTTGCCTGCCAATAAATCTGTTAGAAATAAGGGCCATTTACTTGGCTCTAGTTCAGGCAAAGGACAATCTACAAGGAAGACCAGTCCAGATCCGCTCAGACAATGCGACAGCAGTAGCATACCTCAATCATCAAGGAGGAACTCACAGCAAGAGACTGATGGAGGAAGTAACTCCCATTCTAAAATGAGAAGAACTCCATCTCCCAGCATTCAGCAGTATTTGTCCCGGGTGTACTAAACGGAGAAGCGGATTTTCTCAGTCAACACACCATTCAGGAAACCGAATGGGCACTACACTCAGAAGTGTTTCAGACACTGGTGAACAAATGGGGTCTACCAGAGATAGACCTTGTGGCGTCTCGTCTAAACAACAAAGTTCCAAGGTACGGATCGAGAACAAGGGACCCAGGAGCGGTACTTGTAGATGCACTGTCAGTAGAATGGAGGTTTCAGCTGGCGTATCTGTTCCCGCCAATAACTGTTACCCAGAGTAGTGAGAAAGATAAAACAGGCAAAAGGAGCAATCATTCTAATAGCTCCAGCTTGGCCAAGAAGGCATTGGTACACAGATCTGTTGAGAATGTCCGTGGAAGCACCGATACTGCTCCCTTAATGTCCAGATCTGCTAATGCAGGGTCCTTGTTGTCACAGTCATTTGGATCGCCTACCTTTGAAGGCATGGCTGTTGAAACCTCTATCTTAGAGGCTAAAGGATTTTCGAAACAAGTAATCCAAACTATGCTTGGAGCAAGAAAGCCTCCTTCGGCCCGTGTGTATCATAGAATATGGCAAGCCTATATTCATTGGTGTACTGGAAAAAAATTCAATCTGAGATCTTTTAAAGTAGATAGGATTTTGGATTTCCTTCAGGCAGGATTGGATAAAGGGTTAAAAGTTGCTTCCTTGAGGGTTCAAGTTTCAGCGTTAACTGTATGGTTTCAGCAGAAGATTGCTGATTTACAGGATGTACGTACATTTTTTCAAGGAGTAGTTCATATTCAACCTCCATTTGTTCCTCCTGCAGCTCCCTGGAATTTGAATTTAGTTCTTAAATTTCTCCAGGGTCCTCTGTTTGAACCACTTGAGAGAGTAGATCTTAAGTGGTTAACGGTTAAAGTTCTTTATTACTGGCAATGGCGTTAGCCAGAAGAGTGTCAGATTTAGGAGTTTTATCATGTAAGTCTCCTATCCTAAGTTTTTTTCCAGACAGAGCAGTTCTCAGAACGAGATCTAGCTATCTTCCAAAGGTGGTATCAAAGTTTCACCTGAATGAAGAGATTGTAGTCCCAGCTTTTCAGGTATCGGGACTATCTGCGGGAGAAGCGTCGCTGGACGTGGTCCGGGCTTTAAGAATCTACATAGATCGTACTAGTGCCATCAGGAAAACAGATTCTCTCTTCATCCTCTACGGATTCCATAGAAGAGGATGGCCTGCTAGTAAACAGACGCTGGCGAGATGGCTCCGAATGGTAATATCAGAAGTTTATTCTCATGCAGATCTCCCTATTCCGGCTAATGTCTCTGCACACTCTACACGTAAGGTAGATCCTTCTTGGGCAGCACAACAGGGTGCTTCAGCAGAACAGATATGTAGGGCAGCCACATGGTCTTCCATAAACACATACATTAGACATTATGCCTTGGTTACTTTTGACTCTCATGACGCAGACTTCGGGCGAAAGGTCCTCCTGTGCAATCAGGAGCGTCCCCACCACTAAAGTGGCTTTGGGAATCCCAATGTTATCCTGTGGATAATCCTGTGGACCCAGCCAGAGAAATATACGTTATGGTAAGAACTTACCGTTGATAATGTGATTTCTCTTATGTCCACAGGTATCCACAGGGATCCCACCCTGACGCATCTGATTTGAGGATCTAGACAATCACTAAAACCTCTTCCTTCTTGTACGGAAGGGTGTGCATGTGGGTTCTGATCGCCTAAACAGGTCTCTGCCTGATGTTCCTGCCTAAAATCGCTGTGGAAAGAACTGATCTGACTGAGTCAGTGGGCGGGGCTATATGGTGAAGGCCCCAATGCATCCTGGGAGGCCAGAAAGCTCGTGACCGTGTTGGTGCCATTTTCGCTGTCGCTCAACCATATCCCAATGTTATCCTGTGGATACCTGTGGAAAAATCACGTTATCAGCGGTAACTTCCTACCATAACGTCTATATCTGCACGATCTGCTTATAAAGTTATCGACCAGGGAAAGTTTGTTACAGTCTATTGCTCTCACATCTCGTCTGCTCAGGGAACATGGTTGGATTCTGAACCTTCCAAAGTCACATTTGGAGCCGACAAGGAGATTGTCTTTCCTGGGGATGATCCTCGGCACGGAAGTGCAGAGGGTGTTTCTACCGAAGGAGAAAGTATTGGTGATTCAAACAATGGTCCGGGATGTGCTGAAACCAGCCCAGGTATCGGCTCATCAGTGCATCCGCCTTCTGGGGAAGATGGCTGCCTCCTACGAGGCTCTACAGTATGAAATATTTCATGTTCAATCCTTCCAACTGGATCTCCTGGACAAGTGATCGGGGTCTCATCTACATTTGCACCTGAGGATTTGTCTGTCGCCGAAAGCAAGGATTTCCCTCCTCGAAGGCCAAAGTTTCAGGATTCAGGACTGGATCCTTCTAACCACGGATGCAAGCCTCCGGGGGTGGGGTGCAGTGCCTCATTGGGCAACCTTCCAAGGAAGGTGGTCAAGTCTGGAATCCAGTTTTCCAATAAACATTCTGGAACCAAGAGCCGTGTACAATGGTCTTCTCCAAGCGCACATCTTCTGCGAGATTGAGCCATTCAAGTCCAGTCAGACATTGTAATGATGGTGGCCTACATAAACCGACAGGGCGTAACGAAGAGCAGGGCTGCAATGTCAGAGGTAACAAGAATCATCCTCTTGGCAGAAAAACACGCGTTGGCGCTGTCATCAATTTTCATTCCGAGAGTGGACAACTGGGAAGCGGACTTCCTCAGCAGACACAATCTCCATCCAGGAGAGTGGGGCCTCCATCCAGAGGTGTTCACGGAGGTGACAGATCTTTGGGGTGTTCCTCAAATAGACATGATGGCCTCCTGCCTCAACAAGAAGCTTCAGAGGTATTGTTCTAGGTCGAGAGACCCATAAGATGTGGCGGTTGATGCTCTGGGGTTCCAGTCAGTGTACGTGTTTCTTCAACTTACACTCATCCCAAGGATTCTAACGCTCATAAGGAGAACAAGAGTTCTGGCGATCCTCATTGCTCCGGACTGGCCAAGAAGTGCTTGGTATGCGGATCTTCTGTATTTACTGCTGGAAGATCCAAGGCATCTTCCTCTTCTGGAGGACCTGTTACAACAGGGGCCGTTCACTTATCAAGACTTACCGCTGCTACGTTTGACGTCATGGAGGTTGAACGCCAGATATTCGCTCGGAAGGGCATTCCGAACAAAGTCTTTCCTTTATACAGGATCCTGACGAAGCCTGCTAGACAGGCGAAACTAGTTGATGCTAGAGCACCACAACACGTCTGTCGGCGGACATCTGATGCTTTGCTTTCTTTGATACCTACGGACTTACAAGTAAGTTGCGGTGATTCCCAACTTCTAGAAGTGACTTCCACTTTGTTTATGAATGCCCTTGAAGAAATTATGGACTTTTACGAGTTTCATTTGTTAGAAAGTTCTTAATAAGGACACTGCAAGATTTTGGGACCTATCATACTGCACGTTATAAAGGATATAACTATCCTCTAAGGTGAAAGGTTTGCTAAGGCATTTCACCCTCTAATATATGTTTTGTGATGTATTGTTTATATGTAGTATACCGGTATTAGGACTCACTTTTTTCTAGATATTAATTAAATAAATGTGTATTTTTGTGCCTACAGTATATATTTTTAAATAAAATATTTTCCATAAAGATGTATGATCAATAATTTAAGTAGAAGTGTTAATATCTGATGATATAGTGCTTGGAGGGCTTTTTTGGTTTCTAGAAAAGGAGTAACGTCTAAACATTACCATCGCATTTTGAAAAAGTATGTATCTTAGTGTGAATCCAAGATGTTTCCTACGGTGGAGTTTCAACTGGGACAGTTTATCCTCTTCCTGCAAGCAGGTGTGGATATGGGCCTGAGGCTGGGATCCGTAAAGGTCCAGATTTTGGCCTTATCCATTTTCTTCCAGAAACAGCTGGCTTCTCTCCCTGAGGTTCAGACTTTTTTGAAAGGAGTTCTGTGCATCCAGCCTCCCTTTGTGCCGCCTACGGCACCCTGGTATCTTAACGTGGTGTTGCAGTTCCTCCAATCGGATTGGTTTGAACCTCTACAGGAGGTTGAGGTCAAGTTTCTCATGTGGAAGGCTGTCACTCTGTTGACCTTAGCTTCTGATAGACGTGTGTCGGAGCTGGGGGCTTTGTCTTGTAAAAGCCCCTACTTGATCTTCCATGAAGATAGAGCTGAGCTCCGGACACGTCAGCAATTCCTTCCAGTGGTTGTGTCGGATTTTCATATCAACCAACCTATTGTGGTGCCAGTTGCTACTGACTCCTCAATTCCATCAAAGTCCTTGGATGTTGTAAGGGCGCTTAAAATATATATATGCGAAGAGGAGTGCTCGTCACAGAAAATCTAACTCTCTGTGTGTCCTGTATGATCCCAAGAAACTTGCGTGTCCTGTTTCTAAGCAGACGCTCTCTCGCTGGATTAGGTTTATTATCCAGCAAGCGTATTCTTTGGCAGGAATGCCATGTCCAAGATCTGTAAAGGCCCATTCTACTCGTAAGGTGGGTTCTTCCTGGGCAGCTGCCCGGGGTGTCTTTGCTTTACAGCTTTGCCGAGGGGCTACTTGGTCTGGGTCGAACATGTTTGCAAAATTCTACAAGTTCGATACTTTGGCCTCTGAGGACCTGAAGTTTGGTCAATCAGTTCTGCAGGAGCCTCCACACTCTCCATCCTGTTCTGGGAGCTTTGGCACATCCCCATGGTACTAATGTGGACCCCAGCATCCTTTAGGACGTAAGCGAAAATAGGATTTTAATTACCGGTAAATCCTTTTCTCGTAGTCCGTAGAGGATGCTGGGCACCCGCCCAGCTCTTCGTTAATCCTGCAGTGGTTACTTGATTCAGTACTGTTTATTCTTAGTTAAGTACTACGTTATTACTTGGTTCATTAATGTTATTCAGCTGTTGCTGAGTTTTCAAGCTATTTATTGTATCTTGGTTTGCCTTGTTTGTATTAGCTGGTGTGAATCTCGCCACTACCTGTGTAAAATCTTTCTCTCGAAGTCATCTGTCTCCTTGGGCACAGTTTCTAGACTGAGTCTGGTAGGAGGGGCATAGAGGGAGGAGCCAGCCCACACTATTTAACTCTTAAAGTGCCAGTGGCTCCTAGAGGACCCATCTATACCCCATGGTACTAATGTGGACCCCAGCATCCTCTACGACACAGGTTCTCAAACTCGGTCCTCAGTACCCCACACAGTGCATGTTTTGCAGGTCTCCTCACAGAATAACTAGTGAAATAATTAGCTCCACCTGTGGACCTTTTAAAATGTGTCAGTGAGTAATTAATACAACTGTGCACCTGCTGGGTTACCTGCAAAACATGCACCGTGTGGGGTCCTGAGGACCGAGTTTGAGAACTTATGCTCTACGGACTATGAGAAAAGGATTTAACGGTAGGTAATTAAAATCCTATTTTTTTTCTATTGAGGCAGAGAAAGGAAACCTTTATGTGCGCTACATACCTCTGAACAATGTGAGTGGAGGAACACAGAACAACACAGTTTTGCCAGTGCATACTACACCACTAAGAATCATTTAGGAAAGTAATTTATACTTTAGGATTACAGTTCAGATTATTATATATTTAGAACCTTTTTTCCCCTAGCACCAAAGGTGATACACTGATTTTACCTCTATATTGTAAAGTTCTGAATAAAAGGGTGTGGTGACCGGCGGTCAGGATCCCAACAGTCAGCATACCGACGCCAGGATCCTGGCCGCTAGTATGCTGGCAGGGGGGCGAGCGCAACAAAGCCCATCGGTGGCTCGCTGCGCTCCCCACAGGTTCTGTTCCCATTCTATGGGTTTCGTATACACCCACAAGTGGGAATAGTCCCTCTTCGTCTGCATCCCGGGTTGTCTGCATTTGAAGTGGGCGGGATTCTGGTGTCTGTGTCCAGACTGCCGGGATCCCGACAGCTGGTCACATGACTACATCCCGAAAAAGCAATAAAGCTTTTTTTTTTTTTTACTTTACCATTAAATAAAAGAAAAAGGTTAAAATAATAAAATTGTTTCCCGAATACTAGCCTAAATGACAGTACTTTTCTACACTGGTGTGCACCCCCTCAAACATAACCCATGTATGCACTCGAATTAGCCTTCACAGTATCAGTTCAGTGTCTGTATCAGCTGCAGCTTTTTTGGAAACTCTGTCACAGGGTACTTGCACAAATCAGTTTAAACACACTATGGGGTATATTCAATTGAAGTCAAATCCATTCCGACATTCATTTGTCTGAATGTATCCGACCTGGGCTATTCAATGACCTCTCAATTCGACTTTTAAAAAAGTCTAATTGAGATGCGGGAGGAGAGCTGTAGGCAGACGGGGGAGAGCAGCGCTATATAGCCGCTGCTGTAGCGCTGCTCTCCCCCGTCTACCCGTGGCTCTCCCCATTCTACCCCCCCCCCCCAGTCTCTCTGCCTATCCCCGTCCCTCCTCTCTGTCCGTGCATCACAGGCACCGCTCACGGCAGCGTACACACGGCTCCAGCAAGCGAGCTTGCTGGAGCTGGGTGGACGCTGCTGTGAGCGACGGTTGTGACATCCTTCAGCGCTGCTCACCCCGTCCCCGCCTCGGCTCTACCCGTCTCCGGCGCTGCTCTCCCCATCTCACTCGACTTTTTTTTTTAAAGTCCAATTGAGATGGTCGAAAAGGGGGCCAAAACACGTGGATCGGCAGCTATTCTGCCGATCCCCGTGCTTTTCGACAAGTTAAATTCCTTGACTTTTCGAAAAATTTGAGTTTATATAGAATAGGTCGGAACCCCTTCCGACCTAAAAAAGTCGAAAACTGACTGATGCTTTCAACTTCAATTGAATATACCCCTATATATAATGAATGTATCCAGGGAAAACTTAAGTAGACTGTCTGAAGGAGAGAGAGATGACGGTGGGCTTAATTTTTATTTAGTCATTTCTGATAGAAGGAATTATGGGAAACGTGAACTCTTAGCATCCCCACAGAACAGGATTGGAGACACTGTTCTAAAGTACATTACTTATTTTATTTGTTCAAAGGTAAAGTTTCTAATGAAGCTTTATATGATATAGTGTTTAAAACCGCTTGTTATGTGTTTTTTTTCCCCTCTTATGATAATTTGTACGTTTTTTTTTTTTTGTGTGTTTTTTCTTTTAAATAAAAAAATGTTCCAGAATACAGGTTTCCATGAGAGCACATATATATCTGTTCTGTACCCGTATTATCTCTGTGGGATGACATGCTTGGTGGCCCATTGCTGACATCTTCCTCATTAACAGCCCCACAATAGCTATGGTCCATCACAGGTTTAAACATATAAAAGGTAGAATTTTCAGAGTATAAAACCCATCCACTTCATTATAATTTGAACTTTTGCGCTTTGCAGATTTGTTCATTTTTATCAGGCTGTTGAGGAAAGCTTTTATCTATGTACTGCAGCTACAAGGCATATTGCTTTTCTCTGAGTCTGTTGGAAGTTGTCACTGAACAAAAAAAAGCATGACCACCTCTGTCAGAACCCCTCAATATATATTATGAAAGCCGTGTGAAAGAACTTACCTGCTTTTCAATCAACTGCTGTTCTGTATAAATCATTGTTTCTCCTCTCAAGTTCCCTTTGTATTCTACATGCATGGTGCATATTTTGTCATTTCCACTTCTAAAATGAAAAGTTCAGCAATTTAGGAATTTTGTTATTCTAGGCAACTATCATATATTCAGACAAATGTGCAAAACATATGTAGGGGCACATTAAATGTATAATGCATCTTACAGTGCATTTAGTAGCTAAATAAACCCTTTAATGTGATTTGCAGAAATCTCTGTATATATTGATATGGTAGCTATAATAGCATTCAGCCATCACTATTGGGATAAAACTAAATTTGCTGCACTGCAGGCACGTCTGCTCTCCCAGCTGGCTCTGTCTCTCCGCACTGATGCTGTGAGGAGATGTGGCCATGGTTTGGGGATGTCCCAGTAGGCTCAACATGCCTCCTTGCAGTGCCAGTGAGGAGAGAGAGAGCTGGCTGGGACAGCAGATGTGCCTGCAGTGCAGCAGCACATTGCTAGGAAATTACAGCCTCACACAGGGCTCTGAAAGTAAGCACCTGTCTGCTGGCAGTGTAACTGGGTGCAGGGGGAGGACTGGGTCCCAGAGGCATCCAGGGACCCATAGCTGCTGCACCTACTGTTGCTGAAGCCTTGAGTAGTCTTGTAATTTAGCACCTGTCTGCTGGCAGTGTAACTGGGTGCAGGGGGAGGACTGGGTCCCAGAGGCATCCAGGGACCCATAGCTGCTGCACCTACTGTTGCTGAAGCTTTGAGTAGTCTTGTAAGTTAGCACCTGTCTGCTGGCAGTGTAACTGGGGGCAGGGCTGAGACCCCGAGGCATCCAGGGCTTCATAGATGCTGTGCATACTGCAGCTGAAGCCTTGTGCCGTCTTGTAAAGGCAGTATTGAGTAGAAATAGGGCATATCAGAATACTGTTTATTAGTAGCACTCAGTACTATAAGGAGTCTTTTTTTATCAAGCAGTGATAACCCATTTTCACGTGTTTTTGTCTGGAAAAGGGACAGTGTCCCAGTAATTGTTTTTTAAATGTTTCCCCCATTACACATACTGTAGTATGGGGACTGCTGCAGTGTCTGAGTAATTAATTAAACTGTGATAGCACATTTTCCCACCCCTCCTTTTTTTTCCATTGTGCAACGAAGTGATGTACAGGTCGTTACAGCTACAGGTTTACGCTGGGTATACTGCATTTTGCATACAATAGTTGGAAATACTTATAATACTTTCAAGCACCAGGCTAATTGACACCGCTAATATGAAAAAAATGCAAGGCTGGTTATACTATGGGGGGTATCCAAATACCCGCGGTCAATGACCACAGGTAATTGTATCGCCGGGGGCTATCCAGTTAGCCCAAACCTGGTGCACTCATCCTCCTAATGCCGGCACTTTTCAGGGAATATGCTTCGTGGTGTGTCATGCATCCGAAGCATAATCTTCAATAAGCGGATTGCCGGGGCCACCACAACACATGGGATCAGGGACTGAGCCATGATCCCATGTGTTAATGCACGATCACAGGTCCGTTTTTGGCCAATAAAAATGGTCTCTAACTGGATACCGCAATAATGACCATCGGTCATTAATCGCTATGTCTGGCTGTTTTTACCGCCCTATGATGATAACATTATTTTGTAAACTTTTACTTTTGTAACGACTGTCAACACATGCTCCACATATTAAGATCAGCATAATTTTTTTTTCACTTTTATTCTGCAAAATACCATATTTGAATCCATATGCAATTGGCCAGGGGATACCAATTTTATTGTGGGCTGGATTTGGATTTCCCTGTCCTATCCCAATCACACCATACTGCAAAAGTAATTGGCTGCATTTTGTCTTACCTCTATTCATATTATTATTATTTATTACCAGTTATTTATATAGCATACACGTATTCTGCAGCGCTTTACAGAGAGAATATTTGCTCATTCACATCAGTCCCTGCCACAATGGAGCTTACTATCTAGATTCCCTATCACATGTACACGCACACACATTCACTAGGGTTAATTTTGTTGCACGGGAAATATATACAAACTCTGCACAGTTAGGGCCATGGTGGGAATCGAACCCATGACCTCAGTGTTGTGAGGCAGTAGTGCTAATCATTACACCATCCGTACTGCCTAGACAATGATTCATAGACAATGATTCTGCAAAAAAATGTACAACTACAGTGCAGAATTGCAAAGCAAAATCAGACGTTGAAGGCTATCATCACAATTTTACATCTCTAATCTCGAATTGCATGTTTGTGTATATGAACACCGCAGACAGTTTCTTTCCGTAACAGGTTTATGTATATAGTAAAACAATGGCAACTGGATATCTTTAGACTCTGTGATGTGTTCTTGGATGAGTTTTCAGTATGTCAAATGTGTAAAATGTTGCTGTTTTCACAAAGCACAATAAATATAAGAAGGTTTATACTTCATTTTACAGTTTATTTTCAATGCCTAATATAGGGATGTGGTCATGTGACCGGCGGTCACCATGCCGATTCCGGAATCCCGAGAGCAAACACAATGCCAACAGGCGTCATGCCGATTGACAGGGACTATTCCCACTCCTGGTTGACCACTCCTCTAAAGGAGGCATGGTGGGCCATAGCTATCTTATTCTAGCAAATCAGCTCTTTTTTTTCTACTTTATAACCTGGAACTCTGTCATTCAGTTTCTGAGTTTATTTAGAAATGTAAAACAATTCAAATAATGTAATTTCTCTATCGTCCTTGTGGATGCTGGGGTTCCTGAAAGGACCATGGGGAATAGCGGCTCCGCAGGAGACAGGGCACAAAAAGTAAAGCTTTCCGATCAGGTGGTGTGCACTGGCTCCTCCCCCTATGACCCTCCTCCAGACTCCAGTTAGATTTTTGTGCCCGGCCGAGAAGGGTGCAATCTAGGTGGCTCTCCTAAAGAGCTGCTTAGAGAAAGTTTAGCTTAGGTTTTTTATTTTACAGTGAGTCCTGCTGGCAACAGGATCACTGCAACGAGGGACTTAGGGGAGAAGGAGTGAACTCACCTGCGTGCAGGATGGATTGGCTTCTTGGCTACTGGACATCAGCTCCAGAGGGACGATCACAGGTACAGCCTGGATGGTCACCGGAGCCGCGCCGCCGGCCCCCTTGCAGATGCTGAAGTAAGAAGAGGTCCAGAATCGGCGGCTGAAGACTCCTGCAGTCTTCTAAAGGTAGCGCACAGCACTGCAGCTGTGCGCCATTTTCCTCTCAGCACACTTCACACGGCAGTCACTGAGGGTGCAGGGCGCTGGGAGGGGGGCGCCCTGGGAGGCAAATGAAAACCTTTTTTGGCGAAAAATACCTCACATATAGCCCCCAGAGGCTATATGGAGATATTTAACCCCTGCCAAGATTCACTAAATAGCGGGAGACGAGCCCGCCGAAAAAGGGGCGGGGCCTATCTCCTCAGCACACAGCGCCATTTTCTCTCACAGAAAGCCTGGAGAGAAGGCTCCCAGGCTCTCCCCTGCACTGCACTACAGAAACAGGGTTAAAACAGAGAGGGGGGGCACTGATTTTGGCGATATTGAGATATATATAAAGATGCTATAAGGGAAAACACTTATATAAGGTTGTCCCTATATAATTATAGCGTTTTTGGTGTGTGCTGGCAAACTCTCCCTCTGTCTCCCCAAAGGGCTAGTGTGGGTCCTGTCCTGTGTCAGAGCATTCCCGGTGTGTGTGCTGTGTGTCGGTACGTGTGTGTCGACATGTATGAGGACGATGTTGGTGAGGAGGCGGAGAAATTGCCTGTAATGGTGATGTCACTCTCTAGGGAGTCGACACCGGAATGGATGGCTTATTTAGGGAATTACGTGAGAATGTCAACACGCTGCAAGGTCGGTTGACGACGTGAGACGGCCGACAAACTATTAGTACCGGTCCAGGCGTCTCAGAAACACCGTCAGGGGCGTTAAAAACGCCCATTTACCTCAGTCGGTCGACACAGACACGGACACTGAATCCAGTGTCGACGGTGAATAAACAAACGTATTTCTCATTAGGGCCACACGTTAAGGGCAATGAAGGAGGTGTTGCATATTTCTGATACTACAAGTACCACAAAAAAGGGTATTATGTGGGAGTGAAAAAACTACCTGTAGTTTTTCCTGAATCAGATAAAATAAAATGAAGTGTGTGATGATGCGTGGGGTTACCCCGATAGCAAATATTGGCGTTATACCCTTTCCCGCCAGAAATTAGGGCGCGTTGGGAAACACCCCTTAGGGTGATAAGGCGCTCACACGCTTATCAAGTGGCGTTACCGTCTCCAGATACGGCCGCCCTCAAGGAGCCAGCTGATAGGAAGCTGGAAAGATATCCTAAAAAGTATATACACACATACGGTGGTTATACTGCGACCAGCGATCGCCATCAGCCTGGAGATGCAGTGCTGGGTTGGCTTGGTCGGATTCCCTGACTGAAAATATTTTATTCATATAGAGCATTTAATAGGATGCATTCTATATATATGTACGTGAGATGCACAGAGGGATATTTGCTCTCTGGCATCAAGATAAGTACGTTGTCCATATCACCCAGAAGATGTCATGGACACGACAGTGGTCAGGTGATACAGATCCCATACGGCACATGGAAGTATTGCCGTATAAAGGGAAGGAGTTAGTTGGGGTCGGTCCATCGGACCTGGGGACCACGGCAACAGCTGGGAAATCCAACCTTTTTACCCCAAGTTACATCTCAGCTGAAAAAGACACCGTCTTTTCAGCCTCAATCCTTCCTTTCCCATGAGGGCATGCAGGCAAAAGGCCAGTCATATCTGCCCAGACATAGAGGTAAGGGAAGTAGACTGCAGCAGGCAGCCCCTTCCCAGGAAAAGAAGCCCTCCACCGCGTCTGCCAAGTCCTCAGCATGACGCTGGGGCCATGCAAGCGGACTCAAGGTGGGGGGGTAGTCTCAAGAGTCTCAGCGCGCAGTGGGATCACTCGCAGGTTGACCCCTAGATAGTACAAGTATTATCCCAGGGGTACAGATTGGAGAGTCGAGACATCTTCTCCTCGCAGGTTTCTGAAGTCTGCTTTACCAACGGCTCCCTCCGACAGGGAGGCAGCATTGGAAACAATTCACAAGCTGTATATCCAGCAGGTGATAATCAAAGTACCCCTCCTACAACAAGGAAAAGGGTATTATTTTTCCACACTATATTGTGGTACTGAAGCCAGACGGCTTGGTGAGACATAGTCTAAACTGAAATCTTTGAACACTTACATAAAAGGTTCAAATCGAGATGGAGTCACTCAGAGCAGTGATAGCGAACCGGAAAAAAGGGGACTATATGGTGTCCCTGGACATCAAGGATTACCTCCATGTCCAAATTTGCCCTTCTCAACAAGGGTACCTCTGGTTCGTGGTACAGAACTGTCAATATCAGTTTCAGACGATGCCGTTTGAATTATCCACGGCACCCCGGGCCTTTTACCAAGGTAATGGCCGAAAAGATGTTTCTTCAAAGAAAAAAGGCATCTAAATTATCCCTTACTTGGACGATATCCTGAAAAGGGCAAGTTCCAGAGAACAGTTGGAGGTCGGAAGAGCACTATCTAAAGTAGTTCTACGACAGCACGACTGGATTCTAAATATTCCAAGAATCGCAGCTGTTTTCCGACGATACGTCTGCTGTTCCTAGGAATGATTCTGGGCATAGTCCAGAAAAAGGTGTTCCTCCGGGAGGAAAAAGCCAAGGAGTTATTCGACCTAGTCAGAAACCTCCTAAAACCAGGCCAAGTATCAGTGCATCAATGCACAGGAGTCCTGGGAAAAATTGTGGCTTCTTACGAAGCGATTCCATTCGGCAGATCTCAGGGGATTTGCTGGACGAATGGTCCGGATCGCATTTTCAGATGCATCAGCGGATAATCCTGTCTCCAAGGACAAGGGTGTCTCTTCTGTGGGGGCTGCAGAGTGCTCATCTTTTAGAGGGCAGCACACTCAGCATTCAGGACTGTGTTCTGGGGACCACGGATACCAGCCTGAGAGGCTGGGGAGTAGTCACACAGGGAAAAAATTTCCAAGGAAGTGTGGTCAAGTCTGGAGACTTCTCTCCACATGAATATACTGGAGCTTAGGGCAATTTACAATGCTCTGAGCCTAGGAAGACTCCTGCTTCAAAGTCAACCGGTGCTGATCCAGTAGGACATCATCATGGCGGTCGCCCACGTTATCAGACGGGGCGACACAAGAAGCAGGAGGGCAATGACAGCAAGGATTCTTCGCTGGGCGGAAAATCATGTGATAACACTGTCAGCAGTGTTCATTCCGGGAGTGGGCAACTGGGAAGATTTCCTCAGCATAAATGAATTCCACCCGGAAAAGTGGAAACTTAATCTGGAAGTTTCCACATGATTGTAAACCGTTGGGAAAGACCAAAGGTGGTTATGATGGCGTCCCACCTGAAGCGCCAGGTCAAGAGACACTCAGGCAATAGCTGGGACGCTCTGGTAACACCGTCGGTGTACCAGTCGGTGTATGTGTTCCATCCTCTGCTTTTCATACCCAATGTATTGAAAATGATAGGAAGGAGAGGAGTAAGAACTATACTCGTGGCTCCGGTTTGGCCAAGAAGGACTTGGTTCCCGGAACTTCAAGAGATACTAAGAAGGGTCTTGATTCGGCAAGAACCGTGTCTGTTCCGGGACTTACCGCAGCTGCGTTGACGCCAAGGCGGGTGAACGCCGGATCCTAAGGGAAAGAGGCATTCCGGAAGAGGTCATCCCTACCCTGGTCAGAGCCAGGAAGGAGGTGACCGCACAACATTATCACCACTTAGGTGAAAATATGTGCCAGGGTGTGAGTCCAAGAAGGCTCCACGGAAGAATTTCAACTAGGTTAATTTCTACATTTCCTGCAAACAGGAGTGTCTATGGGTCTCAAATTGGGTCCATTAAGGTTCAAATTTCGGCCTGTTGATTTTCTTCCAGAAAGAAATTGGCTTCAGTTCCTGAAGTCCAGAAGTTGTTAAGGGAGTACTGCATATACAGCCCCTTTGATGTCTCCAGTGGCACTGGGCGATCTCAACGTAGTTTTGGGATTCCTAAAAAATCACATTGGTTTAAACAACTCAAATCTGTGGATTTGATATATCTCACATGGAAAATGACCATGCTGTTGGTCCTGGCCTCGGCCAGGCGAGTGTCAGAATTGGCGGCTTTATCTCACAAAGCCATATCTGATTGTCCATTCGGACAGAGCAAAGCTGCGGACTCGTCCCCAGTTTCTCCTTAAGGTGGTGTCAGCGTTTCACCTGAACCAGCTTATTGTGGTACCTGCGGCTACTAGGGACTTGGAGGACTCCAAGTTGCTGGATGTTATCAGGGCCCTGAAAATATAGTTTCCAGGTTGGCTGGAGTCAGGAAATCTGACTTGCTGTTTATCCTGTATGCACCCAACAATGCTGGGTGCTTCTGCTTCTAAGCAGTCGATTGCTCGTGGGATTGGTAGCACAATTCAACTTGCACATTCTGTGGCAGGCCTGCCACAGTCTAAATCTGTTAAGGCCCATTCCACAAGGAAGGTGGGCTCATCTTGGGCGGCTGCCCGAGGGGTCTCGGCATTACAACTTTGCCGAGCAGCTACGTGGTCGGGGGAGAACACGTTTGTAAAATTCTACAAATTTGATACCCTGACAAAAGAGGACCTGGAGTTCTCTCATTCGGTGCTGCAGAGTCATCCGCACTCTCCCGCCCGTTTGGGAGCTTTGGTATAATCCCCATGGTCCTTTCAGGAACCCCAGCATCCACAAGGACGATAGAGAAAATAAGAATTTACTTACCGATAATTCTATTTCTCGGAGTCCGTAGTGGATGCTGGGCGCCCATCCCAAGTGCGGATTATCTGCAATACTTGTACATAGTTATTGCTAACTAAATCGGGTTATTGTTGTTGTGAGCCATCTTTTCAGAGGCTCCGCTGTTATCATACTGTTAACTGGGTTCAGATCACAGGTTGTACAGTGTGATTGGTGTGGCTGGTATGAGTCTTACCCGGGATTCAAAATTCCTCCCTTATTGTGTACGCTCGTCCGGGCACAGTACCTAACTGGAGTCTGGAGGAGGGTCATAGGGGGAGGAGCCAGTGCACACCACCTGATCGGAAAGCTTTACTTTTTGTGCCCTGTCTCCTGCGGAGCCGCTATTCCCCATGGTCCTTTCAGGAACCCCAGCATCCACTACGGACTCCGAGAAATAGAATTATCGGTAAGTAAATTCTTATTTTCTTCTTGTTTTGTTTGCTGCTGTAATATCAGAATGTGAGCTCAAACGTTCCTCATTTAGCAATCCTGCTTTTCTCACCTCATTTGGAGATTGGAAATGTGGAGTAAAGTAACATGTACTATGTGTTGTCATTTTGTAACAGATTAGTAATGACATCATGACAATTGTGTACATATAATTAGTGGTCAAAGGTTGAAGATTGATATGTGTCTATTTGTGTGAGCTATCTTCATTAACACATCTGTGTTTTTTGCTTCACAACTATATTTGAAAAATAAATTGATGATATTGTTGACATGTTTCACTTTCTTATGCTTCGTAGCTGAAAGATACTAAATCAGTCGACCAGAAAACAACACTTCTTCACTTCTTGGCTGAAGTATGTGAAAGGAAGTTTCCAGATGTACAGATATTTGTTGAGGATATACAGACTGTAGATAAAGCAAGTAAAGGTATGTACTGTGTTGAGGGACAGAAATAAGCTGTTTAGAACTGTGCCTGAGATCTGATTGTCATCGATATTCTCTGTGATCTGTTGCTGCAATAATGATCTCATTCTGAAGTGTATTATTAAAGATGTGCCTTCATACATCTTGCCTCAATACACCATTCAGTGGGATATGCCTTGGGTTGCCACCTCATGCCTTTAATTATGGACACATATTACACAGATTCTGTGGCTGGCTGACTTCAAGACTCCATTTCACCTGGTTTTAATCAGCCACAGAACATGTGTAATTAATATGTGTCCAGAATTAAAGGGATGATGTGGCAACCCTAGATATGCCTGGTGTGAGTGAGCTGGCAGCCAGAGGAAGTAGCGGGGAGTAATGCTCCCACTACCCATATGTATGGGGAGTCTGCATTCATGTTTCAGTGGGGACAGAAGGAGTTTACTCTCCTGCTAACCATTATTTTTGCAGGGATCAACGGCAGTGGGTTCCACTGTACAATACATTGTTTTTCTTACAATACTGTTTTATATAATAGCCTTATAAAGCCAAGTTTGTGCACCAGTTAGAGACAAAATCTTTAATAATATGCTGGACATCAATTGATTATGGTCATGCACAGATGTGACCACATACACTATTGTCACAGTTGTGCCAAACAGACTTTCTCAATGTGCCTTGTCCTGTGTGCCGAGGGGTATGGGTCGTTGGGTCGGCATAACTTAGGTCGACAGTAATTAGGTCGACCTCTATTGGTCGACAGGGTTGCTAGGTCAACATGTACTAGGTCAACAGGTCGACGTGATTTTTTTAAACTTTTTTTGTGTCGTTTTCGTCGTAAAGTGATGGGAAACCCCAGTTAGTACACTGTGTCCCCTCGCATTGTTCGCTTTGCTTGCCATGCTCCGGGCAAGGTGCCTTGCTCCGCTGCCCTCGCACAGGTTACTGTTCCCAATTGCAGTCCACATGGATCGTAAAGTATAAAAAAGTTCAAAAATTGATTTAAAAAAAAAAAACCTCATGTTGACCTTTTGAACTGTTGATCTAGTGACCCTGTCAAACCTAATGCATGTCGACCACTAGTGGTCGACCTAATGACCGTGTCCCGTCCCGAGCGTCTTTTTCACACTAAGTTTTATTGTACTTTGCCTGCAATTGTGTACATATTTAAAGGTAATTCCTTTGTGTTTGTAGTTGCAGTCCAGTGTCTCTGGTACAGATTAAGTGCGTCTGCGGTACGAATAAAATGCAAATCTAAAAAGAAAAAAGTCACTGTGCTACACTGCGGCTTTCTGACACAGGGCATTTTACGCCACATGACATATTGAGGCTAGGTGTGTGAGGATTCACCTGTATGCTTAGAATGCAGTACATGATAGCTCAGAGATGTCTATGATACACCTAGTGGTGTACTGGATATGGTCAAGTCTTGCAGTCCAGCAAATGGTATTGTTACTCGAGCTATGCTCTAGATGATTGACAGTTCTTGTAGCCGAACAGAGTTTCCACAGAGTAGGAAAAAAGGATATGCATGACAATAATTTAAATCTCAATGTGAACATGTGATTGGAGAACCACTCTTCTATGTTTACATTCATTCAGTTGTATCACACAGTTTATGCAGCACTTTATCAAATGACAGACAGAATTTGCAAGTGCCACAAAAACTTGCAGTTCCCACCCAATGAGTTTACAATTTATCAATCATGATCGATGTACAGTACTCAAGACAAACATACTGCAGTTCACATGTTTCATGTACAGAGTTTTAAGTTACACTGGTTGAAACTGAGATTATTCAATTTCTTCTGATTTAAGATGTAGTATTTCCGATTGTATTTAAGATATGAGATATATGGATTTAAACTGAGGAATATATGAGAAAAAAGCATTAGAGACCTAGATTGGACTGTATCTGAGCATGTGCAACTAAGAACCCTGTACTAAAATACACCCAACACTTAACTGCAATTAAGAACAAGAAAAGCTTAGATGATTTCTGTACTGCTGCATACTGTGTAAAAATGACATACAGTGCTATCAAATATTATACATTCCTTTTATCATGATAATCTATTTCACGGTACTTTTTTCTTTGATGCTCCCTCAAATTATCAGCAATGGGGAGTATTCAATTCTGGTGGAAAGATGGCACTTCCCGCCGATAATTGGAACTTTCCAACACTTCAGTATTCTATTGAAGTGTCATTCTTTGGCCTTTCGGAAATTCCGACAAGTCGAAAAACATATGGATGAGCGGAATCACTGCTCATCCATGTGTTTTTGACTCCACCGCTGTCGAAAATGGGCAGTTTTCGAACATTAATTTTTGCCCATGAGAGAGAGACGAAATGAATTGGAGGGTAAACGGGCAGAAAAGGCCCGCTACTGAATACTGAAGTGTTGAATCCTCTCCATCGGAGAGGAATCGACTTCAATTGAATATGTCCCAGGGTCAGAAAATAAACAAGGAGATAATCCCATTATTGTGACCAGAAATGTGTGCAACAAAAGTTAGTCCATAGGTGTAGTTCCTTCACTGTATGTATGATTGTGCACTGCCTTTTACACTTTTAGGATTATGTCATATTATCTGTTTTAATTGCCAGCAGAACAATAACCTGCTCTTTTTATGCATACAACTCAGTAGTTTGAGTGTCTTACTACTAATAGTTGATAGTTCTGTAGTTCAGGGAGTGTGGGGTTGAAGTCAGCTTACTATAAAGGAAAAAAACAGCGCTCATAGTACGAATACACAGTTTTATAAAGAATTATTAATAATTCAACAATAACATACAGTTTGTATAAAAACCAACAAAAAACCTTTTGATAAAACAGCCTGGAGCTGTGAAGCGCGTCAGTAGCTTTTATTGAGACTGCAGCAGACCTTTTGTCCCACCTGTAAGGAGCACTTTGGAGCTAACGGATACTCTCACTATCGGCTACCACAGAGACTATACACTTACCAACTGCGGACTAGAAACACCATCTTTATTGCATAGAGTCCTGTTGCTAACGAGGAGCCATCGCTATAGAACCGCAAAATTGTGGCTATACTAAATATGCCAGCAGCATACCTGGGACCCTAATAATAGTGCATGGAATCCTATTGCCAACAAGGAGCGACTGCCATATGACCCGACATTTGGAATCCAAATACTGGTAATAGCCTCCATTATTGAATGCTTTAGAAATAAGCCAAATTATATGATGATTTATCCACTACAAGTGTATGGGACATAATATTGACTATTCAGTCTCAAATTTTTAACACCCCCATATATGTTTTTTTTGTTGGTTTATATAGGGGGGGGGGGGGGGGGTCTTTATAAAACATGTTTTTTTTTTTAAATTCTAAAATGGTGTGTGGGTGGGGGGGTACTATTATAAGAATTTAAGACTGCTGTGGGTTCTATTTCCAGTTTGTTACAGCTGCGTTGTGCGGCTCTCTACGTCCGGGCGTCGGTAGCCGGTAGACTGATCTTACCCAGTCCTAGCATTTGTTATATCCTTTAACCATTGTGTATATTCCCTCAAAAAAATCATCAGGCCTAAGTGAGGATATAACAGACTAGCAGTGAAAGTTAATGTTAATCCTTTTTATCAATTTCCATGTAATGCAGTGCACATGTGTTGAAATTTGTTAAATGCAGTTAATTTCCTAATAAAAAGCTTTCAAACAAAAAACACTTTCTGCCTGGAGTAGTTTAGCTTGTCCTAAAGACAATTTAACTATTGTTAACACTCTGCACACGACTTTGCATCTTAGTGTGTTTCATACATACTGTAAGTGGAGTTATATGAGGACAGTCTTTGCAGTCTATGAGTTGCGAGATGACAGCCGAAGTCGGACATCTTTCTATAAAGGGGCAATCGCTTACAAGGCATGGTCTTGCCTTGCAAGTTATTTCCCCTTTAAAAAATAATGTCCCGCATGACCGCCGAACTCGGACGTCTTTACATCCAGCCCAAAAATTGATCATAAATAGGATTATTTATATGCAATTGCTATAGTTTTAATATGTAATTTTTTTTGTTTTATGAATAAAACTGATTTTATTGATATTTATTGTTTGATTGACAATTTAAAATATTGATTTTCCCCCTTTAGTGGGGTTACTCACATGCCAACATGCCATCTTGTTTGTTTCTTAAGAGAATGATAAAAAGTAATATACTTAAAACCCTTATGTACTGTTCTGGTCTATTTGACCCGAAATGTAATTTGTTTCGGTATCTGTTCGTTATTTATGTAATTACGATTTCCATATGTTATGACATTTATTTTTTTGGCAAATAGTTGTTGATGATTTTATTTATTATTATTTTTATTTTTTTTACACTTATGAGTAGTTAGTACTAATGTACTGTTCAGATCAATATGACACGATTAGGGAAGTCAATCCCGGACCATTTTTTTCAATCATGGGTATTGGGATTGAAAAATGGCCAATCCCAGCATTGGTTTTTAACTATGTTGCCGCTCCGCCCCCCAGCACACATAAATAACCGTATACCGCGGGTGGGAAACTCTACATTATTTCCTCCAACAGCAGCTGACGGCGCAGCTTGACCTAACGCTGCGCCGGGGGAGCTGGAAGGAGGAAGCCTGGCAGCATCTGTGCGTCCTGTGGACGCTCAACACTGATCCATCAATCCCCGGGATTGGATTTTCCAATGCCAGTATTGTATCCCTGACGTTTTGGCCCTAAATCCTGGGATCCCGCCGATCCCAGGATTTGCCTTCCTAGACATGATGTGAATATTATACTAGTAAAGTACCATAAATGTTTAGAAGTACATTCATTTAAAATAAAAATTCTGAATATTATAAACACAGTGTCAGTTCATTGATTTACATTTGGATTATGTCATCTTTTCACGTTTTCACACGCAATGGCGATGACATTGTAAATGAAACATTCGCTATAACTCCATATGTTTTTTTTTTTTTAATGAACAAAATGGGAACTTTATCATACTTGACATCCCTTGTTTGAATCATCGGTATCCTCGATATCCCTTGTTTGAATATTAATGAAAAGCATAATTTTATGATACGGGTCATATTCACCCGAACAGTACATGAGTATAGTAGAGCAGAGCAGCAGGGTTAAGTGAGAATTAATTTGATCCCCTTGGATCAAAAGGAAATAAGGCAAATGGGCAGGCAGTGCAACCAGAGTGTAAAGTTAGATGAAACGTGTGGCAAATTGTTTAAGGGCATAAATCTCTATAGAAAACAACCTGGGGAAGGTCCATATGAAAGAAGAGATGTGCAAGCAGTAACACTGAAAGTTGCTTTGGGGGTGAGGAGTAGAGATAGAGTAGGTAGATTCCTATATATTTATATTTAGGTAGACTCCTATATGTTTATATTTACTAAGGTGCGAGTTTAGAGCAGTGGGATTACCCATACCAACAATCAAATTTTGGCTATTATCTTCTAGAAAGTGCTAATTAAGTAAGTAGCAACTGATTGGCTGCTGTGGACAACATATCTACTTCTATGAACTCACACTTTATTAAATACATTCCCAAGAGTCAAGGTCCAATGATATTGAGTGGCGTCAGTGTTGGGAAAAAGATGTATGTCTGTTTTCGGGAAGAAGAAGAAGAGAGGGAAAGATGAGGACAGTAGAGGGCAGAGGAAAAAAAAGGGGAAACAGCAGCAATATGACAGCAGTGCAATAACCTGGAAAGACAAAAGTTAACACACAAACTAGAGTCCTATAGGAACATATGTATTGTATTAATTGTTAACAATAAGTACATCCCCCTATGTTTTTTTTATTTATTCTTTATTTTTTAAAGCACATGCTGGTTTCACTTATCTTTTCCCAGCCTCTATCTTCAACTAACATAATTTACCTCCAAACCTCTTCTTCAGTGGCTTTTGTACATTCACCTGTAGTATCATTTTTATTGTTTTCTTCCTGACTCTCTTCCAGGGACTCTGAACCAAATCCCCATAGTTTTACCTTAAAATAGAAATTTCTCTTACATCCTAGGGGATACTGGGAATCCATTTAGTACCATGGGGTATAGGCGGATCCACTAGGAGCCTTGGACACTTTAAGAATTTGATAGTGTGTGCTGATTCCTCCCTCTCTGCCCCTCCCCTACTAGACTCCATTTAGAAAATGTGCTCGGAGTAGACGGTCACGTCTCTGGAAGCTCCTGAAGAGTTTTCTGCATTTATTTTATCTGTTTGTTATTTTCAGGCCTGCTTCGTGGGACTTGGGGGGGACGGCCGAACCTCTTAAAGGGTTAATGGTCCTGTTCCCTGCTGACAGGACACTAGCTCCTGAGGGAACTATTCACAAGCCCCACCATGGTGAGCGTACATTCCCGCAGCACGCCACCATCCCTAACAGAGCCAGAAGAAAGAAGAGTGGTGAGTACTAAGCCGGCATCCCGGTTAGCGGGTCGCCAACATTATGTCGGCATGAGGGTACAGAGACGCACGGCTTCTACATGGGGCGGCTGGGTCTCCAGACTCAGTACACAGTGCAGATGCACAGCTTCTGAGGGGGCGAACTGAGTCTCAGTACACTATATGTATACACAGTACCCAGACTGGCATTACAGACTTAAAAGGGTACTGACTCCATTTTAGGCACAAAATTACCTCAGCCAGTATAAAAAAAAAACGGGAGACTCCAGATTACCTCAGCGGTACCAGGGGGGTCATAGCAGGGGGGAGCGATTATTAGTGTACTGAGTCCCTAATCTAGGTACTTAGTTTGCGACCCAGCAAAGATTGGCATTAGCGGTAAGGGCACCATGTGCTGGCTCCATACTATATCTGTGTCTCTCTGAAGGGCTCTTTGTGGGTTAATTGTGCATTTAACCTTTTCCTGTGTGTGTTGTCACTGTCACAGTATATCAGGCAAAAAGTGTGTTTCATGTAAGGCACAGTGTTCCTCTTCTCCAGGGGGTTCACTACTGTGTATTCAGTGTAGTGTACCTTTCCAGGCTAGCTGGGTAGAGCCATCATGGCTGGGCTCCATTAAGGGAATGATTTCCAATATTTCTACTAAATTGTCCCGCCTTGAGAAAGAGACTCAATACTTAATACAATCGATGACTGACTTTATGAAAAAAGACTCAGTACCCAAACCAGTGTCTCAGTCCCCTGCCATTTTTCCACAAAAACATACTTTGGCCCATATCCTGCAGTCTGCCTCTGATGATGAAGGGTCAGACATGGAGGAGGGGGAGGTGGACGCAGAGGAGGGGGGAGGCTAATCTGTCACAGGAAATAGAGGCTCTCATAGATGCTATCAGAGAAGTTCTGCATATCACTGATAAGGTGACAGAGGAGAGTGAGGAATCTTATTTTAATAGAAAAAATAAATCATCAGCCACTTTTCCTGTGTCAAAGGAACTATATACCCTGTTTGAAGAACCGTGGGTTAATCCTGATAGGAATTTTCAAATCCCTAAAAGGTTGCTATCATCTTTTCCTCTTGAGTATAGGAAAAAATGGGAAAATCCACCTATAGTGGATGCATCAGTATCCAGGCTGTCACGAAAAATTGTATTACCTGTCCCGGGTGCAGCCTCCTTGAAAGACACAGCTGATCGTAGAATTGAAACCACACTCAAATCCTTGTATACAGCTGCTGGGGTGGCCCAGAGACTTACTATAGCATGTTTGGGAATTACTAAAGCCATTGCCAAATGGTCGGGTAACCTAATTGAGGGGTTAGATACCTTGCCTCAAGGTGAGATTATTTTACTCCTGCAACATATACAGTACTCTGCGAACTCTATGGTGGAAGCCATAAAAGAAATAGGCTTGCTTAATGCCCGCACTACGGCTATGGCAGTGTCAGCACGCAGAGCCTTATGTCTACTCCAGTGGACGGCTGACGCGGAGTCCAGGAAAGGCGTGGAAGGCCTACCCTTCACAGGAGAGGCCTTATTTGGAGATGAACTAGACAAATGGATCTCTGGAGTTCCATGAGCTCCCACCTCACAGATTCTCACAGAGGTTGTTTAGCAGTCACTTAGGGGGTGCAATTTCAAGAATGATGGTCAAATCGGGAAGTCGTCCTTCCAATTAAAATCCTGGAACTCAGGGCAATCTACTACGCCCTTCTGCAGGCCTCATCTCTAGTTCGGAATCAGGCCATTCAAGTCCAATCAGACATAACCAGTCGGACATAACCGTACATAAACCTACAGGGCGTAAAGTGACAATGCTAAATTCCTTTGTCGTATAAACAACCCTTATGAAGCTAAGAACACTGTACGCGGTTTATTTAAGAAATACCGTAATGATACGCTATTTGCGTAACGATCGCTCAGCCGTAGGCGAGACGCTCAAGCGTCACGTTCGCTCACGGCCCAGTGATCACAGGACACGTTATTGGTTATGTCTAGGGGAAAGATTCGCTGTAACGTAGCGTACGCTAGAGACCACGAGGAGGTCACCAGCGATGCAGACGCTCACAACACTATACCTTTATGTTAAACCTTATACCGATGAAACACACAGAATACCTTAATGTGAGTACAGGGTGTAAATGCAACCTTGTGTAACCTGACTAACTACTAAGCTGATTGAGCGTCACCGACGCTCAAGTGAACACTTATCACTATAGGAAATACACAGATACTGGTTTAGGTTTCCAAGGCCTATTAACTGTATTATGTCTAATATACTTGTAAAAGGGGATAACAGTACATATGATACACTACAATATAACAGAGACTTCCTAACCACAGAACTAAACAATAAATACAAAAAGACAATACTACACTGACCTAAATGCAATACGATACAATACTGTAATACTATAAAGTATTTAAGAGAAAAAGAGGAGAGAGAGAGAGAGAGAGAGAGATTGGCTCGCAGAAAGACAATGATTATGGAGAGAACTTACGCACAAAAGGGTATGATCGCCAGCGCCTCGATATCCAGCTCCCGATTATCAGCAGATAACCGTTGATGAGAGAGTGAGAGCTGGATGTGGTCGGCCTGCCTATTTATGCTCCACACACAATGCAATCTCCTGGTCCTACAATCCCATTGTCCATTGGCCGAAGGAATTCGGCCCTGCATCATAACAAAAGGTCATAGGGTGATTCATACAGGTGGGCTGTGACGATTTCCAACAGCTCAGGTGGGTGGGAAACTGGGTTTCCCGCCGCATACCTGAGTATGTGCAAATCATAGAAATGGACATAAACTTCTTATGTCCATAACTATTCGCACGAGCGATTAATACGCTCCAAACCAACACCGGAATATTGCTAATTAAATACTCTTCCGATGGGTACCAAACACTGCAGTATGATTCCTGTTAAACCCTTCGTACGATGCAAAGAGGGATTCCTCCGCTCAGGGACATTCTATCTAAACCAAACTTACAGAAACTATTGAGGGGAACATGATCTATAAACTACATTAATTGTGAACTTTTGTAACGAATGAGTCGCACGCTACGATCACATAAACTCTACCGTAAATGCGCATACTGCGCGTGCGAGTGCACGCTATTGCGGGTATGCGCTTCCACGGGAGAGCGTACGCATGCGCAGCACGGACCAGTGTGCGGTGCAAATATGGCAGTGTGCACTAAGACATTTTTCTGACTTTGACAGTCCACCCTTTGGCAGTCAATAATAACTGCCACAAAATATTTAAGGAGAAAAATGTAAGTCAGGGGTTAATTGATTTCCATGGTGGGGTAAGGAAGAAGAGAGGAGTAGGTGTGAAAAGGGTATGACCTAGTGAGAGAGTAGGAGCATGTGTGTATGAGTCCATGTTTGGAGGGTCATGTATCATCGTGCCGTACGTGTGGTAAATCAAGCTTCGAGGTATTGCGAAGTATACATTTGAATTCCTTCTTATCCTGTGGTACAGGTCTGTGGATGGGCTGTCAAACTCTACCGAGCTCATTTCGGCTGTGGTTGTAACACAATGGGGATGCACATTTTAGTTGATGATACATGAATTGGGGGGGTATGTGGTTGCTGCTATCTGTGCCTGTATTCCCTATCGACTATGTGTGTTATTACCTGAGGGTTGCAGAGATGAAGATAAAGAACACTTACGAAAAATGCAATGATATTCTATGTCAGGTTAATGTACGTTCGTCGATTGGGGTCTTGATTGGTGTCGGTTGATTGGAGTCTTCTTCTTTGTGCTTTTGCTCATAAATCGTGAGTAAAGCAAACAACGTCCATGGATTTACAAAAAATGTTGGGCTTGCGTGATTTTAAAGTTCCTAGGGAAACTGGGGTACCCATGGCATTGTCCATCAAAATCTTGTATATCAGGTCGTCTGCTCTTCTTCTTTCCATCTTTCCGTTGTCGGCCCCTTGGCTCATCAAATCCTTCGTCTACGTGGGTCTTTGTACCTCGGAGGAAAACATAGAAATGGGTGAAAGACGGACCGTATACTCATTACATCATTACGTCGTGGTTTCTAGCATTGGGTCATAAATCAAATCCAGGTTAATTACAGTTTCCTCACTCCTTAAGCTCATCACTTTCGTACTTTGCTTGCACCTCATCAAAGCCTGCCCGCATCTAAATATCAATCCAATAGATATAACGACACCCAAAATACATAGGAGAAACTTTCCAACATCCATTATGACTCCTTGAGCCCAGTCTCCTAAACCGGAGAACCAATTTCGCGGGTTCAACCATGACACCCAACCAGTCAGCTCATTACCTACAGCAGCAAGGGTGAGATTGTGTTTTCGACGAAATTCCCACTTCAATTGGAGAATATCGTCCATCTTTTGGTCTATGACCTCTACCGGATCCTCGGTACTATTTGTGATATACGTGCAACACTTTATGCCGTACTGTGTTGCCAAGGTAACACAATATCCGCCTGTTACTGCTGTAAGATAATTAAGAACCATTCTATGCTGAACTAGTTCTGTTTTATAAGCTTGAAGTTCCCTTCCAGTGTATCTAAACGTGTCATCATACATTTCAGTGATATTATCTAACAAATTGGCGAGTGCGGAAATGTATCTATAATTCATCACACCTCGAGCGGTGCGAGTGAAATCTAACGCTACCAGAACCTGAATCCCGGTGGATTCATGGATAAGATCAGAGGCCGGATGCTCTAACCTTTCTGACAGTTGTCTTTTAACAAGGTGCTCGTAGTGAGTGTGAGTATAAGGAGCTTGGGCACCACGGTGTATGTCCTTCATTTTGTCATGTGTAACAGTCATCACTTCAGGCAATACTTTTCCAATATAACACAACCCTTCAGAGTTTGGGGCAAGCCACTTGTACGCCTTTCTCCCGCATATGAAATATGCATCATCGGGGAGAACATAAGGGACGGAGAAGGACATGACCATGTTACAAACCTTCCAGGTGAAATCTCCTGACCCTAATTCTTCCATCTGTCTAATGCACGTATCAGTTTGTACGATATGTGCACAGTATCCTGGTGATACCTCTCCAACTCTAGTAATCCTATTTCCTAAGGTATATCGATACCGGAAAGATTTTCCTCTACTGGCTATGTGGCGTACGAGCTCTGTATCTGTAGGCATTCTATCTGCTCTGTGTGAAAAGGTCATGGTAAGGTTGCTCCATGACACTTCCCAATTTCCCGGTTTTCTGGGATTGGAGATGTTAAAACATATGAGGGACCTATCCACATGGTATTGGTGGAGCTTCAAACTAGGAGGGCTGGAGATATTAAACCTCCGGTCCACCGGTCTCCCACCACTTAGCTCAAGTACCTCCCCTAACGTTAAAGGAAATGGTACTAGCCCTGATTTGCTGTGACCCTGAGGTACTTGAGAGCATACCCAACAATCTGTTTGGTTCAACACGTTACCCACTAGAGAGTGATAGTCACTCAATGGATGCCGGTCCATATGGATATTAAAACTGGATTGGCATTACTTTGTTACAGAGCCTACAGATACAACTTTCTTTTTGAACTAACATTCCTTCACAGTTGTTTACAAATAACATGGTTGTTAGATCGTGCCCGGTACTCGCCTTTGCTTGGTGATTGGGTTGCTATTGGAAATTTACACCTCCGTCTCAGTCATCAGGACCTTTCTGGATCCTTTCTCGACCTCACTGGTACTCTCACCGAAACAGACTGCTCTGGTCAACATCATGGTTAACGGGAAAAATCCATATCACAGTCTCTTGGGGCAAGTCCATCTTACAGGAGGAGAAAAGAAGAAATTTGTAAATGGGGTATAAGAAAATCAGTTTGAGGGGGAGAGAACTCGTTACGATAATAAGTTCTCTCGTCTTGTTGTTCTTCTTGTTCTGCTGTCCTCTCAAAGGTGTTGTCTCTCAGTCTTCAAAAACGATCATTCTGGTGATGCAATATTCCTTCCTAACCGACGATCTTTCTGTAAGGAGCAAAAATCTGGCATTATCATTGGTCCAACTGAGGGGTGACATACCATCTTTAAATCATGGAAACATGAGTGAGGAGAGAGAGAAAATAAAAAAAACAAAAGAGATAGAGAACAATTCATGTGCATATATACATCACATAACTCGACAATAACCATCAATAAGAAAAGAGAAACAAAGCATTTTTAAACATTGTAAGAAAACATTGTTAGTATTAGAAAAACATTGTCAGACTTATTAGGCTGTCGTATCTACGTGTCTAATGGTCTCCTTGAGCAGTCCCTCCCCACCAGCACTTGCATTATTCCACTGTCTGTATCTGGCCAGAATACATTGTGGTGGATAGGTCATGCTGGGGTTTGGTAGACTTCTGCAAGGACCAAGCGAATATGCAATGTTTGAATTCTTACCAATAATCGTCAGAGATGGGGATAGAGAGTGAGAAAAGAGAAAAACATTTTTCACAAATACATTTACAACGTTTAACCTGGTCATTCCCGTGTCTTCAGTGAATGACCTCCCACTTCATTAACCGTTACCTCAGGCTTGCCTCCGTTCCTAACAATCACCTTTCCTGCCTATGTGATTCTTGATTATAATGGTGTGTGTTGTAATTTTGCTCATTTCTTGGTCTAGGGGGTCTAACTTTATGTGGGCTGTTGCAGTTGTGGGCATAATGCCCTTCTCTCCTACAATGGTAACAAATCCTGGGCTTCCTCCAAGTGTCAGTGAAATGGGGTCTTGGCTGATTTGATGCCTCCTCAAACGCTCGGATGCTCATCATCATCAATCGTTTCCCCTGTGCTTCCCTGGTTCCTTGGTTTTTATGATTATGGTGTTGTCTTTCTCGTGATCTACAATCTCTTGCAATGTGTCCCTTTCTATGACAATGGTAACAGACTACCATATCTGGATTTCTCGCAGGGGTGTGGGGCTTTTGTTGGGGTGGTCTTGTGGTTTGGGCCTGTATTTTTGCTGCCATTAACTTATCTCTTTGTGACTCTCTGTATCTGGTGATATTCTGATCCTGATTGATGACGGCCTCTCTTAGTGCAGTCACCGAGATATCTCTCCAGTTTGGGTTGGTGGTCTGTACCCTTGTTTTTAATTCATCTTTTAAACCATTCATTAATACCTTAACCGCTATTCTTCTATGTTGTGCATTTGTCTTGATGTCCGTGATCCCAGTGTTTCCAGCCATTATTTGCAGTGCTCGATTGAAATAATTAGAAACATTTTCCCTTTCGTTTTGTCTTATGGAGAAAATTTCATTCCACTTGACAGCAGCTGGGAAATATATTCCTAACTGTCGGTTAATCTGCCTAATACATTCCTGATTGTGTTCCTCCGTACAAGGTACCTCTGTGTTTAATTTACAATCAGCAATGAACTTTTCAGGGTCAACCCTGGAGGGCAAACATGCCCTCAGCACTGTCCGCCACTCTTTGTTGGTGGGTTCTGTGGCGTTTCCTAGTTCTTTTATAAACCTTTGACATTTGGCTAGATTTTTCCTAGGATCAGGAAATTCAGACACAATTGATCTCAATTCGGTCCGGGACAAGAGACAGCGCATTGCACTGTCCTTGACGGGAATGATTCCCTGATCGTCAGTCTTCCCATTGGGGACTGAGATCACCCTGGCCAGATTGAGCTCAGTTCCATCATCTTGTGTTGGCCTTACAATATGGGGTACATCTGTTTGTGCGTGATATGAAACATTGTACGTACCTGTGGACACGACCTCACCTGACCCTCCGTTAGGGGGTTCGATTATTGCCTTTACCCATTTGGTCGTGTCCACCTGGATGGCTTCTGTGATGGTTGTTGGAAGAGGTGCTGACATCGTTCTGGGCTCACTGTCTTGTTTGTATTCCTGAGGGAGGTTTGACATGGGGTGCAACTGGCACAGGTTAATAGTTGTACATTCAACAGTATTACAATAATCATTGTTACATTTATTACACTTATTCTTATAATCTATATTACAGTTGCTAAGAGCGTTTTTATTGTTCCACCCTTGTGCTTTTCTCTCCGCAATCAACTCCTCTCCCGATGCCATGTCTCTCCTCTCAAGATAAGAGTCAGAAAAGTCAATAGACTCTCTTTGTAATTCACTTTCCTGTTGCCATAACTGTAAATATTCATAATGTTTATTTTGTCTCTTCGTTAGTTCAACGAGACTTATCCTCCTCCTTAAATTTTGTAACACCTCTGGACTGAAGCTACCTATTCTTGGGAACTTGTCCCTGTCTTGTACAGTCATTCTCTCCCATTCATCACAAAAAACTTCAGCGTGATTTCCATATTTCTTACACATCACATATCGTGCCGACCCGATGGATCGGTTCTCTGAATCAACCTGAACCTGGGTTGATCGCCCCCTACCTGAACAAATGGCCCCCATAATCTGCAGGCGTTGCTTATTCCTCCTTGAATATCAAGGCTTTCAGCGCACCCTTACAAACAAACCAAGATGTCCTTGGGCAGGCCGGCGGTGGTGGTTTATCAAGTACCCCACTTACTTCTCGCCCACGTTGGCCTATGCCGCAATCACTGTAAACCAGAGCTGTGGTACCCAACCCAGGGCCCCTGTGAACCTTTAGTTTACTGGAACATATGAGGGTTACCCGCAGGACACTTACTCTTTCCAGTAAAGTTGGGGTTGTTAGATAGTTCCTGAGTGACCAGCGAACTTCCCTTCCAAAAATAAAAAATTACACAAATCACGTCAGAATGTACAGATAGCGTTTGTGACCACTTTACTCTAATGGTATTAGGTCAGATTACTAACTACTGCACACAATAACGTGCGGTCCAATCGTTCAGTATACGAGCACTACTTGTCATGTACTGAAAGATCAATGGAATCGATGTTTCCGGCTGCGATTCCTTCAACCAGAGCTTGTATGGCCTATATGGGTTCTGCACCAACACCCCAGGCGTTGTGCCACTGGACTTTTATAGCGGACCTTTTTACCTTATGACCTCCTGGTCTGTTACCTTTACCTTATGGTCCGCTATACTCTAATGCTCAAATATTATTTAACCAGAGATGCCTCCCTGGCCACCGTATATGTCACTTACACGTATGTTCCTTAACGAGTACCCGACTTTCCTTTTGGTTCCACCTTAAAGTTATATAAACTTTTGTATACAAAACACACTCACTCAACACAAGTACACTTTTGTTTCTATATCTATTTCTGCGCAGAAATTGTCTTCAGGCCAAGAGTGTTACCAATTAGGAGCAGGATCTGTTAAACTAAATTTTAGATTTTCCAAAAATAGATTTGCGTTATTTACCGCGTCGCGTTATCTACCGCTGTGCGTTACTTATCGCTTTTGCGCTAATTATCGCTTTGCGCTAATTATCGCTTTGCGCTAATTCAACTTTTCGTGACTTGGGCTACGTGGGCGTAACCAGACGCTACGTTGCGTAGTGTACGCTGCGTGCGTCTGCCTTTTGGATTGCGTACGCTAGTCTTTGTTAGCGACACGTGTACGCAATGCAAAGGATCCACCGTAACACAATATATTTATTTATCAATGTAGATGATCCCTGATCATCTACCGCAATCCACACTGACTGCCTTGTTTTCCAGACAACCCGTGTGTTGTTCTATACTTTAACTATTACCTCTACTATTAAATAACAGCAAATCTCCTTTTAGCCCTTTCTATCAACTATAAAATTTGGCAAACAGGAATAGTGATATACGAAAAAATGAAATAGAAATGCAGATATATGCGTGCGTACGCAAGACAAAAGAAAAATAAACAGTTTTAAAAGACACAAGCGTTTTGTTCTTACTTCCGGTTACCGGATTCCTTCAGCACTCTTTACCTAAGCGAAGCAGACGCTTATCCCGTCAGCAACTGCGAGACAACCTCCCACCCTTTTGCTGGGGGATAATGTCTGCTGGTCTACCTAGTGCAGATGTGAAAAGGACCGGACGAGCCCGCAATTGACAATGCTAAATTCCTTTGTCGTATAAACAACCCTTATGAAGCTAAGAACACTGTACGCTGTTTATTTAAGAAATACCGTAATGATACGCTATTTGCGTAACGATCGCTCAGCCGTAGGCGAGACGCTCAAGCGTCACGTTCGCTCACGGCCCAGTGATCACAGGACACGTTATTGGTTATGTCTAGGGGAAAGATTCGCTGTAACGTAGCGTACGCTAGAGACCACGAGGAGGTCACCAGCGATGCAGACGCTCACAACACTATACCTTTATGTTAAACCTTATACCGATGAAACACACAGAATACCTTAATGTGAGTACAGGGTGTAAATGCAACCTTGTGTAACCTGACTAACTACTAAGCTGATTGAGCGTCACCGACGCTCAAGTGAACACTTATCACTATAGGAAATACACAGATACTGGTTTAGGTTTCCAAGGCCTATTAACTGTATTATGTCTAATATACTTGTAAAAGGGGATAACAGTACATATGATACACTACAATATAACAGAGACTTCCTAACCACAGAACTAAACAATAAATACAAAAAGACAATACTACACTGACCTAAATGCAATACGATACAATACTGTAATACTATAAGGTATTTAAGAGAAAAAGAGGAGAGAGAGAGATAGAGAGAGAGAGAGAGAGAGATTGGCTCGCAGAAAGACAATGATTATGGAGAGAACTTACGCACAAAAGGGTATGATCGCCAGCGCCTCGATATCCAGCTCCCGATTATCAGCAGATAACCGTTGATGAGAGAGTGAGAGCTGGATGTGGTCGGCCTGCCTATTTATGCTCCACACACAATGCAATCTCCTGGTCCTACAATCCCATTGTCCATTGGCCGAAGGAATTCGGCCCTGCATCATAACAAAAGGTCATAGGGTGATTCATACAGGTGGGCTGTGACGATTTCCAACAGCTCAGGTGGGTGGGAAACTGGGTTTCCCGCCGCATACCTGAGTATGTGCAAATCATAGAAATGGACATAAACTTCTTATGTCCATAACTATTCGCACGAGCGATTAATACGCTCCAAACCAACACCGGAATATTGCTAATTAAATACTCTTCCGATGGGTACCAAACACTGCAGTATGATTCCTGTTAAACCCTTCGTACGATGCAAAGAGGGATTCCTCCGCTCAGGGACATTCTATCTAAACCAAACTTACAGAAACTATTGAGGGGAACATGATCTATAAACTACATTAATTGTGAACTTTTGTAACGAATGAGTCGCACGCTACGATCACATAAACTCTACCGTAAATGCGCATACTGCGCGTGCGAGTGCACGCTATTGCGGGTATGCGCTTCCACGGGAGAGCGTACGCATGCGCAGCACGGACCAGTGTGCGGTGCAAATATGGCAGTGTGCACTAAGACATTTTTCTGACTTTGACAAAAGAAAAGCAGAGCAGCAGTGTCAGAGGTGTCAAAAATACTCCTCTGGGCGGAAAAACACGCTGTAGCATTGTTGGCGGATTTCATTCCATGAGTAGACAACTGGGAAGCAAACTTCCTCAACAGACATGACCTGCAACCGGGGGAGTGGGGCCTCCACCCGGAGGTGTTTCGGTGGTTGACACGTCACTGGGGATATCCACAGATATGGCCTCTCGACTCAACAAGAAGCTCAAGCGGTATTATTCCAGGTTGAGGGACCCACAAGCAGTGGCAGTAGACGCTCTGACAAGTCCGTGGGTCTACCAGCTGGTGTACGTGTTTCCTCCACTTCCCAAGAATTCTAAAGAGAATAAAAAGGGAAAAGGTTCAAGCAATACTCATTGCTCCGGACCGGCCATGAAGGGCCTGGTACGCGGATGTTCTCGAGATGCTGATCGAAGATCTGTGGCCTCCACCTCTACGCGAGGATCTTCCTCTGCAGGGCCCGTTCGTCTATAAGGACTTACCGGGGCTACGTTTAACGCCATGGAAGTTGAACGGCTGATTCTAGCCAGGAGAGGGATTCCTGACAAGGTCATCCCGACTATGATTCAAGCCAGGAAGGGAGTAATGTCTAAACATTACCACCGTATATGGAAGAAGTATGTCTCTTGGTATGAAACCAGACAATATTCTGCGGTGGAGTTTCATGTGGGACACGTCCTGCTTTTTGTGCAGTCGGGAGTGGATGTGGGCCTACATCTAGGCTCCATTAAAGTCCACATTTTGTACTTTTCTATTTGCTTTCAGAAAGAATTGGCTTCTCTCCCTGAGGTCCAGACGTTCTTGAAGGGTGTTTTGCACATCCATCCTCTATTTGTGCCTCCCACGGCACCCTGGGATCTCAATTTAGTTCTGCACTTCCTACAATTGGACTGGTTTGAACCGTTACAGGAGGTGGATGTAAAGTACCTTACGTGGAAGACTGTCACACTACTGGCCGTGATTTCAGCAAGATGTGTGTCGGAGCTTGGGGCATTGTCTTAGAAGAGCCCCTACTTAATTTTCCATGAGGACAGAGATGAACTCAGGACTCGTCAGCAATTTCTTCCTAAGGTGGTGTCCGCATTTCACATCAACCATCCTATTGTGGTTCCGGTTGTTACGGACACCTCTGCTACTTCAAAGTCTTTGGATGTTGTGAGGGCTCTGAAGATGAACGTATAGAGGACAGCTCGTCACAGGAAATCGGACTCACTGTTTGTTCTTTATGATCCCAATAAAATTGGGTGTCCTGCTTCAAAGCAGTCAGTTGCTCACTGGATCAGGCACACTATCCAGCATGCTTATTTCACGGCAGGATTGCCGGTTCCAAAATCTGTACAGGCCCACTCTACTAGGTCGGTGGGTTCTTCTTGGGCGGCTGCCCGGGGTGTCTCTGCTTTGCAGCTCTGCTGAGCAGCTACTTGGTCAGTACGAACACGTTTGCGAAGTAATACAAGTTTGATACTTTGGCTTCTGAGGACCTTCAGTTTGGTCAATTAGTTCTGCAGGAACCTCAGCACTCTCCGACCCAGTTTGGGAGCTTTGGTACTTCCCCATGGTACGAAATGGATTCCCAGTATCCCCTAGGACGTAAGAGAAAATAGGATTTTAATTACCTACCGGTAAATCCTTTTCTCGTAGTCCGTAGGGGATACTGGGCGCCCGTCCTGTGCTTCGTTCTACCTGCACTGTTTCTTAGGTTTTTTTTTTAATTAAACTGTTTTTGTTTTCTTATTTTCATAAGGTAAAGAGTTACATACAGTGGTGAGTTAAAAAATAATAATACAGGAAATGCAGAAATACATACAGCCCCACAATCCAAGAATTGCGGGTATCACAGTACCCTGCAGCTTGTGTCAAATATTTCCGCAAATCCTGTACTCGTACACTATAAGCTAATATCAACCACTAATAAACATTAGTAAATGATAAAGAGAAATACAAGAAGGGGGAGGGGGAGACAAGACAAGTCACTCCGTAGTCGCGTGGAGTACATACAGTACATACAATCTATGAACTCATCAACCTCAGAACATCAAGGTGCATACGTATATCAATTAGCATCTACACGTTTATAAAGAATCCAAGAGGTATTTTCAAAGAGCCTTTCAATATGGCGCTGCTTAGCAATGTCTAAACTGTCAATGTAATGTATTTCGAATAAAAGCGAGCAGCACCCCTCTCAATGTCTGGCAAGGTGGCTTGGCGTTCAAAATAGAGAACCCGTAAAAGCACATTTTTTAGTTCCCCTAAAGAGGGAGACAACTTTTTCGACCAATGATTCAAAATGACTTTGTTAGCCACTGTGAGAATGGGCGTGACTCGCCTCCTATCAGGGCCAAGAGGCCAGCCCTCAAAACAATTACATAAACAGGCTATGGGGTCTCTGGCAACCCCCAATGAGAGAGTTTGATTAATGAAAATAACTTTGTTCCAAAACGTAGCAATTTTCCTACTTGACCAAAAGCAATGAAAAAAGGATGCCCTTGACACACAGCATTTTAAGCACTCACTAGTCCAATTCGTGATCATATGTGTTCTTTGGGCTGGAGCTATATAAGCCCTATGTAGTAACTTAAAATACACTTCCTGAAGCTGAGCCGAGTGTAAATATTTAAATGTAAACTGACAGGATTTCAGTAGGATTGACTGTGCCGGGAAGCCCGGTATGTCCCCCTCCCAATTAGAAACTGTACGGTTCCACAGCTTTTCCGTCTGCACCACCCGTATATGATCATAATAGTTTGATAATCGATAGGTAGAGGCATTCGTGAGAGTGATGAGGGTGTCTATCGGATCCGGTATGTCTGGTGAGGACATAGGGGCGGCCATAGTAGTGACAAAATGTCGGGCTTCCAGGTACATATAAAAATTGGAATTTGATATACCATATATGGACTTCAATTCCTCAAAGGGCAGCGTATGCCTTCCACCAGGGTCAAATATGTCTCTGATAGACTAAATTCCCCGTTCCCACCACTGCTTAAAAATAGCATTTTCCAGCCCAGGACTGAAGCAAGGGTTCCCCCAGAAAGTTGTGTAACAGGAGGAGGTTGGGTGTCTATGTAATTTAGAATTGGAATAGTGCCAGGCTCCATGAGTATCAGAAATAATAATATTTGTCCTGAGTGGTGCCGGCAGTTTGTTTGTTTGTTTGTTTGTTTGTTTGTTTGTTTGGGGTGTGAAGGAGAGCGCTGGGGGAAAAGGGGACAAAAAGTTCCTCCTCCAATATGTAATTGGTAAAACAGGAACGCTGCCATAACCAGTCTGTAACATAACAGAACATCACTGCTCTACTGAACACTTCCAAGTCTGGATTCCCCAGCCCCCCCCCCCCCCCCCCCCCCCTTCTGCCCGTGGCAACTGAAGTTTAGCATAAGAAATCTTAGGTTTCCTCCCTCCCCATAGAAATTTAGAGAACTTGGAATTTACAGACTTAGTCCTTTTTTGTGAGGCATAATGGCAGCATCTGCAGAATATTTGAGTGCTTCGGGAACACCACACTTTTAAGGACAGTGGCCCTACCCAGCAAAGACAAAGGCAATTTTACCCACCCGTTTATGAGGTCACGGACAACCGTCAGGACCGGCGCAACATTAACTGCATACAACAGTTCCAGTGACGTGGGAATCATTATCCCCAAATGCTTAAGAGCCTTCTGGGTCCTAGGAAACTGGGATTAAACAGGGTGAACATTAAAAGAAAATGCATCTCCCGATAGAGGCATTAGTTCTGATTTGGAAAGATTAACTTTGTAACCCGCAAAAGACCCAAAGCTGTCAATGATGGAAACTATAGGTCCTATTGATCTGCTGGGGTCAGCGATAAATAGCAACATCATCAAAGTAGTGGAGATGGGGGCACCCCTGGCGGGTGCCTCTCTGAATGTAAAAGTGGGAAGAAATATAGCCATTTCCTAATACCTGTGTGGCAGGGTCCTTGTATAAGCGGGCCAACACATCTACAAAGGCAGACGGAGGCCCAAACCTATGTATTATATCGAATAGATGGTCCCAAGTCACCATATTTAATGCCTTTTCGGCATCAAGTGATAGGATAACATTGGTGTCCGTATCTGAGGAAGACTGTAACCCCTGCATTACTGTTAAGACTTTTCTGATATTGACAACCGCCTGACGTCCCCAAATGAATCCCGACTGATCTGGGTGAACAATAGAGGGCAAAATAAGTTTCATCCTGTCAGCTAATATATTTGTAAATAACTTATAGTCCGCATTGAGCAGGGAAATGGGCCTATAAGATTCCGGCAGTTCCGGATCCCTACCCGGCTTTGGCAACACCCTAAGGAACGCAGAGTTAAAGAAACTAGGCAGGGCCTGACCTGAGAGCAATTCATTAAAAAATACCTGCAATGTGTCCCGGATGGGTGGTCTTCATTATGCCGACTGACGGGATCCCGGCGCACAGTATACCAGCTCCGGAATCCCGACAGCGGGCATACCGACACTTATTCTCCCTCGTGGGGGTCCACAACCCCCCTGGAGGGAGAATAAAATAGAGTGGTGCGCGTAGCGCGGCGAGTGCAGCGAGCCCGCAATGGACTCATTTGCGCTCGCCACACTGTCGGTAAGCCGGCGGTCGGGCTCCCGGCGCCGGTATGCTGGTCGTCGGGAGCCCGACCGCCGGCATACCATACTGAACCTGTCCCGGATATGGGGTAATAGGATTTTGTAATAATCATTGGAGAGGCCGTCCGGTCCCGGCGCCTTTCCAGTTTTCAGTGCCTTAATCACCCTCTCCACCGAGATGGGTGCCATAAGGGAAGAGGCCTGGCTGTCGGACATCTGAGGTAAACTTATATTAGCCCAAAAGGACTCTTTATTGGGTAGATTATTAAGAGGCTGAGAATACAATTGGGAGTAAAAAGAACTTAGCACCTCAGTAATCTTGGCATTAGTCCGGACCCTAGTACCGTCACTAGTGCGGAGGGATTTGATTACAGAAGAAGAGTGACACCATTTCAATAAGAAGGACATTAATTTACCCGGTTTATTACCATATCTATAAAAGGAGGCATTCCTATAAAAAGTGTGTTTGGCTTCCAAGTGGTTCAGAATATTATCAAAAATGGCCTTTTTATTATTGTAATCAGCCCTGTTAGGTGGGGTTGAGGATTGCTTAAACCTTTGAAAGGAAGTCATCAAGTTAGCCTGGGCTTCCAAGTATGAGCCATCTAATTGCCTATTCCGTTGTGCACAATAAGACATAATAACCCCTCTCATGACTAGCTTAGATGCCTGCCAGAATGTCGAAGGCTTCTCAAACTCACAAATAGCATTATTACTCTTGTAATCTAGCCATGCTGCTTCCAACATGTTACAAAATTTCAGTGAATTAGCTAGATGTGCCGGGAACCGCCACTGCCTCACTGGGCCCTTATCCACGTGCACCGACAGTTTAATCCAACACAGGGCATGGTCCGAGATGCTGATAGCTTCGATCCTAGCATCCATGACTTTAGGGAACATATGTTCTGACAACAGCAGGTAGTCAATGCGGGAGAGCGTACCATATGCAGCTGATAATCAAGTATAATCCCGTTCTAGCGGATAGCACGCCCTCCACACATCCACCACCCGCAGTCGGCGTGTTAAGTACTGGATACCAACTTTCGGGGTGCTATTACCCCGACCCGAAGCCACATTACTATCTAAAACATGAGACGAAACCACATTGAAATCCCCCCCAACACAATATTAGAATGTGTATGACCATACAATTTGTTCAGCACATCTAGAAAAAAACGCTTTGGGACGGTTATTCGGAGCATATATGTTACATAGCAATAAGCGTGTGTAATCTACTGTAACGTCTACAATAACATACCGACCCTGCGGGTCAACCTGTACAGAATTAACAGTATGAGATAATGACTGTCTAATTAATATGGCCACCCCCCGTGCCTTAGAGGAGTATGAGGCCGAGGCCAACACTGACCACCGAAGTGTGTTAAGTTTGGCTATCTCTAGAGGCAGGAGGTGCGTTTCCTGCAAGAATGCTATATCCATGCGGAGCTTGTTCAGATACAAAAGGATTTTTTTCCTCTTAGCCGGGGAGTTAATACCCCCCACATTCCATGTGCTAATTGTTAGCGAAGACATGCAGCTAATCTAAACAAACCCATTGAAGTAATGATGAGTTCATAAAGGAAGTAATGGTCCAGCCACCGCTGCTCATTCCATCGCGACACCTGAGCAAACATACAGGGGGGGCAAGACACAAATAGGGTAACAACACATAGAAGAAAAAAAATAGACATAACAGGATAAGAGGCAACAACTCGCCTCTACCATCCAAGAAATAAGAAATTCCTGCCATATATAAACCCGTAAGGCTAACTTCAAACATGGCGTGCTTACCCCTAGCACACCCCAGCCAGTAGCGACATTCAAAGAGGTAAATGAGAATCCCAGCTTCCACCCAGCCCAACTAAACAGAATAAATTGAGGCTAAGAAAAGAGGGTGCCTGATACGTATAAACTAGATGAGAATCATTTAGGCAGTTATTCCCCGTTCATGGGTACCATACATATAGCAAGCATATGAGCAGCCCCGGCCGGAACCCCCAGGCCATCCATCAGGTATCGCATGCAACCCCCGGCTCAGGGTCTATGCTGTGGAACGTGGAGAAGTACGAGAAGACGAATGTCCCGATTTCCGTCCTTCAGACAGATATCCAGCTGCGTCCGCTACATTAGAAAAGTCCCGAAAGGCGTCCCCCTCAAAGAGCCGTAAACGTGCAGGGTACAGCAGTGCAAACTTCCTGCCCTCCTGGACCAGGCGAGAGCAAATCTGGGAGAAGTCCCTGCGAGCTCGGGATACTTCTGCAGAGTAATCCTGAAAAAGATGAATGTCACCACCATCCCATGAAAGAGCCCTGTGTCTCCCAGAAGCAGACCAAATAGCTTCTTTGTGAAGAAAGTTTAAACAGCGAAAAATCGCCACACGCGGCCTCGCATTCTGACCCGTCCTGGGCGGTCCTAAGCGGTGGGCCCACTCCACTACCATGTCTGCATATGTGTCTTGGATTTCCAACAACTCTGGGAGGGACACTTGTAAAAAAAAAACGATACAGGTCTGGCCTTTTAAGAGATTCTGTATTCCAGGTCGTCTAATTTATTCATAACTTGGTAATAAGATTTCTGCATAGTGTCAGCATTCGTTTTTAATTCTGCCACATCTTGGAATACTTCCCCCAATCTTTGCTCAGTGGATAATACTCTCTGGGACAGCTGTTTCAGCTGAGACTTAATGTCCTGTGCCACCTGCGTCAGCTTAGCAGCGTGTGCGTCCATGAGGGGCCCCATCGTTACCTGGATTGCTTTCACCACATCATCATACGAAACCGGAGCTGCATGGTCAGGAGAGGCAGGCTGAGATCTGTCATCTAGCGGCTGTGTGCCCTCCAGTGTGTCTGGTGTGGCGTCCATATTGGATTCTGCCCAGCGCCGCTCAGAGCGGGATCTCTGCTGCTTTGCCAGCATGGGAGAGGTGAGGAACTTCTCCATAAGATGGTGGAGACTTTCCCCTCACCTAGGCTGCGGGAACCGCCAGGATTGAAGCCGCTAACGCGGCGCTGCATGCTGTGCTGTCTGGGGTAGCAGCGTAGCTCTCACACCAGGCACCCGATCACATGGGAACCGGAAGCCTGCACTGTTTCTTAGTTAAGTATTCTTGTTGGTTCAGCTGTTGCTGTTACTGGTTTCAAGTTTTGGTTAGCATGGCTTTCCTCTTGTTTTGTGTGTGCTGGTTCGTAATCTTACCACTTTCCTTATCTATTCTTCTCTCAAAGTATGTCTGTCTCCTCGTGCACAGTTTCCTGGACTGAGTCTGGTAGGGGAGGGTCATAGAGGGAGGAGCGAGCACACACTATCAAATTCTTAAAGTGCACAAGGCTCCTAGTGGACCTGTCAATACCCCATGGTACTAAATGGATTCCCAGTATCTCCTACGGACTACGAGAAAAGGATTTACCGGCAGGTAACTAAAATACTAATTTTTTGCACTCTTATCACCTGCTCAGAGATTGTTAAAATAAATTTACGATAAACCCTATGGAGACTTTTTGCCAATATCTTTTTTAGGCTAATTAGATACCGAGTTACAGTACACTAATTGGATACCTCACTATGTTAGCATCATCCACATTTTCCTCTTCTCTCCTTTAATAAATCATGCAGCTACTTTCCTCTCTGATATGTCCGCATGGATCTCCCAATGCTTCCTAAAGTTCAATATATCAAGAATATATATTATCTTCTCTTTTCTCACAGTCAACCCCTTCTTTGAGTTTGTCATCAACACTTGAGCCTGTTGCCTTTGTACTTCTCAACTCTACCTTTGGTTTTACATCTCACAATTGGTTGATATTGACATAGTTGATACATGAAAAGGTTGACATGAATTTTTTAACCTTTTTTTGTGTAATTTTTATTGTAACATGACCGGGAACCCCATTCAGTGCACTGCGTCAAGTTGCATGGCGGGCGTCTGCGGGCAAGGTTACTATTCCCAATTGTAGTCCACGTGGATGGTAAGGTATGAAAAAGTTACTCCTTTTCATGTGTTGACCTGTTCCATTTTGACCACTTTAATGTATTGACCATGTCAATAGTTAACAGTGGTCAACCTATTGATGTTTGACCTACCATCCGAATACCCTGACAGTGGACATCAGTACATCTTTTTCCAGTGTTACCTCCCAACAATTAAATGACCAGAGAAGATGTATATGAATGTGAATGCATATTCATACTCTACATATTAATTTTCCTATACAAATAGAGTATTGCCTTTTGGCTTTAAAAAGCAAATAATGTCTGGTTATACATATACACCGATCTGTACATGGAAAAATAAAGAAGGGAAAGGTCATTTAATTTTTATCTAAAATCACATAATTACTGTATGCTCTAAACAGGAACATTTCCGTATATGTAATTTGTTCCTTGTAGTACACTATGTATTTATGTAAAATAGAAATGATTGCGCTGAAATGTCGTTTTCTGTCCCTGTTTTATCCATTGATGTGCCTCAAGTCTGCATTTGTATTGATATCATTATTTCACGTTCCCTTATTCATTGGGTATCACGTACAGATGAGCACGTAAGTATTTGAGCAAATGCCAGTATGTTTCTAAATGTGAATGTGTTTTTGTCTTGATCTCTGGAACCTCCAGATTGTGAATTTAACCCTGAACAACTGTTTAATTTAGAATCATGCTTCGCAGTTTACCGAAGTGTCAGAATTATTAATGTTGCACATAGTTTAATGGCCTAGTCATTTTCTTATAAAATGTTTGTCTTCTTTGTATTCATATAGGGTAGATTGGGTATGGGACTCAGGGTCGACAGTGTTTAGGTCGACATGAGTTTTTCATGTTTTTTGGTGTCTCCTCGTAAAGTGACCGGGAACCTTAATTAGTGCACCGTGTCCCCTCACTTCGCTCGCCATGCTTCGGGCAAGGTGCCTCGCTCTGCTGCGCTTGGCACAGGTTACCATTCCCAATCATAGTCCACGTGGATCGTAAAGTATGAAAAAGTTTAAAAAAAGAAAAACCACGTGAAAACCTCATGTCAACCTAATAGTCGTGTTGACATATTTCTAGTGTTGACCAATGGGTGTTGACCCAGGATCCGGATACCGGGTAGATTTACTCTTTACTTCAGTTATGCTACTATTGCCCTTTGATTTTACAATGCACTCCTTTACATTGTAAGATTAACCATTGCAACTTTTAGCATTTTGTTAGTGTGTTCTTTCACTATGAGAGCATTTATTATAATGTACAGTATTAGCCTAACTACCTTTTTTGTCTCTTGTATATTGAATGATTTTTATTTTTTTTCCCCACTTGTCGTTTTTAGTTTAGAATACCTTTGGCAGGGGATATAACATCCTAGTCATTATATTCCTACAGTTCAGCAGGGGGAATTTTCTTTTCAGCTAATGAGCGACCCATATCACTAGTTCTAAAGATCTGCTTCATTAAAATTACTGCTTTACAAAAAGATAATGACTTGCAGGTTTGCTGTTAGTGTTTCAAAGGAAATAATTTTTGTCCATTATTTTATCTGTGTGCGCCTTTGTAATATGTCCCAAGTTATGGCCTTTTAAAGATGCATCTGTTCATTACTTGCTATGCAAGTTTTATTAATTGACATTGATTTACCTAAAGCCATTTCTTCGTTAATGCAAAGCTTATTTTCTCTATGGTTAGGAAAGTAACAATAATTACATAAACTATTGCTATGTTAGGTGTGTATACAAAGAGCTGGCCTGCATATCTTATCTTGTATGCACTTGATTTAAAACTGGTACAAAATAATTTTGTATTAACGTACATAATACTATATGAAGTACTATATGACTATTAAATATATGGATGGTTTTAAATATAATTTGTATAAACTATTACTGTATTTTAGTTTAATAATTAGTCGGTCCTGATATCATGTATTAACGCCATATCATATTTCTTTTTTAAATGTTACTGAATTTTTTTAACATTTGTTTTATATTATAAGACTGATTATTTTATGTCCATAAACATATGGTTTATTAGTTTTAGCTTGATCGACAGTTATGCCCAAACAGTAATGCTAACCACTGCCTCTACACTTTTATTCGCTGAGCTATTGTGGCATTTGTGGGTACCCAATTAACCGTGATAACACGATTTCACAATGTTTTATATTGGCAATAACCTGTTATCCAATTAGCCGCAATAAGGGGTATATTCAATTGTTGTCAAAACTTCTGTCTTGTCGGAAAGACGGCAGTTTTCGACTTTTTCAGATCGGAAGGGGTTCCGACCTAATTAATCTCCGACTCTTTTATCCGACAAGTCGGGGAGTTCGACTTGTCGGAAAGCATGTGGATCGGCGGAATAGCTGCCAATCCGTGTGCTTCTGTCGGACATGGGCCAAATCCAACAAGTTTTTTCCCCCATTTCCGACCATCTCAATCCAACTTTAAAAAAAGTTGTATGGAGATAAGGGTGCTGAGAGGAGGAGACGGGGGAGCACAGCGGCTACAGCATCATACACTGCTGCACAGAAACTCATTACTTGACAGACTTTATACACTGCGGGGAGATGACTGCGGAGAGACGAGGGAGAACAGTGGCTACAGCAGCGTAGCCGGAGGATGGAGCACCGCCGTCGCTCACAGCAGCGTCCACCTTGCTCCAGCAAGCGAGGTCCCGGGTGGATGCTGCTGTGAGGTCTAGTGGCAGTGCCCCATCCTCTGGCTACGCTACGCTGCTGTAGTCGCTGCTCTCCCCCCTTCTCTCCGCAGTGTATAAAGTTTCTGTGCAGCTAGCATGGAAGAGAAGTGTATGATGCTGTAGCTGCTGGTATCCCTCTCTCAGCACCTTCATCTCAATCAGACTTTTTTTTAAAGTGTATATCAAAAAAGACAAAAGATAACCCAGCGCAGGCTGATAATATTCAGATATCTGCAGCCTCTAAAGCGGGTATGCTCCTCCCACAAAATGACAAAAAAAGAACTAGAAAAATTCCCTTCCACAAGTGAAAGGAAAATGGAGGCGCTGATATGAGAATATTAATACACACGTCTATGACAACATATATAATTAATAATTTCTTATTTTATTTTAAGCAATAAAAACGATTTATTTATGTTAATACCGGCCGGTAAATATATTGCAATGCTTTACATAATAAGTATACTTCTTAAAACTAAATAATATAAAACAAATGGATATAAAACAAATTCATCCCTAAAAAAGAAGAAAGAAATATTGATCCAAATGTCCTTAAATAATAGACACTTATCAGGGTATTTGGAATCTATTGCACCGATGTGTATGCCCAGTTCAATAGTAATAGTCTCTCTTCCCGTCCGCTGGTAGCAGTTCCTTTTAGTGCGGACCTATCTGGAAGTGGGATATATTCAAATATTGGGCTTTCTTGTGTGCAATAGTGAAACTGGATATTCGTTTGTACAGCAGTCTCTTATTTATTAAGGTGCAGGGGAGGCACAATTTTGCTTGTTTATGCAAGTGGTGGTATTACTTGATAGCGGGAGGGCTGTATGGTAATAATTCCATTTATATGAGGTGTATAATGAAGTGCTCACCTCGTCCTCTCCTCCGGAACATACACCACTTCAAAGCTTGGGTGCCGCCACAGAGAGGAATTATCGGGAGACAGCTGTGACTCCAAGCAGCGTGCAGCCCAAAGTCTGACACCGCAGTTCAGAGGGAGCAGACCAAGGAGCGGCTGTGAGAGAGACCAGCGCTGGAGGCAGCGTCGGCACCCAAGCTTTGAAGTGGTGTATGTTCCGGAGGAGAGGACGAGGTGAGCACTTCATTATACACCTCATATAAATGGAATTATTACCATACAGCCCTCCCGCTATCAAGTAATACCACCACTTGCATAAACAAGCAAAATTGTGCCTCCCCTGCACCTTAATAAATAAGAGACTGCTGTACAAACGAATATCCAGTTTCACTATTGCACACAAGAAAGCCCAATATTTGAATATATCCCACTTCCAGATAGGTCCGCACTAAAAGGAACTGCTACCAGCGGACGGGAAGAGAGACTATTACTATTGAACTGGGCATACACATCGGTGCAATAGATTCCAAATACCCTGATAAGTGTCTATTATTTAAGGACATTTGGATCAATATTTCTTTCTTCTTTTTTAGGGATGAATTTGTTTTATATCCATTTGTTTTATATTATTTAGTTTTAAGAAGTATACTTATTATGTAAAGCATTGCAATATATTTACCGGCCGGTATTAACATAAATAAATCGTTTTTATTGCTTAAAATAAAATAAGAAATTATTAATTATATATGTTGTCATAGACGTGTGTATTAATATTCTCATATCAGCGCCTCCATTTTCCTTTCACTTGTGGAAGGGAATTTTTCTAGTTCTTTTTTTTAAAGTGAACAGATCCTGTCGGATACATTCTGACAAATTAATGTCGGAATGGATGCGACTTTAATTGAATATACCCCTAAGTCTCCATAGGCTTTATCGCAAATTTCTCTTCACCATCTCTGAGCGGAGAATAAGTAGTGCACAATCCCTATTTTAAGTTAAAAATGTTGGGGACCTCCACCCCCACCCAAATGACTAATTAGACATTTTGGAGTTTTTTATTATTTTTAACTGGCCTTTAATGACGTCATTTTTGGTGTCAAAAAAATTTGAAGTAATGGAAATTGGGGTACAAAAATATGGGTCATGTATATTGGGGTGCTTTATGAGTAGGACAAGTTGTTTTAGGCTTAGGTGGGAGTAGTCAGTCCATTTCCACTTATTATTAAAAGTCCCCTAAAATTACCCAATATATACTTGCACCCACTTTAATATACCCTAAATTTAACAAGAACACTTATTTTGCTGGGAGGGAAAAATTATATATATTTTTTTACATTTAAAAAAAAAAAAAATTCATATAACATCCACTTGACCCAATTTATTTACACCAAATAGTTTTTTTATGCCGGCTAGATTTAGCGCGCAACTCCTGTAATCCCCATTTTGGAATAGGATAGGTGCGATAAACAAGAGCGCTCAGGCTGCAGTAAACTGATTTTTCGGGAGATCGGTGTGATACCCTTAGTCGTGATCGCAATATCGCAGCTAATAATTTACCTCCTTCAGTCATTGTAATTGTAAATACAGTAAAAAAAGCACAAAGGCTCAACCAATCCCATTTTTAAAAACACTTCTTTTTTCTTCTTCTTTTTTTTACAGCAATGATTGGCAAAACCAGTCCTTAAGATATGCTAACAAGTAATGAGGTTAATAGGCTCTTCATGCTTAAACACATACAGTTAAATCAAAATACATGAATATACGGTGTACTAAAACCCATTTTCCACCTACGAGCACGGGTCGCAGCCGGGAGCCTGACACGGGAGCTGCCCTGCTGCGACCCATGCTCAGCCCCTTTCCCCATCAGCAGTCCCCAACCCGGCATATTGCCGGGTTGGTGACGCTTCTAGTGACGCGGCAGGGGCGGCGCTGGGAGATCACATGATCTCTCAGCGCCGCCCTTCCATACAGTGTAAACGGGAGCCGTGTCGCACGGCTCCCGTTTACACTACAACCCTACCCGAATCATTCCCGTGTCCTACCCGGGTAGGATTCACATGTCACTTGTTCCGGGTTTTTGCGGGGGGACCCTTTTCCACTAGCAAAAAACACGGGTAAATGTGCGCTCTCGTGCATTTACCCATGTTTTTTTAGCTAGTTGAAAAGGGGTATAAGTCAGCTGTGCACTAGGCGCCACTTGTTTGTCACTATCAGTGTGTATGTATATGTGTGTGTGTGTATATATATATATATATATATATATACACACATACAGTATATATATATATATATATATATATATATATATAGGCACTCTGGAGTTTTGTCATGAACTGTGCAAACAGTTGTGGTATTAATACAACATTGTATTAAACCACTGCTATTTGTGCAGTTCTTGACAAGACTCGATAGTGCCACCTTATTTGAAAAGGAATAAATATACTGTGTGTGTATATGTGTGTATATGTGTGTGTGTGTGTGTGTGTGTGTATGTATGTATATATATATATATATATATATAGTCATTAATTGTTATATATATTTACACGTGTGTGTGTGTGTGTGTATATATGGTGTAATGGTTAGCATTACTGCCTCACAGCACTGAGGTCATGGGTTCAAATCCCACTATGATCATAACTGTGTGGAGTTTGTATATTATGTGCCTGTGTGTGTTTTCTCCGGGTGCTCCAGTTTTCTCCAACAACAACAACAAAATATACTGGTAAGTTAATTGTCTCCCAACAAACTTAACCCTAGTGTGTATGTGTGTGTATGTACATGTAGTAGGGAATATAGTAAGTTCCACTGGGGCAGGGACTGATGTGAATGGCCAAATACTCTCTGTAAAGTGCTGAAGAATATGAGTGCACTATATAAATAACTGTTAATAAATTAATAAAAATAGTATTCAGAGACTCAGTCAGACACAGTGTCAAATATCAAATTAATCAGCACAGCCTCCTGGTGCCTCCTAGTCGCATTGAGTCTAAGGCATTTTTTTAGACTAAGAAGCTTTTTTCAGTAAAAAAAATAAAATAAAAAAAATGTCCTATGCTAAAAGAGTATCACGGGACCTGGAGCAACGAGAGGGGCTGTTTGAAGCGATTGCAGCAATGATGTATGATGATAAATCTGTATGTCCATTTAGTTCAGTTATACAGCGCATACATTTATTTTAAAGTAACACAAAGCTATACTTAAAAACAATACATACAGATATTAAACTATATAGATGTTACAAAGATACTTTCTCTAACGTCCTAGTGGATGCTGGGGACTCCGAAAGGACCATGGGGAATAGCGGCTCCGCAGGAGACTGGGCACAAAAGTAAAAAGCTTTAGGACTACCTGGTGTGCACTGGCTCCTCCCCCTATGACCCTCCTCCAAGCCTCAGTTAGATTTTTGTGCCCGAACGAGACGGGTGCAGGCTAAGGGGCTCTCCTGAGCTGCTTAGTGGAAAAGTTTAAAGTAGTTTTTTTATTTTCAGTGAGACCTGCTGGCAACAGGCTCACTGCATCGAGGGACTAAGGGGAGAGAAGCGAACTCACCTGCGTGCAGAGTGGATTGGGCTTCTTAGGCTACTGGACATTAGCTCCAGAGGGACGATCACAGGCCCAGCCATGGATGGGTCCCGGAGCCGCGCCGCCGGCCCCCTTACAGAGCCAGAAGACTGAAGAGGTCCGGAAAATTGGCGGCAGAAGACGTCCTGTCTTCTATAAGGTAGCGCACAGCACCGCAGCTGTGCGCCATTGCTCTCATGCACACTTCACACTCCGGTCACTGAGGGTGCAGGGCGCTGGGGGGGCGCCCTGAGACGCAATAAAACACCTTTTTGTTGGCAAAAAATACATCACATATAGCTCCTGGGCTATATGGATGCATTTAACCCCTGCCAAATTTCCATAGAAAAGCGGGAGAAAGGCCGCCGTGAAGGGGCGGAGCCTATCTCCTCAGCACACTGGCGCCATTTTTCCTCACAGCTCTGTTGGAGGAAGGCTCCCTGACTCTCCCCTGCAGTCCTGCACTACAGAAACAGGGTAAAACAAAGAGAGGGGGGCACTAAATTGGCATAAAAATATATACAGCAGCTATATTAGGGAAAAACACTTATATAAGGTTATCCCTGTATATATATATATATATATATAGCGCTCTGGTGTGTGCTGGCAAACTCTCCCTCTGTCTCCCCAAAGGGCTAGTGGGGTCCTGTCCTCTATCAGAGCATTCCCTGTGTGTGTGCTGTGTGTCGGTACGTTGTGTCGACATGTATGAGGAGGAAAATGGTGTGGAGGCGGAGCAATTGCCTGTGTTAGTGATGTCACCCCCTAGGGAGTCGACACCTGACTGGATGGTCTTATGGAAAGATTTACGTGATAGTGTCAGCACTTTACAAAAGACTGTTGACGACATGAGACAGCCGGCAAATCAGTTAATACCTGTACAGGCGTCTCAAACACCGTCAGGGGCTATAAAGCGCCCGTTACCTCAGGTCGATACAGACACGGACACTGACTCCAGTGTCGACGGTGAGGAAACAAACGTATTTTCCAGTAGGGCCACACGTTACATGATCACGGCAATGAAGGAGGTTTTGAACATTTCTGATACTACAAGTACCACAAAAAAGGGTATTATGTGGGGTGTGAAAAAACTACCCGTAGTTTTTCCCGAATCAGATGAATTGAATGAGGTGTGTGATGAAGCGTGGGTTTCCCCCGATAAGAAACTGCTAATTTCTAAAAAATTATTGGCATTATGCCCTTTCCCGCCAGAGGTTAGGGCGCGTTGGGAAACACCCCCTAGAGTGGATAAGGCGCTCACACGCTTATCAAAACAAGTGGCGTTACCGTCTCCTGATACGGCCGCCCTAAAGGAACCAGCTGATAGAAAGCTGGAAAATATCCTTAAGAGTATATACACACATACTGGTATTATACTACGACCAGCAATCGCCTCAGCCTGGATGTGCAGTGCTGGGGTGGCTTGGTCGGATTCCCTGACTGAAAATATTGATACCCTGGACAGGGACAATATATTATTGACTATAGAGCATTTAAAGGATGCATTCCTATATATGCGAGATGCACAGAGAGACATTTGCACTCTGGCATCAAGAGTAAGTGCGATGTCCATTTCTGCCAGAAGAGGATTATGGACGCGACAGTGGTCAGGGGATGCGGATTCCAAACGGCATATGGAAGTATTGCCGTATAAAGGGGAGGAGTTATTTGGGGGCGGTCTATCGGACCCGGTGGCCACGGCAACGGCTGGAAAATCCACCTTTTTACCCCAAGTCACCTCGCAGCAGAAAAAGATACCGTCTTTTCAGGCTCAGTCCTTTAGTCCCCATAAGGGCAAGCGGGCAAAAGGCCACTCATATCTGCCCCGGGGCAGAGGAAGGGGAAAAAGACTGCAACAGACAGCATCTTCCCACGAACAGAAGCCCTCCCCCGCTTCTGCCAAGTCCTCAGCATGACGCTGGGGCCTTACAAGCGGACTCAGGCACGGTGGGGGCCCGTCTCAAGATTTTCAGCGCGCAGTGGGCTCACTCGCAAGTGGACCCCTGGATCCTGCAGGTAGTATCTCAGGGGTACAAATTGGAATTCGAGACGTCTCCCCCTCGCCGGTTCCTGAAGTCTGCTTTACCAACGTCTACCCCCGACAGGGAGGCGGTATTGGAAGCCATTCACAAGCTGTATTCCCAGCAAGTGATAATCAAGGTACCCCTCCTACAACAGGGAAAGGGGTATTACTCCACGCTGTTTGTGGTACCGAAGCCGGACGGATCGGTGAGACCCATTTTAAATCTGAAAGCCTTGAACACTTACATAAAAAGGTTCAAGTTCAAGATGGAGTCACTCAGAGCAGTGATAGCGAACCTGGAAGAAGGGGACTACATGGTGTCTCTGGACATCAAGGATGCTTACCTCCATGTCCCAATTTGCCCTTCTCACCAAGGGTACCTCAGGTTTGTGGTACAGAACTGTCACTATCAGTTTCAGACGCTGCCGTTTGGATTGTCCACGGCACCCCGGGTCTTTACCAAGGTAATGGCCGAAATGATGATTCTTCTTCGAAGAAAAGGCGTCTTAATTATCCCTTACTTGGACGATCTCCTGATAAGGGCAAGGTCCAGAGAACAGTTAGAGGTCGGAGTAGCACTATCTCAAATAGTACTACGACAGCACGGATGGATTCTAAATATTCCAAAATCGCAGCTGATTCCGACGACACGTCTGCTGTTCCTAGGGATGATTCTGGACACAGTACAGAAAAAGGTGTTTCTCCCGGAAGAGAAAGCCAAGGAGTTATCCGACCTAGTCAGGAAGCTCCTAAGACCAGGCCAGGTGTCAGTGCATCAGTGCACAAGGGTCCTGGGAAAGATGGTGGCTTCTTACGAAGCGATTCCATTCGGCAGATTCCACGCAAGAACTTTTCAGTTGGATCTGCTAGACAAATGGTCCGGATCGCATCTTCAAATGCATCAGCGGATAACCCTGTCTCCAAGGACAAGGGTGTCTCTCCTGTGGTGGTTACAGGGTGCTCATCTCCTAGAGGGCCGCAGATTCGGCATTCAGGATTGGGTCCTGGTGACCACGGATGCCAGCCTGAGAGGCTGGGGAGCAGTCACACAGGGAAAAAATTTCCAGGGCTTGTGGTCAAGCATGGAAACGTCACTTCACATAAATATCCTGGAACTAAGGGCCATTTACAATGCCCTAAGTCAGGCAAGGCCTCTGCTTCAGGGTCGGCCAGTATTGATCCAGTCGGACAACATCACGGCAGTCGCCCCACGTAAACAGACAGGGCGGCACAAGAAACAGGAGGGCAATGACGGAAGTGGCAAGGATTCTTCGCTGGGCGGAAAATCATGTGATAGCACTGTCAGCAGTGTTCATTCCGGGAGTGGACAACTGGGAAGCAGACTTCCTCAGCAGACACGATCTCCACCCGGGGGAGTGGCGACTTCACCCAGAAGTCTTCCACATGATTGTAAACCGTTGGGAAAAACCAAAGGTGGACATGATGGCGTCTCGCCTCAACAAAAAACTGGACAGATATTGCTCCAGGTCAAGGGACCCTCAGGCAATAGCTGTGGACGCTCTGGTAACACCGTGGGTGTACCGGTCAGTGTATGTGTTCCCTCCTCTTCCTCTCATACCAAAAGTACTGAGAATCATAAGAAGGAGAGGAGTAAAGACTATACTCGTGGCTCCGGATTGGCCAAGAAGGACTTGGTACCCGGAAATTCAAGAGATGCTCACGGAAGAACCGTGGCCTCTACCTCTAAGACAGGACCTGCTCCAGCAGGGACCATGTCTGTTCCAAGACTTACCGCGGCTGCGTTTGACGGCATGGCGGTTGAACGCCGGATCCTGAAGGAAAAAGGCATTCCGGATGAAGTCATCCCTACCCTGATCAAAGCCAGGAAGGATGTAACCGTACAACATTATCACCGTATTTGGCGTAAATATGTTGCGTGGTGCGAGGCCAGGAAGGCCCCTACAGAGGAATTTCAACTGGGTCGATTCCTGCATTTCCTGCAAACAGGACTGTCTATGGGCCTCAAATTAGGGTCCATTAATGTTCAAATTTCGGCCCTGTCGATATTCTTCCAAAAAGAACTAGCTTCTGTTCCTGAAGTTCAGACGTTTGTCAAGGGAGTACTGCATATACAGCCTCCTTTTGTGCCTCCAGTGGCACCTTGGGATCTCAATGTAGTTTTGGGATTCCTAAAATCACATTGGTTTGAACCACTCACCACTGTGGACTTGAAATATCTCACATGGAAAGTGGTGATGCTGTTAGCCCTGGCTTCAGCCAGGCGTGTATCAGAATTGGCAGCTTTATCCTATAAAAGCCCGTACCTAATTTTTCATACGGGCAGGGCAGAATTGAGGACTCGTCAATTTCTACCTAAGGTGGTTTCAGCATTTCACTTAAACCAACCTATTGTGGTGCCTGCGGCTACTAGGGACTTGGAGGATTCCAAGTTGCTGGACGTAGTCAGGGCCCTGAAAATATATGTTTCCAGGACGGCTGGAGTCAGAAAATCTGACTCGCTGTTTATCCTGTATGCACCCAACAAGCTGGGTGCTCCTGCTTCTAAGCAGACGATTGCTCGTTGGATTTGTAGTACAATTCAGCTTGCACATTCTGTGGCAGGCCTGCCACAGCCAAAATCTGTAAAAGCCCATTCCACAAGGAAAGTGGGCTCATCTTGGGCGGCTGCCCGAGGGGTCTCTGCTTTACAACTTTGCCGAGCAGCTACTTGGTCAGGGGCAAACACGTTTGCTAAATTCTACAAATTTGATACCCTGGCTGAGGAGGACCTGGAGTTCTCTCATTCGGTGCTGCAGAGTCATCCGCACTCTCCCGCCCGTTTGGGAGCTTTGGTATAATCCCCATGGTCCTTTCGGAGTCCCCAGCATCCACTAGACGTTAGAGAAAATAAGAATTTACTTACCGATAATTCTATTTCTCATAGTCCGTAGTGGATGCTGGGCGCCCATCCCAAGTGCGGATTGTCTGCATTACTTGTACATAGTTATTGTTACAAAAATCGGGTTTTTGTTGTTGTGAGCCATCTTTTCAGAGGCTCCTTCTGTTATCATACTGTTAACTGGGTTCAGATCACAAGTTGTACGGTGTGATTGGTGTGGCTGGTATGAGTCTTACCCGGGATTCAAGATCCTTCCTTATTGTGTACGCTCGTCCGGGCACAGTATCTTAACTGAGGCTTGGAGGAGGGTCATAGGGGGAGGAGCCAGTGCACACCAGGTAGTCCTAAAGCTTTTTACTTTTGTGCCCAGTCTCCTGCGGAGCCGCTATTCCCCATGGTCCTTTCGGAGTCCCCAGCATCCACTACGGACTATGAGAAATAGAATTATCGGTAAGTAAATTCTTATTTATTTTACAGTACTCTGCATAAACACAATACTGTAGTTATAAGATTCCAGATATGTATTTATCTTATGGAATAAGTTGGCTTACTTAACAATTCTAAATTTAAGAGATCTCAACCAGTACATAGATATCAGGATGTAGTGTTATATTCAGCGCATATATATATATATATATATATATATATATATACGAAGAAATCCTTCCCGCAAACCGATGCAATACCGGGTGGAAGAAAAGCAGGCGGCACTCCAAGGACTTTCAAAACAAACTTTGTATCAAAGAGTTACAGCATTGTGCAATAGCAACGTTTCAAGACCATTACGGTCTTTTCGTCAGGCTGTGCATTGTGAAACAAAAAAATACAATTGACAGAACAGTGTTTAAAGTGCTTACCTGCCATATATATCGGTGTGTGTGACGTGCGGTGTCTCTCGGAGTCCCGGGCCGTCGGCTTCTGGGTGCGTCAGCACGTCGCTCCGTTCGTGACATCATGGTTGCTGGGCAACCCTGTGAAGCCTCGGGTCCCGTCGCGCCGGGAGAACCTGCAGTGTCAAAGTGATAATCAAATTGTGAAAAATTATGAAAAATTAGTGCAATGACATAAATATGTAATCTGAGTGTGATATACAGAAATGTGAGACATTGATATTATGAAATTAAAGGGTGCAATTAAAATCGCAAGATTGTAGCTCTATCTAATTTACTAGTAATAGCATGCATATAAGTTTAACTCATGAAGAAATTTACTGTATCTATCTCTAGTTGGTGATCATGATGTTGTATTAATTTTTTAGTAGTAGATGCATGCTAATTTATTATATTTTGTAAATGAGCTATTATCAAGTTAAAAAGGTATTCCAGGTGAATTTTTCGTTTAGTCCATTAGGTGCAAGTGCTCCCAATAGGAATATCCATTTGGATTCACACTTGGTTAGAAGTTTTTGACGGTCACCTCCTCTTATCAAGGGTGGAATGTGGTCTATGATCTTACATCGAAGGTCTGATAGATGATGTCCCTGTTGTCGATAATGTCTTGCTACAGGTTGGTCTATATTCTTTCCTTCCAGTGCTGCCTTGACCGCCGATCTATGAAGAGCCATACGGTCACGTAGATTTCTTATAGTTTGTCCTACATAAATAAGTCCACAAGGGCACGTGATAGTGTACACTATGAAAGCTGTGGTGCACGTTACCACGTGTTTTATTTTATATTGTTGTCCAGTTTGCTGGTTGACAAAAGAGTTTCCTGGTTCCATATATTTGCATGTGGTGCATGATATGCATTTATAACATCCTGGTTTTTTAGTAGTGCCAAAAAGTGTGGTATTTGTTTTTGCAGTGACGTAAGTTTTTACTAAGCGATCCCGGATACTTCTGCCCCTTCTGTAACTTGGCATGATGCGAGTATTTTTGAAAATTGGTAGCTCCTTGTCTCCTGTGACAATTGGCCAAAGGGCCTTAGTTGCTTGTGGAATCACTGCACTGGCTGTATTAAAGGTTGTCACAAACGGTATCTTGTTCTTCACTTCTTTTCTTTGTTTATTCTTGGGTTGCAACAGTTGTTCTCGTGGCATTCGCAGTACTCTGTTTTTCGTTTCTATTAGTTCCTTGTGGTGGTACCCTCTGGAGGCAAATTTATCCACCATACTTGACAAGGCTTGTTCTAGATCTTCTGGATCACTTGAAATACGGGCTGCTCTGATCATTTGTGATCGTGGCAATCCTCTGATCAAGGCCGGTGGGTGACAACTGCTGTGTAATAACATGGTATTACGGTCTGTACTTTTGGTATATAAAGAAGTTTTCAGTATTCCCTCCTTGATACTTATGGTGACATCTAGATAGTTGATACTAGATGTGCTGACATGGTGTGTGAATTTTATGGGGTGGTCCATCTGATTGATGTTGGAGATTAATGAGGTTAAGATTGATGACGGACCTGTCCATATTATCAGCAGATCATCAATATATCTAGTGTATAGTGATATATATTTTGAGATTTCCGGATCCGAGAAGAAGAAGATTTGTTCTTGTTGAAACATGTACACGTTTGCGAATGACGGGGCCACGTTGGACCCCATAGCACAGCCTTTGGTCTGGATGTAATATTGGCCATTATGTAAGAAATAATTGTTAACCAGGGTGCTTTTTAACAACTCTAGAAATAATGGAATGGGAATCTCTGTGAACTTGTGTTTGTGTAGGAACAATTCCATGGCTATGAGTCCTTCTTGATGAGGGATCACAGTATATAAACTTTTTACGTCTAATGTACACAGTATAGTGTTTTCTGGCAATTGCGTTAGGGATTGTAACTTAAGTAAAAGTTGTGTGGTGTCTTTCAAGAAGGTAGATTGTTTAGAGATAAGTGGTTGAATGAGGCCATCCAGGAATTTAGACACTGGCTGCAACAAAGACCCTCTGGCTGAGATGATAGGGCGAGGCGGTGGGTTGTTAGCATCCTTGTGAAGTTTTGGTACTGTGTATATTATAGGAGTGATAGGATATTCTGTACTTAATGCTTTGAATGTTCTGTTGTTAATTTGTTGTGTGTCATAAGCTTGTTTTAAGGTGTTGTCCAATTGTGTTTTGTACTTGTCAGTCGGATTGTTGGACAATTTACTGTAAGTAATCGTGTCCAATAGTAACTTATCTATATTTTTGATGTAAATGTCCGTGTCTTGCAGCACGATGCCTCCTCCTTTGTCCGCTGAGCGGATTGTGATGTTGTTTAGGGCCGATAGTTCTTTGAGAGCCTGATGTTCTTGTTTGGTGAGGTTCGAGCAAATTTTAGGTTTTGCTCCTTGATATTTGCTCACTGAGTCATCCAGGAGTCTGTTGTAGATTTTTAAGGAGGGATTATTGGAGGCCGGATCAAAGGAAGATCTTTTATATGTTAATTGATGTTTGGGGTCCACTTGAGTGGGAGTAATTTGATGCTGAAAAAATTCTTTAGTTTTTAACGTCCTATGATGTCCATAGAGATCTATTTTCCAATTCAGTTGATTATGGTATGTCGTGGGGATAAATGATAATCCTTTGTTCAGGACCGCTGATTGTGCTGCAGTTAAGGAATGAGACGATAAGTTGAACACTATTTCTTCTTTTTTGTGTTTATTGGCGGCTTGGTAGATTCTTTGGTTTTGACCACCTCTCCTAGTTCTTCTGTAGACCGATGATTCCCATTCCATTATTTCTAGAGTTGTTAAAAAGCACCCTGGTTAACAATTATTTCTTACATAATGGCCAATATTACATCCAGACCAAAGGCTGTGCTATGGGGTCCAACGTGGCCCCGTCATTCGCAAACGTGTACATGTTTCAACAAGAACAAATCTTCTTCTTCTCGGATCCGGAAATCTCAAAATATATATCACTATACACTAGATATATTGATGATCTGCTGATAATATGGACAGGTCCGTCATCAATCTTAACCTCATTAATCTCCAACATCAATCAGATGGACCACCCCATAAAATTCACACACCATGTCAGCACATCTAGTATCAACTATCTAGATGTCACCATAAGTATCAAGGAGGGAATACTGAAAACTTCTTTATATACCAAAAGTACAGACCGTAATACCATGTTATTACACAGCAGTTGTCACCCACCGGCCTTGATCAGAGGATTGCCACGATCACAAATGATCAGAGCAGCCCGTATTTCAAGTGATCCAGAAGATCTAGAACAAGCCTTGTCAAGTATGGTGGATAAATTTGCCTCCAGAGGGTACCACCACAAGGAACTAATAGAAACGAAAAACAGAGTACTGCGAATGCCACGAGAACAACTGTTGCAACCCAAGAATAAACAAAGAAAAGAAGTGAAGAACAAGATACCGTTTGTGACAACCTTTAATACAGCCAGTGCAGTGATTCCACAAGCAACTAAGGCCCTTTGGCCAATTGTCACAGGAGACAAGGAGCTACCAATTTTCAAAAATACTCGCATCATGCCAAGTTACAGAAGGGGCAGAAGTATCCGGGATCGCTTAGTAAAAACTTACGTCACTGCAAAAACAAATACCACACTTTTTGGCACTACTAAAAAACCAGGATGTTATAAATGCATATCATGCACCACATGCAAATATATGGAACCAGGAAACTCTTTTGTCAACCAGCAAACTGGACAACAATATAAAATAAAACACGTGGTAACGTGCACCACAGCTTTCATAGTGTACACTATCACGTGCCCTTGTGGACTTATTTATGTAGGACAAACTATAAGAAATCTACGTGACCGTATGGCTCTTCATAGATCGGCGGTCAAGGCAGCACTGGAAGGAAAGAATATAGACCAACCTGTAGCAAGACATTATCGACAACAGGGACATCATCTATCAGACCTTCGATGTAAGATCATAGACCACATTCCACCCTTGATAAGAGGAGGTGACCGTCAAAAACTTCTAACCAAGTGTGAATCCAAATGGATATTCCTATTGGGAGCACTTGCACCTAATGGACTAAACGAAAAATTCACCTGGAATACCTTTTTAACTTGATAATAGCTCATTTACAAAATATAATAAATTAGCATGCATCTACTACTAAAAAATTAATACAACATCATGATCACCAACTAGAGATAGATACAGTAAATTTCTTCATGAGTTAAACTTATATGCATGCTATTACTAGTAAATTAGATAGAGCTACAATCTTGCGATTTTAATTGCACCCTTTAATTTCATAATATCAATGTCTCACATTTCTGTATATCACACTCAGATTACATATTTATGTCATTGCACTAATTTTTCATAATTTTTCACAATTTGATTATCACTTTGACACTGCAGGTTCTCCCCGCGCGACGGGACCCGAGGCTTCACAGGGTTGCCCAGCAACCATGATGTCACGAACGGAGCGACGTGCTGACGCACCCAGAAGCCGACGGCCCGGGACTCCGAGAGACACCGCACGTCACACACACCGATATATATGGCAGGTAAGCACTTTAAACACTGTTCTGTCAATTGTATTTTTTTGTTTCACAATGCACAGCCTGACGAAAAGACCGTAATGGTCTTGAAACGTTGCTATTGCACAATGCTGTAACTCTTTAATACAAAGTTTGTTTTGAAAGTCCTTGGAGTGCCGCCTGCTTTTCTTCCACCCGGTATTGCATCGGTTTGCGGGAAGGATTTCTTCGTTTGTATGCACTATCAGGAGGGCACCCGGGCACAATTACTTCATTCATCATCCAGAGTGCCGGATAACATAATCCTATATATATATATATATATATATATATATTATATCTATATATATATATATATATATATATATATATATATTATTATTATTATATAAAAAAAAATATATGTTTTGGGTGAGGGGCAGGGTGTTGATTGCTGAGGAGGTCACATTTTGTTTTGGAAGGACACTAATGTGCTTACAATTAATACGCTATACAACACCTGTAGCTGGGCAGCTGCAGGAACACTGTGGATGGGATGATGTAGAGCAGGCATGTCCAAACTGCAGCCCTCCAGCTGTTGAGAAACTACACATCCCAGCATGCCCTGATCCAGCTTTAGCATTCACTGACCGCAAAACTGTGTCAGGGCATGCTGGGATATGTAGTTTCACAACAGCTGGAGGGCTGCAGTTTGGACATGCCTGATGTAGAGCTCTTCCTTATGAAGGAAGTTTTCGTGGTCTATCAGGGAGACCAGGGGGCTGGTCTCATTCAACAGCCCTTACCTGCTCTGCCTCTGCTGTTACTTTCAAGTATACATTTGTGCTCAGCAGGAAGAGCCCTTGCAGTATGAACAGCCCAGATAGTGACAGTTATACACCTTTCAGACTGCTTATACTGGGTCTCTCCATTGCTGTGATTATCAGTGACCCTTTAAGGATGCCCAGCACCGTTCGTTCTGCTTAGGAACCTGGGAGCTATCCCAGCTTGTGTTCGCAGAATGGAGGAGGGGGACAGCTTGGGACAGTATCAAAGCAGTGCTATAGTACTGAGGGCAGCCAGTGCCAGACCAATACACTTGCTAATGCTTCAGCTTATCCTCCTGAAGCCTGAGGGGCCAGCATGAATTTTTAAACAACACCTACTATCTCTGAACAGAGGTTGGTCCTCATTTGCATGAGTATTGCTGTATGCGATAGTCATGCAGTGTGGAGTGGACATAGCAGGGTTTTGTTTCTAAATGAAACTTTGCTCTCATCATTGGCAGGCCGGGGTCATCTACAAATCCAGTCCTCAGGTGTAAAATGTTGGTCCCTGTTTAACCCCCTCCGTGCCCCAATACTGCCCCAACAACTATCGACCCCTACCTGCACTGCTTGCTTCAAACCTCATTTGACCCAGCTGCTATCTACTCTTCCCTCACTGCCCCCAGCGCTTTCTGTCCCTTAACCCCGTTTTGCCCCAGTACTGTCCCAGCTGAGATCTACTCTTACCTCCTCCCTGCCCCCAAGTACTACATTCCCCTAACCCCCTTCTTCACCCAGATACTATCTACCCTTACGCTTTCCCTGCCCCTAGCGCTGCCTGCCCCTAACTTTCTTTTGCCCCAACTGCTATCTCCCCTTATTTCCCCCTCCCTAACCCAACCTGCCACATGCCCTTAACCCTACTATCCCCTACCTGTCCTCAACAATCAGTTCTAAACAAACTGTTACCCTGCACTCCAACTGCTACCCTAGCACTGCCCAAGCTGCCACCTGACCCATGCACTGTCCCAAGTACTACCTTCCCCTAACCCGCTTCTTCCCCCAGCTACTATCTAACCTTATGCCTTCTCTGCCCCTAGCGCTGCCTGCCCCTAACACCCCTTTGCCCCAGCTGCTATCTACCCTTATTGTCAACCAGTACTGCCCCAACTGCTATCTACCCTTATTTTCCCCCTCCCTAACCCAACCTGCCACATCCCTTAGCCCTTCTATCCCCTACCTGTCCTTAACCATCAGTTCTAAACAAATTGCACTCCAACTGCTCCCTTAGCACTGACCAAGCTGATGCCTGACCCATGCACTGTCCCAACTGCTGCTGCCCTCACCAACCTTTCTGCCACTACCAACCACTCTGCCACCACCTGTTAACTATTTGAGATTAATGTGATGGGACCCAGAAACAGTTGATCACTGGTGAACAACAGGCAAATCCAGTGGAGTTGGGGAAGGAGTATGGTTTTTGGAAGTGATGATGAGAACGAGAAGAAGTGGTGAATATGCCAACACTTTCAGTTTTTATTATTGAATCCGAAAAGGTGGGCAACATAATATTGCCCCTAAATCTGAAACTCTTCTAGCTGAAGCAATAACCAGTAGTAAGTGAATTTTAGCTGTCAACCATTTATGATCCACTAGCTTTAGTGGTTCAAATGGAGCAACTTGAAGCACCTTTAGGACTAAACTTGAAGCCCAAGGCACTGTAGTCCCAAAGTGTGAACATCCTGTAGGTTAGCAATTTTCTTTTGGAACTATATGGTCAATGCTGACACCTGCACTCTCAAGGAAGCCACCCATAGACCTTTGTCCATTCCTGCCTGAAGGATTGCTAAGTCTCTGGAAACTCTGAAAGACCTAGGGTCAAATTTCCGGTCACTGCACCATTGAATATAGTCTTGCCATATTCAGTGATAAATGCGAGCTGAGGTTGGTTTTCTTGCTCTGAGCATAGTTTGAATTACCTGTTATGAGAATCCTATTGCTTTCATGATGAAAGTCTCAAGAGCCACGCTGTCAAAGACAGCCGATCCAGGTGCTTGTAATAGCAAAAGCCCTGGGACAGTAGATCTGGACGTTGAGGGAGTAGGAATAGAGCATACATCAACAGCCTCTGCAGATCTGTGTACCAATGTCTTCTGGGCCAAGCCGAAACTATTTTTATCATTGTGCCCTTTCTTTGTTTTACCTTTCTCATCACTCTGGGCAACAGGGCGATCGGTGGAAACACGTAGGTCAGACGAAAGTCCCATCTTACTGACAGGGCATACACAAAGGTCATTCTGGGATCCTTTGTTCTTGACCCGTATGCAGTTCTGACGGAACACCATGAAATCTATCTCCAGTAACCCTCACTTGTCTACCAGAGTCTGGAAGACATTGGGGTGTAAAGCCCATTTGTATGCATGAATGGGGTGTCGACTGAGAAAATCCGCTTTCCAGTTTAGGACTCCCAGAATGAATACTGCGGACAAGGCTGGATGATGAATTTCTGCCCACCTTAACATGTTGCATACCACCTCCATTGCTTTTTGGTTGTGAGTTCTTTCCTGATGATTGAGGTACGCTACTGCCGTTGCATTGTCCAAGCAAAGTTGAACTGGTTTCTTCTGAAGGATGTCCTTTGCCTGCATGTGTGCCGTTTATATGGCCTGGAGTTCCAATATATTTATTGGCAGGCAACTTTCTTCCTCAGTCCAGTGTCCTTTAAAGCAATTTCTTTCTGACACTACTCCCAAGCCCTGAAGACTGGCACCTGTAGTCAGAACTTCCCAATCTGAGATCATACCACACCATAGATCCCATCAAACACATTGCTGCTTGAATGGATACCCTTTGACTGTGTAGCAGCTCCTGGATCCTCAACTGAATTTTGGATATTTTGTTCAGAGGTAAACCCGAATCCAACAAAAAAAAAAAACCCAAATGATTCTTCCGTTGTGATGGAACCAGGGACGACTTTGCCCAATTTATGAGCCAACCATATCTCTGCAAACAAGCTATTGTCTGTTGCAGATGACACTGAAGCAATTCCTGAGATTGTGCCAGGATTAATAAATCATTGAGGTATGAAAAAATCCTTATCCCCTGCTGATGGAGATAATCCGTCATTACCACCATATTTTTGGTGAACACTCTGGGAGCTGTGGCCAGTCCAAATTGTAGGGCTTGAAACTGAAAGTGTTGCTGGAGGATACAGTAGCAAACCTGAGAGAGCACTGTTGGGACAGTGCTATAGGAACATGTAGGTAAGCATCCTGGATATCCAGGGATACCATAGAATCCTCCGGCTTCATGGCCAAAATAATTTAACGTAAAGTCTCCATATGAAAAAAGAGTCGCCCAAATGTATTTGACAAGCACTTTGAGATTAAGTATTGGCTGGAACGACCCATTTGGCTTCTGGACTAGAAACAGGTTGAAATAAAAACCTTGTCCTCATTGCGCAAGACAATCTGGAATGATCACTCCTGAGTGAAGCAACTTCTTAACTGCCTTTTGCAAAACCTTGGCCTTTGTTTCCACTGAAGTCGGGCTGGTACAAAAAACCTTCTGAGGAGGGTGTTTCTTGAAGGCAAACGCATAACCGTGAGATACAGCTTCTTGCTCCTAGGCATCCATGGTGGACTGCTGCAAGATCTGTGCAAAAATGAAGAAGTCGGCCTCCCACCCTGGGATTCATCAGGTGGAGGCCCGCACCATCAGGCTGATGGCTTATCTTTTGGCATCGAAGCCGGCCCTCTTGCAAACCAATGCTTTTTAGTGTCACCAGACTTGTCAGATGGAGACCGTTTGCCATAAGCCTTTCATTTTGCTTTTTATTGAGTCCGAAAGGTCCTAAAAGCTGGAAATCTAGGCTTGGATTTATTTGTGGAAGGAAACTTCACTTTCTCTGACGTCCTAGTGGATGCTGGGGACTCCGTCAGGACCATGGGGAATAGCGGCTCCGCAGGAGACAGGGCACAAAAGTAAAAGCTTTAGGATCAGGTGGTGTGCACTGGCTCCTCCCCCTATGACCCTCCTCCAAGCCTCAGTTAGATTTTTGTGCCCGGCCGAGAAGGGTGCAATCTAGGTGGCTCTCCTAAAGAGCTGCTTAGAGTAAAAGTTTTGTTAGGTTTTTTTATTTTCAGTGAGTCCTGCTGGCAACAGGCTCACTGCATCGAGGGACTTAGGGGAGAGAAGTGAACTCACCTGCGTGCAGGATGGATTGGCTTCTTAGGCTACTGGACACCATTAGCTCCAGAGGGAGTCGGAACACAGGTCTCACCCTGGGGTTCGTCCCGGAGCCGCGCCGCCGACCCCCTTGCAGATGCCGAAAAGTGAAGAGGTCCAGAAACCGGCGGCAGAAGACTTTTCAGTCTTCATAAGGTAGCGCACAGCACTGCAGCTGTGCGCCATTGTTGTCAGCACACTTCATAGCAGCGGTCACTGAGGGTGCAGGGCGCTGGGGGGGGCGCCCTGGGCAGCAATGATAGTACCTTATTCTGGCTAAAAATACATCACATATAGCCCCTGGGGGCTATATGGATGTATTTAACCCCTGCCAGGTCTCAGAAAAACGGGAGAAGAAGCCCGCCGAAAAGGGGGCGGGGCCTATTCTCCTCAGCACACAGCGCCATTTTCCCTCACAGAAATGCTGGTGGGAAGGCTCCCAGGCTCTCCCCTGCACTGCACTACAGAAACAGGGTTAAAACAGAGAGGGGGGGCACTTATTTGGCGATATGACTATATATATTAAAATGCTATAAGGGAAAAACACTTATATAAAGGTTGTCCCTGTATAATTATAGCGTTTTTGGTGTGTGCTGGCAAACTCTCCCTCTGTCTCCCCAAAGGGCTAGTGGGGTCCTGTCCTCTATCAGAGCATTCCCTGTGTGTGTGCTGTGTGTCGGTACGTGTGTGTCGACATGTATGAGGACGATGTTGGTGAGGAGGCGGAGCAATTGCCTGTAATGGTGATGTCACTCTCTAGGGAGTCGACACCGGAATGGATGGCTTATTTAAGGAATTACGTGATAATGTCAACACGCTGCAAGGTCGGTTGACGACATGAGACGGCCGGCAAACCAATTAGTACCTGTCCAGGCGTCTCAAACACCGTCAGGGGCGTTAAAACGTCATTTTACCTCAGTCGGTCGACACAGACACGGACACTGACTCCAGTGTCGACGGTGAAGAAACAAACGTATTTTCCTTTAGGGCCACACGTTACTTGTTAAGGGCATTGAAGGAGGTGTTACATATTTCTGATACTACAAGTACCACAAAAAAGGGTATTATGTGGAGTGTGAAAAAACTACCTGTAGTTTTTCCTGAATCAGATAAATTAAATGAAGTGTGTGATGATGCGTGGGTTTCCCCCGATAGAAAATTATTGGCGGTATACCCTTTCCCGCCAGAAGTTAGGGCGCGTTGGGAAACACCCCTTAGGGTGGATAAGGCGCTCACACGCTTATCAAAACAAGTGGCGGTACCGTCTCCAGATAGGGCCGCCCTCAAGGAGCCAGCTGATAGGAGGCTGGAAAATATCCTAAAAAGTATATACACACATACTGGTGTTATACTGCGACCAGCGATCGCCTCAGCCTGGATGTACAGCGCTGGGGTGGCTTGGTCGGATTCCCTGACTGAAAATATTGATACCCTTGACAGGGACAGTATTTTATTGACTATAGAGCATTTAAAGGATGCATTTCTATATATGCGAGATGCACAGAGGGATATTTGCACTCTGGCATCAAGAGTAAGTGCGATGTCCATATCTGCCAGAAGTTGTTTATGGACACGACAGTGGTCAGGTGATGCAGATTCCAAACGGCACATGGAAGTATTGCCGTATAAAGGAGAAAAAGACAACGTCTTTTCAGCCTCAGTCCTTTCGTCCCCATAAGGGCAAGCGGGCAAAAGGCCAGTCATATCTGCCATGGGATAGAGGAAAGGGAAGAAGACTGCAGCAGGCAGCCCATTCCCAGAAACAGAAGCCCTCCACCGCTTCTGCCAAGTCCTCAGCATGACGCTGGGGCCGTACAAGCGGACTCAGGTGCGGTGGGGGGGGGTCGTCTCAAGAGTTTCAGCACGCAGTGGGCTCACTCGCAAGTGGACCCCTGGATCCTACAAGTAGTATCCCAGGGGTACAGATTGGAAATTCGAGACGTCTCCCCCTCGCAGGTTCCTGAAGTCTGCTTTACCAACGTCTCCCTCCGACAGGGAGGCAGTAGTGGAAACAATTCACAAGCTGTATTCCCAGCAGGTGATAATCAAAGTACCCCTCCTACAACAAGGAAAGGGGTATTATTCCACACTATATTGTGGTACTGAAGCCAGACGGCTCGGTGAGACCTATTCTAAATCTGAAATAGTTGAACACTTACATACAAAGGTTCAAATCAAGATGGAGTCACTCAGAGCAGTGATAGCGAACCTGGAAGAAGGGGACTATATGGTGTCCCGGGACATCAGGGATGCTTACCTCCATGTCCCAATTTGCCCTTCTCACCAAGGGTACCTCAGGTTCGTGGTACAGAACTGTCACTATCAGTTTCAGACGCTGCCGGTTGGATTGTCCACGGCACCCCGGGTCCTTACCAAGGTAATGGCCGAAATGATGATTCTTCTTCAAAGAAAATGGACGATCTCCTGATAGGGGCAAGGTCCAGAGAACAGTTGGAGGTCGGAGTAGCACTATCTCAAGTAGTTCTACGACAGCACGGGTGGATTCTAAATATTCCAAAACCGCAGCTGTTTCCGACGACACGTCTGCTGTTCCTAGGGATGATTCTGGACACAGTCCAGAAAAAGGTGTTTCTCCCGGAGAAGAAAGCCAGGGAGTTATCCGAGCTAGTCAGGAACCTCCTAAAACCAGGAAAAGTGTCAGTGCATCATTGCACAAGGGTCCTGGGAAAAATGGTGGCTTCTTACGAAGCGATTCCATTCGGTAGATTTCACGCAAGAACTTTTCAGTGGGATCTGCTGGAAAAATGGTCCGGATCGCATCTTCAGATGCATCAGCGGATAACCCTGTCTCCAAGGACAAGGGTGTTTCTTCTGCGGTGGCTGCAGAGTGCTCATCTACTAAAGGGCCGCAGACTCGGCATTCAGGACTGGGTCCTGGTGACCACGGATGCCAGCCTGAGAGGCTGGGGAGCAGTCACACAGGGAAAAAATTTCCAGGGAGTGTGATCAAGTCTGGAGACTTCTCTCCACATAAATATACTGGAGCTAAGGGCAATTTACAATGTTCTAAGCTTAGCAAGACCTCTGCTTCAAGGTCAGCCGGTATTGATCCAGTAGGACAACATCACGGCAGTCGCCCACGTAAACTGACAGGGCGGCACAAGAAGCAGGAGGGCAATGGCAGAAACTGCAAGGATTCTTCGCTGGGCGAAAAATCATGTGATAGCACTGTCAGCAGTGTTCATTCCGGGAGTGGACAACTGGGAAGCAGACTTCCTCAGCAGGCACGACCTCCACCCGGGAGAGTGGGGACTTCATCGGGAAGTATTCCACATGATTGTGAACCGTTGGGAAAGACCAAAGGTGGACATGATGGCGTCCCGCCTGAACAAAAAACTGGACAGGTATTGCGCCAGGTCAAGAGACCCTCAAGCAATATCTGTGGACGTTCTGGTAACACCGTGGGTGTACCAGTCGGTGTATGTGTTCCCTCCTCTGCTTCTCATAACCAAGGTACTGAGAATTATAAGACGTAGAGGAGTAAGAACTATACTCGTGGCTCCGGATTGGCCAAGAAGGACGTGGCACCCGGAACTTCAAGAAATGCTCACAGAGGGCTCATGGCCTCTGCCGCTAAGAAGGGACTTGCTTCAGCAAGTACCAGGTCTGTTCCAAGACTTACCGCTGCTGCGTTTGACGGCATGGCGGTGGAACGCCAGATCCTAAGGGAAAAAGGCATTCCGGAAGAGGTCATTCCTACCCTGGTCAAAGCCAGGAAGGAGGTGACCGCAAAACATTATCACCACATGTGGCGAAAATATGTTGCGTGGTGTGAGGCCAGGAAGGCCCCACGAAGAAATTTCAACTCGGTCGATTCCTGCATTTCCTGCAAACAGGAGTGTCTATGGGCCTCAAATTGGGGTCCATTAAGGTTCAAATTTCGACCCTGTAAATTTTCTTCCAGAAAGAATTGGCTTCAGTTCCTGAAGTCCAGAAGTTTGTCAAGGGAGTATTGCATATACAACCCCCTTTTTTGTGCCTCCAGTGGCACTGTGGAATCTCAACGTAGTTCTGGGATTCCTCAAATCACATTTTAAACCGCTCAAATCTGTGGATTTGAAATATCTCACATGGAAAGTGACCATGCTGTTGGCCCTGGCCTCGGCCAGGCGAGTGTCAGAATTGGCGGCTTTGTCTCACAAAAGCCATATCTGATTGTCCATTCGGACAGGGCAGAACTGCGGACTCGTCCCCAGTTTCTTCCTAAGGTGGTGTCAGCGTTTCACCTGAACCAGCTTATTGTGGTACCTGCGGCTACTAGGGACTTGGAGGACTCCAAGTTGCTAGATGTTGTCAGGGCCCTGAAAATATAGGTTTCCAGGACGGCTGGAGTCAGGAAAACTGACTCGCTGTTATCCTGTATGCACCCAAAAAACTGGGTGCTCTTGCTTCTAAGCAGACGATTGCTCGTTGGATTTGTAGCACATTTCAACTTGCACATTCTGTGGCAGGCCTGCCACAGCCTAAATCTGTCAAGGCCCATTCCACAAGGAAGGTGGGCTCATCCTGGGCGGCTGCCCGAGGGGTCTCGGCATTACAACTCTGCCGAGCAGCTACGTGGTCGGGGGAGAACACGTTTGTAAAATTCTACAAATTTGATACCCTGGCTAAAGAGGACCTGGAGTTCTCTCATTCGGTGCTGCAGAGTCATCCGCACTCTCCCGCCCGTTTGGGAGCTTTGGTATAATCCCCATGGTCCTGACGGAGTCCCCAGCATCCACTAGGACGTCAGAGAAAAAAAGATTTTACTTACCGATAAATCTATTTCTCGTAGTCCGTAGTGGATGCTGGGCGCCCATCCCAAGTGCGGATTGTCTGCAATACTTGTACATAGTTATTGTTACAAAAATTGGGTTATTATTGTTGTGAGCCATCTTTTCAGAGGCTCCGCTGTTATCATGCTGTTAACTGGGTTCAGATCACAGGTTGTACAGTGTGATTGGTGTGGCTGGTAGGAGTCTTACCCGGGATTCAAAATCCTTCCTTATTGTGTACGCTCGTCCGGGCACAGTATCCTAACTGAGGCTTGGAGGAGGGTCATAGGGGGAGGAGCCAGTGCACACCACCTGATCCTAAAGCTTTTACTTTTGTGCCCTGTCTCCTGCGGAGCCGCTATTCCCCATGGTCCTTTCGGAGTCCCCAGCATCCACTACGGACTACGAGAAATAGATTTATCGGTAAGTAAAATCTTATTTTCTTGGAGTCTGCTTCTGACTCCAAAATACTGTTTAATGCTTTACCAAAAAGAATATCTCCAGTAAAAGGCAAAGACTCCAGAACCTTCTTAGATTCTGAGTCAGCTTTCAATGTACGTAGCCAAACAGCTCTGCGAGCTGCTACTGCTGAGGCTGTTGCTTGAGAGGCAATAGTACCTATGTCCAAGGCTGCTTCTTCCATAAAAATAGACTCCTGTTTAATATGGGATTTTTACTCTCTAGATGCCAATGAAAAATCCTCCTTCAATGCATCAGCCTAGGCTGCCACTGCTTTTGCCATCCAGGCTGAAGCATGATTTTCCCAGACAAGGGGAAAATGGATTTAAAAAAAAACAACAACAAATATTTTCCTATCCGTGACATCATTTAATGATGGTGAAGGAAGAGGAAATGTAGATTTTCGCACTAATCGAATGACATGCATATCTACTTTGGAAGCCACCTCCCTTTTTAAACAGTCCCCAGATGGAAGAGGATAATGGGAATTCCATTTCATTGGAACTCTAAACCTCTTGTTGGGTGTAACCCAAGCCTCTTGCATAATTTCCGTCAGCTGTTTTGACCCAGGAAATTCAGTCCTGACTGTTTTGGGATGTTTAAACACGGGTGCCTTTTATATTTTACCAAAGGCTCTGATGCCTCCTCTAAGGATAGAATGGCTTTCATAGCACTAATTAGCTCAGGTATTTCCACTGAGCTGACACCTTCATCCTCGTCTCTGTATGCAGACCTAGAATGTGATGAGTCATCATCCTCCGACGAGTCCCCATCTGAAATGTGTAGACTGTGAAGATGTTGTTTCATGTCTATGTGATTTATTTTCAAACGGCCTTTCAGCCTGTTTTTGTTGAAAGGCTGAAGATTCTTGGACTGGATGTGATAAACCCCAGGGATTATGTTGCATGTAAGGGTTAATAGGGTGACCTATCCCTGGTATAGGATCTGGTATTTTATCCTTAGCTATACTGAATATTTTATGTGCAAAAGTAGTCCATGGGGGTTCAACTTGATCCTCTGCCTGTGTAGGATTATTCAGGAGGCTTTGGTGAAACCTAAAACAATTTGCACATAATCCATTTTGAACCAGATCCTGAGAGGTTTACTCAGCTTTGCAAGACAAACATGAAATGAGTGTTGGTGCTGCTGTGGATAATGTATTCTCGTCACCCTTGCCTCTCTTAGACATGATAAACAAATCACACCTGTACAGTGGTAACTACACAATTTGTGACTGAAATCACTTTAAAACCTGTTAAAGTGACATACAATCCGATCCCTCCCTGCTTTGCACCAGCATTGAGAATAGGTATATACACAGAAACTGACAAAAATAGTAAAGTCAGTAATCACACTAGCAATCAGTCACAGGTTATACATTAGTATAATAAGCAATATGAGCACATATTCAACTACAAATACATTTTAAGTATGTAGGAGAAAACATATTACTGCATTTCCTTATATAGGACTTTAAACGTATTCAGTCATGCAGTGAAAGAAACAGCAACAATAGTTTACAAACTCATATGCATCAGGCACTCATCCAACTACTCTTACTCAATGGTAAGTAGAGACTTAGTGCTGTATCACCTGGCTCAGGAAAGTGGGATACATGGAAGCGGGAAATCGGTTTATGGCGGGAAACTCTGAGGTAACTGGTCCTGAACCGGGGGGAGGAGTGACCAAGGGAGCATCTTACACCCCACTGCTGACATCAACCCTACTGATCGCGGCTGTTTATCTTGTGGATAATCTATGGACCCTGCAGGAGAAATTGTGTTCTCTGTTCAGATAAATCCTAAATTAATTGATTTGTTGAATCCCATGTGTTAAGATTTTCTAAGGAGTCATTTAAGTACTTCTTTCCTGAGTCCACTTTTTTTGTTTACTTATGAAGACATTTCAGATCCAACAAACATAGGCAGATGCATGAAAACATAATTTTTAGCTTGAAATGCATACAGTTCCATAATTTCCAATAGTTCACTTTATTTAAACCTCCAATTTCTTTCAGTACAAGTCTTAAAGTGTTTTGAAGCTTTTAATTGTATGTGATTAGCCGTATAATATGGAGGTAGAATGTTCGCTTATGACAGGTGACTGGTGGTGGCATTTCCAGTCACTTTATGTATTTTTACGATAGTGGCCTCCTTGTCATTTTCACCTTTACAATTCAAAGGTCCTGTATACTAAAAGAAAAATGTAAATTAATTATAACAGCTTCTTTTCCATTCCCTTACTTTTTTTTGTGTCTGAAAGGGCATTTTAGAAAAATGATAGATTTATATTACATTCTGTACAAACATTGTGTAGCATTATTACTGGCACCATGCATTTTTATCCTGATTACTATATACATACAGTACTTAAATAATAGAAACTATGCATTGCATTATTGGCTATTGCAATGATCTCCATCACATATGATTATTTTTGTAATATTTCCTGTAACTATTCTCTCACCTCCATCTGAAATGTTGGTGCTCAGTGTTCCATGTGTTGTACTGTTCATTTACAAACAATATGTTCAATTTAGCTTTCTGAAATAGGAAACTATTACCCTACACTGCTACAAAATCAGGAGAGCAACTCATTGTGAAAGGGTTTGCCTGGGTCCTGTGACCCAGGAATCCAACCTGGGTAGCTATCAGAGTTGGTCCGGTAAGGACATGAGTTATGGGGCAGCAGTGTAAACAGGTAAAACCCGGGTCCCGTTCAATACATTCCAGCTGCTTGGAGATTATGGGGGGTAATCAATTAGCCTCAACAATTTCAGAGCTATCAAATGCACCCCCCTACGTATTCAGTTGTGGGCCATTTTCATCCCTTTTTTAGGCAATTCTGCCAATGCCTCTTCTTTTTTTTTTTTTTTTAGCAAAAAGGCATTGGTGAAAAATGTCTCAATCAGCGAAAATGGCCCGCATTTTTGACGGTGCAGGTGCAAAAACACGTGTATTCGCTGATCCACATATTTTTCGTTCCTGCCGAATTTATTGCCTAGGTGAAAAAACACTTCGGCTATTGAATAGGGAAAATCCCTGTTTTCCCTAGAAAAAATAAAAAAAAAAATGCTACTGCCGTTTTTTCACCTAGGCAAAAAAATGGCCCTAATTGAATACCCCCCCAAGTCATTTCTCGGGTCCAGCCAGTATTGTGGATGGGGTTCAAGCCGCTGTGACACGACTTGAAACCAGTATTAAATGACCTGGGCTGAACCCGGGAATGCAATGAGAAAACTGCCATGACAGATTTGTAGGAATCATCGGTGGTTTCAACAGCATTGTTCCATCCCGGCGATATTATGCAAATCCCTTCTCAGTGACATTATACACAACATTCTATGAAATTACTTATTTTATAGATTTTTTTTCTTCATGCAAACAGTAGTACTCCCATGCTTGGGTAATGTGGTGGTAATTAATTTCTTTTTGTAAAGTCAATCAGTTGGTCTGCTTGAATTGCAATCTAACCATAATGCAAATTTTAATACAAATATGGTAAATTAAGGATTCTGTTAATTTTAACCTTTGCTCATGTCATGCTGAATGTACTGTATATTTAATTTTATTTGTTTTTATTAAAAGGAAACGTTCACTAGTTTTGAAACCAGTGAACTGCAAACTGTTCCAATTCACTTTTGACTTTGAGTCTCCTAATGAGTCTCAATTTTAAATGCAAGTATTTTATGAAAGATGCAGTAGTAATATATGTCTGTGTGAATAGAGAGTGAAATAAGGTACATATTAGATAAAATAGCCTTGCAATAAACACACATCTATGCGCAAAGTATTTCCAAATTGCAAGTTCCAATACATACAAATGTGTCGACTTACATTTAGTCCCCCTGCATGCTATACAGCCCTTCTAGTCACACCATGCCGTTGTGTGACTTGGTAACACCGAACATCTTCTCGGGCAACTTTTTCCATTAAAACGTGTCTTGATTGCAAAACAATGCAATAAGGACACATAAGCAGCTATTGCTGATTAAAAAGATATGCAGCATGCCTATATTGTGTGTGCGACCGTGACTGTATCTGTATACAAAATGCTGCACTACACTGTTTTCCTAGAAAACTGTAACGTAGCATTTTGTATGCAGATACAGCTGCGGTCACACACACAATATAGTCATGCTGCATATCTTTTTAATCAGCATAATCTGATTGTGTGTCTTATTCAGACAGCTCAATGATGCCTAATGCTAACGGAGTTGCATGAGACCTATCAGTTCACTCACGCCAGTCATCTCCCGCTGTTTGGTGTATTGAGGCAAGATGTATGAGGACACATCTGTAAATACCCAAGTACTTACATTAATTCCGTGAGAGTGTTTTTACAGTATACTAGTATTAATGTGACCAGTTATGACACATTAATGGTCTTATAATATTTTGAACATAAGCAAAAATGTTCTGTTTTATGAACTGTTAGCTTTGACTTCTAGCATTAATCAAGTGTGGATATAACTCAAGAATGATAGAACATGCTAAAGACTTTTCTCATACGTCCTAGAGGATGCTGGGGACTCCAAAAGGACCATGGGGTATAGACGGATCTGTAGGAGCCTGGGCACACTATAAATACTTAAACTGGGTGTGAACTGGCTCCTCCCTCTATGCCCCTCCTCCAGACCTCAGTTAGACTTTGTGCACAGGGGTGATGGGTCAGGACACGCACACCGTGATAGTAAAACTTTATTTCACACATGTCGACACATACATACTTACCTATGTTCACATGCTGACCTCTGTCCACTTGTCCAAGTAGAATCCACATGTACCTGTGAATAAAATTATACTCACCTGATCCAGTGTCCGGATTATAATCCACGTACTTGGCAAAAAAAAACAAAAACGAACAAACGGACTGAAAGGGGTCCCATGTTTACACATGGGACCCCTTTCCCCGAATGCAGAGACCACCCCGTGACTGCTGTCACAGAAAGGTCTCTTCAGCCAATTAGCGAGCGCAACGTCCTGGCACTCTGCTGATTGGCTATGCGCGTCTGAGCTGTCAGACAGCACATCGCAAAGCCTCTCCATTATATTCAATGGTGGGAACTTTGCGGTCAGCGGTGAGTTCACCCGCGGTCAGCGGCTGACCGCGGGTAACCCCACCGCTGACGGCAAAGTTCCCACCATTGAAACTAATGGAGGGAGCTGTGCGATGCGCTGTTTGCCAGCAGACGCGCATACAGCCAATCAGGTGAGTGCCACGAAGTAGCGCTTCCTGATTGGGTGAAGGGACCTTTCTGTGACAACAGTCACGTGGGGTCCCGGCATTCGTGGAAAGGGGTCCCATGTATAAAAATGGGACCCATTTCAGTCCGTTTGGTCTGGGTGTTCATTTTTTTTTTTTTTTTTTGCCAAGTACGTGGATTATAATCTGGACACTGGAGCAGGTGAGTATAATTTTATTCACAAGTACACGTGGATTCTACTTGGACAAGTGGACAGAGGTCGGCATGTGAACATAGGTAAGTATGTATGTGTCGACATGTGTGAAATAAAGTTTAACTATCATGGTGTGCGTGTCCTGTTTTTATTTGGGTATTTTTTATCCAGTAGAACTACAGGTACCAGCGGGCCTGTTTTTCTACCGCATGCTGGTACTTGTGGTTCTCCAAGTACCAGCTTGCGGGGGAGGCTTGCTGGGACTTGTAGTACTACTGGAAAAAAACAATATTCTTTCAATTTTCTCAAGGCTATCAGCCCCCCATCCGCAGCCCTTGGATGGGGGGACAGCCTCAGGCTTCACCCCTGGCCCTTGGGTGGCTGGGGGTGGACCCCTTGATTGAAGGGGTCCCCACTCCCCCAGGGTACCCCGGCCAGGGGTGACTAGTTGAATATTTAATGCCACGGCCGCAGGGCGCTGTATAAAAGTGACCCCCGGCTGTGGCATTATCTGTCCAGCTAGTTGAGCCCGATGCTGGTGTAAAAAATACGGGGGACCCCTACTCTTTTTGTCCCCCGTATTTTTTGCACCAGGCGCAGAGCCCGGTGCTGGTTTTAAAAATACGGGGGATCCCCAGTCATTTCCCCCCCCCCCCCCCCCCGGATTTTTAGAACCAGGACCGGCTCGAAGAGCCCGAGGCTGGTTATGCTTAGGAGGGGGGACCCCACGCCATTTTTTTCCTGATTTTTACCATTCCATTTAAAAAATATAATTATATTTTTAAAAATATATAAATAATACTTGTGCCTCCAAAATAGACAAACCAAGTACCTAATCCCTTCTAATATAAATATATATGTTATTACCAATAAAAAAACACCAAAAAAATTATGTTTTTAAATGTTTAATTAGATTCCGCCACCAAAGTCTGGCGGATTGAAAATGACGAATTTACTGTCTAAAAGCACTGTTGTCGAATTTCCAAACTTCAATTGAATATACTTTTGGCGAATTGCCGCATTTGTACCATTGCAGAAATGTCGAATTTGACAAATGTCGAATTTCAAAAAGTCGAATTTGGAAAGTCCGTTTTTTTGACGGAAAGTACTGAATTGCATTGTCGATTTTTTTTTTTGGCGAAAAAGTCCCGTTTTTCGACAATTTCGGGAATTCGACCGCAATTGCATATACCCCATAGTTGTATCAGCTTTGCTGGGACACTTCATCAATATGTTCTGTTACTAAAACAGATGGGTGCAGCCTACGAGGCCTGTTTTGGTGAGCACGTCTACTGCCAGAGTGGCTTTCAAGGGGCCAGTTGAAATTGTGGTCCGCGTTTCACCTGCACATGCACCGGAATATAATCCTAAAGGCCAGGACATCACTCCTGTGGTGTCTGCTCGGTTCTCTCCTTCTAGAGGGATGAAGGTTCGGGATCCAAGGTTAGATCCTGGTATCCGTGCATAACGATCTCTGAGGCTGGGGAGCAGGCCTTGCAAGGGACGTATTGTCAGATGTTAAGGTTAAGTTGGAAAGCTTGTCTGCAATAAGCTTCCTTGATTTAAAAGATATTTTCGACTAACGTATTCTTCGTGTTCGGCCCATGTTAGTTCTGCCAGACCACTTATCAGCAATGACGTGAGTAAGCAGCTATGACGGAACAAGGAGAAATGCGGCAATGGCAGAAGATGCACAGTTTTGCCGTGGGGCAAAAAGTCTGGTAGTATTCGTTCCGGTGGTTGGCGAAGGAGAAATAGATTTCCTCTGCTGACGCGATCTCCATCCAGGGAAAAATTCAGTCATCGTCGAGAAGTTTTCACAGACGTGATAACTTTTGTGGAGGGTCGCAATTGGTCATGTTGGTGTCTCGCTTCAACGAGAGGCCTCAGGCAAGGGACACCCTCGTGACACAGTGGGTGTTTTTAGTCGGTCTATGTGGCCTCTCCTATTTCATTTTTTTCGGAAGGTGATAAACGTAAGAAGAACATAGGTTCAGGCGATCCTCTCTGATCTGATTTAGCCAAGGAGGTTTTGCTATCCAGTTTTTTCATGATTTGCTCATGGGAGTTTCCTGCCCTCTTCCTTTACGTGAGGAACTGTTACAACTAGATCAGGGCGTGTATCAAGACTTAACGCGACTGCGTCTGACAGCGTGGCGGTTGAATGCCATATTCTAAGCCGGAAGGATGTTCTCAGTGAAGCCGTTTCCTCAATGTTTCAGGCTAGGACAGAAGTAACGGCAAAGCCTTTCCGCCGTGGTTGGCATTTTTCTGTGTCTTGGTGTGAATCCAGGATGGTTTCTGCTGAATACTTTCTGCTAGGTCGTTCTTATCCATACTTACAAGCCATTGTGGATGCAGGCCTACAGTTAGGCTCCATTTCGGGGTAGTATGGCCTTATTATTTTCTAAAAAAAAAAATTATCTCTTGGAAAGTGGTCATGTATTGGCTTTGGCGTCCGTAAGGTGAGTGTCGGACGTGGTGGGTTTGTCTCACGAGAGCCTTGTTTGATCTTCCAGGTAGACAGAGAGGACTTGTGAACTCGGATTGTAGCTCTACCAAAGAGTGGTTTCTGGGTTTCGCAGAAAACAGTCTATTTTTGATGCCGGTGGTTCCTTCGGCATTAGCTGATTCAAAGTCTTTCGGTGTTACCGGGGATTTGAATATTTAGGTTGCCAATTTGGCTCAGTTGGGAGAAATAGAGGCTCTGTTTCTCCGGTATGCTCCCAACATGCTTGGGGCGACTGCAGTATGCTGTCTGTTACACGCTGAATCTGTGATACGATTTGGCATGTTGTTCAATGCTTGGATTGCCGTGACCGAAGTCAGTGGAAACCCATTCTACTGGAAACATGGGCTCTTCTTGGGCGGATGCCCCAGGAGTCTAGGCGGTTCAACTTTGCCGAGCGGATTATTGGTCGGGATCAAACGATTTTGCTATGCTCTACGAGTTTGATACCATTATTGTTGGGGACCTTTTTGTTTGCTCATTCGGTGCTGCAGAGTCGTCTGCACTCTCCCGCCCGTTTTGGAGCTTTGGTATAAACCCCATGGTCCTTTTGGAGTCCCCAGCATCCTCTAGGACGTATGAGAAAATAGGATTTTGGTACCTACCTGTAAATCATTTTCTCTTAGTTTGTAGAGGATGCTGGGCGCCCGTCCCAGTGCGTACGGTGTCTGCAGTTAGTGTTTTTGGTTACACCCTGGTGGTGCGTCTTCTCTGTCAGGCGGTTGCTACCGTTTTTTTTCATGCCCTGGCATGCGGGGTCTTATTTTTGCTTATGTGGACACACGGTTTGTGTTGCATATTCTCTCAACATATGGCTGTGTTTTGTTCATGCTGTGGGCTGGTATTCTACTGAATGCCACGTTCTACGGTGTGTTTGAGGTGTGAGCTGGTAGGACACTCACCGTGTTTATAACAATAAATTCTTTCCTCGAAATGTCCATCTCTCCTGGGCACAGTTTTCTAACTGAGGTCTGGAGGAGGGGCATAGAGGGAGGAGTCAGTTCACACCCAGTTTAAGTCTTTATAGTGTGCCCAGGCTACTGCGGATCAGTCTATACCCCATGGTCCTTTTGGAGTCCCCAGCATCCTCTACGGACTAAGAGAAAAGTTTTTACCGGTAGGTACCAAAATCCTATTTATGCTAATTGCTGGCTTGAGATATATATATATATATATATATATATATATATATATATATATATATATATAGTTACCAAATGTCTTTTTCAAAGAAAGGACGAGGCGGCACTCCCACAAATTGAAATCAAGCCGGTGTATTTAGATAATCATCATAATCTCAGATGGGTGGATGTCAACGTTTCAAGGCTCGCAGGCCTTTTCGTCAGGACGTGAAGACAAGTGAAAAATTCCTAGAAACATATTTCGTTACTGTGTCAGTCTTACCTTTAAATAAGAGTGTGCAGTCCGCTACACGGACGCCCGCGGCTCTCGCCCGGCCGGAAGTGAGGAGGGTCCCATACTGACGTGTTTCCTGTCAGACGGTTACCTCGGAGACGCTGTAGCTTCGGGAACACCGTTGCCGCACGCGTCCTACTCCGTTGCCTGGGTAACAGCATCGCGGGCGCCGCTCGTTCCTGCACACAAATACACAATGTGAAAGCATTGTGATACATTATGTATAGATACCTCTATACAAAAATAGCACCGGTGTATAGATAGTGTTAAATAAACATACAACATATATGCTAAAAAATTGGTATATCAGAGAATACATCCACTGCACTTTAGGTCAAAATTTCATTAATAATTCAGTTAATAACTAGATCATAGACAGAGTGCCAAGCTACAGTATAATATATATATATATATATATATATATTTCTCTAACGTCCTAAGTGGATGCTGGGACTCTGTAAGGACCATGGGGAATAGCGGCTCCGCAGGAGACTGGGCACAACTATAAAGAAAGCTTTAGACTACTGGTGTGCACTGGCTCCTCCCACTTTGACCCTCCTCCAGACTTCAGTTAGAATCTTGTGCCCGGCTGAGCTGGATGCACACTAGGGGCTCTCCTGAGCTCCTAGAAAGAAAGTATATTTAGGTTTATTTTACAGTGAGATCTGCTGGCAACAGACTCACTGCAGCGAGGGACTAAGGGGGGGAGAAGAAGCGAACCTACCTAACAGGTGGTAGTTTGGGCTTCTTAGGCTACTGGACACCATTAGCTCCAGAGGGATCGACCGCAGGACCCGACCTTGGTGTTCGTTCCCGGAGCCGCGCCGCCGTCCCCCTTACAGAGCCAGAAGCATGACGAGGTCCGGAAAATCGGCGGCAGAAGACTTCGGTCTTCACCAAGGTAGCGCACAGCACTGCAGCTGTGCGCCATTGCTCCTCATGTACACCTCACACTCCGGTCACTGATGGGTGCAGGGCGCTGGGGGGGGGCACCCTGAGGGCAATATAAGACACCTTGGCTGGCAAATCTACATCATATATAGTCCTAGAGGCTATATAGATGTAAAAATACCCCTGCCAGTATTCCAGAAAAAGCGGGAGAAGTCCGCCGGAAAAGGGGCGGGGCCATCTCCCTCAGCACACTGGCGCCATTTTTCCCTCACAGCTCCGCTCGAAGGAAGCTCCCTGGCTCTCCCCTGCAGTCTGCAAGTACAGAATGGTAAAAAAGAGAGGGGGGGGGCACTAAATTTAGGCGCAGGATATATATATATATATATATAAAAAGCAGCTATAAGGGAAAACACTCATTGATAGTGGGATCCCTGTGTTATATAGCGCTCTGGTGTGTGCTGGCATACTCTCTCTCTGTCTCCCTAAAGGGCTTTGTGGGGTCCTGTCCTCTGTCAGAGCATTCCCTGTGTGTTTGCGGTGTGTCGGTACGGCTGTGTCGACATGTTTGATGAGGAGGCTTATGTGGAGGCGGAGCAGATGCCTGTAAATGTGATGTCACCCCCTGCAGGGTCGACACCTGAGTGGATGGTGCTGTGGAAGGAATTATGCGACAGTGTCGACTCCTTGCATAAAAGTTTTGACGACATACCAAATGTGGGACAGCCGGCTTCTCAGCCTGTGCCTGCCCAGGCGTCTCAAAAGCCATCAGGGGCTCTAAAACGCCCGCTACCTCAGATGGCAGACACAGATGTCGACACGGATACTGACTCCAGTGTCGACGACGATGAGACTAATGTAACTTCCAGTAGGGCCACACGTTACATGATTGAGGCAATGAAAAATGTGTTGCACATTTCTGATGTTACCCCCGGTACCACAAAAAAGGGTATTATGTTTGGAGAGAAAAAAACTACCAGTAGCTTTTCCTCCATCTGAGGAGTTAAATGAAGTGTGTGAAGAAGCGTGGGCTTCCCCTGATAAGAAGCTGGTAATTTCCAAGAGGTTACTAATGGCGTACCCTTTCCCGCCAGAGGATAGGTCACGTTGGGAAACATCCCCTAGAGTGGATAAAGCACTCACACGCTTGTCAAAAAAGGTGGCACTACCGTCTTCGGATACGGCTGCCCTGAAGGAATCTGCTGATAGAAAGCAGGAGGCTATCCTGAAGTCTATATATACACACACAGGTGTTATACTGAGACCAGCTAGTGCTTCAGCATGGATGTGCAGTGCTGCCGCTGCATGGTCAGATTCCCTGTCAGAAAATATTGATACCCTAGACAGGGACACTATATTGCTAACCGTAGAGCATATAAAAGACGCACTTTTATACATGAGGGATGCACAGAGGGATATTTGCCGGCTGGCATCCAAAATTAGTGCAATGTCCATTTCTGCCAGGAGAGGGTTATGGACTCGGCAGTGGACAGGAGATGCAGATTCCAAAAGGCACATGGAAGTTCTGCCTTATAAGGGTGAGGAGTTGTTCGGGCATGGTCTCTCGGACCTCGTTTCCACAGCAACAGCTGGGAAGTCTACATTTTTACCCCATGTTCCCTCACAGCCAAAGAAAGCACCATATTATCAGGTACAGTCCTTTCGGCCCAATAGGGGCAAGCGGGTTAAAGGCGCATCTTTTCTGCCCAGAGGCAGAGGTAGGGGAAAAAAGCTGCAGCATACAGCCAGTTCCCAGGAGAAAAAGTCCTCCCCCGCTTCCTCTAAGTCCACAGCATGACGCTGGGGCTCCACAGGCGGAGCCAGGTACGGTGGGGGCCCGTCTCAAATATTTCAGCAATCAGTGGGCTCGCTCACGGGTGGTTCCCTGGATTTTTCAGATAGTATCTCAGGGGTACAAGCTGGAATTCGAGACGTCTCCCCCCCGCCGTTTCCTCAAATCTGCCTTGCCAACCACTCCCTCGGGCAGGGAGGCAGTGTTACAGGCAATTCACAAGCTGTATTCACAACAGGTGATAGTAAAGGCACCCCTACTTCAACAAGGACGGGGTTACTATTCCACAATGTTTGTGGTACCGAAACCGGACGGTTCGGTGAGACCCATTTGAAATTTGAAATCCTTGAACACATATATAAAAAAATTCAAGTTCAAGATGGAATCGCTCAGGGCAGTTATTGCAAGCCTGGACGAGGGGGATTACATGGTATCTCTGGACATCAAGGATGCTTACCTGCATGTCCCCATTTACCATCCTCACCAGGAGTACCTCAGATTTGTGGTACAGGATTGTCATTACCAATTCCAGACGTTGCCGTTCGGTCTATCCACGGCTCCGAGGGTCTTTACCAAGGTAATGGCCGAAATGATGATACTCCTTCGAAAGAAGGGAGTTTTAATTATCCCGTACTTGGACGTTCTCCTGGTAAAGGCGAGGTCCAGAGAGCAGTTGTTGGTCAGGGTAGCACTATCTCGGGAGGTGCTACAACAGCACGGCTGGATTCTAAACATTCCAAAGTCACAGCTGGTCCCTACGACACGTCTACTGTTCCTGGGGATGGTTCTGGACACAGAACAGAAAAAAGTGTTTCTCCCGGAGGAGAAGGCCAAGGAGCTGTCATCTCTAGTCAGAGGCCTCCTAAAACCAAAACAGGTGTCGGTGCATCACTGCACGCGGATCCTGGGAAAGATGGTAGCTTCCTACGAAGCGATTCCATTCGGCAGGTTTCATGCAAGAACCTTTCAGTGGGACCTGTTGGACAAGTGGTCCGGATCGCATCTTCAGATGCATCGGCTGATAACCCTGTCTCCAAGGACAAAGGTGTCTCTGCTGTGGTGGCTGCAGAGTGCTCATCTTCAAGAGGGCCGCAGATTCGGCATACAGGACTGGGTCCTGGTGACCACGGATGCCAGCCTTCGAGGCTGGGGGGCAGTCACACAGGGAAGAAACTTCCAAGGACTATGGTCAAGTCAGGAGACTTCCCTGCACATAAATATTCTGGAACTAAGGGCCATTTACAATGCCCTAAGTCAGGCAAAACCCCTGCTTCAAAACCAGCCGGTACTGATCCAGTCAGACAACATCACGGCGGTCGCCCATGTAAACCGACAGGGCGGCACAAGAAGCAGGACGGCAATGGCAGAAGCCACAAGGATTCTCCGATGGGCGGAAAATCACGTGTTGGCACTGTCAGCAGTGTTCATTCCGGGAGTGGACAACTGGGAAGCAGACTTCCTCAGCAGGCACGACCTCCACCCGGGAGAGTGGGGACTTCATCCAGAAGTCTTTCAAATGATTGTAAACCGTTGGGAAAGGCCACAGGTGGACATGATGGTGTCCCGCCTAAACAAAAAGCTAGAAAAGTATTGCGCCAGGTCAAGAGACCCGCAGGCGATAGCTGTGGACGCTCTAGTGACACCGTGGGTGTACCGGTCGGTTTATGTGTTCCCTCCTCTTCCTCTCATACCAAAGGTACTGAGGATAATAAGGAGAAGAGGAATAAGAACTATACTCATTGTTCCGGATTGGCCAAGAAGAGCTTGGTACCCGGAACTTCAAGAAATGATCTCAGAGGACCCATGGCCTCTACCGCTCAGACAAGACCTGCTGCAGCAGGGGCCCTATCTGTTCCAAGACTTACCGCGGCTGCGTTTGACGGCATGGCGGTTGAACACCGGATCCTGAAGGAAAAGGGCATTCCGGAGGTAGTCATTCCTACGCTGATTAAAGCTAGGAAAGAAGTAACCGCAAACCATTATCACGCATATGGCGAAAATATGTTGCGTGGTGTGAGGCCAGGAAGGCCCCAACAGAGGAATTTCAGCTGGGCCGTTTACTGCACTTCCTACAGTCAGGGGTGACTGTGGGCCTTAAATTGGGTTCCATTAAGGTCCAGATTTCGGCTCTATCGATTTTCTTCCAGAGAAAACTGGCTTCACTGCCTGAAGTTCAGACTTTTGTTAAGGGAGTGCTGCATATTCAGCCCCCTTTTGTGCCTTCAGTGGCACCTTGGGATCTCAACGTGGTGTTGGATTTCCTAAAGTCACATTGGTTTGAGCCACTGAAAACCGTGGATTTGAAATATTTCACGTGGAAAGTGGTCATGTTGTTGGCCTTAGCTTCGGCCAGGCGTGTATCAGAATTGGCGGCTTTGTCATGTAAAAGCCCTTATCTGATTTTCCATATGGATAGGGCAGAATTGAGGACTCGTCCCCAGTTTCTCCCTAAGGTGGTATCAGCTTTTCATCTGAACCAACCTATCGTGGTGCCTGCGGCTACAAATGACTTGGAGGCTTCCAAGTTGTTGGACGTAGTCAGGGCCCTGAAAATCTATGTTTCCAGGACGGACTGACTCGCTCTTTATCCTGTATGCGCCCAACAAGTTGGGTGCACCTGCTTCAAAGCATACTATTGCTCGCTGGATCTGTAGTACGATTCAGCTTGCACATTCTGCGGCTGGACTGCCGCATCCTAAATCAGTGAAAGCCCATTCCACGAGGAAGGTGGGCTCTTCTTGGGCGGCTGCCCGAGGGGTCTCGGCTCTTCAACTTTGCCGAGCAGCTACTTGGTCGGGGTCAAACACGTTTGCTAAATTCTACAAGTTTGACACCCTGGCTGAGGAGGACCTAGAGTTTGCCCATTCGGTGCTGCAGAGTCATCCGCACTCTCCCGCCCGTTTGGGAGCTTTGGTATAATCCCCATGGTCCTTACGGAGTCCCAGCATCCACTTAGGACGTTAGAGAAAATAAGAATTTACTCACCGGTAATTCTATTTCTCGTAGTCCGTAGTGGATGCTGGGCGCCCATCCCAAGTGCGGATTGTCTGCAATACTTGTATATAGTTATTGCTTAACTAAAGGGTTATTGTTGAGCCATCTGTTGAGAGGCTCAGTTGTTATCATACTGTTAACTGGGTATTGTATCACGAGTTATACGGTGTGATTGGTGTGGCTGGTATGAGTCTTACCCGGGATTCAAAATCCTACCTTATTGTGTCAGCTCTTCCGGGCACAGTATCCTAACTGAAGTCTGGAGGAGGGTCATAGTGGGAGGAGCCAGTGCACACCAGTAGTCTAAAGCTTTCTTTATAGTTGTGCCCAGTCTCCTGCGGAGCCGCTATTCCCCATGGTCCTTACGGAGTCCCAGCATCCACTACGGACTACGAGAAATAGAATTACCGGTGAGTAAATTCTTATTATATATATTTGTTTATTTTTATATATATATATATATATATATATATATATATTTGTATATATATTTTTATTTTTTTATTTTTACTTGGAATCTTTCATAAGTAGTTTTAGAAATGTCTTTATCACTATTGTCAGCGAGATAAGGAAATAACACTTGAAATGTAGCTGTGAGAAGATTGGTTTAAATCCTGTCACAAGCACAAATTTGATCATTTGGGAAAAAAAGCAGTCAGATACAGTATCTGTATTTATATTTTGCTCTAATAATATTAACATACATTTATAAGGTTTTGTACTTTATTTCCTGTTTTTTTCTTGTATTTTGCGCTAAGTGTAGGGCACCATTATTTCTTTGTTGCCTAGCATTTGCTTTTCCCCAACAGCTACAGTATACTGCAAAATTCTATTTATACAGACCTGAATTACAGATAAACCACGGCAGGACTGTACAATGCCTTAACCATTCTATCGAGAGCCCAGGACTTAATATGAGAGGATAATTCAGTTGCACTCACTACTAAGCCTGTGGACTTTTTCCTCTGCAGATACCATCATTAACCTGCCAAACTATAAATTGTCTTCTGAGCTTTGAACTATCGCATCCCAGCAAGAAAATATTCTCACTAAGAAACATTTGATATGCCTAGACCACAGTCTGAGATGCCTATTGCAATGAAAGGGTTTGCTACATTTTGGTCTTTAAACCACATAAATATTTTTTCTTGATTTTCAGATACATAGAATGTTGAAAAGCTTTATATACTGTAGTAAGGGACATCATATTACAGGAATACCTATTTTCACAGAATTCTGCTATAATCCACATATCACAGGGCTAAAAGTGACTGACTGACTGACTGACTGACTGACTGACTGACTGAATTTATATCAGAAGATTAGGAAGATAACTAGGCATAGAGGTGATATATAGATATGAGCCGGACTCTCCACCGGTGCCTACCCCGTAAGCAAGTATCTCACATATATTGCTAACCCTGAAGAGGGTTAAGTGCATCAGGGTTCTCATATAATATAGTATTTCACAGGATATACTACTTTGGTATATTTCTCTGTGTGTTTCAGTCACCATATACCTCTTAAATTCTCTGTTTGTGCTTTGCTTTGCAGTCGCACTATACAGTTTTTTTTTTTTTTTTTCAGGTACTTTGCTGGTTATATTGTACTATTACGCCCTAAGATTACGCTTCCATATAATGTCTGCTACACGGGGCGGGAGATCCATGGCTGATCCTGCACCATGCAGTGCTGACGCCACGGATTTCTCTGAGGAAAATATTGCAGATGAGGGTTCAGGTACCGGGGGTTCTATACCCCTCAGTCATTCTGCAGCACCGGGGGCACACCAAGACCCACCTTGGGCTGCCTTTTCTAATTTACTGACTACGCTAGTAACTAGACTTCCACCCCCTATGGGACTTCCTGTGCCATTAAAGCCACATATTGTCCCTGCAGTTAATCTGCCATGGCCAGATAATCTGTCCAGTCAGTTACAGCAACTATATTAGTTTCTGGCTAAACGAAAACCTAACCCTCGCCCACCTAGGACCAAGGGGTCTTCTAAGCGGGCTATTACTTCCTAACAATCCACACATGTTTCGGATACTTCATCCGATGAAGATGGCGTATATTCTGACCCCTCAGACACTGATGCAGATGCTTCTGATACTGAATCTATTACACAGGTGGATGTTCCTGACCTCTTGGAGGCTATCAGACTGATTCTTCAAATTGATGATGATGCAGAACCTCCAGATACCTCTAAGAAACCTGATAAGCTCAAGCGTCAGAAGGTTACTAAATTTGTTTTACCCCATTCTGACCATTTGGTTGACATACGTCAGGAATCCTGGGAGTATCCAGGTAAGAAATTATCCCTGTCTAAGAAGATGCTAGCTCGTTATCCCCACGCTGCGGATCTAACTAAAAATTGGGAAACACCGCCTCCGGTGGACTCACAGGTCTGGTGGTGTCATCTACTCTGCCTGTCACTACTGTCACCTCTCTGAAGGATCTGACGGATAAGTGTGTGGAGGGTTGCTTGAAGTCTATTTACACTCTTGCAGGAGCTGTGCATAGGCCCACTATTGCCACTTCTTAGGCTGCAAAAGCTATTGAAGCATGGGTTCAGTAAGTTGAAGCGGAGCTAATGTCTGACTTTCCTCTCATTATATTCAGGAGGCGGCATCTGATGCAGGTGTCCTGGTGGCCAAAGTGTCTACTACGTCCATTCTGGCTCGCCGGTTTCTCTGGTTGCGATCCTGGTCTGTAGATCTGGACTCTAAAACGACCTTGGAGGTGATCCCCTTTAAGGGAAACATCCTTTTTGGGGAAGATCTCACCAAGATTGTTGCTGACTTAGCATCCGCTAATACTGCCTGACTGCCTAGTACTAATCTTTCGGCATCGAAGGCTAAAAGTACTTCCTTTCTCTCCTTTCGACCTCCAAGTAAAGCAAAGGGTCAGGCGTACCTGAAACAGGCTCACACTTATAAATCCACTAAGTCCAAACCTAAACGTTCCTGGGCTGCTCGTCAGCCTGCTTCCAAAACAGACAAGCCTGCTGCATGACGGGGCGGGCCTCCCCCTGGGGGACCCCAGGGTGAGAGGCCGACTTCTGCGGTTTGCTCAGGTATGGTTACAGACGACTTCAGATGCCTGAGTAAAGGAAGTAGTCAGTCACGGATACGCCATCTCTTTCAAGAAACGTCCCCCTCGCCAGTTTTGCTCAACAAACATCCCTTAGGATCCGGTAAAATCAAAAACTCTTCATTTGGTGGTACAATCCCTCCTGGTCGCAGGGGTGATAGTGCTGGTGCCTCTGGCTCAGAGAGGCAGGGGGTACTAGTCAACGTTGTCCCTAGTTCTGAAACTGAATGGGTCCTCCCAGCCCATTCTCAACCTCAAGTCTTTGAATAAATTTGTGAAGGTTTCCAAATTCCGTATGGAAACTCTTCGCTCTATTGTACTGGAGCTCATGGACTATATGGTTTCCCTGGTCATACAGGATGCTTATCTGCATATACCTATTGCCATGTCGCATCAGCAATACCTACGGTTTGCTATTGGCAACCTATATTTTAAATTCCAGGCCTTACCTTTTGTTCTGACCACAGCTCAGAGAATCTTCACCAAGGTCATGGCAGTCATGACGGCTCTGCTACTCCGTCATCGTATCAGGATCCTGCCGTATCTGGACGACTTGTAGATCCTGGCGAACTCTCCAGATGTTCTCCTCCATCATCTGGAACTCACAGTCCACTTCCTACAAGCCTACGGGTGGCTCATCAACTGGACGATATCCTCACTGGTCCCTGCTCAGAGCATGGTGCACCTGGCAACATTATTGGACACCCACAACCAGGGTTTTTCTTGTCTCCATAGAAAGTCCTGAAACTTCAGGACAAGATAAGATAATTCCTATCTCGCCCGTGTGTGTCGATATACTTGGCGATGCAAGTACTAGGCCTCATGATGTCGGCTTTCGACATCGTGGAGTACGCTCAATTGCATTCCCGCCCTCTGCAGAGGTTAATCTATTGCAAATATGACGGTCTGCCTCACCGGATCATGACTCACATGATCTCTTTGACTCCGGAGGTCCGCCTGTCACTAACCTGGTGGCTACAGGTCCAGCAATTGAGCAGGGGTCGTCCTTTCTGGATCTCTAACTGGGTCCTTCTAACGACGGATGCCAGTCTGCGGGGTTGGGGCGCGTTGTTCGAGCAGCACTCTCTTCATGGTCGATGGACCAGGGAGGAATCTCTCCTCCCGATAAACATTCTGGAGTTGAGGGCAGTGTTCAATGCTTTGATACTGGCCCTGCCTTTGGTACAGAACAGGCCTGTTCATTTACAGTCGGACACCACCACGGTGGCGTACATAAATCTTCAAGGCAGCATTCGGAGCCGCATGGCAATGATGGAAGTGTCAAATATTCTTATTTGAGAAGAACGCCATCTGCCGGCCATATCGGCGGTGTTCATTCCGGCGGTCCTCAACTGGGAAGCGGGCTTCCACAGTTATCAGGACGTACATGCCGGAGAGTGGAGTCTTCATTCGGAAGTCTTTTAACTCCTAGTGGGCAAGTGGGGCCTATCACATGTAGACCTGATGGCGTCTCGACACGATCACAAGGTTCCGGTCTTCGGAGCAAGAACAAGGGATCCTCAAGCAGCATTCGTGGACGCACTGGCAATTCCATGAAACTTTCGGCTGCCATACATGTTCCCTCCGGTGTCACTCCTGCCCAGGGTAATAAGGAAGTACAAGCAAAAAGGAGGAATACTACTTTTAATTACTCCATCATGGCCCAGATGGCATTGGTTCTCAGACCTACAGGGTATCTCGATAGAGCGTCCTCTTCTACTTCCTCAACAACCAGACCTCCTCGTTCAGGGCCCTTGTGTCTACCAGTTTCTGGCCGGACTGGCTTTGACGGTGTGGCTCTTGAAGCTTCACTCCTGAGCACCAATGGATTTTCTGAGGCGGTCATTCAAACTATGTTGAAGGCCTGTAAACCGGCTTCTGCTTGGATTTATCATGGAAATTCTTACTTCACCTGGTGGTGTGCGGCTAAGAATTATAATGCATACAAGTTCAGTACTGCCAAACTCTTGGCTTTCCTGCAACAGGGCCTGGACTTAGGCCTTCGTTTGGCCTCCCTCACGGTTCATATTTCTGCCTTGTCGATATGGTTTCAGAGAAAAATTGTGACTCTGCCTGATTATCATACATTCACTCTGTGTTTTACGGATTCGACCTCCCTATGTTCCCCCTGTGGCTCCTTGGGATTTGTTGGTTGTTCTGGATGCCTTACAAGAGTCTCCATTTGAGCCTGAGACTGTAGACCTTAAGTGGCTTACTCTTAAGATCTTGTTTTTACTGGCTATTGCCTCTGCTTGACGGGTTTCCGACTTGGGTGCCTTGTCCTGTCGGTCATCATTTCTGATTTTTCACTGTGACCGGGTGGTTTTTTAGAACTTGCCCTGGTTTTCTGCCTAAGGTGGTGTCATCTCTCCACCTTAACCAATAGATTGTGGTTCCGGCATTTACCTCTCGCAGTTGATCCTCCAAAGAGTAGTCTTTGGATGTGGTACAGGCTCTCCGTATTTATGTGAAGAGAACAGCTTCACTTCAGAGATCTAATTCTCTGTGTTCTTTTTGGTTTTCACAAACGTGGCTGGCCTGCTAATAAGCAGACCTTGGCTAGATGGATTAGAATGGTCATTGCACATGCTTATGTACATGCTGGCCGCCTGGCTCCTGCTACCATCAAAGCCAATTCTACTCGGTCTGTTGGACCTTCTTGGGCGGTCTGCCGTGTTGCGACCCTCGAACAATTGTGCAAGGCGGCTACGTGGTCCTCAGTGAACACGTTCATAAGGTTCTATGCCTTTGATACTTCCGCCTCCAAGGATGCCTCCTCTGGATGCCGGGTTCTTGTGCCCGCTACAGTGTGTCCCCTCCCATGAGGAACTGCTTTAGGACATCCTCAATGAAATTCCCTGTGGAATCACCGTGTACTCCGCTGCAGAAAAGGAGATTTATGGTAAGAACTTACCTTTGTTAAATCTATTTTTGCGAGGTACACTGGATTCCACAGGGCACCCACCCTGACGCACTTAACTTCTTTGGGGTTTTATGGCATTAGCCGCTGGTACCTTCTCCTGTCGTGAGAATGTAGTTGTATGTGGCTATTAACGGTTGTTGTCTCTCTTACCTGCTACTGCATTGGACAGGTTAACAAAACTGATCTCCAGTGCCTGGAGGCGGAAATATTGAGGAGGAGGTGCTATGCATCCTGGAAACAGTCAAAACTTTTAGCCTGCTGGTGCCTCGGATCAAGATCCAACTCTACACCCGCTGTAATTCCCTGTGGATTCCATTGTACCTCGCAGAAAGATTTAACAAAGGTAAGTTCATACCATAAATCTCCTGTTTCAAGTAAAAATGCTGCCACTGTAATGTGAGTGCTGGTTCTTTTTTCATACAGGAAAAAATGAGTGCATATATATTTTTTATATATATATATATATATATATATATATATATATATATACACACACACACAAACATTTATCTTCTTTCTTTTTTTAAACTCAGATGTATCCTCATACAACTAGCCTATGCAGCTCAATATGCCTGGTGTGAGTGAGCTGCCAGGTCTGTTGCAGCATTGGGCTTCTTTTTTGACAAAAAAGAGTGTCTTAGTCACAAAGCAACGTAACTAGCATGCATGAGGAGTCTGTGCTGATTAATTTGATATGTCACTTGTATAATGTGTGTGACTGAGTGTATAGAGGGCCTAACAGATCTTGTATTGGGAAAAAAAAGCTGTAGCTGCTACATTGTAGCACTTTATATACAGATTCTGAGACTCAGTTGCACGCAGATCCCAGCACTCGGCATGACGTCAGCAACAGTATTTGAAATCTACATGGTGGTAGATAATTCAGAGATCTCAGTTGCATATATTAGCAAATATATGGTAAGCAAAAGCTATGTACAAAAGGTGATACACAAGTGGAAAGTGTAATAAAAAAACGTAAAGGTAGTATTAGTAGAAAATTAATTGAACGTGTTACAAAAGTGTGCTAACCCAAAGCAGACTAGCCCAGTCCAGTGAGCACCACGCCCCAAACTCTTGGCCAAAACTAATAACCGCATACAATCGCTTAATGTATTGCCACATGGTTAAGACATATACACAAGTATATCTAATGTGGAGCAAGCTTACCTGGAGACATCCCTATGATCTCCTATGGTACTACGGGAACCAGCATGCCCCTCAAATGCCGCTATGCGAATGGGATGCACATGCAGACTCTGCTAATTAAAATGTGTGGCATGCCTATATTCTGTGTGCGGCCACTCCTGTATCTGCATATGAAATGTAATGTCGCATTTGTATGCAGATACAGCCACGGCCACACACAATATAGATATGCAACATATATTATGGAAAAAGTTGCACACGTATCTCGAGCAAAGGAGAGAGAAAAAACAAATGGTGGTGTTGAAAATTTACAATGAAAGAAAAAAACATAAATATGCATACCTATAAACACATTTTCTGCAATTGTAGTAGAGGGATCTAAAGTTGCCCCTTGTATACCCTACAAACACAATTGGGATTAGACCAGTCTCTTTAAGATCTGAAGATAAGAAATTATAGTGTAATACTGTATATTCAGTTTATTAAGTACACAACGTAAAAAATGCCCATAGATTAATTAAAAAAGAAGGGAAAAAAAAGCATATAGCTTATCTATACCTTAGTTTAGTCGTGAAAGGAAAGTCATTTGGCCATAAGAACATCCCAAATCAAAATGTCCAGACATGGTATCCAGCAGGTATTGTAAGTGCCAATTTTGAATGCCCTGACCTGTTACATCTGATAGCAGAGTCTTCCTCAGAGGATGTGTGTAAGATGAGGCTAAGTCCATATTTATACTGGAGATAATCCGTGTAAATCGAACAGAAAAGTGGAACCAGAAATTATATTCACTTGAGGTTTTTTTTTACCCATTATCATTACAACACTTGTGTTGTCTCCATTCTGTAGTACTAATTCCTGGCTGTCAGAAACCTCATTGTGTCAGTTCATTGTTCCAATGTTTATAATCGGAAGTGAAAAGCAGGCAGCATTTTTTGCGGATCACAGCCCCTTCATCAGGACTCATAAAATTGACCACATAAGCTCACCTTATATCCCCACCAGATGGTCTGTTGAGGTGTGCAATTGCATGGATGCCAGAACGAGCTACCGGCAGCTAAAACCGAGCTAACACACACAGCTGAAACAAGGGGGTCAATTTACTAAGACGTGAGTTCAATTTAAGATGGGATGTTGCCCATAGCAATTAATCAGACTCTACTTCTCATTTATCTAGCATCTTCTAGAAGATAATACCTGTAATCTGATTGCTTGCTATGGGCAACATCCTATCTTAAATAGAACTCCCGTCTTAGTAAATTTCCCCCAAGGTTAGGTCATCAGGAAGTCTGCAACCACATCTATTACATTACAACTGTGTGGGGTTATGGAAACCAGGCAGTGCTCACTCATAAGCCGATATTAACAAAGTGTTACAATAACCATCCAAGTAACATATACGTGTAACAGACATCTGTTAATACAATGTTCATGAAATACAAAGCACTGTAAAGGCAGACTAATTGCTAATAAAAATACATCTATGTGAAAAATACATGTGCAGCAATACACATTATTATTATTACTACAGGTAACTTTACAGATAATGCATCATTAAATACTATTAAGTAGAGAATAAAAAATGTAAAAAAAAACCTTTAATATGTTAAAGTGTGCATGCGTATAGGGGAGCTAAATTGACCAGACCGCTGAATTGCCAGGTTGCTGATAATAAACTTGCTTTTCATAAGTTGGCTCAAACAATATTTTTTATTGCACCTATTTGAACATCTTTCTTTTGAGGCATATTGATAAATAGGCACCTGAGGTTATTGATACAAATGTTGTTCCTGGTATTATGAAAGCTCTATAAAAACCTTGCTTCAAAAATACAGACGACTCCACATACACCTAGCCTCCATACGCCATGTGGCACAGGATTCCTGACGCTAGTGAGGTGCAATGCGAGACTGCTAGCGCTGGGCTATAAATGTGTGAGGACACAGCTGTAAAGCGGAAAATGGGGTCTGTGGGGTGGGGGGGGGACAAATAAGTCATGATAAATCATAAATACTGGCAGGAGTAAAGTTACAGTACCTTTTTAAAATGTTGCTGTAATCAATTCAGACAGTGAGCACTGAATTTCTTTATAACCACTATCATTTGTGACTATGGTTGTTATGTAAATATATCCTAAAACGTTACTGTTGCAATCTGTTTATATGGCCAACAGATGTGTTCACTTATATCTAATCTCCTGGTACGTTAAACAGCCCTTCTAGTTATGGCATGTATTGGTGTAACTTGGTAGCAACAAGCGTCTTTTTCCTTTAAAATTTTCCTTTTCGCATTACTATGCAAAAAGGATGCACAAACAGCTTATGCTGATTAAAATGATATGTGGTGTGCCTATATTCTGTGTGCAACTGCACCTGTATCTGCATGAGTTTCCCCAGTAAACACTGTAATGTAGCATTTTGAATGCAGATAGAGCAGCTGTCGCACACATAATATATGCATGCCACATATAATTTTATGAGAAAAACTTTCTTTCAGGGGCACTCGGCCTATATTGTATGCAGTTTTAAAATATATACCCGAGACCAAAAAACACACCTATCAATCTACTGCTGACTTGAATTTTTCTGTGGTTGGTCCATGCTGCTACAGTTTGAAATAATGTTTATATTGCTTTTTATATATTACTTTAACACATTGTAACTAGTAGCACAGCCCAGGCCTCCTATGATTGCTTAACCAAACAATACACTATAGAAATCCGTCATTTTAAGCCTAACACTGAAATCGAGCCTGTATAATATGGCACACAATGGCAATTTGATGAATGGGTTTTATTGATTACTTTGTAGTGGTTATATCAAGTTACTTAAACTGTCATTATACCTGTAAATACAGGTATCATCATTTTTCTCTTTCTTAAGATTGTTTTCATTTATTCATATTTTTATACTTCTCTTATGATTCCTTATATATTCTTTCTAAAATATATGTCTGTGTTTTGCACATGTATATAGCTCACTCACAAATTTTTTTTTTTGGACAATCACCTTTTTTATTAAACAAAAAAAAATGTTTTAATATATACTAATTAAAAGTTATATCTTAAAACTGAATACAATATAGGTAGTGTGCCCCTGTAAGGGAGTTCTTCTCATGTCTCTTGGATAGTTCTGTCTTACTACTACTCTCAGGGAGCACCTCCACAGAGTTATCTCCATGGAAACTTGATGAGAAATGTGTTATATGTGGATAGTCCTATATTAAAGCCTATTTCTCTAACGTCCTAGAGGATGCTGGGTACTCCGTAAGGACCATGGTGAATAGACGGCTCCGCAGGAGATAGGGCACTTTAAGAAAGCTTTGGATTCTGGGTGTGCACTGGCTCCTCCCTCTATGTCCCTCCTCCAGACCTCAGTTTTACACTGTGCCCAGAGCGAGATGGGTGCACTGCAGGGAGCTCCCCGGAGTTCTCTGCCTAGGAAGCATTTTTGTTTGGATTTTTTCTACATTTTTACAGGGAGCACTGCTGGCAACAGGCTCCCTGCATCGAGGGACTGAGGAGAGAGGGGCAGACCTTCTTAATTGATAGGCTCTGCTTCCTCGGCTACTGGACACCATTAGCTCCAGAGGGGGTGAACGCAGGTTCTTACTGGGCGTCCACCCCCAGAGCCGCGCCGCTGTTCTCCTCACAGAGCCAGAAGAAACGAAGTCAGAAGACGTCTCAGGCGGCAGAAGCCTTCAGAGCTTCACTGAGGTAACGCACAGCACTGCAGCTGTGCGTCATTGCTCCCATACACCTCACATACTCCGGTCACTGTAAGGGCGCAGGGGGGGGGCGCCCTGGGCAGCAATATAACACCTCTTTTATGGCAAAAGACAATATACATGTACAGGTGGGCACTGTACATGTATATAAAAGAGCCCCTGCCATTTTTTTATAACTTTGAGTGGGACTGAAGCCCGCCGCCGAGGGGGCGGGCTTCTCCCTCAGCACTCACCAGCGCCATTTTCTCTCCACAGCACCGCTGAGAGGAAGCTCCCCGGACTCTCCCCTGCTTACACACGGTGAAGGGGTGTTTAAAAGAGAAGGGGGGGGGGGGGGGGGCACATGATTGGCGGATAACATATTATACAGTGCGGCTGGGGAAAAACATTTTGTGTTGGTCTCCAGGGTTATTGTGCTGGGGTGTGTGCTGGCATACTCTCTCTGTCTCTCCAAAGGGCCTTAAAGGGGATACTGTCTTCAGAAAAGAGTTTCCCTGTGTGTGTGTGAAGTGTGTCGGTACGCGTGTGTCGACATGTTTGACGAGGAAGGCTCGCTTAATGTGGAGGGGGAGTGCTTGAATGTCATATTGCCGTCGGCAGCGCCGACACAGGAATGGATGGATATGCTGAATGTCTTAAATGCAAATGTCAATCTATTGCATAAAAGGTTAGACGAGGCTGAAGCTAGGGATCAGTCAGGTAGCCAGACCATGCCTGTCCCTGTGGCGCCAGGACCTTCGGGGCCTCAGAAGCGCACCATATCCCAGATCGATGACACAGATACCGACACGGATACTGACTCTAGTGTCGACTATGAAGATGCAAAATTACAGCCGAAGGTGGCAAAAGGTATTCGGTACATGATTATTGCCATTAAAGATGTTTTGCATATTACTGAGGAACCCCCTGTACCTGACACGAGGGTACACATGTATAAAGGGAAAAAGCCTGAGGTTATCTTTCCGTCCTCATTTGAGCTGAGCGAATTGTGCGAAAATGCTTGGGAATCTCCAGATAGGAGACCACAAGTTCCCAAAAGGATTCTTATGGCGTATCCTTTTCCACAAACGGATAGCATACGATGGGAATCTTCGCCTAAAGTCGACAAGGCGCTGACACGGTTATCCAAAAAGGTGGCACTGCCTTCGCAGGATACAGCTTCCCTCAAGGATCCTGCTGATCGCAGACAGGAAATTACCATGAAGCACATTTAAACTCATTCCGGTACTATTGTTAGACCGGCTATGGCGTCGGCCTGGGTTTGTAGTGCTGTCGTGGCATGGGCAGATTCCTTATCTACGGAGCTTGACACCTTAGATAGGGATGCCATTTTAATGCCAATAGAAGGCTGCCTTAAATATGAGAGATGCTCAAAGAGACATTTGTTTACTAAGCTCCAGAATAAACGCTATGTCTATTTCTGCTATGCGGCTCTTGTGGACCCGACAGTGGACGGGAGACGCCGATTCAAATCGGCATATGGAGTCCTTGCCTTACAAGGGGGAGGAGTTGTTTGGAGACGGCCTCTCGGACTTTGTCTCTACTGCTACGGCTGGTAAGTCAAATTTCTTACCTTATGTCCCCCCGCTGCATACAAAAAAGGCACCTCATTATCAAATGCAGTCCTTTCGTTCCAATAAGAGCAAGAAGGTACGGGGATCGTCCTTTGTTGCCAGAGGAAAAGGCAAGGGAAAAAGGCTGCACACAGCTAGTTCCCAGGAGCAGAAGTCCTCCCCTGCATCTGCAAAGTCCACCGCATGACGCTGGGGCTTCCTGGGGGGAGGCAGATCTAGGGGGGCTCGTCTTAGGTTTTTCAGCCGCGTCTGGGTTCGCTCGCAGGTGGATCCCTGGGCATTAGAAATTGTTTCTCAGGGATACAGGCTGGAATTTGAAGACTTGCCTCCTCGCCGGTTTTTCAAATCTGCTCTGCCGGCTTCCCCGTCAGAGAGGGAGCTAGTGTTGGCAGCAATCCAAAAATTGTATATTCAACAGGTGATTATCACAGTTCCTCATCTCCAGCAAGGAGAGGGATATTACTCAACCCTGTTTATGGTCCCGAAACCAGACGGTTCGGTCAGACCAATTTTAAATCTAAAATCCCTGAACCTGTACTTGAAGATATTCAAGTTCAAAATGGAATCACTCAGGGCGGTCATCGCCAGCCTGGAGCGGGGGGGGGGGGGGGATTGGATGGTGTCCCTGGACATAAAGGATGCTTACCTTCATGTTCCGATATTCCCCCCTCACCAGGCGTTCCTGAGATTTGCAGTGCAGGACTGTCACTGCCAATTTCAGACGTTGCCGTTTGGGCTTTCCACGGCCCCGAGAATTTTCACCAAGGTAATGGCAGAAATGATGGTGCTCCTGCGCAGGCAGGGTGTCACAATTATCCCATACTTGGACAATCTCCTCATAAAGGCGAGATCTCGGGAGAAGTTGCTGGACAGCGTGTCTCTGTCCATGAAGACGTTGCAGTTACACGGCTGGATTCTCAAAATACCGAAGTCCCAGCTAGTCCCTACAACACGTCTCACCTTTTTGGGCCTGATTCTGGACACCGACCAGAAAAAGGTTTTTCTTCCGATCGAAAAGGTACTGGAGCTCATAGCCCTGGTCAGGAAGCTATTAAAGCCAAAAAAGGTTTCAGTGCATCATTGCACACGGGTTCTGGGGAAGATGGTAGCTTCATACGAGGCCATCCCCTTCGGCAGGTTCCATGCGAGGACTTTTCAATGGGACCTCTTGGAGAAGTGGTCAGGGTCCCATTTACAAATGCATCAAAGGATCACCCTGTCTCCCAGGACCAGGGTATCTCTCCTGTGGTGGCTGCACAGTGCTCACCTACTAGAGGGTCGCAGATTCGGCATTCAGGACTGGGTCCTGGTGACCACTGACGCAAGCCTCCGAGGCTGGGGAGCAGTCACACTTCGAAGAAATTTCCAAGGTCTCTGGTCAAATCGAGAGACTTGTCTCCACATCAACGTCCTGGAGTTGAGGGCCATATACAACGCCCTGCGTCAAGCGGAGGAATTGCTTCAGGATAAACCGGTTCTGATTCAGTCAGACAATGTCACTGCAGTGGCTCATGTAAACCGCCAAGGCGGAACCCGAAGCAGAGTGGCCATGGCAGAAGCGACCAGGATTCTACGCTGGGCGGAAGGCCATGTCAGCGCACTATCAGCAGTGTTCATCCCGGGGGTGGACAACTGGGAGGCGGATTTCATCAAGAAGTCTTTGCACAGATCACGGGTCAGTGGGGGCTGCCTCAAATAGACATGATGGCGTCCCGTCTCAAAAAAAAGCTAAAGCGATATTGTGCCAGGTCAAGGGACCCTCAGGCAGTAGCGGTAGACGCTCTGGTGACACCTTGGGTGTTCAGATCGGTCTATGTGTTTCCTCCTCTTCCTCTCATACCCAAGGTGTTGAGAATAATAAGAATAAGCAGGGTCAGAACAATCCTCATTGTTCCAGATTGGCCACGGAGGACTTGGTATCCGGAGCTGCAAGAGTTGCTCACAGAAGATCCGTGGCCTCTTACTCTAAGGCAGGACCGGCTGCTGCATGGGCCCTGTCTGTTCCAAGACTTACCGTGGCTGCGTTTGACGGCATGGCGGTTGAATGCCGGATCCTAGCGGGAAAATGGATTCCGGAGGAGATCAAGGCTAGGAAAGACATGACGTCGAAACATTGTCACCGTATATGGCGAAAATATTTTCTTGGTGTGAGGCCAGAGCTGCTCCTACGGAGGAGTGCCAGTTGGGCCGTCTGCTTCACTTCCTTCAAACGGGAATGAATTTGGGCCTAAAATTAGGGTCCATCTTGGTTAAAATTTTGGCCTTATCCATTTTCTTTCTTTCAAAGAGAATTGGCTTCTCTTCCTGAAGTACAGACTTTTGTGAAGGGTGTGCTGCATATTTAGCCTCCCTTTGTACCTCCGGTGGCGCCTTGGCACCTAAACGTGGTATTAAGTTTCCTCAAGTCACCTTGGTTTGAACCACTCAAAACAGTGGAGTTGAAATACCTCACTTGGAATGGAAAGTGGTCATGTTGTTGGCCTTAGCTTCTGCAAGGCGGGTTTCGGAATTGGCGGCTTTATCATATAAAAGCCCATACCTGATTTTTCACGTGGATAGGGCAGAGTTGAGGACTCGTCCTCAATTTCTGCCCAAGGTGGTCTCATCTTTTCATATGAACCAACCTATTGTCGTGCTTGTGGCTACACGGGACTTGGAGGATTCCGAGTCCCTGGATGTGGTCCGGGCTTTGAAGATTTATGTGACCAGAACAGCTAGGATCAGGAAGACCGAAGCTTTGTTTGTTATGTATGCGGCCAACAAGGTTGGCGCTCCTGCTTCAAAGCAGACTATTGCTCGCTGGATCTCTAACACGATTCAGCAGGCGCATTCTTCGGCAGGATTGCCATTGCCTAAATCAGTTAAGGCCCATTCCACTAGGAAGGTGGGCTCCTCTTGGGCGGCTGCCCGGGGGGTCTCGGCACTACAACTGTGCCGAGCTGCTACTTGGTCGGGGTCAAACACCTTTGCAAAGTTCTATAAGTTTGATACCCTGGCTGAGGAGGACCTCATGTTTGCTCAATCGGTGCTGCAGAGTCATCCGCACTCTCCCGCCCGTTTGGGAGCTTCGGTATAATCCCCATGGTCCTTACGGAGTCCCCAGCATCCTCTAGGACGTTAGAGAAAATAAGATTTTACTTACCGGTAAATCTATTTCTCGTAGTCCGTAGAGCAGCGATTTTCAACCGCTGTGCCGCGGCACACTAGTGTGCCGTGAGCGATATCTAGGTGTGCCGCCGCCAGTCAGAGATGCTCCCCGCTGCTGCCCGCCAGACAGAACCAGATAGCCGGCGCCCGCCGCAATCAATAGCCGGCTCGGGCAGCGCTGTGCTGTGTGCACTTCCGCGTACGTGACCTATGAGTCATGCACGCGGAAGAGCACACTGCACAGCGCTGCCCGAGCCGGGTATTGATTGCGGCGGGCGGCAGCTCTCTAATTGGCCACGTCTCATTCGTGCCTGCAGTGCCCGCTCACTGGCCTATCCACGCCGCATTCCTGCCTGGTGCTCCCGTCCGTCCACTGGCCACTGCAGCTTCTCCATCCGTGCTGCCATCACAGCATTACAGCTGCAGGTTTTAAATTTAAAATAAAAAATGTATTTATTTATGTAAGCAATGTTTGGAATCACTGGGGGGGAGGGGGTGGGATGTGAACAGCAGGGATTATTATTGGGGGCAGTGAGTCAAATTACTGGGGGGACAGTGTGTGGTAGAATTACTGGGGGAACAGTGTGTGGCATTATTAAGGAATAGATATGTTTTACTGACAAACGGGATGTTGGCTGTCAGTATACAGACAGCGGCATCCCGTCTGTTTAATTACTGTGGGGGCCAATGTGTTTTTTTTTTTTCCCGTGGTGCACTGATGGTGTGCCTTGGCAGTTTAAAAATCTTATGAGTGTGCCACGAGTTGAAAAAGGTTGAAAATCACTGCCGTAGAGGATGCTGGGCGCCCGTCCCAAGTGTGGACTTCTTCTGCAAGACTTGTATATAGCTATTGCTTACATAAGGGCTATGTTATAGTTGATCGGGTTTGAACCGAGGCTATGTTATTGTTCATACTGTTAACTGGGTAGTTTATCACAAGTTATACGGTGTGATTGGTGTGGCTGGTATGAATATTGCCCTTAGATTTACAAAAATCCTTTCCTCGTACTGTTCATCTCCTCTGGGCACAGTTTCTCCAACTGAGGTCTGGAGGAGGGACATAGAGGGAGGAGCCAGTGCACACCCAGAATCCAAAGCTTTCTTAAAGTGCCATATCTCCTGCGGAGCCCGTCTATTCCCCATGGTCCTTACGGAGTCCCCAGCATCCTCTACGGACTACAAGATATAGATTTACCAGTAAGTAAAATCTTATTTTTACTAGTTGGGATTCTCCAGTGCTCAGACCTTCCTGTTCTTCATTTCCCTCACACCAAGACGCATATCATTTTAATCAGCAGTGTGTGCTTATGTATTCTATTCCCATAGTGATGTGAATAATACACATTTCTAGCAAAAGATGCCCGATGCTAACGGAGTTGCAGGGCACCTACCTGTCAGCTCACTCACGCCAGGCATCTCCTGCTGCATGGCGTATTGAGGCAAGATGAATGAGGACACATCTATATCATAGGTTACAGTTTGTCATATGTTTTGTTATTACATCTGTTTGTACATTACTAAACAATAGATACCTAAGGTAGTTTGTTTTTAGCTTCAGCTATATTTCAGTGCATTAGTTTGTGAAGACACCTCTTTCTACCAATTTGAGGTAAATTTAGTAAACAACCAAATCACTGGACTATAATGTGAGAATCAAAGCAACCGTTATAGGATAATGACTCCATGAGCACATTTTTTTTATTTCTACAGCCTTTGTGTGTATATATATATATATATATATATATATATATATATATATATAAATAATCAACTTTTCTTTCATTCCTTTCCAGGCCTCATTTGATTATTGGCCTTTACCATTCAGAAAATAAATAGTTCTTATCATATTTAACCTTTTTTGTTCAAAGCCTTCAAATTATGTGTGTCGTAGAATGCATATTCTCTCTGTCATCACACTGAGATTATTATGAGATTATCGTGAGACCTGATATTTTGCAAATACAGTATGTGATAGTACATACTGTAGGTAGAATTTGGATTACCTTTATTGAAATATCATTTTTTTTTTAAGTTTAACAACATTATTTCTAATGTATACAAGTATATAGTTGTATATATGTATACATACATACACATACATGTATATATGTATGTATGTATTTACTGCTTGTGGGGGGAACACATGTGACTGACAGATCTGTGTGTTTTAATAGTTCTCCACAAATGCAAGTGAATTGTTTCTTCTATTTTCTACTTGATTCTAATTTTGATTTTGTATTGTTATTATTATTATCCTTTATTTATATGGTGTCACATGGGATCTGCAGCGCCCAATTACAGAGTTACCAAATAAACAAAGCATGAAGAAAGCATCTTACAGGTCAATAAAATATAGTACAAGTACAGGGTATATAAACATAGCTGCATCAGTAAACAGCACTGAAATAAGTATCAGGGTGACAGAAAACCGAAGGATTTGGTGACGTCAAAGGGAGTATTGAAAAGATGATAGGTTAAGTAAGAGATGTAAAAGCACATGAGGTAGGAGGACCCTGCTCGTTAGAGCTTACATTCTAAAGAGGAGTGGCACATAGACAGGGGTAACACAGATGGCGTATAATGTGAGTGTAGGCCACAGAAGGCTTAGGATGAGAGACGGCTGGGCTTGGTTAAGAAGTGTGTCTTGAGAGCCCGTTTGAAGTTTTATAGAGCGGTGGAGAGTCTGAGGGGGTGAGGTAGAGAATTCCAGAAAAAGGGATCAGCACGTGCAAAATCTTGGAGGTAGGAGTGGGAAGAGGTAATCAGAAGGCAGGAGAGGCGACATGCTTTAGCAGAGCGAAGAGGATCGTCGGGAGTGTAAAGGTAGATAAGGTCAGATATGCAACTGGGAGGGGAGTGGGTGAGGGCTTTGTGAGTGTGAGAGGTTTGAAATGGATTCTGAAGGGGAAAGGGATCCAGTGAAGGGCTAGTAAGGGGGGGGGGGGGGGGGGGGGGTAGATGTAGTGCGTTTTGTGAGGAAGATGATTCAGGCAGCATCATTGGGGATAGATTGGAGTGGAGAGATGTATGTGTTAGGGATGACCGTCAGGAGTTGATTACAGTAGTTCAGTCTGGAGTTGACCAGTGAGTGGATAAGGGTCTTGGTGGCATCCTGGGTGAGAAAGTGTCTGATCCTGGAAATGTTTTTGAGAGAAAATGACAGGTTTGTGATAGGGCTGAATGTGTTGTTTGAAGGAGAGGGGGGGAGTCAACGATTACTCCAAGACAGCACACCTAGGGGCTAGAGGAGATAGAAGTGTCGTCGATAGATAATGAAATTGTGGGAGGTGAGGTTGTGTGGGAGGGTGGGAAGATGATCAGCTAAGTCTTAGACATGTTAAGTTTAAGAAAGTGCTTGGACATCTAAAAAGAGATAGCAGAGAGACAGTTGGATACACAAATGAGGAGAGCAGGAGAGAGGTCAGGGGAGGAAAGGTAGATTTGAGTGTCATCAGCATAGAGATGATATTGTAAGTCAAAATAGCTAATCAGTTCTTCTTAAGAGGATGCATTGAGAGAGAAAAAAAGAGGACCTAGAACAGAGCCTTGGGGGACACCTACAGTTAGTGGAAGTGGGGCGAAGGTGTAGCCATGAAAGGAGACAGAAATGGAACCGTAAGAGAGGTAGGAGGACAGCCAGGAGAGGGCAGTATCACGCAGACCAAGGGAGTGAAGGATTTGCAGAAGGAGAGGGGTGCCAAAAGCAGCAGAGAGGTCAAGGAGAATAAGCAAAGAGTATTTACCCTTGGATTTAGCAGATAGGAGGTCATTGCAGACGTTTGTAAGGGCAGTTTCAGTGGAGTGGAGAGGATGGAAGCCAGACTTGAATGGGTCAAGTAGTGAGTGGTAGGAAAGAAAGGCAGTCAGGCGGTTATAGACAATACGCTCAAGGAGTTTGAAGGCAAAAGGAAGGAGAGAGATGGGTCAATAGTTGGAGAGAGTGTGTGGGTCAAGCGTAGGTTTTTTTAAGGATAGTGGAGATGAGTGCATGCTTGAAGGCAGAGGGGACAGTGCCTGATGATAGGGAGAGATTGAGAAAGTGGGCAAGATGGGAGCAGGCAGAGAGAGACAGAGGTAGCGGATGAGGTGGGAGGGGGATAGGGTCAAGTGGGGAGGTGGAGGGGGCTGAGGAACGAATGAGGGCCATGAGTTCCTCACCAGATACATGGGAGAAAGATGTCAGAGTTGGTAAGAGGGAAGGGGAGGGGTGGTAAGGTATAGGAGATGTCTGGTTGCTGATTTTTTTTTTATTTTTTATTTTTTTTTTTTTTTTTTTTGTGGGATGTGATGTATGTAGTCAAATTTGTATGTGAAGTAAGTGGCAAAGTCAAGAGCAGAGAGTGAGGGGGGAGACAAGGTGAGGGTGGGCAGAGGAGAGAGTTGAGAATGGCAAAGAGGTACCGGGAGTTGGAAGACTGGGAGGGTATGAGAATCTTGAAGTAAGAATGTTTAGCGAATGAAAGGGCAGCACTGAACGATAAGAGCAAAAGTTTGAAATGGGGAAAGTCTGCTTTAGAGTGTGATTTCCTCCACTGTCGCTCAGCAGTACATGAGCATTTTTGCAAATATCTGGTGCATGTGGTGTGCCAGGGTTGAGGTGTTGATCTGCGAGGGTGAATAGTGGTTGGTGGAGCAACAGAGTTACGAGCAGAAGTAAGGAAAGCATTGTATAGGGATGTGGCTTGTTCAGAACATGAGAGAGACCGTATAGGAGAAAGAAGCGAGTCGAGTAGGTAGGATAGGAAAGTGGTGTCGATAGCCTCAATGTTGCGTTTAGCGATGGTAGCCTTAGGAGGTAGAGATGGAGTAGCAGAGAGAGATAAGTTAAAGGAGAGCAGGTTGTGGTCTGAAAGGGGAAATATGGAGCTGGAAAAATCAGAAATATGAGAGCGGTGTGTGAAGACCAAATACATTGAGCTCCCATTCATATGGAAGTGGGAGGAGGTCCACTGGGAGAGACCGAGTGGAGATGTAAGGTTAAGGCGTTTAGAGGCAGAGGATTTTGTGGGGATATCAGTTTGGATATTGAAGTTGCCTAAGATAATGGAGGGAATGTCAGAAGACAGGAAGTGAGGAAGCAAAGTTGTCAAGGAATATGGAGTGCATGCCAGGGGGGCGGTAAATGACAGCTACTCATAGATGGACAGGTTGAAAGAGGCATATAGCATGGTCCTCAAATGTAGAGAATGTAAGGGATGGTTCTGGGGCGATGAGTTGGTAGGAGGAGTAGCTAGAGGGTAAAGGTATCCCAACACCACCGCCTTGGCGACCCCCAGGTCGGGGTGTATGTGAAAATGAGAGGTCCCCAGCAGAGAGAGCAGCAGTAGAAGTGGTGTCATAGGGAGTCTAATGTAGATTGAGGTGAGATGACGGAGAATATAGGGAGGTAACTGGGCTGAGTTGTGGGGTAGTAGGACCATGGCGGGGGAGAAGTGACTGAGTGGGGTGACAGGAAGAGAGGATGGGGAAGGAGAGGAGTGGATGGGGAACAGAGGAAAGAGTAAATGTTGGAGACTGAGGGGGAGGGATGGATGTGGAAGGAAGGTGAAGAAGAAAGCATGAGGTATACAAGGGGTGATGTGGAGGGTTGATGTAAACCTGGATATAGTATGGGTGAGGTAAATGGGTGTAAAAAAAAAAATATATTAAGAATAAAATAAATGATAACTATATATTGGACAAACGAGTGGAGCCTGTTTAATAGAGACAGAGCAGTAGAATTGCAGAAGTTCCGATAAAAGTATAGTGTTGGTAAATGTGTATTATATTTAAAAGTAATTGAGTTACAAGTGAAACTTACAGTGCAGATTAAAATAGACTGCTAAAATTGAGAGTGGTTGTGAGAGTAGGGAGAAAGCAAATGGTAATTCAGACAGGACTTACAAGAATATGTTAAAGCAAAATTGCATTGGTACATTGGTTCAGATGTTTTTGGTAAGCTATAAACATAAATTCGAGTAGTTGCAGATGAAGTTGAAAGCTCTTGCAGCGTTCCTAACACAGATGTAAGTTATAAGTGTCCAGGTTACTCTGACTGGTGTAGTTTGATGTGTAGAATAAGTGGACTTGCATTTGTTTGAAAGCAGTCCTTCAGTGGTCCAGATTGTGGGTTGATTGTTCTACTTCAGTTTTTTTTTTTTTTGGTTTAACGTCTGTGTAACATCATAATTACAGTGTGTTTAATATTTAGCTATCGTTAGAATAATGGGGGTAATTCAGAGTTGATCGCATCAGCAAATTTGTTAGCAGTTGGGAAAAACTATGCAGAGAGTGTTAGATTTGGGTGGCATATTTTGTTTCTGTGCAGGGCAAATACTGGCTGCTTTATTTTTACACTGCAATTTAGATTTCAGTTTGAACATACCCCACCCAAATCTAACTCTCTTTGCACATGTTATATCTGCCCCCCTTGCAGTGCACACGGGGGGGGGGGGGTCATTCTGACCCGATCACAAGCTGCAGTTTATCGCAACGGTGCGATTGGGTCAGAACTGCGCAAGCGCCGGCCGAAGGCCGCAGCTGCGGTACGATCGCCTCTGCCTGATTGACAGGCAGAGGCGGTCACTGAGCGGGGGGGACGAAACCGCGGCTTTTGGCCGCCTTTTAGTGGGTGCGGTCCGGCCAGCACCGCGTGGCGGGACCGTGCGGAGGGGTGGGTGCAGCGGCTGCGTGACATCACATGCAACTGCTGCGGGCCAGTGAGCGACGAGTAGCTCCTGGCCAGCACGCTAATGCTTATCTGGCCGGGAGCTACTCCTAAAGTGTGCAAAAGCATCGACGCTGTACGATGCTTTTGCACTTCTGTGGGGAAAGCCAGCACTGACATGCGGGGCGGGTTAGCCCTGTGCTGGTCGTCCCCCCGCATGTCTATTGTCATGGTTGTAGCCCTGCAAAATTTTGCAGGGCTACGATCAACTCGGAATGACCCCCCATGGTTTTGCCCAACTGCTAACAAATTTGCTGCTGTGATCAACTGAATTACTCCCAATGTCCTTTGAATTAATGGACACAAGCTTTTCAGCACAAGCCTCCCTGATGCTCCTTAAGTAATGGGCCAAACATGTGAATACATGGATTACACCCAAACTCCAACAAACCCTCTCCCACATTATTTTTCCACCTATGGAATTCTCATCGTCATGCAAAATGATGATGTGAACATTATTTTAAAATACTTGTATGTGTACATTCACTCTTCTGCTGATTTAACCCCTGATGAAGTCATTTGTGACGAAACGGGTTGGAAATTCATCATTCACATCGCTAACAAACATCATTCACCTACGGAATTGCACAATTCTAAAACATTCACTGGAATCTGTATTCTGTTGTGAATATATTTCAGAATATTTATTGTATGATGTGGATGTAAAACAGTTCTATGTAATCCATTGTTTCTCTGACGTCCTAGTGGATGCTGGGAACTCCGAAAGGACCATGGGGAATAGCGGCTCCGCAGGAGACTGGGCACAACTAAAGAAAGCTTTTAGGTCACCTGGTGTGCACTGGCTCCTCCCACTATGACCCTCCTCCAAGCCTCAGTTAGATTTTGTGCCCGGCCGAGGTTGGATGCACACTAGGGGCTCTCCTGAGCTTCTAGAAAGAAAGTATATAATTAGGTTTTTTATTTTACAGTGAGACCTGCTTGCAGCTAGCTTGGGCTTCTTAGGCTACTGGACACCATTAGCTCCAGAGGGACCGACCGCATGGAACTGGCCTTGGTGTTCGGTCCCGGAGCCGCGCCGCCGTCCCCCTTACAGAGCCAGAAGTAAGAAGAGGTCCGGAAAATCGGCGGCAGAAGACATCAGTCTTCACCAAGGTAGCGCACAGCACTGCAGCTGTGCGCCATTGCTCCTCATACACACTTCACACTCCGGTCACTGAGGGTGCAGGGCGCTAGGGGGGGGCGCCCTGAGCAGCAATAAAAAGACCTTGGCTGGCAAAAATACCACAATATATAGCCCCAGAGGCTATATATGTGATAATTACTCCTGCCAGAATCCATAAAAAAGCGGGAGAATAGTCAGCGAAAAAGGGGCGGAGCTATCTCCTTCAGCACACTGGCGCCATTTTTCCCTCACAGCTCCGCTGGAAGGAAGCTCCCTGGCTCTCCCCTGCAGTCTACACTACAGAAAAGGGTAAAAAGGAGAGGGGGGGCACTAAATTTAGGCGCAGTATATATAACAGCAGCTATAGGGGACATAATTCAGTTAGTCCCTGCATTATATAGCGCTCTGGTGTGTGCTGGCATAATCTCACTCTGTCTCCCCAAAGGGCTTTTGTGGGTCCTGTCCTCTGTTAGAGCATTCCCTGTGTGTGTGTGCGGTGTGTCGGTACGGCTGTGTCGACATGTTTGATGAGGATAATGATGTGGAGGCGGAGCAGATGCCTATAGAAGGGATGTCACCCCCTGCGGGGCAGACACCTGAGTGGATGGACTTATGGAAGGAATTGCGTGCACGTGTCGACTCCTTACACAAAAAATTTGACGACATGCCAAATGCGGGACAGCCGGCTTCTCAGCTCGAGCCTGTCCAGGCGTCTCAAAGGCCATCGGGGGCTCTAAAACGCCCGCTACCTCAGATGGCAGACGCGGATGTCGACACGGATACTGACACCAGTGTCGACGACGATGAGTCTAGTCTAATGTCCACTAAGGCCATTCGTTGCATGATTAAAGCAATGAAAGAGGTGTTACAAATTTCTGATATAAACCCAGGTACCACTAAAAAGGGTATTATGTTTGGGGAGAAAAAACTACCAGTAGTCTTTCCCCCATCAGAAGAATTAAATGAAGTGTGTGAAGAAGCGTGGGCTTTCCCTGATAAAAGATTGGTAATCTCTAAGAAGTTACTAATGGCGTTCCCTTTCCCGCCAGAGGATAGGTCACATTGGGAGACACCACCTAGGGTGGATAAAGCGCTCACACGTTTGTCTAAAAAGGTGGCACTACCGTCTCCGGATACGGCCGCCCTCAAGGATCCTGCTGATAGAAAGCAGGAGGCTATCCTGAAGTCTGTATATACACACTCAGGCATTATACTTAGACCTGCTAGTGCGTCAGCATGGATGTGCAGTGCTGCCGCTGCGTGGTCAGATTCCCTGTCAGAAAATATTGACACCCTAGACAGGAACACTATTCTGCTAACCATAGAGCATATAAAAGACTCAGTCTTATACATGAGAGATGCACAGAGGGAGATCTGCCGGCTGGCATCTAAAATAAGTGCACTGTCCATTTCTGCTAGGAGAGGCTTATGGACTCGCCAGTGGACAGGGGATGCAGATTCAAAAAGGCACATGGAAGTTTTGCCTTTTAAGGGTGAGGAGTTATTCGGGGATGGTCTCTCGGACCTAGTTTCCACAGCAACTGCTGGGAAGTCAGCATTTTTACCCCATGTTCCCTCACAGCCTAAAATGGCGCCGTTTTATCAGGTACAGTCCTTTCGGACTCAGAAAAACAGGCGTGGAAAAGGCGGGTCCTTTCTGTCCAGAGGCAGAGGTAGGGGAAAAAGGCTGCAACAAACAGCAGGTTCCCAGGAGCAAAAGTCCTCCCCCGCTTCTTCCAAGTCCGCCGCATGACGGTGGGGCTCCACAGGCGGAGCCAGGTACGGTGGAGAGCCGCCTCAAAAATTTCAGCGATCAGTGGGCTCGCTCACAGGTGGATCCCTGGATCCTGCAAATAGTATCTCAAGGGTACAAACTGGAATTCGAGGCGTCTCCACCCCACCGGTTCCTAAAATCTGCCTTGCCGACAACTCCCTCAGGCAGGGAGGCTGTGCTAGAGGCAATTCACAAGCTGTATTCCCAGCAGGTGATAGTCAAGGTGCCCCTACTTCAACAAGGACGGGGTTACTATTCCACACTATTTGTGGTACCGAAACCGGACGGTTCGGTGAGACCCATTTTAAATTTGAAATCCTTGAACACATACATACAAAAATTCAAGTTCAAGATGGAATCGCTCAGGGCGGTTATTGCAAGCCTGGACGAGGGGGATTACATGGTATCCCTGGACATCAAGGATGCTTACCTGCATGTCCCCATTTACTATCCTCACCAGGAGTACCTCAGATTTGTGGTACAGGATTGCCATTACCAATTCCAGACGCTGCCGTTTGGACTCTCCACGGCACCGAGGGTGTTTACCAAAGTAATGGCGGAAATGATGATACTCCTTCAAAGAAAGGGAGTTTTAATTATCCCGTACTTGGACGATCTCCTAATAAAGGCGAGGTCCAAGGAGCAGTTGTTGGTGGGAGTAGCACTATCTCAGGAGGTGCTACACCAGCACGGTTGGATTCTGAATATTCCAAAATCACAGCTGGTTCCGACGACACGTCTACTGTTCCTGGGTATGATCCTGGACACAGTCCAGAAAAAAGTGTTTCTCCCGGAGGAGAAAGCCAAGGAGCTGTCATCTCTAGTCAGAGACCTCCTGAAACCAAAACAGGTATCGGTGCATCACTGCACGCGGGTCCTGGGAAAGATGGTGGCTTCTTACGAAGCAATTCCTTTCGGCAGGTTCCATGCCAGAATCTTTCAGTGGGACCTGTTGGACCAATGGTCCGGATCGCATCTTCAGATGCATCGCCTAATAACCCTGTCTCCAAGAACCAGGGTGTCTCTGCTGTGGTGGCTGCAGAGTGCTCATCTTCTAGAGGGCCGCAGATTTGGCATACAGGACTGGGTTCTGGTGACCACGGATGCCAGCCTTCGGGGCTGGGGGGCAGTCACACAGGGAAGAAACTTCCAAGGACTATGGTCGAGTCAGGAGACTTCCCTACACATAAATATTCTGGAACTAAGGGCCATTTACAACGCCCTAAGTCAGGCAAAATCCCTGCTTCTACACCAGCCAGTACTGATCCAGTCAGACAACATCACGGCAGTCGCCCATGTAAATCGACAGGGCGGCACAAGAAGCAGGATGGCGATGGCAGAAGCCACAAGGATTCTCCGATGGGCGGAAAATCACGTACTAGCACTGTCGGCAGTGTTCATTCCGGGAGTGGACAACTGGGAAGCAGACTTTCTCAGCAGGCACGACCTCCACCCGGGAGAGTGGGGACTTCATCCAGAAGTCTTCACGCTGATTGTAAATCGATGCAAACGTCCACAAGTGGACATGATGGCGTCCCGACTAAACAAAAAACTAGAGAGATATTGCGCCAGGTCAAAGGACCCTCAGGCGATAGCTGTGGACGCTCTGGTGACACCGTGGGTGTACCAGTCAGTTTATGTGTTCCCTCCTCTGCCTCTCATACCAAGGGTACTGAGAATAATAAGAAAACGAGGAGTAAGAACAATACTCGTGGTTCCGGATTGGCCAAAAAGGCCCCAACAGAGGAATTTCAATTAGGTCGATTTTTGCATTTCCTACAAGCAGGAGTGACTATGGGCCTGAAATTAGGCTCCATTAAGGTACAGATCTCGGCTCTGTCGATTTTCTTCCAGAAAGAACTGGCTTCACTACCTGAAGTTCAGACGTTTGTGAAGGGAGTGCTACATATTCAGCCCCCGTTTGTGCCTCCAGTGGCACCTTGGGATCTGAACGTGGTGTTGAGTTTCTTAAAATCACATTGGTTTGAGCCACTTAAAACCGTGGATCTAAAATATCTCACGTGGAAAGTGGTCATGTTATTGGCCTTGGCTTCGGCCAGGCGTGTGTCAGAATTGGCAGCTTTGTCATGTAAAAGCCCTTATCTGATTTTCCATATGGATAGGGCAGAATTGAGGACTCGTCCTCAGTTTCTCCCTAAGGTGGTATCAGCTTTTCACTTGAACCAACCTATTGTGGTGCCTGCGGCTACTAGGGACTTGGAGGATTCCAAGTTGCTGGACGTAGTCAGGGCCTTGAAAATTTGTTTCCAGGACGGCTGGAGTCAGGAAAACTGACTCGCTATTTATCCTGTATGCACCCAACAAGCTGGGTGCTCCTGCTTCTAAGCAGACTATTGCTCGCTGGATTTGTAGCATAATTCAGCAGGCGCATTCTGCGGCTAGACTGCCGCATCCTAAATCAGTAAAAGCCCATTCCACGAGGAAGGTGGGCTCATCTTGGGCGGCTGCCCGTGGGGTCTCGGCTTTACAACTTTGCCGAGCTGCTACTTGGTCAGGGGCAAACACGTTTGCAAAATTCTACAGATTTGATACCCTGGCTGAGGAGGACCTTGAGTTCTCTCATTCGGTGCTGCAGAGTCATCCGCACTCTCCCGCCCGTTTGGGAGCTTTGGTATAATCCCCATGGTCCTTTCGGAGTTCCCAGCATCCACTAGGACGTCAGAGAAAATAAGATTTTACTCACCGGTAAATCTATTTCTCGTAGTCCGTAGTGGATGCTGGGCGCCCGTCCCAAGTGCGGATTGTCTGCAATAATTGTACATAGTTACTGTTAACTAAAGGGTTATTGTTGAGCCATCTGTTGAGAGGCTCAGTTGTTTTTCATACTGTTAAACTGGGTATTGTATCACGAATTATACAGTGTGATTGGTGTGGCTGGTATGAGTCTTACCCGGGATTCAAAATCTTTCCTTATTATGTCAGCTCGTCCGGGCACAGTGTCCTAACTGAGGCTTGGAGGAGGGTCATAGTGGGAGGAGCCAGTGCACACCAGGTGACCTAAAAGCTTTCTTTAGTTGTGCCCAGTCTCCTGCGGAGCCGCTATTCCCCATGGTCCTTTCGGAGTTCCCAGCATCCACTACGGACTACGAGAAATAGATTTACCGGTGAGTAAAATCTTATTTTCTATGGCAAATTAAAATTTGTGATTTCTAGATATCACAGTTTTGAATTGTTCTGAGAAGAGTATTACTATTTTAGGAAGATTATTACTATTTCAGGCGATTCAGCCAAATTAATTAGAGTTGTAGTGCCCCTTAATTGTATTGGATTTCAGCACTAACAGGGTTTAGTGAGAGGTGCAGCTTCCTTGATATCTTATATATATATATATATATATATATATATATATACTTATCAAGTTTATAATTGAGTTTTAGGAAAGAGGTTTATTCCTGGTGTGCACACAATTTTAATGTGTGAGGCGCATTTTGACTATAACAAACAAGGTGGACCATGGGACAATCTCTTCTATCACCACCTGACTTTTTCAAATATTTGGGACATACAGGTGGAGCCTCCCTCACCGTTGCTGTTTCTACACCTAAACAGAGGATTTGCCACGCCTAAGCGATAACTCAGATTGTTCAGTTGTTGCACGGACAGGCATGTTGTGGCATGACTATATATGCAGCATGCACTACACATCTTCACCACTGGGTGACTAATGATCCACTAATACAGTACTGTAGAGTGAATAGCAACGGATTGATCTACAAGCTCTGGCAAATGGTCAGTGATGACTAATGTTACTGTATACTCTACACAAAGAACAATGGTCAGACAGAGAGAGTTACTTTAAAATAAAAGAAACCAATAAATCAATCAATACATAACAATAATGTATACAAATGCAAACGAACGTGTTAAAACAATGGACCATTGACGTTAGGCATACAGTACTGTATGTGAGCATCAGAGTCTCGTAGCCAATACAGCAAAACCCATGGGAAGGGATCACTGCTTACATTTACACATGAGCTTGTGTCTCCACCACCAGGCATCGTGGCCCAGCGGTGAAGTGTCCCACGCCCCATACTCAGAGTCCCGGGTTTAGTTCCTAAAGTGTGCATAGCTTTTTTTTTATATATTTGACACTTTAATTGTTTGTTGTTTTTTTTTTTATAACATTCATATATTTAAGAACCTTACATTCAGTAGAATTATGCACACATGAAAAGACCTGTTTCCATGACTAACTGTTGGGGCGTCTGACACGCAAATCTGTAGCACAGTACTGTACTTTTTAATGTACATTCGCTCTGGCCCTCTCTATCCTATTCCCCAACCAAAGCAACTGTAGTATCAGCCCTTCATTTTCATACTGTGTTGGAAATTTATTGACTGTAAGCTGGCCTCTTTGAAAAGATCATTCCCTCAGGGGAGGGAGAAGGGTGAGGGGGGAAGGTGGGTATTAACCAGTGGAGTTCAGAGACACTGTCTAAAATATGAATTCTCTGTCGGGACCCAAAAAAAGAAACCAATAAATCAATAAATAAAAATAGTGTATAAAGACGCAAACGAACATGTTAAAGCAATGGTCCGTTGATGTTAGGTTTATGTGAGCTACTAAAATGAATTGGGCCTAAACCTTTATATCTCCATTTCTGGGGGTCCAATCGGCTCAGTACAGTATTTTATTTTTGAGTACTAAGTAGCATGAACAGCTTGTAACGTTCTCTGCTCTAAAGGCTTCAGCAGCAAGTGTTATCTTTATAAGTATAATGGGAAGAGCTATAAGCTCCTCCCTAAGTTCCTGAATGCCAAAATACTGTGCTTAGCGTCTCTGTACAGTATTTTCCATTTGAGCACTAAGTAGCACGAACAGCTTGTAAAGTACTCTGCTCTAAAGGCCACAGTGGCAAGTGTTATCTTTATAAGTATAATAGGAAGAGAAAAATTATCCCTAAGTTCCTGGATGTCATAACACTGTGCTTAGCATCTCTGTACAGTATTTTCTATCTAGCAGAAACCCTGCACCCCATGCAAGCTGGACGAACAATTGGAGGGGACTTGACACACTGTTGCTTGCAGGTTCCCTTTTGCGGGATCACAAACTAGTGGCTGGTCTGCCCCGAAAGCCAAGAGTCTCCTCTTTTGTATGGTACCAGTCTCTAATCTCCGGGACGTCCAGAATTGGAGCTATTGGGGGTGCCAAATTGACCCATTTTCCCATAGACTATAATGGGCTCGTTAATTCAGATCCACCATGAGTTCTGACTCTTGCCGTTAGCCTTGTGGGCTCACAGAAACTTGGGTCGGTATCTGGTAGCTAATTGTCTCCCTTTCGATACCATCCTGGTTCTGAGCCGATAGGACCCCCAGAACCAGAGATATTAAGCTTTAAGCCCATTTTAATTTAATTTAATAGCTCACATAAACTTAACATCAATGGACCATTGCTTTAACACATTTGTTTTGCGTCTGTATAGATTTTTTTTATTTATTGGTTTGTCTACAGGACCTCGTTGCTGCAGTGTATTTTAAATAGTGGAATGATACTCTCATGCAGCATTGCCCATACAGTGTACAGTAAAGTAGTTATTGCGCTATAGTGTATTGTATTTCAATGGAGACCACACACATGTGCAATGGTGATTTAAAAAGTGACATCTGGTGGATGTTCGCAGGTATTACACTCACCGGTAACTCGAAACGCCATGATAAGCTCTGTGAGCCTCCCTATGACTAGGCACAACGCCTTGCGCCCAGGCATGCTGCAACTCTGTTATCGGGAATAGCACCATAGACAGTATAGATGAGCGAGGCTTCATCTGTAGCAAAATCTAATACCCCTTTCACACCACTGCAATAACCTGGGTTGTGGTTGTGTGTGAAAGGGTTAACCAGTGACTCGAATTTCAATCCAAGTAACTTGCAGCGTTGATCCTGGGAAGGACCCTGGTTAGGTGGCAGTGTGAACAGTTAACCCAGGTCATCAGTTTACTGCCTTGGTAGAACCAGATTTACGGTGAAAGGAAATTATGTCATCTCCAAGTGCCGGCACTGCACCTGTGTGCAGTGTAAATGGTGTCTATGCTGGCTTGACCCGGTTTGGAACTGTGTTTATTTCAGACCTGATCGCTGCTGTGCGTTTTCACACAGCGAGCAATCAGGTCCAAACTGTGTATGCACCACAGTGCGCAGGTGCGTCGCACAGGTACAAAGTGGATCGCCGCTCAGCGATGGGTTTGTGCGATGTATCTGTTCGCTCAGGCGATCGCAAGGAGATTGACAGGAAGAAGGTATTTTTGGGTGTCAACTGACCGTTTTCAGGAAGTGTCTGGAAAAACGCAGGCGTGTCCATGTGTTAGCAGGGAGGATTCCTGACGTTAATTCTGATCCCAGACCGGCTGATTAAGTCCTGTGCTGCGAAGAAGAAGAAAAAGACAACTCTCTTTGTTGGGGCTTTCTTTTGAATAAATAAAACTTAACTTGGGATGTATACGTGTGTCAAAATGGTCCTCTCATTGAAAATTTGATGCTAATTAGCAGATTTTCAAAAGTAGAAACCAGTCACATGATTTATATCCCCTCTTCCTTCTGGCTGATATCTGTAATCACCACGTATGTGTCATAATTAAAGGTGTATGTATGGACATTAGTACTGTATATTTTTGCTCAGTAAATAGGTACTAGAAAGCCAGCAATGGAATTGATGTGTCTAACAACAAATGTTTCTAACGTAGGAGACTGTTAAACAATTGTATCCAAAGTTCTAGTTAGTGTTGCTTTGACAAATTGTTACTATCATTTTTGGATACACAGAAACATATCCTGGTGTAGACACATTTTTTGCATAAGCATTAGTGTTGGAGGACTCTAGTTAGTCCTATTAATGTCTTCATTTATACCGTTTCCTTTATAAGATATAATAGGAAATCATTTAATAACTGTGCTACATCCCTACAATTTAAATTATTTCATCAGGAGAGAATTCAATGATAATTGGTTTCATCTGTGGGTATTATTATTTTATGTTTTTCGTTGTTATGTCTGTGTGAGTCCCATAATTGACGTAATTAATAAAAGTTTAGTTTTATTTATTCAAAAGAGTGCCCCAACAAAGAGAGTTGTCTTTTTCTTCTTCTTCGCAATTTATAGTTATTACAACTCCGGGGAGCACCGCCTGTTCTAAAATTGTGGCCCTCATTCCGAGTTGTTCGCTGGCAAGCTGCTTTTAGCAGCTTTGCACACGCTAAGCCGCCGCCTACTGGGAGTGAATCTTAGCATAGTAAAATTGCGAACGAAAGATTAGCAGAATTGCGAATAGACACTTCTTAGCAGTTTCTGAGTAGCTCCACACTTACTCGGCAACTGCAATCAGTTCAGTCAGTTTCGTTCCTGGTTTGACGTCACAAACACTCCCAGAGTTCGCCCAGACACTTCCCCGTTTCTTCAGACACTACCGCGTTTTTCCCAGAAACTGCAGCGTTTTTTCACACACACCCATAAAACGGCCAGTTTCCGCCCAGAAACACCCACTTCCTGTCAATCACATTATGATCACCAGAACGAAGAAAAAACCTTGTAATGCCGTGAGTAAAATTCCTAACTGCATAGCAAATTTACTTGGCGCAGTCGCAGTGCGAACATTGCGCATGCGCAATTAGCGGAAAATCGCTGCGATGCGAAGAAAATTACCGAGCGAACAACTCGGAATGACCACCTGTATTCACTATATGAATGAGCTCTTTTTCTTTTGAGAAATAAGAATTTATTACTTATCATCAACCTTTATACCGGCTTATACAAATGTCAGTCCATTTTCCCTTTTGGGATTAACCCAGTGTGCTATTTCAACCCCACCATCTTTTTCCTTTTCCTAAGTCCTGTGCTGCGCAGAGACTTCACAAAATCTGTTTGTACAGCTCTGCTACACATGCGTTTGCACACTTGCACAGCTAAAATACCCTCCCCCTGTAGGCAGCGACTATCTGATCACAGCAGTGCAAAAATTGCTTGCTAGCGATCAGGTCTGAATTAGGCCCTGTGTTCAGAATCCCGGGTCAGACTTCGATGTAAAAGGGTTATTACATGACTATTCTTAAACTAACTCTATTATGCTATTAACTTTAGAGGGGAAAAAGTTATATCTGGAAAAAAAATTGAATTCATAGAAACCTGCTATATTCCAAAATCAAATTATGTTTCTGTAAAAGAACAGTTTTGAAAATATGAAATTTGTAAAATGATATTAAAGAGAATACTTTAATTGGGGGGAACTTCAACACCCTCTTCATCTCATTATATGTATGATACTTGTCACTTTCTTTTGTTTGTATTTAATAGGCCTTATCATACAATGCTACCACATAAATACATTCCAAAAAACGGAACATTCCCCTCTGTAAAGCATGCCACCATTTATATATTATTTACTAGCTAAACTGAAAAGTTATTTCATTCTGTAAACTTCACTTTTGGCTTGCCTTATATCAAGGTGGTATAAGGACGGAGCACTGTGCTATACTCCCTGAGTAGTGATTTAGGATATATGTCTAATTTTATGTTTTTTAAACATTCTCTTTAAGGTTCTGCTGAGAATTTGGAAAAGACCATGAAACAAATGGAACTTCAGCTCCAGCAACTTGAGAAGGATTTGGAGACCTTTCCCCCTCCTGATGATGTACATGACAAGTTTGTGACAAAGATGTCCATATCCTTTTAACAACTACACAACTTATGTAGGGCTGGTTGAATAGACTCAAGTTTTACTTAACATTTTAAATCGGTTCCTGTAACCTCTGTGTATTTTTCAGCTTTAATGCTTTGAGAACTATAAACACTTTGGCACCAAAAAGACTGCATGCTGTGAGTAAAAGGTTCCATCAAAAGCAGAAGCTACAGTTTCTGACAGAATGAAAAAAAAATGCATTGTGTAGAATGGCATTTTTGTTGGATGGTATACAGTATGTCCTTCTCAAACACAATGCTGGCCTTTGATTTTTATCACATGCCTGTATTTTTAAGGTAATGTATAATTTGCTAGAGGTCCCATTCTGAAGTATTTATTTGCAGATATATGGTCTGGTGGGCAATAAGAAAAATGTTGTTGAATATTATAAAGGTACATTTCACACTGTACTAAGTATAACAACATTCTCTAAGCAGCACTGCTCGTAAAGCTCTATGCAGCGTAATTCCAGCGATTCCACCAAGTAGATATTTCATTCCTTTATTACTTTTCTAATATTGGTTTTGAAGATTTTACATTTTGCATGGTACAATTTTTTTTTTTTTGCTTACCACATTTAAGATCCAAGACATGGGTTGAAAGCATTGTAACAGGGTCTAATTCAACAATGGGCAAGTTGATACGAAAACTTCATTAAATTCTTCCCCTAGTCATCACCACATGCCACCCCCCACCCCAGCCCAGCATCGGTCATCACCACATCCTGTCTCCGATGCTGGTGCAACCTGCTGCTGTTTGTATATTTCCTGTTCCATCTGACTACTTGTTTTTGTTGGCTGGATATGATTTCTGTCTAGGCTCTCAATATTGTCGTTCCCTATAGCAGTCACATGAGCTACAACAGGAATGTTTATGCATACAGTATTATATAACTAGAAAAGACATATCTTCAAATAAATAACACACAAATCTGGTTTTATTAAGATTATATGGACATTGTGGGCTAACTAAGGTTTGTCAGAATAAAATAAGTAGAATAGTCAGGTACTACTTTTGGGGGGTTGTCAAAGTTAGGCAGCTGTAATAAGAAGAGTTAGTCAGATTACATAAAACATGTATACAGTAGATGCAGTAAATTTGTATACAGTGCACAGTATTGCGATCTTATGTTATATCTGTATAATAGATAAATAATAGTTCATGTGGATAGAGCTGTGTAATAAACATTTATTAAGCATGTAGGATGTAAAATGTTAAAAATGTTTTGTAAAATCTCTGGTAAGAATGATAGCTGCCTGCAGGGATATAAATTGGTGTAGCTATGTAGATCTCCTTTGTCTCCACTCTCCTCAACAGTACACAACATGTATAGGTGATATTTTCAATGTGCCAATGATATATATCTGTATGAGGCCAAAAAGTTTACAGTCCAGAACTGGAAGGAATATTACCAGTACCACTGATACATTTTGAGTTTTCTATAGCGAAGAGCCACTTCACACTGTATTGGGTCCCCTTTGCACTGGCTGGTAGTGTAGCTAAGTGGTGGAGGAGAGTTGGGTTAAATGAAGAGTGACAAATAGGTCCTCAAGTGAGTTTGCTTGATCTCAGTGCAGGTCACTTCACACATTTTGCTGTCCAGAAATCACTTTCACAAAGGGGTGTTCCTGTAGTCATTTCTTACGGCTGTTGGTCCCAAGATTTTTAAAACCTCAGGATACTGGGGTCAACATTAGTACCATGGGGTATAGACTGGTTCACTAGGAGCCATGGGCACTTTAAGAAATTAATAGTGTGGGCTGGCTCCTCCCGCTATGCCCCTCCTACCAGACTCAGTTTAGAAAATGTTCCCGGAGGAGCCGGTCACGCTTTGGAGAGCTCCTGAAGAGTTTTCTACATTTATTTTCCAGTCCCTGATGAGGGTGAGACCGCTCAGTAGTGGGTCAACAACCAAATAGTGTAGTGGTCATCTCAAAGTCCCTATCACCTAGTCACTATCACTCTGGACTTTGAGATGACCACTACACTATTTGGCTGTTGACCCACTACTGAGCGGTCTCACCCTCATCAGGGACTGGTTTATAGAGTCAGTGATAGACTTTAAACCACATTGTTTATGGGTCACCTATTTGTCCATTTGTTATCTGGACTCTGTGTGACTGGGGGCTTCATAATATTGAACTGCTTTCCCAGTCATTTTCGTCCTTTGCCTGCTTTTATATTCAGTGAGCTTTTTACACTATTTTGGGATTATCTGTAAAAAACATCTGGCACTCGATATTACCCCTGAGGAAGTCCCAGTTAGGGACGAAACGCGTTGGGTTGTGTTCGAGTACTGTATTCCATCTGTATTCTATACTACTAAGGAAGATTTACTATGAATCTCAAGTTTCACTTAAATTTTCCATCTGACAGAAACTGTTTATATACATTGTCTATACATTCTGTAAAGAGATGTTTATATGCTCACAGATGTTTTATGCTATTGTGGCTTTTATGTATTAAAAAAATTAAAGTTGAATCTTTTAAATCTGTTTATTTATGATATACAGTACTATCCATTAGCGCACTTAGACTCTAGTTTGTTGGTTTGTTATCTTAGGGCCCCACCTAACAGGGGGCTCGTCTAAGTTGCAGCTCAGTTTCGCTCCACGTAGCGCCTAAGGGTACCCCTTGTTTTTCTATATATATATATATATATATATATATATAGTGTAGTATAAATATATATATATATATATATATATAGTGCCCCAGCTTAGTTTTACTACTGCTGATAGGGACACTGTGTGGTTGGCTCCAAGCTCTGTGTCTCTCTGAGACTTGGCCTGCATATACTGTATTCCCCATTGTGGTCTGTGTGTGGGTGTCCCTTACCATGTCCAGGTACTGTGTTTCTTGCACAGCTGAATGTCTATCATCTCCTGGGAATTCACTACCCTGTAGCTTGTGCACCCAGTCCAGTGGGGATGAACCCCCGTGGTTAGCTTCTTTTAAAGGGATGATTTCAAATATTTCCACAAAGCTGTCAAATAATGAAAAGGAAACACAATTCTTGAGGCAGTCTATGGATGACCTGATGCATAGAGATTCAGCTACCATACCTGCATCCCAAACTCCTACCATTTGCCCACTAAAACGTACCCTTGCCCAAATCATGCAGGGAGACACTGATCCTGATACGTTAGATCATGAGGAGGGTGAGATAGATGTTGTCCTGTCACAGGGAATTCAGGCCCTCATTGAGGCTGTCAGAACCGTGTTACACATACCTGACAAGGCTGAGGAGGAATCTTACTTTAATACAAAGAAAAAATCTTCTGCTACTTTCCCCTCTTCAAAGGAATTAAATGACCTTTTTGAAGAAACATGGGTAAACCCTGATAAGAAGTTTCAAATCCTTAAGAGATTGATTATTGCCTTTCCTTTTCCTGCAGAGTATAGTAAGAAGTGGGAAAACCTGCCGATAGTGGATGCATCTGTATCCAGGTTATCACGTAAGGTAGTCTTACCGGTTCCTGGGGCGGCGTCTTTGAAAGATGTGGCTGACCGCAAGATTGAGACCACTCTCAAATATCTGTACACTTCAGCTGGGGTGGCTCAGAGACCCACTATTGCTTGCGCATGGATCACTAAAGCTATTGCCAAGTGGTCATGTATTTTAATTGATGATTTAGATTCCTTACTAAGGGATGATGTTGTTTTACTCCTACAGCATATCCAGGATCCTGCTAACTTTATGGTTGAAACCATTAAGGAAATTGGTCTACTCAACGCACGCACCACTGCCATGGCAGTATCTGCACGCAAGGGCCTGTGGCTGCGCCAGTGGACGGCGGATGCGGATTCCAGATGGAGCGTGGAAGGCCTGCCGTTCACGGGTGAGGCTCAGTTTGGTGATGAACATGATAAGTGGATATCCAAAGCTACGGCGGGTAAGTCTACGTTCCTTCCTTCCGAAGGAGCACCAGCTAGGAAAACTTACTCGGCCCCAGCGCTGCAGTCCTTACGTACAGCGAAGTTTAAAGACAAATCCAAGGGTTCTGCTACCACCGTCAAAGGGAATAGAGGTATATCCAGAAAACCCACATATTCAGGTTCTCAGAATCAGGCCTCCGGGTCTGCTTTCTCCAAACCCTTAGCATGACGGTGGCACACACTGCCTGGAAGACAGGCAGTGGGAGCCTGGTTGATTTATTTCAGTCACATATGGGCAGCTTCCTGCCAAGATCCCTGGGTAAAAGATCTTATCACACAGGGATACCGACTGGAATTTCAGGAACTCCCACCTCCCAGATTCTTCAAATCAGGCTTACCAGCTTCTCCAGAAACAAGTTTGACCTTACAGGCAGCCATTCAAAAACTGGTACAGACTCAAGTCATTGTTCCAGTTCCTCTTCACCTACACAACAAGGGTTATTATTCTAACCTATTTGTAGTACTGAAACCGGACAGTTCGGTAAGGCCCATTTTAAATCTCAAGTCACTGCACCTGTATTTACGGGTTTTCAAATTCAAGATGGAGTCTCTGAGAGCAGTGATCTCAGGTATGGAGAAAGAGGAGTTCTTGGTGTCTCTGGACATCAAGGATGTGTACCTTCATGTTCCAATCTAGCCGCCTCACCAGGCTTATCTACGGTTTGTGTTACAGGACTGTCATTACCAGTTCCAGGCCCTGCCATTTGGAATCTACACGGCACCGAGGGTGTTCACCAAGGTGATGGCAAAAAACAGGAAATCTATCAAGACTTACCGCGGCTACGTTTGACGGCATGGAAGTTGAGCGTCAGATTTTAGCCTGGAAAGGCTTTCCGAACAAGGTTATTCCGACCCTGATCCAAGCTAGGAAAGTGGTAACGTCTAAACATTACCACCATATTTGGAAAAAATATGTCTCATGGTGTGAAAACAGGAAATTTCCTGCACTGGAATTTCAACTGGGACGTTTTCTCCTTTTTCTACAGTCAGGTGTGTATGTGGGCCTATGTTTGGGCTCCTTGAAAGTACAGATTTCGGCCTTGTCCATTTTCTTCCACAAACAATTGGCTTCCCTTCCTGAGGTTCAGACGTTCTTGAAGGGTGTTCTCTATACATCCAACCGCCCTTTGTGCCTCCCACGGCACCTTGGGATCTTAACGCTGTGTTGCGTTTTCGGCAGTCGGACTGGTTTGAACCTTTACAGGAGGTTGACGTTAAGTTTCTTCCGTGGAAGACTGTTACACTGTTGGCCTTGGCTTCCGCAAGGTGTGTGTCAGTACTGGGGGCGTTGTCTTACAAAAGACATGAAGCTCACATGAAGATAGAGCTGAACTCAGAACTCATCAGCAATTTCTTTCTAAGGTGGTGTCTGCGTTTCATATCAATCAGCCTATTGTGGTTCCGGTGTTTATGGACACCTCTGCTACCTCTAAATCCTTGCATGTGGTGAGGGCTTTTAGTATCTACGTGCAGAAGACTGCTCTTCACACAAAATCTGACTAACTGTTTGTTCTCTATGATCCCAAGAAAATTGTGTGTCCTGCTTCAAAGCAGTCGATTGATCGCTGGATCAGGCTTACTATCTAGCAGGCTTATTCATCGGCAGAATTGCCTTTTCCTAAAGTACAGGCCCACTCTTCTAGGTCGGTAGGTTCTTCCTGGGCGGCTGCCCGAGGTGTCTCAGCTTTACAGCTCTACCGAGCGGCTACTTGGTCAGGTTCTAACATGTTTGCTAAGTTCTACAAGTTCGATACTTTGGCCTCTGAGGACCTTCAGTTTGGTCATCAGTTCTGCAGAAACCTCAGCACTCTCCCACCCGGTTTTGGAGCTTTGGTACATCCCCATGGTACTAATGTGGTCCCCTGTATCCTCTAGGACATAAGAGAAAATAGAATTTTAATTTCTCTATCGTCCTTGTGGATGCTGGGGTTCCTGAAAGGACCATGGGGAATAGCGGCTCCGCAGGAGACAGGGCACAAAAAGTAAAGCTTTCCGATCAGGTGGTGTGCACTGGCTCCTCCCCCTATGACCCTCCTCCAGACTCCAGTTAGATTTTTGTGCCCGGCCGAGAAGGGTGCAATCTAGGTGGCTCTCCTAAAGAGCTGCTTAGAGAAAGTTTAGCTTAGGTTTTTTATTTTACAGTGAGTCCTGCTGGCAACAGGATCACTGCAACGAGGGACTTAGGGGAGAAGGAGTGAACTCACCTGCGTGCAGGATGGATTGGCTTCTTGGCTACTGGACATCAGCTCCAGAGGGACGATCACAGGTACAGCCTGGATGGTCACCGGAGCCGCGCCGCCGGCCCCCTTGCAGATGCTGAAGTAAGAAGAGGTCCAGAATCGGCGGCTGAAGACTCCTGCAGTCTTCTAAAGGTAGCGCACAGCACTGCAGCTGTGCGCCATTTTCCTCTCAGCACACTTCACACGGCAGTCACTGAGGGTGCAGGGCGCTGGGAGGGGGGCGCCCTGGGAGGCAAATGAAAACCTTTTTTGGCGAAAAATACCTCACATATAGCCCCCAGAGGCTATATGGAGATATTTAACCCCTGCCAAGATTCACTAAATAGCGGGAGACGAGCCCGCCGAAAAAGGGGCGGGGCCTATCTCCTCAGCACACAGCGCCATTTTCTCTCACAGAAAGCCTGGAGAGAAGGCTCCCAGGCTCTCCCCTGCACTGCACTACAGAAACAGGGTTAAAACAGAGAGGGGGGGGCACTGATTTTGGCGATATTGAGATATATATAAAGATGCTATAAGGGAAAACACTTATATAAGGTTGTCCCTATATAATTATAGCGTTTTGGTGTGTGCTGGCAAACTCTCCCTCTGTCTCCCCAAAGGGCTAGTGTGGGTCCTGTCCTCTGTCAGAGCATTCCCGGTGTGTGTGCTGTGTGTCGGTACGTGTGTGTCGACATGTATGAGGACGATGTTGGTGAGGAGGCGGAGAAATTGCCTGTAATGGTGATGTCACTCTCTAGGGAGTCGACACCGGAATGGATGGCTTATTTAGGGAATTACGTGAGAATGTCAACACGCTGCAAGGTCGGTTGACGACGTGAGACGGCCGACAAACTATTAGTACCGGTCCAGGCGTCTCAGAAACACCGTCAGGGGCGTTAAAAACGCCCATTTACCTCAGTCGGTCGACACAGACACAGACACGGACACTGAATCCAGTGTCGACGGTGAATAAACAAACGTATTTCTCATTAGGGCCACACGTTAAGGGCAATGAAGGAGGTGTTGCATATTTCTGATACTACAAGTACCACAAAAAAGGGTATTATGTGGGAGTGAAAAAACTACCTGTAGTTTTTCCTGAATCAGATAAAATAAAATGAAGTGTGTGATGATGCGTGGGGTTACCCCGATAGCAAATATTGGCGTTATACCCTTTCCCGCCAGAAATTAGGGCGCGTTGGGAAACACCCCTTAGGGTGATAAGGCGCTCACACGCTTATCAAGTGGCGTTACCGTCTCCAGATACGGCCGCCCTCAAGGAGCCAGCTGATAGGAAGCTGGAAAGATATCCTAAAAAGTATATACACACATACGGTGGTTATACTGCGACCAGCGATCGCCATCAGCCTGGAGATGCAGTGCTGGGTTGGCTTGGTCGGATTCCCTGACTGAAAATATTTTATTCATATAGAGCATTTAATAGGATGCATTCTATATATATGTACGTGAGATGCACAGAGGGATATTTGCTCTCTGGCATCAAGATAAGTACGTTGTCCATATCACCCAGAAGATGTCATGGACACGACAGTGGTCAGGTGATACAGATCCCATACGGCACATGGAAGTATTGCCGTATAAAGGGAAGGAGTTAGTTGGGGTCGGTCCATCGGACCTGGGGACCACGGCAACAGCTGGGAAATCCAACCTTTTTACCCCAAGTTACATCTCAGCTGAAAAAGACACCGTCTTTTCAGCCTCAATCCTTCCTTTCCCATGAGGGCATGCAGGCAAAAGGCCAGTCATATCTGCCCAGACATAGAGGTAAGGGAAGTAGACTGCAGCAGGCAGCCCCTTCCCAGGAAAAGAAGCCCTCCACCGCGTCTGCCAAGTCCTCAGCATGACGCTGGGGCCATGCAAGCGGACTCAAGGTGGGGGGGTAGTCTCAAGAGTCTCAGCGCGCAGTGGGATCACTCGCAGGTTGACCCCTAGATAGTACAAGTATTATCCCAGGGGTACAGATTGGAGAGTCGAGACATCTTCTCCTCGCAGGTTTCTGAAGTCTGCTTTACCAACGGCTCCCTCCGACAGGGAGGCAGCATTGGAAACAATTCACAAGCTGTATATCCAGCAGGTGATAATCAAAGTACCCCTCCTACAACAAGGAAAAGGGTATTATTTTTCCACACTATATTGTGGTACTGACGCCAGACGGCTTGGTGAGACATAGTCTAAACTGAAATCTTTGAACACTTACATAAAAGGTTCAAATCGAGATGGAGTCACTCAGAGCAGTGATAGCGAACCGGAAAAAAGGGGACTATATGGTGTCCCTGGACATCAAGGATTACCTCCATGTCCAAATTTGCCCTTCTCAACAAGGGTACCTCTGGTTCGTGGTACAGAACTGTCAATATCAGTTTCAGACGATGCCGTTTGAATTATCCACGGCACCCCGGGCCTTTTACCAAGGTAATGGCCGAAAAGATGTTTTTTCAAAGAAAAAAGGCATCTAAATTATCCCTTACTTGGACGATATCCTGAAAAGGGCAAGTTCCAGAGAACAGTTGGAGGTCGGAAGAGCACTATCTAAAGTAGTTCTACGACAGCACGACTGGATTCTAAATATTCCAAGAATCGCAGCTGTTTTCCGACGATACGTCTGCTGTTCCTAGGAATGATTCTGGGCATAGTCCAGAAACAGGTGTTTCTCCGGGAGGAAAAAGCCAAGGAGTTATTCGACCTAGTCAGAAACCTCCTAAAACCAGGCCAAGTATCAGTGCATCAATGCACAGGAGTCCTGGGAAAAATGGTGGCTTCTTACGAAGCGATTCCATTCGGCAGATCTCAGGGGATTTGCTGGACGAATGGTCCGGATCGCATTTTCAGATGCATCAGCGGATAATCCTGTCTCCAAGGACAAGGGTGTCTCTTCTGTGGGGGCTGCAGAGTGCTCATCTTTTAGAGGGCAGCACACTCAGCATTCAGGACTGTGTTCTGGGGACCACGGATACCAGCCTGAGAGGCTGGGGAGTAGTCACACAGGGAAAAAATTTCCAAGGAAGTGTGGTCAAGTCTGGAGACTTCTCTCCACATGAATATACTGGAGCTAAGGGCAATTTACAATGCTCTGAGCCTAGGAAGACTCCTGCTTCAAAGTCAACCGGTGCTGATCCAGTAGGACATCATCATGGCGGTCGCCCACGTTATCAGACGGGGCGACACAAGAAGCAGGAGGGCAATGACAGCAAGGATTCTTCGCTGGGCGGAAAATCATGTGATAACACTGTCAGCAGTGTTCATTCCGGGAGTGGGCAACTGGGAAGATTTCCTCAGCATAAATGAATTCCACCCGGAAAAGTGGAAACTTAATCTGGAAGTTTCCACATGATTGTAAACCGTTGGGAAAGACCAAAGGTGGTTATGATGGCGTCCCACCTGAAGCGCCAGGTCAAGAGACACTCAGGCAATAGCTGGGACGCTCTGGTAACACCGTCGGTGTACCAGTCGGTGTATGTGTTCCATCCTCTGATTTTCATACCCAATGTATTGAAAATGATAGGAAGGAGAGGAGTAAGAACTATACTCGTGGCTCCGGTTTGGCCAAGAAGGACTTGGTTCCCGGAACTTCAAGAGATACTAAGAAGGGTCTTGATTCGGCAAGAACCGTGTCTGTTCCGGGACTTACCGCAGCTGCGTTGACGCCAAGGCGGGTGAACGCCGGATCCTAAGGGAAAGAGGCATTCCGGAAGAGGTCATCCCTACCCTGGTCAGAGCCAGGAAGGAGGTGACCGCACAACATTATCACCACTTAGGTGAAAATATGTGCCAGGGTGTGAGTCCAGGAAGGCTCCACGGAAGAATTTCAACTAGGTTAATTTCTACATTTCCTGCAAACAGGAGTGTCTATGGGTCTCAAATTGGGTCCATTAAGGTTCAAATTTCGGCCTGTTGATTTTCTTCCAGAAAGAAATTGGCTTCAGTTCCTGAAGTCCAGAAGTTGTTAAGGGAGTACTGCATATACAGCCCCTTTGATGTCTCCAGTGGCACTGGGCGATCTCAACGTAGTTTTGGGATTCCTAAAAATTCACATTGGTTTAAACAACTCAAATCTGTGGATTTGATATATCTCACATGGAAAATGACCATGCTGTTGGTCCTGGCCTCGGCCAGGCGAGTGTCAGAATTGGCGGCTTTATCTCACAAAGCCATATCTGATTGTCCATTCGGACAGAGCAAAGCTGCGGACTCGTCCCCAGTTTCTCCTTAAGGTGGTGTCAGCGTTTCACCTGAACCAGCTTATTGTGGTACCTGCGGCTACTAGGGACTTGGAGGACTCCAAGTTGCTGGATGTTATCAGGGCCCTGAAAATATAGTTTCCAGGTTGGCTGGAGTCAGGAAATCTGACTTGCTGTTTATCCTGTATGCACCCAACAATGCTGGGTGCTTCTGCTTCTAAGCAGTCGATTGCTCGTGGGATTGGTAGCACAATTCAACTTGCACATTCTGTGGCAGGCCTGCCACAGTCTAAATCTGTTAAGGCCCATTCCACAAGGAAGGTGGGCTCATCTTGGGCGGCTGCCCGAGGGGTCTCGGCATTACAACTTTGCCGAGCAGCTACGTGGTCGGGGGAGAACACGTTTGTAAAATTCTACAAATTTGATACCCTGGCAAAAGAGGACCTGGAGTTCTCTCATTCGGTGCTGCAGAGTCATCCGCACTCTCCCGCCCGTTTGGGAGCTTTGGTATAATCCCCATGGTCCTTTCAGGAACCCCAGCATCCACAAGGACGATAGAGAAAATAAGAATTTACTTACCGATAATTCTATTTCTCGGAGTCCGTAGTGGATGCTGGGCGCCCATCCCAAGTGCGGATTATCTGCAATACTTGTACATAGTTATTGCTAACTAAATCGGGTTATTGTTGTTGTGAGCCATCTTTTCAGAGGCTCCGCTGTTATCATACTGTTAACTGGGTTCAGATCACAGGTTGTACAGTGTGATTGGTGTGGCTGGTATGAGTCTTACCCGGGATTCAAAATTCCTCCCTTATTGTGTACGCTCGTCCGGGCACGGTACCTAACTGGAGTCTGGAGGAGGGTCATAGGGGGAGGAGCCAGTGCACACCACCTGATCGGAAAGCTTTACTTTTTGTGCCCTGTCTCCTGCGGAGCCGCTATTCCCCATGGTCCTTTCAGGAACCCCAGCATCCACTACGGACTCCGAGAAATAGAATTATCGGTAAGTAAATTCTTATTTACCTACTGGTAAATCCTTTTCTCATAGTCCGTAGAGGATACTGGGCGCCCGCCCGGTGCATCGTTTCTGCACTGTTACTTTAAGTATTGTTCTTGGTTCAGCCGTTGCTGTTCCTATTCAAGTTTGGTTAGCTTGGCTTTCCTTTGTTTGTGTGTGCTGGTTCGAATCTCACCACTGATCAGTTAAATCCTTCTCTCGAAGTGTGTCAGTCTCCTTGGGCACAGTTTCTAGACTGAGTCTGGTAGGGGGGGCATAGAGGGAGGAGCCAGCCCACAATATTTCTCTTAGAGGATGCTGGGGACTCCAAAAGGACCATGGGGTATAGACGGGATCCGCAGGAGCTTGGGCACACTGAAAAGACTTTGACTGGGTGTGAACTGGCTCCTCCCTCTATGCCCCTCCTCCAGACCTCAGTTAGACTTTGTGCCCAGGACTGACTGGACACTCACTAGGGGAGCTCTCCTGAGTTTCTCTAGAAAAGACTTTGTTAGGTTTTTTATTTTCAGGGAGACCTGCTGGCTACAGGCTCCCTGCATCGTGGGACTGAGGGGAGAGAAGTCAGACCTACTTCTTCTTAGTTAAGGGCTCTGCTTCTTAGGCTACTGGACACCATTAGCTCCAGAGGGTTCGATCACTTGGTGCGCCTAGCTGCTTGTTCCCGGAGCCGCGCCGTCACCCCCCACACAGAAGCCAGAAGAAAGAAGCCGGGTGAGTATGCAGAAGACAGAAGACTTCAGTGACGGCAGAAGACTCCAGTAACGAGGTACAGCGCAGCGGTAGTGCTGCACTCCATGCTCCCACACACTTCACCAACGGCACTCAGAGGGTGCAGGGCGCCGGGGGGGGGAGCGCCCTGGGCAGCATGTTACTGGGTCTGGGAGCTGGCAAAAGGCTTTTCGGTTCCTCGGCACCGTTGTTCAGACCCCCGCCGGCATTTTCATATTTCAAATTTTAGCGGGCTGGAGCGCGCCTGGAAGGGGCGGGGCTTAGCCGCACAGCTCACCAGCGCCATTTTCTCTCATCCACGCCGCTGCAGAGAACGCTGGCCCGGGACCTCCAAGCTCCACTACAAGTAACAGGGAGCTAATCGGGGGCTGGAGCACAGTTATTGATGCATCATTATTTTCCATAACAGCGCTTTCAACATATATATTGTGTTCTGGGATATATGGGCGCTGGGGTGTGAGCTGGCATACTCCCTCTGTGCTTCTCTATCTAGGCTACCTTGTAGGTCTGTCCCCTAGCTGAGGCGGTGTGTGTGTGTGTCGATACTCCGTGTCGGCATGTCTGAGGCTGAGTGTTATTCACCGGAGGAGGTTGCGGGGGGAGCAGATGTGGGTCTGGAGTTGGCCCTGTCGGCACAGCCGACACCTGATTTACTTACAATGTTAAGTACGCTTATTACAAATGTGGCCTCTTTGTCTAAAAGGTTGGATAAATCGGAGTCTCAGACTCAGGTGTGGAGGAAATCCATGGAGGATGCTTTGTCTCAGGTGCAGACCCCATCAGGGTCGCAAAAGCGGCCTTTTACTCAGGTGGTAGATACGGATACCGACACGGATTCTGACTCCGATGTCAACTTCACTGAGGCTGCTTTACATCCGCGATTAGTTAAGAGTATTCAATACATGATTGTGGCTATAAAGGATGTTTTACATATTACTGACGAACCTGCGGTGCAGGAAACAAGGATTTGCTTGTTCAAAGGGAAAAAATCTGAGGTGAAGTTTCCCCCCTCTCATGAAATGAATACTCTTTGCGAAAAGGCTTGGGAGTCGTCGGATAAGAGATGGTAGATTCCCAAGATAATTTACATGGCGTATCCTTTCCCCTCTGATGACAAGTAAAAATGGGAGTCGTCTCCAAATGTCAACAAGGCTCTATCCCGGTTGTCTAAGAAGGTGGCGCTTCCGTCCCCTGACACGGCAGCTCTCATGGATCCGGCGGATCGTAAGCTGGAGACGTCTCTGAAGTCCATTTTCGCTAATACGGGTGCATTGCTCAGACCTGCTGTGGCGTCGGTATGGGTGAGTAGTGCTATTGCTAACTGGGCTGAGAATTTAGCTGCTGATATGGATATGCTTGATAAAGATAATGTTCTTTTAGCTCTTGGTTATATCAAGGACGCTGCAGATTACCTGAAGGATGCGGCGAGGGATGTTGGTCTCTTGGGATCAAGGGCCAATGACATGGCGATCTCGGCCAGGAGACTGCTGTAGATTCATCAATGGAATGCTGATGCCTACTCCAAGAGAGCTATGGAAGCTCTCCCCTTCAAAGGTAATGTCTTGTTTGGTGACGGCTTGGCTGAACTGGTGTCTACCGCGACGGCGGGTAAGTCACCTTTTCTTCCTTATGTTCCCACACAATAGAAAAAGACACCACATCAGCAGATGCAGTCCTTTCATCCCAATAAATACAAGCGTGGAAAAGGTTCGTCCTTCCTCGCTTCAAAGGGTAGAGGAAGGGGAAGAAAGTCGCCTGCAGTATCAGGCGCCCAGGAGCAAAAGTCCTCCCCTGCCTCTACCAAGTCCACCGCATGACGCTGGGGCTTCCCTGGAGGAGTCCGGACCGGTGGGGGCCGTCTGCGAATCTTCAGTCAGGTCTGGGTTCAATCAGGCCTGGATCCTTGGGTCCTAGATATAGTATCTCAGGGATACAAGCTGGAGTTTCAGGAGGAGCCCCCTCACCAGTTTTTTATTTTGGCCTTACCAGTGTCTCTTCCAGACAGGGAGGTGGTGAAGGCAGCAATACAAAAGTTGTGTCAACAGAGGGTCATTGTTCCCGTTCCCCCGTCCCAACGGGGGGAGGGGTTCTACTCGAGCCTCTTTGTGGTACCGAAACCGGACCGTTCGGTCAGACTGATTCTGAACCCTAAAGTCCCTCAATCCATACTTGAAGGTTTTCAAGTTTAAGATGGAATCTCTTCGAGCTGTGATTTCCAGCCTAGAAGTGCGGGACTTTATGGCGTCAGTCGACATAAAGGATGCCTAATTACATGTCCCGATATATCCTCCGCATCAAGCTTTCCTCAGGTTTGCGGTACAGGATTCTCATTACCAATTTCAGATGTTGCCGTTTGGGCTTTCCACGGCCCTGAGGATTTTCAACAAAGTCATGGCAGAAATTATGGTTCTCCTTCGCAAGCAAGGGGTTACCATTATCCCGTACTTGGACGATCTCCTGATAAAGGCGAGGTCCAGGGAACGGTTACTGAGAAATGTGGATTTGTCTCTGTCCGTTCTGCGACAACACGGTTGGCTGCTAAATCTGCCAAAGTCTCTTGATTCCGACCACCCGGTTGCCCTTTCTGGGCATGATTCTGGACACGGGCTTACGGAAGGTGTTTCTTCCGGAAGACAAAGCTCTGGAATTGCAGACGATGGTCAGGGAACTTCTGAGGCCGAAAGGTGTGTTGGTTCATCATTGTACTCTGGTTCTGGGGAAAATGGTTGCGGCGTACGAAGCCATTCCGTTTGGCAGGTTTCATGCCCGGGTGTTTCAGTGGGATCTGCTGAGCAAGTGGTCCGGGTCTCACCTGCACTATCTCCCAGGGCCAGGATTTCTCTCCTGTGGTGGCTACAAAGTTCTCACCTCCTAGGAGGGCGACGATTCGGTATCCTGGATTGGGTCCTGTTGACAACAGATGCAAGTCTCCGAGGCTGGGGCGCAGTCACCCAGGGAAGACATTTCCAGGGGAAATGGTCGCTCCAGGAATCTTGTCTCCATATAAATGTTCTCAAGTTAAGAGCCATTTACAACGGCCTGCTACAAGCAAGAAGCCTTCAGGGTCGGCCTGTCCTGATACAGTCTGACAACATAACAGCGGTGGCGCATATAAACCGTCAAGGCGGAACAAGGAGCAGGGCGGCTATGGCGTAGGCCACAAGAATCCTTCGCTGGGCGGAACAGCACGTGAGCGCTCTGTCAGCAGTCTTCCTTCCGGGAGTGGACAACTGGGAAGCAGACTTCCTCAGCAGACACGATCTCCATCTGGGAGAGTGGGCTCTTCACCAAGAGGTATTTGCAGAAGTGACAAAGCGTTGGGGAACTCCGCTAATCGACATGATGGCGCCTCGCCTCAACAAGAAGCTTCCGAGGTATTGTTCCAGGTCAAGGGACCGTGGGTGTTTCAGTCGGTGTATGTGTTCCCTCCGCTTCCTCTCATTCCAAAGGTACTGGGAATCATTCGACGAGCAAGAGTGCAAGCGATTCTTGTCGTTCCAGATTGGCCAAGAAGGGCCTGGTATCCAGATCTTCAGGAATTACTTGTGGAAGATCCTTTGCCGCTCCCTCTAAGAGAGGACCTGTTATTGCAGGGACCATGCGTGTTTCCATACTTACCGCGGCTTCGTTTGACGGCATGGAAGTTGAGCGCCAAATCTTAGCTCGGAAAGGTATTCCCGGGGAGGTCATTCCCACTCTCCTTAAGGCGAGGAAGGAAGTTACGGCGAAACATTATCACCGTATTTGGAGAAAGTATGTTTCGTGGTGTGAAACTAAAGCTGTTCCTGCGGAAGAATTTCACTTGGGTCGGTTTCTCCATTTTTTGCAGGCGGGCGTCGATGCCGGCCTGAAATTAGGTTTCTTCAAGGTGCAGATTTTGGCTTTATCTATCTTCTTTCGGAAGTAATTGGCTGTTCTCCCTGAGGTTCAGACTTTTGTGAAGGGAGTGATGCATATCCATCCTCCGTTTGTGCCCCCGGTGGCACCATGGGATCTTGACGTAGTCTTACAGTTTCTTATGTCTTCCTGGTTTGAACCTTTGCGTAAGGTTGAATTAAAGATTCTCACTTGGAAGGTGTTCATGCTGTTGGTCTCTGACATCTGCCAGGCGGGTGTCTGAGTTGGCGGCCTTATCTCACAAGAGTCCGTACTTGATCTTCCATTCGGATAGGACGGAATTGAGGACTCGTCAACAATTTCTGCCGAAGGTGGTTTCTTCGTTTCACATTAACCAACCTATTGTGGTACCTGTGGCTACAGATGCTGTGGCAGTTCCAAAGTCTCTTGATGTTGTGAGAGCTTTGAAGATATATGTCGCAAGAATGGCGGTGGCCAGGAAAACGGAGGCGCTGTTTGTCCTGTATGCTTCCAACAAGATTGGTCATCCTGCTTCGAAGCAGACTATTGCACGCTGGATTTGTAGTACGATTCAGCAAGCTCATTCTTCGGCTGGGTTACCGGTGCCGAAATCAGTGAAGGCTCATTCTACCAGGAAGGTGGGCTCATCTTGGGCGGCTGCCCGAGGGGTCTCGGCACTTCAGCTTTGCCGAGCAGCTACGTGGTCGGGTTCAAACACTTTTGCTAAGTTTTACAAGTTTGATACCCTGGCTGAGGAGGACCTCATGTTTGCTCAATCGGTGCTGCAGAGTCGTCCGCACTCTCCCGCCCGGTCTGGAGCTTTGGTATAGAACCCATGGTCCTTTTGGAGTCCCCAGCATCCTCTAGGATGTAAGAGAAAATAGGATTTTAGTACCTCCCGGTAAATCCTTTTCTCCTAGTCCGTAGAGGATGCTGGGCGCCCATCCCAGTGCGGACGGTTACTTGCAGTGTATTCTTATTAGTTGCATTTGTTTACACACGGGTTGTGTATTTGTTGTTTCAGCTTGTTGCTGTAGTTAAATTCAAACTGTTATCTGGTTTACGGTTACTCCGGGTGTACGGTATGTTGTGGTGTGGGCTGGTATGTTCTAGCCCTTAGTTTGAACAAAAATATTTTCCTTGAAATGTCCGTCTCTCCTGGGCACAGTTCCTATAACTGAGGTCTTGGGGAGGGGCATAGAGGGAGGAGCCAGTTCACACCCAGTCAAAGTCTTTTGAGTGTGCCCAAGCTCCTGCGGATCCCGTCTATACCCCATGGTCCTTTTGGAGTCCCCAGCATCCTCTATGGACTAGGAGAAAAGGCTTTACCGGTAGGTACTAAAATCCTATTTTCTTAAAGTTCCCATGGCTCCTAGTGGACCCATCTATACCCCATGGCACTAATGTGCACCCCAGTATCCTCTATGGACTACAAGAAAAGGATTTACCGGTAGGTAATTAAAATTCTATTTTAACATTATATATCTTCCATATGTATTCCATATACCTAACCTCAAGAAGCCCTGTGGCGCGAGACATCTAGCGCAAATGAGCTTACTTGGAGGAGTGTAGCATAGTTTCTTATAATCACATTGCAGACGCAGCAAACCATTACTCAATATGTACCAGAGCTAGCACGTTGTGCCTTCAACCGGACAGGAGTTAGGTTTAAATGTTTACAAAGGAACTTGACGTGGAAAGAAAAAAAAAAGAAGCTGCAGCTGTTGCATCGTAGCAGTTCATATACAGGGCATCATTCACGGGGTTGGGTATGTGTGACCGGCGGTCAGCCACAGGTTCTATTCCCACTCTATGGGTGTCATGGACAATGGGAATAGTCCCTGTTGGTCAGCATGCCAGCCTTCGGGATAGTGAGGGTGCAGGATGTAGGGGGAGGTATTGTGACCGGCGGTCTCACATAACTACATCCCATTCACAGATAGACACAGCGTTGAGTTTATACTCATTGGAGTGTTGTTGTTTTTTTGTTTTTAATTGTGATGTTCTTACGACAGCTGTCACTGTGAGGATTTTTGCACAAAGTTATTGACACTAAGGCACTATTTGTGGGAGGTCACTGGTGTGGCAACTGAAAAGTAGCATGTCACAGTTTGTGCCTGTAATCCCATACGCAGTTAAAATACAAAGGCTCTAGCTTCTTACTTCCAGTGGCCAAGCTGCACAACTATAGGGATAGGGTTTCTGACAACATCGATGTATGACCGATGTGCATCTGATGGTTTTGTCTTTGTATGCCATGGTCTCAATACAAATGGCAGTTTCTGGACATATGCGTATTTACAGCTCTGTACAACATTTGCAGCTGTGATGGCATTAGCTTACAGTACATCTCTGAATCAGGGTCATAGAGACAGACTCATTCACTAACATATGGATAAGTGTTGCATATAAAATTGATCAGTGCAATCTCATTAGGCGGTTTTGTCGCATCACGTTGTAACTAAGATGCATGATTGAGAAAAAAGGATATTATGCACAAGTCGAGACGACGGGACCTGGCATGCCGAGAAGGGCTGCTAGGTGCGACTGAAGGAATAGTGTATGAGAACACATCTATAAGTGCCATTGCCATGTGGTGACCCACAAGGTTCTATACTATCCCCCATGCTTTTTGCAGTATACATGCTCCCATTGGGCGAAATAATCAGGCGCCATGGCCTGGTCTACCACTGCTATGCAGATGATACACAACTGTACTTGTCCTTTGCTCCGGGCACTGATAACCCAGTAGCAACCCTGAATGGCTGTCTAGCTGAACTACAGGAGTGGATGAGCGCCAGTTGGCTGCGACTGAACCCGGATAAAACAGAGGTCCTTATGATACGACCGCAACATCAAAGGACAAGACTGCAGCATAGCCAACCAACTGGACTTACACTCGGGGATTCAGAATTACAGACCAGTGATCATGTGCGGAATCTTGGCGTTGTCCTGGATGATGGCTTGACACTTAAACATCAGATATCAGCCACAATCAAATCCTCATTCTTTCACCTGAGGAACATAGCCAGAATCAAGCACTTAATTCCCTCAGATGATATGCCAAAAGTCATACATGCATTTGTATCATCTCGATTAGACTACTGTAATGCCCTCTACCTTGGTCTACCAGCAAAAGAATTGCAACGCTTACAGCTGGTGCAAAACACAGCTGCCAGGCTGTTAACCAACCAGCCCCGTTCCAGCCACATAACACCCATCCTCTACTCCCTTCACTGGCTGCCTGTAAGATGGCGAATCCTCTTCAAGATTGGCTTACTGAGTTTCAAAGCATTACATGACCAAGGCCCAAGGTACCTGAAACAGCTTCTGATCCCATACTGCCCCACTCGATTACTGCGATCTGTAGATGAAGGACTTTTAGCAGTACCTAGAATCTACCGTAATTCATCTGGGGGTCGAGCTTTTAGTCATGCGGCTCCGACTCTATGGAACTCACTTCCCAGCACAGTGCGAGAGGCCCCAACTATAGAATCCTTCAAAAGTAGACTCAAGACTTTCCTGTTTACTCAAGCATTTCCATAGTGTCTCTTTTAGTATCTTCATGCTTCTGTATTTTATGAAAAATGTACTTCATTATTTTTCTGTACTATATTATGCTGTGTATCTGTTAAGCGCCTTGAGTCCTATTGGAGAAAGAGCGCTATATAAATAAAATTATTATTATTATTATTATTATTATAAGTGCTTAATAAATGTTTATTACATACTGTAGCTGAATAAACAGTTGTTTACCTACTGTACAGGTATAACACAAATTTGCAATACTAGGTGCTGTTTACGTATCTCTGATAAGGATATTTTGTTACATGCTGATAACCACAATGGTTATATTATAGAGATTTTGATTTTTTTTTTTAACCTTAACCAAAATATCATGTTATTTTGAAAGAGGCAAGCAACAGAATACATCTATTAGTACTGTGGTTAAGCACAACAGCTGTGTCTACACGATTAAATATAGCAGTAAAGAATATTTTTTTAGATATATGAAGGCATTTGTTTCTTTTTTTTTTTAATCTATGTCTCTTCTCTGATGTACACAAGATACTTTGCAGTCTGCAGCTCATTTCAGTATTTCACAAAGCAGTTGATATGTATTTTCAGCATCAGTTATGCGTGCAAAGTAATTTATGTGACCAACTGAATTGTTAGTGTCAGTGATTGCACATATATAGCATGTTTCCGGATATGCATCTATTCAATGCACGTGTGTATATGTGTGCGTTAACACAAAACGGATGGCGTACACGTCAGTATGATTAAAAGCTTTTACTAGCACAAAGGTATTAAGCTCACATACATCAAGGTTTCAAATCACCGGCTTCAGCCACAATCCTCCATATCAGCGCTTTCCAGAACGCGCTCAACAGTATGAACAAGGTAGAAAACGGCGGGTGTAAACGTACGGGTCACTCCATTCACTGTTCTATTCCGATAATCCCGACCGGTTTCGTCACACTGGTATACCCGTACGTTTACACTCGGCGTTTTCTTCCTTGAACATACTGCTGAGTGTATTGCGGGAGCACTGATGTGGAGGATCGTGATTAAAGCCAATGCTATGGAAATGGTTGACACAGAAAAGGTAGACATATTTTGTTTTTCGGGAAGTTTGGTTACTTTTTTGCCATTATCAAGCCCCAATAGTGTATCACGTCCCCACGCTTGCCAAACTTCGGGCAAGTTACTTTATAGATAGATAGATAGATAGATAGATAGATAGATAGATAGATAGATAGATATACACACATACAGGTTGACCAGAAGTATTTTGGATATCGGATTTTTCCGTATTTTGGAATAATTGTATACCATAATGAGATATCATGGCGATGGGAGCTAAGTCTAAGCACAGAATTTATTTATGTTTCATATACACCTAATACACACAGCCTGAAGGTCATTTAATACAATATTTTTAATAACTTTGTCTATTAAACAAAGTTTGTTTACATTATGCCATCAGAAAACAAAGGTTTTACTATCTCACTCAAAAAAGTCTTTATTTCTGAATATTTGGATATGGGATATATGTGTGTGTGTATATATATATATATATATATATATATATATATATATATATATATATCCCCAGCTCCGGCACTCCACAGGAAACAAATGATTACCATGCCCAGTGTCTTCCACACATTGCAAGCTGTGCACAAGATCTGTTGTAAGTAATATATACGTCCAACGCGGCACTCAGGTCTAGAACAAAAGCACACTTTCAAATGGCTTACTTGGAAGTAAGCCGTTTGAAAGTGTGCATTTGTTCTAGACCCGAGTGCCGCCGTTGGACATATATATATTACATGCACACACATATATATATAGATATATAGATATATCCATATAATATAGACCAGATACCATATCGTAGCATTTTGTATGCAGTTTCCAACTGCACAGATATACAAGTGTCACATATCAAATGAATCCGAACAGTCTTGTGCGTCGGTTTTATCACATCTCATTGTGATTAAAATGCACATTTGCACTGAAAAGATGCACTTCACAAGCAAATTCACTCTAAATCGAGTGAGCCGAAAGGAGATGTTTGGTGCTAGTGTATAACTGTGTTTGCACTCAGTTTTGAAATAGAAAAACATTGATAAGAGAAAGAGAGACGTGTATTTACAAACATATGGGTATTTGTAAATCATTTTTGTTTCCCCTAGTTATCCTTACAGAATATATTTTTCCTATTATTTACAGTGTTTTTAGAGTAGTAACAGTTTTTTTTAGTGCTGTTACACTTTCCCCACCACTAACACTTGAAGATTATGTTCTCTATAACTGTATGACGCATCCCTATAGACAGACAATAACTTAGAAGCTAAAGACCTGCATACATCTTGTGTTAATGCCACATGATCTTACTAATTAGAGAAGCACACATTGAGGCAAACAGATTTTCTAGCAAATTAATAAGAAAAGTATGTTTGATATAAAGGTTAGATAATCCAACACAGCATGGAGAAGCCAGGATCTGTCTGTACATTTAATCCTAAAAGAGGAGAAGCTGAATGATTTTCTCTTAAAAGACATACAGCTCACAAAAACAGCCAGCAGGATATCCGGAACAGGATAGATGGCTTTTGTGTGAAATACTTTATCAAAAAGTAGAATATTGTTTAATGGTCAATTTAACTTTCATACTCTGCAGATAAATATCACAAGTTGAAGAACTCTAATTAGAATCCACACTTTCCAATTTTGTGCAGATCTTCTCCATTCTGTGTACTCCTTAATTGAAGATTTTGCAGTATAACTAAAGTTCTGTTGAACTGAATTTCTTTATTTAAGGCAAAATTAATGTAATTTGTCACCAAGCTTTGGTTAGCTTTAATTAAGAAAATGGCAGGTAACCTAGAATACAAAATACACAAAAGTCGATCCTGTTAAAGTTAAGCAAAATTATCATTCAAAGCACATTTTCATTTCAATTACACACTGGCTACAACAATTTAACCCAATCAGTTTAAGGGGCTATGCGTTTCAGAAGACATTGCAGTTATATAAGAGAGACCTACTGAGAATCTGGCCTTAGTCTGGTGATATCCAGAGTGGAATGTCAAAGGACTGCTTTGGAGGACTGTATTAAAATGAAATGTCCTGTAGGATGCGAAGCATGTATTAAGATGATTTGCTGGTTCATGTGTCCACTTCTTCATAAGGACATTAACCATTGAATTTTTACTTCTTCCTTTTTTTTTTTTTTTACAAATGGTATGCACTAGTTGGCATTTTCACATGCATTCATTGATGTCAGTAATGGAAGTTCATAAAATGTAAGGCAACTTCCTCCTCCTAGAATGTTGTATAGCTCACAAAACTAAGGGCATAGTGCAGAGTTCCCTGCAGATGTTGATGTACTGCAATTTTACATTTGATATAGCTTCACATAAATAGGCTATTTACACCCATATGCGGAGACGTGCACATCATAAGTCTGCATAAGACATGTAAGTCTGCACAGGTAGTAGTATATTTGCCAAGGCATTTGTCACATGCTGTACTTTAAACCATGATTTCTCTGACGTCCTAGTGGATGCTGGGAACTCCGAAAGGACCATGGGGAATAGCGGCTCCGCAGGAGACTGGGCACAAAAGTAAAAGCTTTAGGGCTAGCTGGTGTGCACTGGCTCCTCCCCCTATGACCCTCCTCCAAGCCTCAGTTAGATTTTTGTGCCCGAACGAGAAGGGTGCAATCTAGGTGGCTCTCCTGAGCTGCTTAGAGTAAAAGTTTAAATTAGGTTTTTTTATTTTCAGTGAGTCCTGCTGGCAACAGGCTCACTGCATCGAGGGACTAAGGGGAGAAGAAGCGAACTCACCTGCGTGCAGAGTGGATTGGGCTTCTTAGGCTACTGGACATTAGCTCCAGAGGGACGATCACAGGCCCAGCCATGGATGGGTCCCAGAGCCGCGCCGCCGTCCCCCTTACAGAGCCAGAAGAGCAGAAGAGGTCCGGAAAATCGGCGGCAGAAGACGTTCTGTCTTCAACAAGGTAGCGCACAGCACTGCAGCTGTGCGCCATTGCTCTCAGCACACTTCACACTCCGGTCACTGAGGGTGCAGGGCGCTGGGGGGGGGCGCCCTGAGACGCAATAAAAACACCTTGGATGGCAAAAAAATGCATCACATATAGCTCCTGGGCTATATGGATGCATTTAACCCCTGCCAGAATACATAGAAAAACGGGAGATAAGGCCGCCGATAAGGGGGCGGAGCCTATCTCCTCAGCACACTGGCGCCATTTTCCCTCACAGCTCCGTTGGAGGGAAGCTCCCTGGCTCTCCCCTGCAGTCACTACACTACAGAAAGGGTTAAAAAAGAGAGGGGGGCACTAATTAGGCGCAGTATAAACAATACAGCAGCTATAAGGGGAAAAACACTTATATAAGGTTATCCCTGTATATATATATAGCGCTCTGGTGTGTGCTGGCAAACTCTCCCTCTGTCTCCCCAAAGGGCTAGTGGGGTCCTGTCCTCTATCAGAGCATTCCCTGTGTGTGTGCTGTGTGTCGGTACGTTTGTGTCGACATGTATGAGGAGAAAAATGATGTGGAGACGGAGCAGATTGCCTGTAATAGTGATGTCACCCCCTAGGGGGTCGACACCTGAGTGGATGAACTGTTGGAAGGAATTACGTGACAGTGTCAGCTCTGTATAAAAGACAGTGGTTGACATGAGACAGCCGGCTACTCAGCTTGTGCCTGTCCAGACGTCTCATAGGCCGTCAGGGGCTCTAAAGCGCCCATTACCTCAGATGGCAGATATAGACGCCGACACGGATACTGACTCCAGTGTCGACGGTGAAGAGACAAATGTGACTTCCAGTAGGGCCACACATTACATGATGGAGGCAATGAAAAATGTTTTACACATTTCTGATAATACGAGTACCACCAAAAAGGGGTATTATGTTCGGTGAGGAAAAACTACCTGTAGTTTTCCTGAATCTGAGAAATTAAATGATGTGTGTGATGATGCGTGGGTTTCCCCCGATAACAACTGATAATTTCTAAAATGTTATTGGCATTATATCCTTTCCCGCCAGAGGTTAGGGTGCGTTGGGAAACACCCCCTAGGGTGGATAAAGCGCTCACACGCTTGTAAGGGCTCTACCCTCTCCTGAGATGGCCGCCCTTAAGGATCCTGCTGATAGAAAGCAGGAGGGTATCCTAAAATGTATTTACACACATACTGGTGTTATACTGCGACCAGCAATCGCCTCAGCCTGGATGTGCAGTGCTGGGTTGGCGTGGTCGGATTCCCTGACTGAAAATATTGATACCCTAGATAGGGACAGTATATTTTTGCCTATTGAGCAGTTAAAAGATGCATTTCTATATATGCGTGATGCACAGCGGAATATTTGCCGACTGGCATCAAGTCTAAGTGCGTTGTCCATTTCTACCAGTAGAGGGTTATGGACACGACAGTGGTCAGGTGATGCGGATTTCAAACGGCATTTGGAAGTATTGCCTTATTAAGGGGAGGAGTTATTTGGGGTCGGTCTTTCAGACCTGGTGGCCACGGCAACAGCTGGGAAATCCACGTTTGTACCCCAGGTCGCCTCTCAACATGAGAAGACGCCGTATTATCAGGCGCAGTCTTTTCGTGGACAAGCGGGCAAAAGGTTCCTCATTTCTGCCCCGTGACAGAGGGAGAGGAAAAAGGCTGCAGAAATCAGCCAGTTCCCAGGAACAGAAACCCTCTCCCGCCTCTGCCAAGCCCTCAGTATGACGCTTGGGCTTTACAAGCAGAATCAGGCACGGTGGGGGGCCCGTCTCAATGAATTTCAGCGCGCAGTGGGCTCACTCGCAAGTAGACCCCTGGATCCGTCAGGTGATATCTCAGGGGTACAAATTGGAATTCGAGACGTCTCCCCCTCGCCGTTTCCTAAAGTCGGCTTTACCGATGTCTCCTTCTGACAGGGAGACAGTTTTGGAAGCCATTCACATGCTGTATTCCCAGCAGGTGATAATCAAGGTACCCCTCCTGCAACAGGGAACGGGGTATTATTCCACACTGTTGTGGTACCGAAGCCGGATGGCTCGGTGAGACCGATTCTAAATCTAAAATCTTTGAACACTTACATACAGAGGTTCAAATTCAAGATTGAGTCACTCAGAGCAGTGATTGCGAACCTGGAAGAAGGGACTACATGATGTCTCGGGACATCAAGGATGCTTACCTTCATGTCCCAATTTACCCTTCTCACCAAGGGTACCTCAGGTTTATGGTACAGAACTGTCACTATCCGTTCAGACGCTGCCGTATGGATGGTCCACGGCACCCCGGGTCTTTACCAAGGTAATGGCCGAAATTATGATATTCCTTCGAAGGAAGGGAATTTTAGTTATCCCTTACTTGGACGATTCCCTGATAAGGGTAAGATCCAGGGAACAGTTGGAGGTCGGTGTAGCACTATCTCAGGTAGTGTTGCGGCAACACGATTGGATTCTCAATATTCCAAAATCGCAGCTGGTTCCGACGACTCGTCTTCTGTTCCTAGGGATGATCCTGGACACAGTCCAGAAAAAGGTGTTTCTCCGGGAGGAGAAAGCCAGGGAGTTATCCGAGCTAGTCAGGAACCTCCTAAAACCGAGCCAAGTCTCAGTGCATCAATGCACAAGGGTTCTGGGTAAAATGGTGGCTTCCTACGAAGCAATCCCATTCGGCAGATTCCACGCAAGAACTTTCCAGTAGGACCTGCTGGACAAATGGTCCGGGTCGCATCTTCAGATGCATCAGCGGATAACCCTGTCACCAAGAACAAGGGTGTCCCTCCTGTGTTGGTTGCAGAGTGCTCATCTTCTAGAGGGCCGCAGATTCGGCATTCAGGACTGGGTCCTGGTGACCACGGATGCCAGCCTGCGAGGCTGGGGAGCAGTCACACAGGGAAAGAATTTCCAGGGCTTATGGTCAAGCCTGGAGACATCACTTCACATAAATATCCTGAAGCTAAGGGACATTTACAATGCTCTAAGCTTAGCAAGACCTCTGCTTCAAGGTCAGCCGGTGTTGATCCAGTCGGACAACATCACGGCAGTCACCCACGTAAACAGACAGGGTGGCACAAGAAGCAGGAGGGCAATGGCAGAAGCTGCAAGGATTCTTCGCTGGGCGGAAAATCATGTGATAGCACTGTCAGCAATTCCGGGAGTGGACAACTGGGAAGCAGACTTCCTCAGCAGACACGACCTCCACCCGGGAGAGTGGGGACTTCACCCAGAAGTCTTCCACATGATTATAAACCGTTGGGAAAAACTCGACAGGTATTGCGCCAGGTCAAGGGACCTTCAGGCAATAGCTGTAGACGCTCTGGTAACACCGTGGGTGTACCAGTCAGTGTATGTGTTCCCTCATCTGCCTCTCATACCCAAGGTACTGAGATTGATAAGATGGAGAGGAGTAAGCACTATATTCGTGGCTCCGGATTGGCCAAGAAGGACTTGGTAACCGGAACTTCAAGAGATGCTCACGGAGGATCCGTGGCCTCTACCTCTAAGAAGGGACCTGCTTCAGCAAGGACCCTGTCTGTTCCAAGAACCGCGGCTGCGTTTGACGGCATGGCGGTTGAATGCCGGATCCTGAAGGAAAAAAGGCATTCCGGATGAAGTCATCCCTATCCTGATCAAACCCAGGAAGGATGTAACCGCAAAACATTATCACCGCATTTGGCGAAAATATGTTGCGTGGTGCGAGGCCAGTAAGGCTCGACGGAGGAAATTCAACTGGGTCGTTTCCTACATTTCCTGCAAACAGGAGTGTCTATGGGCCTGAAATTGGGGTCCATTAAGGTTCAAATTTCGGCCCTGTCAATTTTCTTCCAAAACGAACTAGCTTCAGTCCCTGAAGTTCAGATGTTGTAAAAGGGGTACTGCATATACAGCCTCCTTTTGTGCCTCCAGTGGCACCTTTGGATCTCAATGTAGTTTTTGGTTTCCAAAAGTCACATTGGTTTGAACCACTTAAATCTGTGGAGTTAAAATATCTCACATGGAAAGTGGTCATGCTGTTGGCCCTGGCCTGGGCCAGGCGCGTGTCAGAATTGGCGGTTTTATCCTGTAAAAGCCCTTATCTGATTTTCCTTTCGGACAGGGCGGAATTGAGGACTCGTCCTCAGTTTCTCCCTAAGGTGGTTTCAGCGTTTCACCTGAACCAACCTATTGTGGTGCCTGCGGCTACTAGGGACTTGGAGGACTCCAAGTTGCTTGACGTGGTCAGGGCCCTGTAAATATATGTTTCCAGGACGGCTGGAGTCAGAAAATCTGACTCGCTGTTTATCCTGTATGCACCCAACAAACTGGGTGCTCCTGCTTCTAAGCAGACTATTGCTCGTTGGATTTGTAGTACAATTCAGCTTGCACATTCTGTGGCAGGCCTGCCACAGCCAAAAATCTGTAAATGCCCACTCCACAAGGAAGATGGGCTCATCTTGGGCGGCTGCCCGAGGGGTCTCGGCTTTACTACTTTGCCGAGCAGCTACTTGGTCAGGGGCAAACACGTTTGCTAAATTCTACAAATTTGATACCCTGGCTGAGGAGGACCTGGAGTTCTCTCATTCGGTGCTGCAGAGTCATCCGCACTCTCCCGCCCGTTTGGGAGCTTTGGTATATTCCCCATGGTCCTTTCGGAGTTCCCAGCATCCACTAGGACGTCAGAGAAAATAAGAATTTACTTACCGATAATTCTATTTCTCATAGTCCGTAGTGGATGCTGGGCGCCCATCCCAAGTGCGGATTGTCTGCAATACTTGTACATAGTTACAAAAATCGGGTTATTATTGTTGTGAGCCATCTTTTCAGAGGCTCCTCTGTTATCATGCTGTTAACTGGGTTCAGATCACAGGTTGTACGGTGTGATTGGTGTGGCTGGTATGAGTCTTACCCGGGATTCAAAATCCTTCCTTATTGTGTACGCTCGTCCGGGCACAGTATCCTAACTGAGGCTTGGAGGAGGGTCATAGGGGGAGGAGCCAGTGCACACCAGCTAGTCCTAAAGCTTTTACTTTTGTGCCCAGTCTCCTGCGGAGCCGCTATTCCCCATGGTCCTTTCGGAGTTCCCAGCATCCACTACGGACTATGAGAAATAGAATTATCGGTAAGTAAATTCTTATTTTTTTTTATCTTGAAAAATGTGCTGTAATGTAGCTGTGACATATCTGTGTTTTGTACTAAAAAATAAAATTAAAATAAAATGAATACCCAGCCAGGTATGTAGTCATATTGCTGACAATACTGGAATGTCAACAAGTTGTGAATACTGCCATGTTCAATAAGTCAATATTATGCATTTGTACTTTATGAATATGTTAGGCTGTGGTTAGGGTTAGATAGTATTGTCGACATTTGCACCATGGTCATGCATAATGTTGACTTTTTGACGATGTCGACATGGCAATGAAGAAGCCATTTAGCAGTGTTAATGGTGCCTTTGCGTACAGCCATTCACAAACATTTTGCCAGTGTTTGCAACCGCAGTCATCATAAGGTATTTGCTGCCCGTGACAGTCTGAACACAACACTGCTTTCTCATGTCTGTGTCCCTGTCTGCATCTTTTCATTATGTGCCAAATGTGTCCTTACTGTACTTGGCCTATGTTAGAACACCCACTCTTTCCTCTCCTGCACTACCAGGTAATTGTCACAGTTTTTTCTCTGCCCCAGAAATGTCTTATCCACTGACTGCAAATTTAGTTTGTATTAAGCTTTTTGCTGTTGAGTAACCCAATCGATCTGGTTTAGTATTTCTGACCTAGGTTGATACCTTCTGAGTTTTATTTTGTGTAGATGAATTTCCCAAACACTGCCATTACAGTCCAGGTTTTAAGGATATCTATACTTGAGCACAGGTGGCTTACAGTAATTATTACCAGTCAATTTGACTTATTTTTCTGGGCTCAAGTATGAATTTCCTTAAAACCTGTACTGAAATGGCAGATTTTTGGAAACCCTGTTCTAAAGTTCAATTTGCTCCACGGGAGATTTCTTTCCTCCCAGAGCCTTAGGTCACCTGCGTTACGGTTTGACAGGTGTACCGCCCTAGTCAAACTCCCCACTTTGTTTTAGATATTTGGGAACAGTTGGTTCCACAGTAATTTAGATGTAGGTTTAATATTCTGATGCAAGTCTACATGGTGGCTTAGTGGTTAGCACTGGCTACTCCTTGCACTTCAGTCATGGATTCCAACCAAGGATCTATCTGTGTGGAGTTTATTCTCTCCATATTGCAAATTATGTAAATAGGTTTATGCAGCACTTCTAATATCAACATGTAAAGCAGTAGTGGTGTTGCTCAGTCATGTGTTCTCTAACCTTCATTTCATGAAATCCTTCACATCCACACTTTGCAGCACAGGTCTCAGTTTCCTTGTTCCAAGGTTTTCGTTGTGTGCAGTAGTCAATAGTCTTTGTTAACAATACAATGTCACTCTGACATGCAAAGCAGCTATGGCATTCTTCAGTTACCAAGCACAGTTGAATTGGTATGCAGTTAAGTTACCGGCGCCGGGATCCCAGCCTCTGACAATGCCGACAGCCAGAATCCCAGCTAACGGGCTTTTCCCACTCATGGGTGCCCGCGACACCCATAGAGAGGGAACAGTACCTGTGGTGAGCCCACAGTGTGGCGAGCACAGCAAGCCTGCAGGGGGGGACTCTTTGTACCCGCCCCATTGCCGGCATACGGACGACCGGGATGCCGTTGTCTGTATTCTGACGGCAGGCATCCCAGTAATTTGGTAAATCCTACTGATCACGTTGAATTGACTTAGGGGGGCAAAATTCGCTACAGGGAAGTTACTTTTTCCCTTATAAATTGTTTGCTCATGTATTGCCTTTAAATATCATTATTAATTAATTAAGCCTCAACTTTATGTAAACTACATGTTACTATTGTTACAAACCTGCAGCGGCCGCGGCGGCCGCGCTTGTCCCTACGGGTGGTCTGGTCTGCCCGGCGCCTCGTTCCCCCTGGCGGTCTCCGGATTCAGTGGCGGGTCGGCGCTGCTCCCCGGCGGCTTCCCGGAAGCAGGGACGCCGCCATCGCAAGTGAGGGCAAGCAGGCGGAGCAGGTCTGACGTCACCTGCCTGCTCCGTCAATCAGGCTGGGGCGGGGAGTTTAAAAGCGGATACCAGGCAGAGATCCGGTGCCTGAGTATCTTCGTTTCTCCTTCGGAAGCTGTGATTCCAGAGCTCCCTCGTCCTGTGCCTCCAAGCATCCTGTGCCTCCAAGCATCCTGTGCCTCCAAGCTCGTCCTGTGCCTCCAAGCATCCTGTACCTCCAAGCATCCCGTGCCTCCAAGCACCTCCGTGCCTCCAAGCACCTCCGTGCCTCCAAGCACCTCCGTGCCTCCAAGCACCCCGTGCCTCCAAGCACCTCGTGCCTCCAAGCACCTCGTGCCTCCAAGCACCTCCGTGCCTCCAAGCACCTCCGTGCCTCCAAGCACCTCCGTGCCTCCAAGCACCTCGTGCCTCCAAGCACCTCCGTGCCTCCAAGTACCTCCGTGCCTCCAAGTACCCTCGTGCCTTCAAGCACCTCCGTGCCTCCAAGCACCTCGTGCCTCCAAGCACCTCCGTGCCTCCAAGCACCTCCGTGCCTCCAAGCACCTCCGTGCCTCCAAGCACCTCGTGCCTCCAAGCATCTCCGTACCTCCAGGGGCCTCCTAGCACGCCCTGTACTTCCAGCACCTCAGAACCCCAATACCGCGGAGCCTCCGACATCACGGTACCTCTAATATCTCAGTACCCCAGCCTTCAGTATTTCTACGAGTCTTGTCTTACAGGAGACCGTCAAGAACTCCTCTGTGCCTCCCGCCTGCCGACGTAGTCCTGCATGAGGAAGACCTACATCCGGCCATCCCTACTGCGACCCAGTGGCGGTTCCTCTTCCCGGTCATCGGAAGAAGCCCCGAGTCCACAACACTCCCAAACCAGGTCAGTGATAGTATACTCAGGCCTAATGGACTCGGGGATTCGGAACACGGACTCGAGTGCCATCCAGAACCTGGCTTCCCGAGTACAAAGTCAGGAGGCGGCGCAAGGCCAGGTGATGCAGTACCTCCAGCAGTTGTCCGGACGTCTGGATCAGATCCAGGCGTCTCTGGCCTCAGTAATTCCGGCTCCTGCTCCAGTGGTCGCACCAGTTGTCGTTGCCAGTAATGTTCAACCATCGGCTGGTATCACTCCACGTCTTCAGTTGCCTACTCCGTCCCGCTATAATGGGAATCCCAAAAATTGCCGCGGTTTCTTGAACCAATGCGAGGTACATTTCGAGCTACTTGCACACAACTTTCCTACAGACCGGTCCAAGGTAGCATATATCATTTCTTTATTGGAAGGTTCTGCTCTGGATTGGGTGTCTCCACTATGGGAACGGTCCGATCCCATGGTTTCCAACTATACCAACTTCATCTCGTCCTTTCGAAGGATTTTCGACGAACCCGGCAGAATGACCACGGCTTCTTCCGATTTGCTCCATGTTCGGCAAGGCGCCCGTTCCGTGGGCCAGTATGTGGTTCATTTCCAGACCATTGCTTCCGAACTACGCTGGAATAATGACGCCCTGAGAGCTGCCTTCTGGAACGGTCTTTCCGACCGGCTGAAAGATGAGCTGGTTACTAGAGATCTGCCGGATCCATTAGAAGATTTGATTTCTCTGTGCGTCAAGGTGGATCTTCGGATGCAAGAGCGTGGAAGAGAACGTAGCCATTCAGATCGTCCCAGGCTCCGGAATCCTACTCCTAGGCCGGTGGCCTCACCTAGCTCAGATGAGCCCATGCAAATTAACCGCTCCCGACTGTCTCCAGAAGAACGACAGCGTCGTCGTGAGGGTAAACTCTGCCTTTACTGTGGAGCCGCAGATCATTTTCTTAAATCTTGTAAAGTCCGTCCGGGAAACGGGCAGTCCTAGCTTGTTCCGGAGGAGTCAAGCTGGGAGTTGCGACAAAAGCTTCTCCAACTTCGGACTGTTTGCTTCCAGTAACTCTAGTCTCCAACTCAGTCTCCAAGTCTTGTGAAGCCCTATTGGACTCCGGAGCTGCGGGGAACTTCGTTTCTTCCATCTGTGCCCAAAGTTTGGGTTTGAAGTTACGGCCTATCGAGCGGCCAATCTCACTGACGGCTATCAATGGGACTAGAATTGCCAAAGGTCTTATAAGGTGGCGCACGGGGCCAGTTAAGCTGCAGGTCGGGGCTCTACATCAGGAAGATTTGGAACTCTTGGTAATCCCAGAAATGTCCCATGATCTGGTTCTTGGAATACCTTGGCTAAAAAGTCATAATCCCCACATCGACTGGAAGTCGTCACAAATTCTGTCCTGGAGTTCCTTTTGTCACACTAATTGTCTTACTCCTGTCTGTCCGCTCCGTGTCACTTCCAAGACGGATGAAGAGCACATTCCGGAGGCATATCAAGGGTACAAGGACGTGTTTTCGGAACAAGCTGCGGACCTATTACCACCTCACAGGCCTTGGGACTGCTCTATTGACCTTGTCCCAGGGAAGACGCCACCCCGTGGTCGCACATATCCTCTGTCTCTTCCTGAGACCCAAGCCATGTCGGAGTATATTAAGTCCAATCTGCTCAAAGGATTCATTCGCCCCTCTTCCTCCCCTGCTGGTGCAGGCTTCTTTTTTGTGAAGAAAAAAGACGGAGGGTTGAGACCATGCATCGACTACCGCGGCCTAAATGACATTACTATTAAGAATAAGTACCCTTTGCCACTAATCACAGAGTTATTTGATAGGGTTCGTGGGGCCCGCATTTTTTCCAAACTCGACTTGAGAGGAGCTTATAATCTTATACGCATCCGAGAGGGGGATGAATGGAAGACTGCCTTTAATACCCGAGATGGGCATTACGAATACTTGGTGATGCCATTTGGTCTTAGTAATGCTCCCGCGGTTTTCCAGGGATTCGTCAATGAAATCTTTCGTGATATGCTGTATCAGAGCGTTGTGGTATATTTGGACGACATATTGATTTTTTCCAAGAATCTTGTCGAACACAGGTTACAAGTCAAAGAAGTACTACACCGTTTACGAGAGAATCATCTCTACGCCAAGCTCTCCAAGTGTACATTTGAAGTAACATCTATTCCGTTCCTCGGTTATGTCATCTCGGGGACGGAGCTTCGCATGGATCCGGAAAAGTTATCTGCCATTCGTGACTGGACTCAACCTCTTTCCCTGAAAGCAATACAAAGATTCCTGGGCTTTGCGAACTACTACAGGAAATTCATTAAGGGTTTCTCCACCATTGTTGCGCCCATTACTGCCCTGACGAGGAAGAGTTCCAATCCTAGTCTGTGGTCCCCGGAAGCCATTTTAGCTTTTTCTCGTTTAAAATTAGCCTTCATGACGGCTCCAGTTCTCAAACAACCAGATTTCGATGAACCCTTCTTCTTAGAAGTTGATGCGTCTTCAGTCGGAGTTGGGGCTGTTCTCTCCCAGTATTCCTCTGATAAGAAACTACATCCGTGTGGCTTCCATTCTCGTAAGTTCTCTCCGGCCGAACGGAACTACACTATTGGAGACCAGGAACTCTTGGCAATCAAGTCTGCCTTGGAAGAATGGAGATATCTTCTGGAAGGGGCTAAACACGTGTTTACTATCTACACAGATCACAAGAATTTGCTGTACATCAAATCCGCACAGTGCTTGAATCCTCGCCAGGCAAGATGGGCACTTTTCTTTTCCCGATTCTCGTTCATTATCAAGTACCGGGCCGGGAGTCTCAATATTAAAGCAGATGCACTTTCTCGTTCACAAGTTTCCTCTGACGAGGATGAACCTCCGGAGCGGGGTTTAATTCTGAATCCAGTTTCTGTCTCTGTTGCTTTAACTACTCCAGCTCCTCCTCCTGGAAGAATGTCCGTACCAGCTAGATTCCGCTCAAGGATACTACTGTGGGTCCATAACTCCAAGTTTTCCGGTCATCCCGGCGCTCAGAAGATGTACAAGTTTCTGCAAAGATCTTACTGGTGGAACACCATGAGGAAGGATGTACAAGATTGCGTTAATTCCTGTCCCCAATGTACACAACACAAATCTCCTCGTTTGCCTCCTGCAGGGTTACTTCGTCCTCTGCCTATCCCTGTGAGACCCTGGACTCACATTTCCATGGACTTCGTCACTGACCTGCCCTGTTCCAAAGGTTTCAACACCGTTTGGGTTATCGTTGACCGTTTTTCGAAGATGGCACACTTTGTGCCCTTGACTGGTCTTCCAACAGCACCGAAACTGGCACTACTGTTTATCCGAGAACATTTTCGTTTGCATGGGTTGCCACAAGAGATTGTTTCTGACCGAGGAGTACAGTTCACCGCCAGGTTTTGGAAAGCCCTTTGTTCGACTCTGCAAATCAAACTTAAGTTTTCGTCTGCTTATCATCCCCAAACAAATGGACAAACGGAACGTGTCAATCAGGATCTAGAGACTTTTCTTCGTCTGTACCTCTCTCCTTCACAGGACAATTGGGTGGAGTTGCTGCCTTGGGCGGAGTTTGCCCACAACCATTTGTTTCATTCTTCCACTGGGGAATCACCATTTTTCGTCAATTACGGGTTCCATCCCCGTGTTCCGGAATTTCCAAGCCTTCCGTTAGTAGAGGTTCCTGCTGTAGTATCCACTCTACGACACTTTGGACAAATTTGGAGGAAGGTTCATGCCAATCTTAAGCAGGTTTCGGCTCGGTACAAGTTCTTCGCAGATAAGAAACGGCGAGCTGCACCTCAATATAAAGTTGGGGACAGGGTATGGCTGTCCACACGGAACCTCCGGCTGAAGGTGCCTACCATGAAATTCGCTCCAAGGTTCATCGGGCCCTACCCTGTGCTAAAAGTCTTAAATCCTGTGGTCTGTAAACTGGGTTTGCCTGCCCATCTTCGAGTACCTAACGCCTTTCATGTTTCTCTACTCCGTCCCCTCGTTCTGAATCGGTTCCACTCAGCACTCCCTAGGTCAACGTCAGTAGTGGCAGAAGCCGGAGCAGAGTTTGAAATCAAAGCTATTCTTGACTCCCGTTATCTTCATAAAAAATTACAGTACTTGGTGGACTGGAAGGGTTACGGTCCTGAGGAAAGAAGTTGGATTGGAGCTACTGAAGTAATGGCTCCTCGTCTGATTCGGATCTTCCACTCCAAACATCCGACTAAGCCCGGGAAGTGTCCAGGGGCCACTCCTGGAGGAGGGGGTACTGTTACAAACCTGCAGCGGCCGCGCTTGTCCCTACGGGTGGTCTGGTCTGCCCGGCGCCTCGTTCCCCCTGGCGGTCTCCGGATTCAGTGGCGGGTCGGCGCTGCTCCCCGGCGGCTTCCCGGAAGCAGGGACGCCGCCATCGCAAGTGAGGGCAAGCAGGCGGAGCAGGTCTGACGTCACCTGCCTGCTCCGTCAATCAGGCTGGGGCGGGGAGTTTAAAAGCGGATACCAGGCAGAGATCCGGTGCCTGAGTATCTTCGTTTCTCCTTCGGAAGCTGTGATTCCAGAGCTCCCTCGTCCTGTGCCTCCAAGCATCCTGTGCCTCCAAGCATCCTGTGCCTCCAAGCTCGTCCTGTGCCTCCAAGCATCCTGTACCTCCAAGCATCCCGTGCCTCCAAGCACCTCCGTGCCTCCAAGCACCTCAGTGCCTCCAAGCACCTCCGTGCCTCCAAGCACCCCGTGCCTCCAAGCACCTCGTGCCTCCAAGCACCTCGTGCCTCCAAGCACCTCCGTGCCTCCAAGCACCTCCGTGCCTCCAAGCACCTCCGTGCCTCCAAGCACCTCCGTGCCTCCAAGCACCTCGTGCCTCCAAGCACCTCCGTGCCTCCAAGTACCTCCGTGCCTCCAAGTACCCTCGTGCCTTCAAGCACCTCCGTGCCTCCAAGCACCTCGTGCCTCCAAGCACCTCCGTGCCTCCAAGCACCTCCGTGCCTCCAAGCACCTCGTGCCTCCAAGCATCTCCGTACCTCCAGGGGCCTCCTAGCACGCCCTGTACTTCCAGCACCTCAGAACCCCAATACCGCGGAGCCTCCGACATCACGGTACCTCTAATATCTCAGTACCCCAGCCTTCAGTATTTCTACGAGTCTTGTCTTACAGGAGACCGTCAAGAACTCCTCTGTGCCTCCCGCCTGCCGACGTAGTCCTGCATGAGGAAGACCTACATCCGGCCATCCCTACTGCGACCCAGTGGCGGTTCCTCTTCCCGGTCATCGGAAGAAGCCCCGAGTCCACAACACTCCCAAACCAGGTCAGTGATAACTATTCATTGAAGATGTGGATCTAAGCATCATCTCTCAAAGCTTGTGGCACTGGTTGCTCACCGGTTTTGCAAATACACCTGTTCCTCTATCTTTATATAAACAAATAATATTCAGCCTCTAAAGGCCAGTACTCACGGCCCGATGCTGGAGAGATGTGTGCTGAGCGAACCGCTCAGCACACATCTCTCCCGGCACTCAGCACAGCGCGATCTGTGCTGAGCGTGCGGGGGGAGACGGGGGGGGGGGTGAAGTGAGCGACCCGCTAGATTGGCCTGCATGCAGGCCAATCTAGCAGCAGCGATAGCGATGCGCGGGGCTGCGCATCGCTATCGCTGTTAGGGCTACACACGGAGCGATCTTCCTGAAAATCTAAGCAATCTAGTCAGATTGCTTAGATTATCACTCCGTGTGTACCCCCCATTACAGCTGAAATCAGCAGGCACCAGATTCAGCTATGTGATTAGTACTCAGCGGTGCCTGAGCAACAGGTTACTTTGACTTTTGAATGGTTTTCTGTATCACTGGTTTGGTCTTTAGTTTCTGGCCTAGTTTGTTTTTCTGCTCTGACCTTTGGTCTGTTTGTAACTATGGGTCTGAAAAAATTGTGTCCGAGCTGGCCAGAGGTAAAGTTTCCCGGCTGAACGTGGCCGTTTTTTTTGTTTTGTTTTTAAGGGCCAATAATGTTCAAGGCAAACCATGCCTTGTACATGGTTGCTGCTTTAAAAACATGTACGAGTGCAGCCGGGAACCTTCACCTCCGGCCAACCCGGACATCATTACATCTGGCTCCCATGTTTGTGTCTCTAGTTTCTGTTCCTCTCTCTGTCAGTTGTTGCCTAGTGGAGCAGGTCTGGCAATGGTCAGTAGATGTGCAGATAGCCAGATTAGTACATTTGGCTATTTTGGGTATATTTTCTTTGCTTTGACAAGAAAACTAATGATATTTTCAAACAATTTTGTCTTCTGTAAGGGGTTTACAATAAAGTAACATTACAGAAAACTATGTTTAATCCAAAAAAAATGTTTGAGTTACATAAGGAGCCAGTTAAAAATACAATATTAAAGGCCATGAGGGATTTTTAATTATTTTAAAATGACATTATTGTTTAACTTAAAGTTAAATGTAACATATTGCATGTTGTAAATTAATATTTATCTCTAATTCATAATTCTGCAATTAATATTTTATTACTTTGCTGTAAAAAATGACATTAATAGTTTTATTAGCACATATTTATAGCAAACAGGATGGCACTTTGAAGTATAATTTATAAATAAGTTTCTATTTCCTAGCGTTTCACTTTATTAATGAGTATACTGTATTTGGAGCCATGTTGGCTAATGACTTAATGAATATTTTTACATGTCACAATGCGAAGAGAATGTAGTAATTTTAACATGGAAATAAATGGCTCCAGATGCATTCGGTCAGAAGTCACTGTAACTTCTGTTTGAATATATATTAAAGAATTTATTTGAACAGGTTTTTAAAACTAATGGATATTTAGTCAATAAAAATGTCCAAAGGAGAATGTGCCATATAAATCAGTCAAAATGGAAAGAAAGAAAAAAAGAAAACTGAAAATAAAATACTGTACATGTGTTAATAATGCTAGTAATGAGCAATTATTAGAGGTGGGAACAGGGGTAGAGACAGTGATCATAACAAGTTTTAAAGAGGGGAAAAAAATTTTTGGAGGTGCAAGGGGGCCAGGCTCCAACACCTGTTAGGGGTGCAAGGGGGCCAGGCGTCAACACCTGTTATTAAAAGACCGACCAGAAGGGGGTGGAAGAGAAACAAAGATAAATAAGTGTGTCAACTGATGGGTATGGCCCTATGATAGGCCAGGAAGAGACACATTTTTAAAGGTCATACGAGGGTTTCCAGACTGCATGAAACTTGCCCGTGTTGTTGAGACCTTGTCAAAGCTTTTTATGCATCCAGGGCCAGAAGCAAGGAGGGAAGATTAATTACATTAATGTGGTGAATAAATTCCACTGTGTGTCTGGTGTAAACTAGTGCTTGACAAGAGGACACAAAAGCCACTTGATCTAGGTGGATGAGCTTCAGCCTGCTTGCAAGAATTTTAGTGAAAAGCTTAAGGTCAGTATTTCAAAGAGATATTTGGCAATAGTTGGTGACCAATTTGGTGGCTGAGAAGTGGGAAATGAGATACGCCTGGAAGGTTTTGTAATAGGATAATTGAAGGCTAGAGCCTTGGAGAGTTTGAGTCTTGAGAGCATTGAAGACTTGATCCTCAGTAATGGGGAAGCCTAGTACGTTAGAGGTCGGTAGGTCAATTCTACGAAGGGCACAATAAGTTAAATACTCCAGTGCGGAAAGGGAAAATTGGCTTGATAGTGGAGCTTTCAGGGGCATTATAGAGTTGGTTATAATATTCTGTTAAAATCATGGACGAGTTATAATGAAGGGAGCCTGTATAGGACCCTTAATTGCCAATATACTGGAGACAACCTTACAGGCCTTTAGGCGATTGTTTTCAAGGAAAACATCTTAAAGTACCATTTTGTTTGCAGATACAGGCGTGGTCGCACATAGAATATACACATGCCACATTTTATTCAGCATGTGTGATACAATTTAATGGAAAAAAAAGTTGCACATAAAGACGCTCTGTGCTACCAAGTCACGTCATGGCAAGTGGACGCATCTGTATTTAGATTGAAAAAAATAACTTTAGGGAAGACCAGACTTTCTTATTTGATAAGGATAGTTTTTATAATTGAGTGGAAATGACTTGTGCCAACAATTAAAATAAAGAAATATTTTTATTTATTTATTTTTTTACTATTTTTTTTTTTTTTTTTCAAAAGTCTTTTTATTATACAACTACAAAAGAGTTATATATCTATGTAAACTTTGCCTTGGCTTATTAATGTCTTAAAGCAGCAATGCACTAGAGGAGACAGACAGCCATACAGATTTGTCCTGATACATCCTAGCCTCATATGTCATGTGACGCAAGTGAACAAGCAATGTAGTGTTTTTGTTTGTTTGTATTTTTCGCTCAAATGTGCGATTGGATGTTACAAAACCTCTTTGTGAGACTGCACATTGATTAGTTTGATATCTGGCCCTTGTATGTTGTGTGCGACTGAGTTTGACTCTGTGTATGTAGCACAATGGAGCTTGGCCACTGTATTATAGCACTTTGTATACAGATTCAGACTCACAGATATAAAAGTGCTGCATAGCAAATTAATCAGTGCCATCTTGTGAAATGATTTTGTCTCATACCATTGCGATTAAGACACATATTCAAGTGAAAAAGGCACTTGGTGCATGCAGTCATGTAGGACCTGGTGCACCTAAAAGGGATATTTGGTGCAACTGCAGCAATAGTGTATGAGTACACAGCGAAAACAAATAGTGCAAAGCCAATTACTTTACCTGCTCCAATTATTCTAGAGCAGACATTCCCAACCACGGTCCTCAAGGCACACTAACAGTGCAGGTTTTTGTGATATCCATGCTTCAGCACAGGTGACTTAATTAGTAGCTTAGTTATTTTGATTTAACCATCTGTGCTGCAGCCTGGATTTCACTAAAACCTGCACTGTTGGTGTGCCTTGAGGACCGTGGTTGGGAATGCCTGTTCTAGAGGTAATGATGGGGGGAAAAAGTGGCTACATTTTGCAAAAGACAGTATTTTGTCATATGTGTAGATGAAGTTGAGTAGTGCTGTGCATTTGTCCATAAGTGAAGTATTAAAGCAGTAATCCCTTTTTGGTGGTGGTGGGGGATATACATGTATTAATCACAGTGGAGGGCTATAGGAAGTATTTTAATAGTCACAATTGTTCTAGCTCAAGCTTTTATAAATCTGTGCATTTCTATTGTCTTGGTAACTACAGTCACCTGCATGTGATGTACTGTACTGAGCAGAGAAGCTTTGGAATGACCCTCTGAACTCTGTCTGAGCTGTGTGCTGTGAAGTCTTCTTCTGTCTCCTGGCTCTGCCATCACATTTCAAAGCTGAAAGCCTGATTCCATGTAGCAGCTTGTTTCTTTGTTTTTTTACAGCTAGATTGTATTTTGTGTCTGTCTGTATCGAGACATCTTCCCCCTGCTATCACATGACCTGCTGAGATCTCTGAGAACTGTGGCAGGAGTAGCCAGAGTGTTGACATGTTAAGTTAGGCTGAAATATGAGTGTTGAGGTCAACCTATTGAACATGTTGACATGTTGACATTCTGAATGTTGCTAATTACATCTTCCCCTAAATCCTAAGCCTCCTATTTTCCCAAAGACATGTTTCAATGTAGATGTATTGTTCTTGGTATAATAATAATAATGTTAGCAATTTTCTACTAATAGGACTCAAAGGGGCTGATTCAGAGATGGACACAGCATCGTCCATCTGGTCTGCGCATGCGAACTGGCCGCAGTGTGCTTGTGCGAACTTACACATTGTTCCTGGATGCGGCCGCAGTGTGATTAACAACGACGGGCATTCATGGGGCATCATTGGGGGGGGCAAACTGGGGCCTGCCGCGACCGTTTTCGTGGCGGCTGCGCACATGATGCAGCCGCTCCGATTGAGAAAATGTTGGCCTACTGCCTGACAGGGAAAGCCAGGCTGAGCTGCCAGAGTTCAACCCCTGTAACGGACGCATCGGGAGGTGGCCTGTCACACATGCTGGGAGGCCCCCAGCATGTGAGGAGATGGACGCAGATCTGGTTGCATATACAGGTTGCATCCATCTCTGAATAAGCCCCAAAGTATTTTACATTTGCTTTTTAAGCACAAAATACAAAACAAGCTTAACAGTGCATATTAGTGAAATGATTGCGTACATAGGTAAAAAGTTTGAGTCTATTTTTGAAGGATTCTAGATTGGAGGCTTCACGAACTGTGCGGGAAAGAGAGTTCCATATAGTCAGAGCCACAAAGCTGAGAAAGCTTGGCCCCCAGATGCATTCTGGGAGATTTTAGGTACTGTTACCAGTCCTTCATCTACAGATTACAGTAATCGAGTGGGACAGTAAGGAATCAGAAACTGCTTCAGGTACCTTTTGGCCCTGAGATTTGAAAGTCAGTAAACAAGTTTTGAAAACGATTTGCCATAGCCATGAAGGGAGTAGATAATGGGTGTTATGTTACTGGTTGATTAATAATTGTACAGTATGTGTGACTTTAGGCAGATCTCAGGGAATTAAGTGTTTGATCCACAGATAAAAGAATGAGGATTTCATTGTGGCTGATATCTGATGTTAGTCAAGCCACTATCCAGTACAACACCACGGGCCGGATTCAAATGTTAACGTGCCCCCTATCTCACGTCTAAAGTGACGGGAGATAGAGGGGCGGTATTCAAATGTACCCCGTTATTGCCCCTATCGCGCCCAGCACCTAAACCCGACTAAACGAATGGGTGTGATCGTGAAAAGACACATTTGGGCTCCCAAACGGGTCTCTTTACACGCATTTCAGCTCGCTACCTCCTGGGGTAGCGAGCTGATATAAACTTGTTGCGCCCGTTGGCAGTAACGTTCGAATACCGCCGGTGGGCGCTATCATTGCCTGGAGGGGAAGAATAACATTTAACTCCGTCTCCAAGATTCTGCATTTGTTCATTGTTTTGTGTTGAGATATTACAACAGACTGAGACGTTATCATTGTTGTGTAATTAAACTGGAGAAACAGCAGGTGGAGCTGTTGTTTCTTTGTTGATAAAAACAGTCTGTGCTATATCTGTGTACTCGTTTGTTTTAAGAACCTTCCAGAAGGAGAAAGCAGCATGAAGTATTGGCTATTCATATACCTGTCTTGTTCAGCATGTTAATTTGTTTTATGATCTTAACAGATTCATTATATAAATAGATCATATCACAAAGAATCTTCCTACGGTGTGCCTACTGAATATGTATGTAACAGTGGAGATCATATCTTGTAAAAAAAACAATTCTAACTGCTATACTGCAGTCTTGTCCTGTGACCTGTCATAAGGACCTCTGTTTTATCAGGGTTCAGTCGCAGTCAACTAGCACTCATTCACTCCTGGAGCTCAGCTATACAGCCATTTAGGGTCGTTATTGGTTTATCAGTACCTGGAGCAAAGGATAGCAGTGGTAGACCAGGCCATGATGTCCGATTTTTTTTTTCCACCCATGGTACCATGTATACTGCAAAAGCATGGAAGATAGTATAGAACCCTGTGGGACACCACATGGCAGTGGCACTGGTGACGATGAGTGTACTCCAGAAGTACAGTGTTAGTCCTGTCTCAAAAATAGAACCCATTCTTGATGCCATAAGGATAAATCTTGGTCTCGTCAGACTATTGATTGATACTTGGTATGTGGGTGTGCCACATGTTTACTGTCTAGATGAGTTTTCTTGCGAGTCTGTTTATGGTTTTCCAGCCATCCCATGAAGTGCTGATATGAAAAATGTCCTGTAGTATTAATGTTTCATACATAATTCTGCCATGGAATATTATCTCACAGTTGCTTCAGGAGGGTATTGTTTTTTTAAGTACATTTCTCACACAGATGCTTAGTTTTATAGGACAACATGTTCTTGGCATATTCACAGTTGTACCATACAGTATTCTCTATATTTTTTATGATAAACTCGACAGTCATACTGGGAAAGTTATCTTGCATCATTCCCTTGGTTTTATATTTCCCTGTAACCTTTTCAAAGTGTAGTATGGTTTGCTTTAAAAGTTCTTAGACCTTCATAATGAAGCTCTGGTTTGGAAAAACAATAACCATCTGTGAAACCTCCCACATACAAGTCTATTTATTTTTAAAAAATGTGAAACAATTTTCTTGTACATAAGATGCTACATTGAATTAATTGACATTTGGAGAAAAACTTATTGTATTGGTTGAACAGAAGAGAATTGTTTTATTTATAATGAATAAAATATTTTGTTTTGTTTTTTATTTATTTTACGTTAAAGTTTTTGTTTTAATCTCTCAGATTTCCTGTTCATTCCTAACTCTCTCTGCCTGTAGTGCTTCTTGTGTCTTAGGGGCCCATTTATCAATAATCATATGGTTGATGTGATGACTCACATTGTAGTATGCAGTTATTCCACCAGGATGTTTCCGAAAGGAGCCAGTCCCTGCAACATGTTGAGAATGGTTGTGGGAATCATGCACATGTGCGGTCCGCTGACCACACGTGCGTTGGCCATTGGCACTTTCTTTTGCAGTCTGTAGCCCATAGGTTATAACAGACTAATGCCATCTTCAGATGATGGTAGCTATGAGTGGCATGCTCAGAAATGTGAAGCATTCAGAGCTTGATAAATCTGACTGCATTGTATTCTCCATAGAAAACTATGGCTGTGGCTGCTGTCAGGTCTACATGGGGGTTATACTAATTTTCTCTAACGTCCTAAGTGGATGCTGGGGACTCCGTCAGGACCATGGGGAATAGCGGCTCCGCAGGAGACAGGGCACAAAAATAAAGCTTTAGGATTAGGTGGTGTGTACTGGCTCCTCCCCCTATGACCCTCCTCCAAGCCTCAGTTAGGTTTTTGTGCCCGTCCGAGCAGGGTGCAATCTAGGTGGCTCTCCTAAAGAGCTGCTTAGAAAAAGTTTTTAGGTTTTTTATTTTCAGTGAGTCCTGCTGGCAACAGGCTCACTGCATCGAGGGACTTAGGGGAGAGAATTTCAACTCACTTGCGTGCAGGATGGATTGGATTCTTAGGCTACTGGACACCATTAGCTCCAGAGGGAGTCGGAACACAGGTCTCACCCTGGGGTTCGTCCCGGAGCCGCGCCGCCGACCCCCCTTACAGATGCTGAAGATTGAAGGTCCGGAAACAGGCGGCAGAAGGCTCTTCAGTCTTCATGAAGGTAGCGCACAGCACTGCAGCTGTGCGCCATTGTTGTCACACACTTCACACCAAGCGGTCACGGAGGGTGCAGGGCGCTGCTGGGGGCGCCCTGGGCAGCAATATTTAATACCTTTATGGCAAAAGAATACATCACATATAGCCATTGAGGCTATATGTATGTATTTAACCCATGCCAGATATCTAAAACTCCGGGAGAAAAGCCCGCTGAAATAGGGGGCGGGGCTTATTCTCCTCAGCACACAGCGCCATTTTCCTGCTCAGCTCCGCTGTGAGGAAGGCTCCCAGGACTCTCCCCTGCACTGCACTACAGAAACAGGGTAAAACAGAGAGGGGGGGGCATTTTTTGGCGATATTTTGATATATTTAAGCTGCTATAAGGAACAACACTTATATAAGGTTGTTCCCATATATATTATAGCGCTTGGGTGTGTGCTGGCAAACTCTCCCTCTGTCTCCCCAAAGGGCTAGTGGGGTCCTGTCTTCGATAAGAGCATTCCCTGTGTGTCTGCTGTGTGTCGGTACGTGTGTGTCGACATGTATGAGGACGATGTTGGTGTGGAGGCAGAGCAATTGCCGATAATGGTGATGTCACCCCCCAGGGAGTCGACACCGGAATGGATGGCTTTGTTTATGGAATTACGTGATAATGTCAGCACATTACAAAAATCAGTTGACGACATGAGACGGCCGGCAAACCAGTTAGTACCTGCCCAGGCGTCTCAGACACCGTCAGGGGCTGTAAAGCGCCCTTTACCTCAGTCGGTCGACACAGACCCAGACACAGACACTGAATCTAGTGTCGACGGTGATGAAACAAACGTATTTTCAAGTAGGGCCACACGTTATATGATCACGGCAATGAAGGAGGCTTTGCATATCTCTGATACTGCAAGTACCACAAAAAGGGGTATTATGTGGGGGGTGAAAAAACTACCTGTAGTTTTTCCTGAATCAGAGGAATTAAATGATGTATGTGATGAAGCGTGGGTTAACCCAGATAGAAAAGTGCTAATTTCAAAAAAGTTATTAGCATTATACCCTTTCCCGCCAGAGGTTAGGGCGCGCTGGGAAACACCCCCTAGGGTGGATAAGGCGCTCACACGCTTATCAAAACAAGTGGCGTTACCGTCTCCTGATACGGCCGCCCTCAGGGATCCAGCTGATAGGAGACTGGAAACTACCCTAAAAAGTATATACACACATACTGGTGTTATACTGCGACCAGCCATCGCCTCAGCCTGGATGTGCAGTGCTGGGGTCGTCTGGTTGGATTCCCTGACTGAAAATATTGATACCCTGGATAGGGACAGTATTTTATTGACTATAGAGCAATTAAAGGATGCTTTCCTTTATATGCGAGATGCTCAGAGAGATATTTGCACTCTGGCATCGAGAGTAAATGCGATGTCCATATCTGCCAGAAGGAGTTTATGGACGCGACAGTGGTCAGGTGATGCGGATTCCAAACGACATATGGAAGTATTGCCGTATAAAGGGGAGGAATTATTTGGCGTCGGTCTATCGGATCTGGTGGCCACGGCAACTGCCGGAAAATCCACCTTTTTACCTCAGACCCCCTCCCAACAGAAAAAGACACCGTCTTTTCAGCCGCAGTCCTTTCGGTCCTATAAGAACAAGCGGACAAAAGGACAGTCATATCTGCCTCGGGGCAGAGGAAGGGGTAAGAGAGGGCAGCAAGCAGCCCCTGCCCAGGAACAGAAGCCCTCTCAGGGTTCTGCAAAGCCCTCAGCATGACGCTGGGGCCTTACAAGCGGACTCAGGAGCGGTGGGGGGTCGACTCAAGAATTTCAGCGCACAGTGGGCTTGCTCACAGGTGGACCCCTGGATCCTGCAGGTAGTATCTCAGGGTTACAGGTTGGAATTCGAGAAGTCTCCCCCTCGCAGGTTCCTAAAGTCTGCTTTGCCAACGTCTCCCTCAGACAGGGCGACGGTATTGGAAGCCATTCACAAGCTGTTTTCTCAGCAGGTGATAGTCAAGGTACCCCTCCTACAACAGGGAAAGGGGTATTACTCCACGCTATTTGTGGTACCGAAGCCGGACGGCTCGGTAAGACCTATTCTAAATCTGAAATCTTTGAACCTGTACATACAAAAATTCAAGTTCAAGATGGAGTCACTCAGAGCAGTGATAGCGAATCTGGAAGAAGGGGACTTTATGGTGTCCCTGGACATAAAGGATGCTTACCTGCATGTCCCAATTTGCCCTTCACATCAAGGGTACCTCAGGTTCGTGGTGCAAAACTGTCATTATCAGTTTCAGACGCTGCCGTTTAGATTGTCCACGGCACCTCGGGTCTTTACCAAGGTAATGGCCGAAATGATGATTCTTCTGCGAAGAAGAGGCGTATTAATTATCCCTTACTTGGACGATCTCCTGATAAGGGCAAGGTCCAGAGAACAGCTGGAGGACGGAGTAGCACTAACCCGACTAGTGCTGCAACAACACGGGTGGATTCTGAATTTTCCAAAATCTCAGTTGACCCCGACGACATGTCTGCTGTTCCTGGGAATGATTCTGGACACGGTTCAGAAAAAGGTGTTTCTTCCGGAGGAGAAAGCCAGGGAGTTATCCGAACTTGTCAGGAACCTCCTAAAACCAGGGAAAGTGTCTGTGCATCAATGCACAAGAGTCCTGGGAAAGATGGTGGCTTCTTATGAAGCGATTCCATTCGGCAGATTCCACGCACGAACTTTTCAGTGGGATCTGCTGGACAAATGGTCCGGATCACATCTGCAGATGCATCAGCGGATAACCTTATCGCCACGGACAAGGGTGTCTCTTCTGTGGTGGTTGCAGAGTGCTCATCTGTTAGAGGGCCGCAGATTCGGCATACAGGACTGGGTCCTGGTGACCACGGATGCCAGTCTGAGAGGCTGGGGAGCGGTCACACAGGGAAGAAACTTCCAGGGAGTATGGTCAAGCCTGGAGATGTCTCTTCACATAAATATACTGGAGCTAAGAGCGATTTACAATGCTCTAAGTCTGGCAAAACCCCTGCTTCAGGGTCAGCCGGTGTTGATCCAGTCGGACAACATCACGGCAGTCGCCCACGTAAACAGACAGGGCGGCACAAGAAGCAGGACAGCAATGGCAGAAGCTGCAAGGATTCTTCGCTGGGCGGAAGATCATGTGATAGCACTGTCAGCAGTATTCATTCCGGGAGTGGACAACTGGGAAGCAGACTTCCTCAGCAGACACGATCTACACCCGGGAGAGTGGGGACTTCATCCAGAAGTCTTCCACATGATTGTGAACCGTTGGGAAAAACCAATGGTGGATATGATGGCGTCCCGCCTCAACAAAAAACTGGACAGGTATTGCGCCAGGTCAAGAGACCCTCAGGCAATAGCTGTGGACGCTCTGGTAACACCGTGGGTGTTCCAGTCAGTGTATGTGTTCCCTCCTCTGCCTCTCATACCAAAAGTACTGAGAATTATACGGCAAAAGGGAGTAAGAACGATACTAGTGGCTCCGGATTGGCCAAGAAGAACTTGGTACCCGGAACTTCAAGAGATGCTCACGGAGGATCCGTGGCCTCTACCTCTAAGACGGGACCTGCTTCAGCAGGGACCGTGTCTATTCCAAGACTTACCGCGGCTGCGTTTGACGGCATGGCGGTTGAACGCCGAATTCTAAGGGAAAAAGGCATTCCGGAAGAGGTCATTCCTACACTGGTAAAAGCCAGGAAGGAGGTGACTGCACAACATTATCACCGCATTTGGAGGAAATATGTTGCGTGGTGTGAGGCCAGGAAGGCCCCCACGGAGGAATTTCAACTGGGTCGATTCCTACATTTCCTGCAAACAGGATTGTCTATGGGCCTCAAATTAAGGTCCATTAAGGTTCAAATTTCGGCCCTGTCGATTTTCTTCCAGAAAGAATTGGCTTCAGTTCCTGAAGTCCAGACTTTTGTAAAAGGAGTACTACATATACAGCCCCCGGTTGTGCCCACAGTGGCACCGTGGGATCTTAATGTAGTCTTGGATTTTCTCAAATCCCATTGGTATCAGAATTGGCGGCTTTATCATATAAGAGCCCATATCTGATTTTCCATACGGACAGGGCAGAACTGCGGACGCGTCCTCATTTCTGCCTAAGGTGGTGTCAGCGTTTCACCTGAACCAGCCTATTGTGGTGCCTGCGGCTACTAACGATTTGGAGGATTCCAAGTTGTTGGACGTGGTCCGGGCATTGAAAATATATATTTCAAGAACGGCGGGAGTCAGAAAGTCTGACTCACTGTTTATATTGTATGCACCCAACAAGATGGGTGCTCCTGCTTCTAAGCAGACGATTGCTCGTTGGATTTGTAGCACAATTCAACTTGCACATTCTGTGGCAGGCTTGCCACAACCTAAATCTGTCAAGGCCCATTCCACAAGGAAAGTGGGCTCATCCTGGGCGGCTGCCCGGGGGGTCTCGGCATTACAACTCTGCCGAGCTGCTACTTGGTCAGGGGCAAACACGTTTGCAAAATTCTACAAATTTGTTACCCTGGCTGAGGAGGACCTTGAGTTCTCTCATTCGGTGCTGCAGAGTCATCCGCACTCTCCCGCCCGTTTGGGAGCTTTGGTATAATCCCCATGGTCCTGACGGAGTCCCCAGCATCCACTTAGGACGTTAGAGAAAATAAGAATTTACTTACCGATAATTCTATTTCTCGTAGTCCGTAGTGGATGCTGGGCGCCCATCCCAAGTGCGGATTGTGTGCAATACTTGTACATAGTTATTGTTACAAACAAATTCGGGTTGTTATTGTTGTGAGCCGTCTGTTCAGAGGCTCCTACGTTTGTCATACTGTTAACTGGGTTCAGATCACAAGTTATACGGTGTGATTGGTGTGGCTGGTATGAGTCTTACCCGGGATTCAATATCCTTCCTTATTGTGTACGCTCGTCCGGGCACAGTATCCTAACTGAGGCTTGGAGGAGGGTCATAGGGGGAGGAGCCAGTACACACCACCTAATCCTAAAGCTTTATTTTTGTGCCCTGTCTCCTGCGGAGCCGCTATTCCCCATGGTCCTGACGGAGTCCCCAGCATCCACTACGGACTACGAGAAATAGAATTATCGGTAAGTAAATTCTTATTATTTGCCCCCCAAAAAAGTGTGGTTTTGGGTAATAAGCTGCAGATATTTAATGATAAATGTGCCCCTTAATCTCCTTCAGCTACTCTGACTATGTTTGTTTTAGCCTACTCCCACCCCCATGAATTGCCTTAACTTGCTTGCCAAGATTCAGTGAGTTAGCCAACCCTTACCCCTTGTCTATGTCCCACTGTCATTTGTCAGATTATACTCTGCACTCTCCCATATGTACAGTGTGTGTGTGTGTGTGTGTGTGTGTGTGTGTGTGTATGTATGTGTGTATATATATATATTTATATATATGCAGTGGTGTACACTGATTCCACAGGGAATTACATTGGGGTGTAGAGTTGGATCTTGATCCAAAGCACCAACAATATAAAAGCTTTGACTGTTCCCAGGATGCATAGCGCCGCCTCCTCTATAACCCCGCCTCCAGGCACTGGAGCTCAGTTTGTAAGTTGGTGCCTGCAGTGCAGGCAGCTAACAAGGAGGGCTGCGCTAGGCGGCTCTGAAAAGAGATTTTCAGAAGATAGAAGACATCAAGGGCCGCAGCAAAGGCACATAAAAGTGTTATATGTCATGTTCACATCGTGCTGCGGCTCCCTCACCTCCCCCAGCGGCGATGTATACTCCTGTGCCCTGGTTGCTGGGCTCCGGTTTTCTTCAGGGAACACACACTTGCCGACGCTCTCCAGGATCGCGTGGCCACATCATAGGGAGGAGGTAAGAGGGTCCCCCAGATGGGACCCGCTGAAAACTGCGATCCGGCACGGTCTCTAGGAGACGGGCCGCGCGCGCTGGCGTGGACACTAGACCTGTGTTCCTTGCCCTGGTGGTCTAGTATCCACGTGCTGGCGGATGGGGGGGTTGTCAGGTAATTTGTCTGCTTAAATTGTACTATTACACCCTAAGGTTATGCTTACAAATAATGTCTGCTAAACAGGTGGTAGCTCCATGGCTGATCCTGCACCAGGCAGTGCTGACGCCACGGATTACCCGGAGGAAAACGTAGCAGCTGAGGGTTCAGGTACTGAGAGTTCTATACCCCACAGTCAGTCTGCAGCATCGGGGGCAAATCAAGGCCCACCTTGGGCTGCTTTCTCTAATTTACTGACTATGCTAGTAACTAGACTTGCGTCCCCTATGGTACCTCTTGTGCCATTACAGCCACATATTGTCCCTGCAGTTAATCCGCCATGGGCAGATACTCTGTATTCTCAGTTACAACAATTAAATCAGTCTCTGACTAAACTAAATCCTAACCCTCGCCCGCCTAAGACCAAGGGGTCATCTAAACGGGCCATTACTTCCTCACAATCCACACATGTTTTGGATACTTCATCCGATGAAGATGGCTCTTACACTGGCCCTTCAGACACTGATGCAGATGCTTCTGATGGGGAATCTCTGACACAAGTGGATGTTCCTGACCTCTTGGAGGCTATCAGGCTGATTCTGATGATGACGAAGAGCTTCCAGCTACCTCTAAGAAACCAGATACGTTTAAACGACAGAAGGTTACTAAAATAGTTTTACCCCATTCTGACCACTTGGTTGACATAAGTCAGGAATCCTGGGAATATCCGGGAAATAAATTTTCCCTGTATAAAAAGATGCTAGCTCTTTATCCCCTCGCTGCAGAGTTAAGTAAAAACTGGGAAACACCACCGCCGGTGGACTCACACGTCGTGCGTCTGGTGGTGTCCTCTGCTCTGCCTGTCATTACCGTCACCTCGCTGAAGGAACCGACGGATAAGCGTGTGAAGGGTTGCTTGAAGTCCATTTACACTCTTGCAGGAGCTGTGCATAGGCCCACTATTGCGACTTCTTGGGCGGCAAAGCTATTGAAGCCTGGGTTCAGGAAGTTGAAGCGGAACTACCGTCTGATTTTCCTGATAATGCTAGACAATGTGTTTCATATATTATTACAGCCTCTTATTATATTCAGGAGGTGGCATCTGATGCAGGTGTCCTGACGGCCAACGCATCTACTACGTCCATTCTGGCTCACCGGATTCTCTGGTTGTGGTCCTGCTCTGTAGACCTGGACTCTAAAAAGTCCTTGGAGGTGATCCCTTTTAAGGGAAACCTACTTTTTGGGGGAAGATCTCAACAAGATTGTGGCTGACTTGGCATCAGCTAAGACTGCTCGTCTGACTAGTACTACTCCTTCGGCTCAGAAGGCTAAGAGTACTTCCTTTTGTTCCTTTTGACTCCAGGTAAAGCAAAGGGTCAAGCGTACCCGAAACAGGCTCGCACTTCCAAATCCACTAAGCACAAACCTAAACGTGCCTGGGCTACCAGTCAGCCTGCTTCCAAAACAGACAAGCCTGCTGCATGGCAGGGCGGGCCTCCCCCTGGGGGATCACAGGGTGGGAGGCCGACTTCTGCGGTTTTCCCAGGTGTGGTTACAGACCACTTCGGACGCCTGGGTAAGGGAAGTCGTCACTCACGGATACGCCATCTCTTTCAAGAAACGTCCCCCTCGCCAGTTTTGCTCAACAAACATCCCTTCCGATCAGGTAAAAGAAAAAACTCTCCATCTGGTGGTACAATCTCTCCTGGATACAGTAGTGATAGTGTCGGTGCCTCTGACTCAGAGAGGCAGGGGGTACTATTCAACGCTGTTCCTAGTCCCGAAACCGAATGGGTCCTCTCGGCCCATTCTCAACCTCAAGTCTTTGAACAAATTTGTGAAAGTTTCCAAGTTTCTTATGGAAACGCTTCGCTGTATTGTTCTGGCTTTGGAGCCCAAGGACTATATGGTATCCCTGGACATACAGGATGCTTAGCTGCATATTCCTATTGCCGTGTCGCATTAGCAATACCTGAGGTTTGCTATTGGCCACCTACATTTTCAATGTCAGGCCTTGCCTTTTGGTCTGACCATGGCTCCATGAATTTTCACCATGGCTCTCTTCCGCCGTCAGGGTCCTGCCGTATCTGGACGACTTGTTGATCCTGGCTATCTCACCAGAGATTCTCCTTCATCATCTGGAACGGACGGCCCAATTCCTACAAGCCCACGGGTGGCTCATCAACTGGAATAAATCTTCCCTGGTCCCTGCTCAGAGCATGGTGCACCTGTGGGCATTGTTAGACACCCACAACCAGTGGTTGGTTTTGTCTCCGGAGAAGGCCCTGAAACTTCAGGACAAAATAAGACACTTTCTATCCCACCCACGTGTGTCTATAGACTCGGCGATGCAAGTACTGGGCTTCATGGTGTCGGCTTTCGACATGGTAGCGTACGCTTAATTTCACTCCCGCCCCCTCTCCAGAGGTTAATTATTTCCAAATGGAACTGCCTGCCTCACCGGATCAGGACTCGCATGATCTCCTTAACTCCGGAGGTTCGCCTGTCACTGACCTGGTGGCTACAGGAGCAGCAATTGAGCAGGGGTCGTCCCTTCTGGATCTCCAACTGGGTCCTTCTGATGACGGATGCCAGTCTGCGGGGTCGGGGCGCGGTGTTGGAGCAAAACTCTTTTCAGGGTTGGTGGACCAGGGAGGAATCTCGCCTCCCGATAAACATTCTGGAATTGCGGGCAGTGTTAAGTGCATTGACACTAGCCCTGCCTCTGGTACAGAACAGGGCTGGTGAAGTACAGTCGGACAACGCCACCACACTGGCATACATAAATCATCAAGGCGGCCCTCAAAGCCGCATGGCAATGAGGGAAGTGTCAAGGATACTTCAATGGGCGGAACGCCATCTGCCAGCCATATCGGCAGTGTTCATTCCAGGAGTCCTCAACTGGGAAGCGGACTTCCTCAGTCATCATCCAGAAGTATTTCAACTCCTAGTGTACAAGTGTGGCCTAGCAGACGTAGACCTGACTGTGTCTTGACACAATCAAAAGGTTCCAGTTTTCAGAGCAAGGACAAGGGATCCTCAAGCAGCGTTCGTAGACGCACTGGCAATTCCATGAAAATTTCGGCTGCCATACGTGTTCCCTCCCGTGTCACTACTGCCCAGGGTAATAAGGACGTTGAAGCAAGAAGGAGGAATACTACTTCTAATCGCTCCAGCGTGGCCCAGACGTCATTGGTTCTCAGACCTGCTGGGTCTCTCGATAGAGTGTCCTCTTCTATTTCCGCAATGCCCAGACTTCCTCTTTCAGGGCCCTTGTGTCTACCAGGATTTGGTCCGGTTGGCTTTGACGGTGTGGCTCTTGAAGCTTCCGTACTGAGGGCAAATGGATTTTCTGAGGTGGTCATTCAAACTATGTTGAAGGCCCGTAAACCGGCTTCGGCTCTGATTTATGATAGGGTCTGGAATTCTTACTTCACCTGGTGTGTGACTAACCATTATGACGCATATAAGTTCAGTACTGCCAAGCTTTTGGCTTTCCTGCAACAAGGCCTGGACTTAGGGCTTCATCTGGCCTCCCTCGAGGTTCATATTTCGGCCTTGTCGATATGGTTTCAGAGAAAAATTGTGACTCTGACTGATGTTCATACATTCACTCATGGTGTTTTACGGATTCAGCCTCCCTATAATCCCGCCTGTGGCTCCTTGGGATTTGTTGGTTTTTATGGATGCCTTACAAGAGTCTCCGTTTGAACCTCCTGAGTCTTTGGACTTTAAGTGGCTTACTCTTAAGGTCTTGTTTTTGCTGGCTATTGCCTCTGCTAGATGGCTTTCAGACTTGGGTGCCTTGTCCTGTCGGTCACCCTTTCTGATTTTTCACCGCGACCGGTCGGTTCTTAGAACTCTCCCTGGTTATCTGCCTAAGGTGGTGTCATCTTTCCACCTTAACCAAGAGATTGTGGTTCCGTCATTTACCTCTCCTGGTTTATCCTCCATAGAGCGGTCTTTGGATGTGGTACGGGCTGTCCATATTTATGTGAAGAGAACAGCTTCTCTTAGGAGATCTGATTCCCTCTTTGAAACCTTTTTGGTTTTCACAAACGTGGCTGGCCTGCTAATAAGAAGACCTTGGCCAGATGGATTAGAATGGTGATTGCACATGTTCCAGCTCCTGCTCCCATCAAAGCCCATTCTACTCGGTCTGTTGGACCTTCTTGGGTGGCCCGCCGTGGTGCGACCCTTGAACAATTGTGCAAGGCGGCTATGTGGTCCCCAGTGAACACATTCATAAGGTTCTATGCCTTTGATACTTCCGCCTCCCAGGATGCCTCCTTTGAACGCCGGGTTCTTGTGCCCGCTACATTGCGTCCCCTCCCATGAGGAACTGCTTTAGGACATCCCCGATGTTATTCCCTGTGGAATCACAGTGTACCCCACTGCAGAAAAGGAGATTTATGGTAAGAACTTACCTTTGTTAAATCTCTTTCTGCGAGGTACACTGGATTCCACAGGGCGCCCACCCTGACGCACTTAGCTTCTTTGGGTTTGTATGGCATTAGCCACTGGTACCTACTCCTGTCATGAGAATGTAAGTGTATGTGACTACTAACTGTTGTCGTCTCTCTTACCTGCTACTGCATTGGACTAGTTAACAAAACTGAGCTCCAGTGCCTGGAGGCGGGGGCATAGAGGAGGCGACGCTATGCATCCTGGGAACGGTCAAAGCTTTTAGCCTGTTGGTGCCTCGGATCAAGATCCAACCCTATGCCCCGATGTAATTCCCTGTGGAATCACAGTGTACCTCGCAGAAAGAGATTTAACCACTTAACTGACGATTTATTTCACAGAAAACCACTCCAAAATTGTCGTTTTTTTTGTTCATGAATTAGGTGAAGAACATCAATTTAACCCTATCCCAAATGATTTTAGTTAAATATATATATATTTTTTAAACATTTTTCAAACATCGAAACATCGATCGGGAACATTGTGATCATCGGAACATTGCGACTTTCATTTTGAAAGCCGGACAGCCTGCAGGTATACAGGGGGTCTAGGGGTGGCTTGGGAGGGTTAATTTACTCTCCCCAGCGGCTGCCATTGTCTGCAGCCGCTGGAGGGGCCGGGATCCTGCCGTGCTGACCGATCGGCAGCACGGCAGACACGGGGAGAGTGCAGGGCGGCAGAGGGACCTTCCGGTCCCTCTGACAGCAGCAGCGGAGGGAATTTTATCTTCCCTGCCGCTGCTAACACACTCTATCTGACTGGTCGCATCCTGTGCGACCAGGTCAGATAGAGCACTATTAGGCATGGTCGCATCTGATGCGACCATGCCAGGCAAGTGGTTAACAAAGGTAAGTTCTAACCCTAGATCTCCTTATAGGGGTGTGTGTGTGTGTATATATGTATGTGTATATATATATATATATATATATATATATATAAAAATGGGGGAATAAGGGTACCGGCGACTGGTGTTGTTTAAAATGCAATAGTTTAAAAGATAGATTTAAAAGCCAAAAAACTATATAATGGTACAAACAAGCTTTAATTATCACATAAAAGCGGGTTAAAACATAAAAATATTAATAAAATCTTACGAATATAAAGGTCTTAGTAAAAAGTAGGGACTTCTAACTTAGCTTTTTAAAAATAGGCAAGGGAGTCACCACAGGGCTCCCTGTGGTGACTCCCTTGCCTATTTTTAAAAAGCTAAGTTAGAAGTCCTTACTTTTTACTAAGACCTTTATATTCGTAAGATTTTATTAATATTTTTATGTTTTAACCCGCTTTTATGTGATAATTAAAGCTTGTTTGTACCATTATATAGTTTTTTGGCTTTTAAATCTATCTTTTAACTATTGCATTTTAAACAACACCAGTCGCCGGTACCCTTATTCCCCCATTTTTTAGATTCTTCCCAGCAGTACTTTACCAGTATTGCGTTCTTAAGGGTTGGCAGACACCTTTTAACAAGGTTGCGTGTGTTTTTTAGCAATTTTAGTAATTTATTTATTTTATACTGAGAACCCACCTCACAAGTGGCGCTGTGTCATTTCCTTTCTATATATATATATATATATATATATACATACAACAGGCTGGTGCGGCACTCCAAACGACTATCACAAATATGTCATGTAGCCCTCGATGTAGACAATGTCTACATCGAGGACTACATGACATATTTGTGATAGTCGTTTGGAGTGCCGCACCAGCCTGTTGTATGTATTCATCTCATGTGAGGGCACCCAGCGCTGTTTGATTTTAATGGGAGAGCCGGACCTGCCTGCTGTATGTATGTATGTATATATATATATATATATATATATAGTGAAGAATGTTAGGTCCGGCACTAGCAATAACGAATTAACAGCATGTTGGGTGCCCCATTAACACCTATGGCTAGGTGTAAAATATAGAAAAGGCAAAATTGGCACTCCACACCTAGTCCAATAACTCACACACAGACAGGTGTATGCTGGTCAACGTTTCAGGGACCGATCTCCCTTTTATCAAGACATGTTTTGATAAAAGGGAGAACGGTCCCTGAAACGTTGACCAGCATACACCTGTCTGTGTGTGAGTTATTGGACTAAGTCTGGAGTGCCAATTTTGCCTTTTCTATATATATATATATCTACAGACATTTTCTGTACCATTGATAAATCTATTTTTCTATTAATTGTATACTCCATATACACTGATGCTTTAAAATTAACAGATTATCAATGGTAAACATTTTTGTATCTCTATATGGTATACTAATAGAAAAATGGGGGAAACACATTATTGTATATTTGTCCTCATACTTTTTAAGTTTACATTTTCATTGTTTCTCAAAGCCTCTCTTGTTTTCCATTTATTTCCATAATATTTTTTCAATCTCAATAATACCCCTTTCACACCGCACAAATAACCCGGTATCGATCCGGCATATTGCCGGGTCGACACGGGTCAGCGTGCGGTGTGAAAGGGGCATAGCCGAAATCCCGGGTCGCCTGACCCGGCAATTCAACCTGGGAATAAAGCAGTGTTATACCCGAGTTGAATATCGGTTTAGTGGCTGCATAAGCGGGCTCCCGGGTCGATGCGACCCGGGACCTGTTTACCACAGTAGGGAGAGGCGGCACGGAGATGATCTCATCTTCAGCTATCCTCTAAGTCTTCTATCTATCTACTGTACGTATCATGTATATAGATGCATGTGTGTGTGTGTGTGTATAATATATATATATATATATATATTATACACACACACACGCGATGCATCCGGAAAGTATTCACAGCGCTTCACTTTTTTCACATTTTGTTATGTTACACCCTTATTCCATAATGGAATAATTTCATTTTTCCATCAAAATTCTACACACAATACCCCATAATGACAACGTGAAACAATGTTTGTTTTGTAGATTTTTGTAAATGTATTAAAAATAAATAACTAAAAATCACATGTACATAAGTATTCACAGTGTTTGCTCAATACTTTGTTGATGCAGTTTGGCAGCAATTACAGCCTCAAGTATTTTTGAATATGATGCGAAAAGCTTGGCACACCTATCTTTGGGCAGTTTTGCCCATTCCTCTTCGCAGCACCTCTTAATCTCCATCAACTTGGATGGGAAGCGTCGGTGCACAGCCATTTTCAAATTTCTCCAGAGATGTTCAATCGGATTCAAGTCTGGGCTCTGGCTGGGCCACTCAAGGACATTCACAGAGTTGTCTTGAAACCACTCCTTTGATATCTTGGCTGTGTGCTTAGGGTCGTAGTCCTGCTGAAAGGTGAACTGTCGCCCCAGTCAAGAGCGATCTGAAGCAGGTTTTTATCCAGAACGACTCTGTACATTTTTGCAATCATCTTTCCCTCTATCCTAACTAGTCTCCCAGTTCCTGCCACTGAAAAACATCCCCACAGCATGATGTAGCCACCACCATGCTTCACTGTAGGGATGGTATTGGCCTGGTGATGAGCGGTGCCTGGTTTCCTTCAAACATGACGCCTGGCATCCACTTTTAAGAGTTCAATCTTTGTCTCATCTGACCAGAGTATTTTGTTTCTAATGGTCTGAGAGTTTTTGGGTGCATTTTGGCAAACTCCAGATGGGCTGCTATGTGATCTTTACTAATGAGTGACTTCCGTCTGGCCACTGTACCATACAGGCCTTTTTGATGTATTACTGCAGAGATGGTTGTCCTTGTGGAAGGTTTGCCTCTCTCAACAGAGGAATGCTGTAGATCTGACAGAGTGACCATCGGGTTCTTGGTTACCACCCTGACTAGGGCCCTTCTCCCCTGATTGCTCAGTTTAGACGGCCAGCCAGCTCTAGGAAGAGTTCTGGTGTTTCCGAACTTCTTCCATTTACGGATGATGGAGGCCACAGTGCTCATTGGGACCTTCAAAGCAGCAGATAATTTTCTGTACCCTCCTTCCCCAGGTTTGTGCCTTTAGACAATCCTGTCTAGGAGGTCTAAAGACAATTCCTATGACTTCATGCCTGGTTTGTGCTCAGACATGCGCTGTCAAGTGACAGGTGTGTGCCTTTCCAAATCATGTCTAATCAACTGAATTCAGCACAGGTGGACTCCAATCAAGCTGTAGAAACATCTCAAGGATGATCAGTGGAAATAGGATGCACTTTAGCTCAATTTTGAGCTCCATGGCAAAGGCTGTGAACACTTATGTACGTGTGATTTCTTAGTTTTTTATTTTTAATAAAGTTGCAAAAATCTCAAAAACACTTTTTTCTCGTTGTCATTATGGGGTATTGTGCGTAGAATTTTTAGGGAAAAAATAAATGTATTCCATTTTGGAATAAGACTAACATAAAAAATTGTGGAAAAAGTGGAGTGTTGTGAATACTGTCCGGACACACTATGTATATATATATATATATATATATATATATATATATATATATATATATATATATATATATATATGTGTGTGTGTGTATGTATGTATGTATGTATGTATGTGTATATATATATATATATATATATTTGTTCTTTTAGCCAAGTGACATCACAAGTGCATTGGTTTGAGTATACATTTGATGTGTCTGAACTATGTTGTTCACAGACATTTCAGTTTGGCCCTGCAGCATAGCCAGTGCTGATATGTCATGCAGATACTGTATATTGATACATCTACCTGTGTGTATGACCACCCGATCAACATATTGTCCTCAGAATCCATTGAATACTAACTTGGGCCCAAATGTAATAAGCCTTAACAAGAGATGAAGTGGAGACGGATAAAGAGTGATAAAGTACCAGCCAATCAGCTCTGTACTGTCATTTTTCAAACACAGCCTCTGACATGGCAGTTAGGAACTGGTTGGCTGGTCATTGATAACTCTTTATCCGTCTCCACTTTATCTCTTCTTAAAGCTTAATACATTTGGGCCCATGTCACTAGTGGACAGTCATATTCATATGAATCTGCTTGCCAGACATACTGGGCAGATGAAAAGTTATTGTGTATACAAGATTGTTTGTGTGTATACTTTACTAATCAGAAGGTTAGTTGTCAGATCAGCCAAGTATGTGCCCAGACTAATGGTGCCCATACACTTGTTCGATGCCGCGGGGCATCGCACCGGCAGTTCAGGTGCGAATAAATCGCACCTGAACTGCCAAAAAGATTACCATGTGATTATGCGATAGATCGCATGGTAATCATGTGATGGGCACGTCACGGCCGAGTTGGAGCGGCCTCTGGCCGCTTCCGGCGGGTGCCCATCGCACATTGCAGTGCGATATATAGCATGTGTTTCTAGAAACACATGCGATCGCACTGCGATTCGATAAATATTATGTGCAGCACATAATATCTTGAGACGCGATATTCGACCAACGTGCCCGCGCATCGCGTCAAAAGGTACTAAAATGTGCATTCAATCCTTCGATTTCTCTCACAGATGTGGTCAAAATCGAAGGATAGTACCGATAATCTCATAAGTGTATGGGCACCATAAGTGAGAAACCACAGACAATGATAAGAAGTAAACAGAGTGCCAACACAGTGCAGGGTTCTTGTCAAACTAATGCAGTGAGATTATGGTGTAAAATATGAAACTGTATACTTTCAGCATATTTACTATTAATGGTGAATATATGCTATTTAGATCAAAATGTTGCAGAGCATTATCAGTTATATATACAATCCAAAAAAAGATTGAATTAATTATCATTATTAAAATATTTAGTTTCTCTTTTCACACTATGTTAATGATTGAAAATATTTTATGGTTTGTCATATATGCTGGAACAAGAGAGCAGACCTTTTTCTTGAGAGCAGACTTTAATCACGACAGGTCATTAATTGCAAAGTGATGTTTAATTAGAAGAAAAAAAAGTTCATCAAATGTGGTTGAAAATACACAGTGCATGCCTAAAAATAACTGCAGCATTCCATTTCTATGGCACTTAGTAACATTTCCTTCATTGCTGTAATTAATGGTGGTTTTCTATTAAAAAGCAAAAAGTACGCTTCTAATGTTTACTTTGGCATGCGCTCAGAGCACCCATTGCCAACAATAAAACCCAATACATGTTGAGTATCCCATATCCAAATATTCCAAATTACGGGATTTATTGAGTGAGATAGTGAAACCTTTGTTTTCTGATGGCTCAATGTACACAATCCTTGTTTACTACACAAAGTTATTAAAAATATTGTATTAAATGACCTTCAGGCTGTGTGTGTAAGGTTTATATGAAACATAAATACATTCTGTGCTTAGATTTAGGTCCCATCGCCATGATATCTCATTATGGTATGCATTTATTCCAAAATACGGAAAAATCCAATATCCAAAATACTTCTGGTCCCAAGCATTTTGGATAAGGGACTCTCAACCTGTACTACCATCTTGGTCCATACTGACAGGGCCACTTGTTCACTCTCCCTTCCCCTCCATGCTGCTATTGTTAAATATTGCCGCCAATCGCTACATTCTTCATCCCTTGCTGAATCCAGTTCATGTCTGCATCTTTTGCATGCTCATGGTGATGTGCTATGTACATGGAAGAAGATACATTTTAACTAGTTGACGAAGCCAACGACGGTCACTGTCATGCAGTATCAACACATGCAGAAATTAAGGGGGCAGATAGGAAGGGAGAAAGCACTTGTAACAGTAGAGAAATAATAGCAAATACTAAACAGGTCAAGTATAAACAACACATTTGTCGGAGTGTCTGGTGAAGAAAAAACAAAACTGAAGAGATAGTGACAGACTAAAGATAGATAAGCCAAGCGTAACGTATTAATGTGGAGTGCAATTTCACTATCAGAAGGAGAGAGGAACAAATACTCTAAAGCCCCATACACACTAGACGAGAAAGTGAAAGATCTCGCTCAGAAGGGCTGATCTGAGCGAGATCTTTCGCAATCTCGTCCAGTGTGTACACATAGGGGGAGATTCAAATGTTTGAAAAGTCAGTTGGGAGTCTGTTTTTTCCTATCAAATAGACAGGAAAAAACAGACACCCAACCGACTTTTCAAACATTTGAATCTCCCCCTTAATGTTGCTCCCACGAATCGTTAACAACCCCCTTCCTTGCCTGTACATGTACCAGGGAGGTCCTCGTTAACGACAACCATGCTGCAGATGCAGCATGGCCATCATTCCCACCCCCTGCCGTCGCTGCCTTCCCCTCCGGCATCAGCAAGTGTGTATGCAAGAAAAACGCGAGAAAAACTGGTAGCGATAGCAAAAAGGGGGAGAAAGAGAGACCAGATGGTGGGGGCACAACTGCTAATGACCCAGTGACTGACTGTTTTATAATACTAGTTCTTATATATTTTTTCTAAAATATGTCCCAGCAGTCCTCAGACATATCTATCAGGACAAAACATTGCATCTTCACTGAAGGGCCAACCAATGTATAAAACATGAACCAGAGAACTGACCACCTGCAGTTAGCTTATGTGTTTTGAACATAAAGCCTGCCTATCTGTCTGTCTATCTATCTATCTACATGTCAGAATGATGGAAAAACGTATCTGTAATGTTGAATTGCTCAGTCGGGCGCTATCTAGTGACCGCCGGAGCGCAAAACACTTGAATTGCTACCATAGAGGTGAGAAGCAGTGTTAGCCTTTCATTATATAAGAGACAGATAAAAAGTCATCTTTTGTACAGATAACTTTATGCTGTGATAGATGGGAGATTTTTGAACACCATGTGCTCCCAACATTTTGAGGTTTGCCATATGTTGCCTTATAGCTGTGACAGTCTATTTGTGCTTCCACATAGTGTGGGGCAGAATGGTGGTGTCTAGACAATCTGGTGCTATAGGAACCTGCCATGTATATAAGTAATACACTCTTAAAGTGTGTACACACAGAGCGATATGGCTCAGCGATTTTGGTTATATAGTTAATATCGCTAAGAAAGTTAGTGCATATCGCTCTGTGTGTACACAGTGAGCGATAGCAATGTGCATCCCCGCCAGGTCGCTATCGATGGGAAAAATAGACTGTGCAGGCAAGTCAATTTTGACTAGGTCACTGGAAAAGTAAAAGCATCCCCCTATTTACATGAGTTAGTCAAAATCGCCCATAGCCAATATCGCTGGTACAGATAGTCAAAATCGCCTACTGCCAGTTCAAGGTAAATCGCTCATAGTCAAAATCGCTCCGTGTGTACGGACCTTTAGTGTTTACTCTAGCACACTGCACCTAATCAGCGAGGATGGCATTTTTAAATTCTGAATGGCAAAAATTTTAGACATGACATATTGCTACAGCTACTGTATCAGCAGGGATACACCGCTTATAATTTTGCCATCCTCACTAATTAGTTGGAGGGTGCTAGGGAATACTGCAATTTGGCATCATCATTAGAGATAGAGAGAGATTAATTTGGAATTGATGTGTACAAACATTTACATACAGTATGAAATGTTAAAACTTACCACATAATATTAAACTGATGGACTGGATGACCCTTATGTGATACATTGGCGTTCCACTGCTACACAACATTGTAATAAAATCGTTTTCAACAAAGAAGGGTAATGCAGATGTATTAAGCCTGGAGAAGTGATAAAGCAGTGATAAATGCAAAGTGATAACGCACCAGCCAATCAGCTCCTAACTGACAATTTACATATTGGAGGTGATTGGCTGGTGCGTTATCACCTTGCACTTATCACTGCTTTATCACTTCCCCAGGCTTAATACATCTGCCTCACAGTGTTTTAGCCACTTACCTGGCTAATAATAAATTCTAAAAATTTCCCCCAAAAAATTGTTATTATTTAAATAACAACTACTTAAACCAAATGTATTATATTTTTATTAACATATATGCACATTTGTTAATAAAACCGCACTGCATAAGAGTTAAGTAGCTCCTATTTACAAAATGTTAACATTAAAAATATCAACACTTTTAAACAGTTAAAAAAAACTTTACAGCTATTTATATACAGCATATAGCTACAGTAGCAGTAATTGTACAGTGAATACAGTAAAAGTAACTTCAGAGATACATGCACAGTAATGCAGGTACTGTAAAGCATTTGTTTCACACATGCGTAGTGTTGCTGAAAGCCTAGAATTTTCCTTTCAACTGCGCAATTATTTATTATTAACTACATAAACATAATTTTTCTTACATGCAATAAGATCAGCCAGCAACAGGGATCAGGGAACGATCACTGCTGACTGGGAGGAGAGGAGACCAATGGGAGGTGGAGCTGCTGCAGTGGCACAGCAGCACAGGGGCTGGTATGCAATCCTTGTAGAATCACCTTCGCACCCCTCCCCCTGGCAGTGCCTGTAGCCAGGGGAGAGAAAGTACAGTAAGCAGTAGCTTCCCTGAGTTCAGGCTACCGGAAAACTGTCTTTCTGCAGCCATGGGTGGCCGATCCTATTAGGGCTTAGAGCAGTAGTTGCTGGAAATTACTTGTGGCTTTCAAAATATCATTATCTATTCACAGTTTGAATGTAATTTGGATAACATAGAACTGAATGATAAAACCATTATTGCCTCTGCCAGTGGTGCGGTCACTCCACTCTCCAGTCTTCAACTTTGTCCTCAGATGGGTGGAACTGAGCCCTCCCAAAATTATGATTTGGGGCTTAGTTATTTAATGTTCAACACCTGCTACCAACTGTGATTTGTGGCTTAATATATGCTTGCTTAACAATGCTTGCCTTAATATACAGATATTTAAAATATTCCATGTATTAATTGTTTCTTGTATATTAAAGTGCAGTGCTTTTTTTTCTCAACAGCCACCTAATGTATTAAGCCTGAAGAAGTGATAAAGCAGTGATAAGTGGAAGGTGATAACACACCAGCCAATCATTACTGATTTGAGAAATTACAGTTAGGAGTTGATGTGTTATCACCTTCAACTTATCACCTCTTTATAACTTCTCCAGGCTTCATACATCTGCCCCACAGTTTGCTAATTGTCATAATTGAACAATTAGATTTTTTTAACCTAGTGATGTGTTTTAGTTTTCTATTAGCCACCTTAACATCCGCTCACAGTTTTGCAGTGTGTGCAAGAGAGCAGTTTAAGAAGCTGTCACGAATGTATGAAAACATGGAGAAGCTATATCGAAGTACCATGGAGTATTATGTTCTTGATACAAAGAAAGTTTCTGTGGAGGAGTTTTTCACAGATCTGAACAACTTCAGAACAATGTTTATGGTATGTACCTTTACTTTCTTCTTTGTATTTCTCATCCAGACTTCATATAATAAAGCGGGGTACACACCTATAGAATCCATGGCCCGATCACCTGATATCTAGCTATCCTCCCCAGATTTGTCACCATCTGTATTGGGCCATGTCACTGAATGCCTTTCTTCCATTTCATCTTGGATGACATCTCGCTACCTCAAACTTAATTTCTCTAACGTCCTAAGTGGATGCTGGGGACTCCGTAAGGACCATGGGGAATAGCGGCTCCGCAGGAGACTGGACACATCTAAAGAAAGCTTTAGGACTATCTGGTGTGCACTGGCTCCTCCCCCTATGACCCTCCTCCAAGCCTCAGTTAGATCTCTGTGCCCGAACGAGAAGGGTGCACACTAGGGGCTCTCCTGAGCTTCTTAGTGAAAGTTTTAGATTAGGTTTTTTATTTTCAGTGAGACCTGCTGGCAACAGGCTCACTGCATCGAGGGACTAAGGGGAGAAGAAGCGAACTCACCTGCGTGCAGAGTGGATTGGGCTTCTTAGGCTACTGGACATTAGCTCCAGAGGGAAGATCACAGGCCCAGCTTGGATCGGTCCCAGAGCCGCGCCGCCGGCCCCCTTACAAAGGCAGAAGAGGTCCGGAAAATCGGCGGCAGAAGACGTCCTGTCTTCAACAAGGTAGCGCACAGCACTGCAGCTGTGCGCCATTGCTCTCAGCACACTTCACACTTCGGTCACTGAGGGTGCAGGGCGCTGGGGGAGGGCGCCCTGAGACGCAATAAAAACACCTTGGATGGCAAAAAAATGCATCACATATAGCTCCTGGGCTATATGGATGCATTTAACCCCTGCCAGAATCCATAAAAAAGCAGGAGAAAAGTCCGCGAAAAAGGGGCGGAGCCTATCTCCTCCGCACACTGGCGCCATTTTCCCTCACAGCTCCGTTGGAGGGAAGCTCCCTGTCTCTCCCCTGCAGTCACTACACTACAGAAAGGGTTAAAAAAAGAGAGGGGGGCACTAATTAGGCGCAGTATTAACTATACAGCAGCTATAAGGGGAAAAACACTTATATAAGGTTATCCCTGTATATATATAGCGCTCTGGTGTGTGCTGGCAAACTCTCCCTCTGTCTCCCCAAAGGGCTAGTGGGTCCTGTCCTCTATCAGAGCATTCCCTGTGTGTGTGCTGTATGTCGGTACTTTTGTGTCGACATGTATGAGGAGAAAAATGATGTGGAGACGGAGCAGATTGCCTGTAATAGTGATGTCACCCCCTAGGGGGTCGACACCTGAGTGGATGAACTGTTGGAAGGAATTACGTGACAGTGTCAGCTCTGTATAAAAGACAGTGGTTGACATGAGACAGCCGGCTACTCAGCTTGTGCCTGTCCAGACGTCTCATAGGCCGTCAGGGGCTCTAAAGCGCCCGTTACCTCAGATGGCAGATATAGACGCCGACACGGATACTGACTCCAGCGTCGACGGTGAAGAGACGAATGTGACTTCCAGTAGGGCCACACGTTACATGATTGAGGCAATGAAAAATGTTTTACACATTTCTGATAATACGAGTACCACCAAAAAAGGGGTATTATGTTCGGTGAGGAAAAACTACCTGTAGTTTTCCTGAATCTGAGAAATTAAATGAGGTGTGTGATGATGCGTGGGTTTCCCCCGATAACAACGGATAATTTCTAAAATGTTATTGGCATTATATCCTTTCCCGCCAGAGGTTAGGGTGCGTTGGGAAACACCCCCTAGGGGGGATAAAGCGCTCACACGCTTGTAAGGGCTCTACCTTCGCCTGAGATGGCCGCCCTTAAGGATCCTGCTGATAGAAAGCAGTAGGGTATCCTAAAAGGTATTTACACACATACTGGTGTTATACTGCGACCAGCAATCGCCTCAGCCTGGATGTGCAGTGCTGGGTTGGCGTGGTCGGATTCCCTGACTGAAAATATTGATACCCTAGATAGGGACAGTATATTTTTGCCTATAGAGCATTTAAAAGATGCATTTTTATATATGCGTGATGCACAGCGGAATATTTGCCGACAGGCATCAAGTCTAAGCGCGTTGTCCATTTCTACCAGTAGAGGGTTATGGACACGTCAGTAGTCAGGTGATGCGTATTCCAAACGGCATTTGGAAGTATTGCTTTATTAAGGGAGGAGTTATTTGGGGTCGGTCTTTCAGACCTGGTGGCCACGGCAACAGCTGGGAATTCCACGTTTGTACCCCAGGTCGCCTCTCAACATGAGAAGACGCCGTATTATCAGGCGCAGTCTTTTCGTGGACAAGCGGGCAAAAGGTTCCTCATTTCTGCCCCGTGACAGAGGGAGAGGAAAAAGGCTGCAGAAATCAGCCAGTTCCCAGGAACAGAAACCCTCTCCCGCCTCTGCCAAGCCCTCAGTATACACTGGGGCTTTACAAGCAGAATCAGGCACGGTGGGGGGCCCGTCTCAATGAATTTCAGCGCGCAGTGGGCTCACTCGCAAGTAGACCCCTGGATCCTTCAGGTGATATCTCAGGGGTACAAATTAGAATTCGAGACGTCTCCCCCTCGCCGTTTCCTAAAGTCGGCTTTACCGATGTCTCCTTCTGACAGGGAGACAGTTTTGGAAGCCATTCACAAGCTGTATTCCCAGCAGGTGATAATCAAGATACCCCTCCTGCAACAGGGAACGGGGTATTATTCCACACTGTTGTGGTACCGAAGCCGGACGGCTCGGTGAGACCGATTCTAAATCTAAAATCTTTGAACACTTACGTACAGAGGTTCAAATTCAAGATTGAGTCACTCAGAGCAGTGATTGCGAACCTGGAAGAAGGGGACTACATGATGTCTCGGGACATCAAGGATGCTTACCTTCATGTCAAAATTTACCCTTCTCACCAAGGGTACCTCAGGTTTATGGTACAGAACTGTCACTATCAGTTCAGACGCTGCCGTATGGATGGTACACGGCACCCCGGGTCTTTACCAAGGTAATGGCCGAAATGATGATATTCCTTCGAAGGAAGTGAATTTTAGTTATCCCTTCCTTGGACAATTCCCTGATAAGGGTAAGATCCAGGGAACAGTTGGAGGTCGGTGTAGCACTATCTCAGGTAGTGTTGCGGCAGCACGATTGGATTCTCAATATTCCAAAATCGCACCTGGTTCCGACGACGTGTCTTCTGTTCCTAGGGATGATCCTGGACACAGTCCAGAAAAAGGTGTTTCTCCCGGAGGAGAAAGCCAGGGAGTTATCCGAGCTAGTCAGGAACCTCCTAAAACCGAGCCAAGTCTCAGTGCATCAATGCACAAGGGTTCTGGGTAAAATGGTGGCTTCCTACGAAGCAATCCCATTCGGTAGATTCCACGCAAGAACTTTCCAGTGGGACCTGCTGGACAAATGGTCCGGATCGCATCTTCAGATGCATCAGCGGATAACCCTGTCACCAAGGACAAGGGTGTCCCTCCTGTGGTGGTTGCAGAGTGCTCATCTTCTAGAGGGCCGCAGATTAGGCATTCAGGACTGGGTCCTGGTGACCACGGATGCCAGCCTGCGAGGCTGGGGAGCAGTCACACACGGAAGGAATATCCAGGGCTTATGGTCAAGCCTGGAGACATCACTTCACATAAATATCCTGAAGCTAAGGGACATTTACAATGCTCTAAGCTTAGCAAGACCTCTGCTTCAAGGTCAGCCGGTGTTGATCCAGTCGGACAACATCACGGCAGTCACCCACGTAAACAGACAGGGTGGCACAAGAAGCAGGAGGGCAATGGCAGAAGCTGCAAGGATTCTTCGCTGGGCGGAAAATCATGTGATAGCACTGTCAGCAGTATTCATTCCGGGAGTTGACAACTGGGAAGCAGACTTCCTCAGCACGACCTCCACCCGGGAGAGTGGGGACTTCACCCAGAAGTCTTCCACATGATTAAAAACTCGACAGGTATTGCGCCAGGTCCAGGGACCCTCAGGCAATAAGCTGTAGACGCTCTGGTAACACCGTGGGTGTACCAGTCAGGGTATGTGTTCCCTCCTCTGCCTCTCATACCCAAGGTACTGAGATTGATAAGATGGAGAGGAGTAAGCACTATATTCGTGGTTCCGGATTGGCCAAGAAGGACTTGGTAACCGGAACTTCAAGAGATGCTCACGGAGGATCCGTGGCCTCTACCTCTAAGAAGGGACCTGCTCCAACAAGGACCCTGTCTGTTCCAAGACTTACCGCGGCTGCGTTTGACGGCATGGCGGTTGAACGCCGGATCCTGAAGGAAAAAAGGCATTCCGGATGAAGTCATCCCTATCCTGATCAAAGCCAGGAAGGATGTAACCGCAAAAACATTATCACCGCAATTGGCGAAAATATGTTGCGTGGTGCGAGGCCAGTAAGGCCCGACGGAGGAAATTCAACTGGGTCGATTCCTACATTTCCTGCAAACAGGAGTGTCTATGGGCCTGAAATTGGGGTCCATTAAGGTTCAAATTTCGGCCCTGTCAATTTTCTTCCAAAAAGAACTAGCTTCAGTCCCTGAAGTTCAGACGTTTGTAAAAGGGGTACTGCATATACAGCCTCCTTTTGTGCCTCCAGTGGCACTTTGGGATCTCAATGTAGTTTTTGGTTCCAAAAGTCACATTGGTTTGAATCACTTAAATCTGTGGAGTTAAAATATCTCACATGGAAAGTGGTCATGCTGTTGGCCCTGGCCTGGGCCAGGCGCGTGTCAGAATTGGCGGCTTTATCCTGAAAAAGCCCTTATCTGATTTTCCATTCGGACAGGGCGGAATTGAGGACTCGTCCTCAGTTTCTCCCCAAGGTGGTTTCAGCGTCTCACCTGAACCAACCTATTGGTGGTGCCTGCGGCTACTAGGGACTTGGAGGCCTCCAAGTTGCTAGACGTTGTCAGTGCCCTGAAAATATATGTTTCCAGGACGGCTGGAGTCAGGAAATCTGACTCGCTGTTTATCCTGTGTGCACCCAACAAGCTGGGTGCTCCTGCTTCTAAGCAGACTATTGCTCGTTGGATTTGTAGTACAATTCAGCTTGCACATTCTGTGGCAGGCCTGCCACAGCCAAAAATCTGTAAATGCCCACTCCACAAGGAAGGTGGGCTCATCTTGGGCGGCTGCCCGAGGTGTCTCGGCTTTACAACTTTGCCGAGCAGCTACTTGGTCAGGAGCAAATACGTTTGTAAAATTCTACAAAATTGATATCCTGGCTGAGGAGGACCTGGAGTTCTCTCATTTGGTGCTGCAGAGTCATCCGCACTCTCCCGCCCGTTTGGGAGCTTTGGTATAATCCCCATGGTCCTTACGGAGTCCCCAGCATCCACTTAGGACGTTAGAGAAAATAAGAATTTACTTACCGATAATTCTATTTCTCATAGTCCGTAGTGGATGCTGGGCGCCCATCCCAAGTGCGGATTGTCTGCAATACTTGTACATAGTTATTGTTACAAAAATCGGGTTATTATTGTTGTGAGCCATCTTTCAGAGGCTCCTCTGTTATCATGCTGTTAACTGGGTTCAGATCACAGGTTATACGGTGTGATTGGTGTGGCTGGTATGAGTCTTACCCGGGATTCAAAATCCTTCCTTATTGTGTACGCTCGTCCGGGCACAGTATCCTAACTGAGGCTTGGAGGAGGGTCATAGGGGGAGGAGCCAGTGCACACCAGATAGTCCTAAAGCTTTCTTTAGATGTGCCCAGTCTCCTGCGGAGCCGCGATTCCCCATGGTCCTTACGGAGTCCCCAGCATCCACTACGGACTATGAGAAATAGAATTATCGGTAAGTAAATTCTTATTATTTCCAAAACAGAATTAATTATATTTCCACCGGCCAATAGTAGTTACCAACCTGATCTCTCTATCACTGTGATAACTCAGCAATCATCCCTATCCCACAAGCTCGCTGTCTAGGTGTCATTCTTGACTCTGAACTGTACTTTGTTCCCCACATTCAATCTGTCTCAAGATCATGTTACTTGCATCTAAGAAACATATCCAAAATACGTCCATATCTTACACAAGACACAGCAAAAACTCTAATCCATGCTCTCACTATCTCCCGCATTGATTATTGTAATAGTCTCCTGACTGGTCTTCCCAAACATAGGCTCTCACCACTACAATCTATTTTGAATGCAGCTGCGAGGCTAATCTTCCTCGCTAGACGTTCATCGTTTGCAGATCTGCTCTGTCAATCCCTCCATTGGTTACCGGTATTCTACCGTATTAAATATAAAATACTTTTACTTACATACAAGACTATTTACCAAACTGCACCAACATACATCTCTTCACTCATCTCAAAATATCTTCCTACCAGACCTCTCCGCTCTGCACAAGATCGGCATCTCTCATCCACACATATTACTTGTTCACACTCAAAATTACAGGACTTTATTCGGGCTTCACCCACTCTGTGGAATGCCCTCCCACGCACAAGAAGACTCGCCTCTAGTCTCCAAAACTTTAAACGTTCCCTGAAAACTCACTTCAGACAAGTCTATCAGACCCACCCACATAACCTTCAGTGCTTCCCTATCTAATTACATCCTCTCTGTACAGTACACACAACCTCACATATTGTCTCTTTCTTTACACTCTCACCCCCCTGATCCTTGGTCAATATCATACAACCCATTAAGAACCTAGCAATCTGATAGACCATTATGCAATAGGTAGCAATTTATCCTTGTGTATCAATGCCTATTTCCCTATAGATTGTAAGCTTGCGAACAGGGCCTTCCTACCTCTGTGTCTGTCTGTTTTTATCCAGTTTTGTTCTATTACTGTGGTTCTATTTTTAAAGCACAACGGGATATGCTGCACTATATAAGATAGATTTACCTTTTTACAGGGTATATTTACACACACAGACGAACGGGATCATCAACCAAAGAATTGGAAAACTATACGTGCGTCTGTGTGTGAATATAATTTCAGGCGCAATAATAAAAGATTCTATTCAATAACTCCAATATAATTATCTTTCTTGCATAAGTTTCTAACTATAAGCTGGTCACCACAAAACTGTAAAACCTAACAGCAGCTCCCACATAGTATTCTGAAGTTATACAGGTTGAGTATCCCTTATCCAAAATGCTTGGGACCAGAGGTATTTTGGATATCGGATTTTTCCGTATTTTGGAATAATGAGATACCATAATGAGATATCATGGTGATGGGACCCAAATCTAAGCACAGAATGCATTTATGTTACATATACACCTTATACACACAGCCTGAAAGTAATTTTAGCCAATATTTTTTATAACTTTGTGCATTAAACAAAGTGTGTCTACATTCACACAATTCATTTATGTTTCATATACACCTTATATACATAGCCTGAAGGTCATTTAATACAATATTATTAATAACTTTGTGTATTAAACAAAGTTTGTGTACATTGAGCCATCAAAAAACAAAGGTTTCACTATCTCACTCTCACTCAAAAAAGTCCGTATTTCGGAATATTCCGTATTTCGGAATATTTGGATATGGGATACTCAACCTGTACTATATTCCTGTTACACATATACACATATAAGAGAGCGCATTAAGTTTTAAAACTATTTATTACACATTAAAAAACTAAAAAATTATTTTTCAAATATGTATTGATTACTCATTCAAATGCATAAAAACACCAAAGAGCTGTTTGAAACACTGTAGTATATAATTTGCCATTCTGTTAATACAGATTATTTATATATATATATATATATATACCCATATATGAAAGGTTAATTAATATGTAGTAACAGAATAGCAAATTATATACTACAGTGTTTCAAACAGCTCTTTGGTGTTTCTATGCATTTGAATGAGTAATCAATTAATTTTTGAAAAATAATTTTTTTGTTTTTTAATGTGTAATAAATTGTTTTAAAACTTAATGCGCTCTCTTATATGGGTATATGCGCTATATAAGAAACTGTTAATAAATAAATAATAAAATATCGGGTGAACTGGTCGACAGTTGTATAGCTGTTTTTGCTGTACCGTTGCAGGAACTGCTGAAGCATTAGCTGATAAATTACTTTTAACGCTCCTGCAGCAGCCGTGATCGGGTGGTCGCATCTTGTGTGCTGTTTATTATTTGTCGGGCCGACTTCCAGATCCCATAGAAGCCCGTACACACCAAGTTATTTTAATACAGTGTGTATGCAGCTCGCAGGGGACTGGTAGTAGGTCAGGCTGAGGATAAGCTACTCGGCTGATCGGGGAGTATCGCTTGATCAGCTGGGGATCAACTTGATGTGTGCCCAGCTTTCAAAACGTTATAATTTCACAGCACCTGCAACTTGAGACAAAATTTATTTAGTTGTATCTTAAAAACTGACATCAAATTTACTTGTGTAAGGCAGTAATATGCCACTGTTCATATCTAAATCCAGTATTGTTCTATTTCTTATGATTATATTTATTTTTTTGCAGGTTAAAGTATTGGTTTAGTGAAAGGTCGTAGATGTAGAGTGTGTACTCAACTAACAATTTCATTTGTAGTGAAAAAAACTTTTTTTGCTTATCTATAGATATATTGGTACATCAGGCTGTGTGTACAGGTATTCCACTGGCCACCTGTACACTTGCCATGGGGGCGGACGTCACACTTGGGCGTGTAATTTCAAATGCCCACCCAGCTATGTGTCCTGACTAAGACATTGAGTGGCCGATCAGTTAGTGAGTATACTGTACTTACCTAAAGTGGCCACTCTGTCTGCGCGATGGCGAGTCTGCCAACATCCTGTATCTGCCTGGTGTGCACAAGTTATCGGCAAAAAAAGCCAGACACACCGTTCCAGAGATGGTTTTTGTCACAAAGGACTTGGTATAACCTATGTACAAAGTCACAGGTTGCATGGACCCTGCATGGATCGCCAAGATGGGCTATTTGGCACACACAGAGCAAAGTATTATGCGACACATCTGTGTAAACAGGAAGTGACAATATAGTTGCTGTTAAGCATTTCTACAGGGAAGAGACCATCATGGTGTAGTCTCTTTCATTAGACACAGAGAGCACTGTATCTAATATTCTGTCTCATGCTTTCAATCACTATTTTAAGTCCATGGTATAAATATAATAGGGTCCGAGTTGTTGGAGTTCCGTCATGTCTGCAGCAGCGCTGAGATCCTGGCTGCTGCTGCTGCTCTGACGATGTGTGGAGGAGGGTCTCCGGCGGCGGGGGAGAGTGCAGCAGTAGTGTTTAGAAGAAGTGACCCCCCTGTCATGTCTGCAGCAGCCGCCGCCGCGCTAAGATCATGGCTGCTACTCTGACGATGAGTGGAGGAGGGTCTCCGGCGACAGGGGCGAGGGCTGAGGAGGGCAGCGGCGGGGACGCGCCCCAGCAACAGCACAGTGTGTAGAAGAAGTGCATGCCCTACGCACAGTGCTCGGTCTCCCAGCCAGCTCCCTGTGTATGTGGTATTACTCTCATCCTCAGTTTCTGCTTCTCATGTGGTTGGGAGCGGGAGGGGGGTGCCTGTGGGGTGTTAGATCCCTGCAGCTTACACTGACTGTGTGTGACTCCTCCAGACAGTGTCATGGTGCCAGCCCTACACTATTCCCCAGAATATGTTTCCTTTATATCTCCCCAGTTCTATGTTCTGTTCTCATCCCACACCCTGTCCTCACCCCACAGCAGATAAACCTGTACTCACCCTGGAGCAGAAGTCCCTGTCCTCACCCCAGAGCAGAAGTCCCTGTCCTCACATACCCTCCAACTGTACCTTTTTGGCAGGTACAGTACCGTTTTAACTGGTCTGTACCTGCCAAAAAGGGCTTTGTACCGATTTTTGACTCTCCTAATGTACATTGAAAGTATGGGAAAGAGGGAGTGGCCATTTACCCGTGGCCACGCCCCCTTTCCTAATTTGTACCGGTTTTTATGTGTAAAATTTTGGAGGGTATGTCCTCACCCCAGAACAGAAGGTACCCCCCCCCCCCCTGTCATTTTTTCCTGGATCCGCCCCTGAGCGGCGCCCGTAGCACAGCGCTATGCAAAGCCATCCACAAAGCTGCTAATCTGCTGGTAACACCAGCAGATGAACGGTTTTCCCGGCGATGATGCGGGAGCGCGCAACACCGCTCATTGCCGGGGCCGTACAAAACACCAAGTATGAGTGGCTATCAGCTCAGTTGCCCTGTGTGTACGGGCCTTAACCCTGGCACTGCGCACCACAGTAAGCAGATGGATGTGAGCTTGCAGTATATTTTTCCTTTCGTCATTTTTACAAGATTAGCAGTTACTGAAATCCCATACAGCAGTGTATATGTGAGCGAGCGGCACCCTCATACCATTTTGGCATAGTCCTAGTCATGTTATATGCATAGCAATCTCCCTTATTTCAACTAGCCCACATTACACGTAGTGTGGGGAAGTGATATAGTGTGGGGAGGTAGCACAAGGATATAGGGCATGATTCAAACCTTATCGAGGGGCCAGTATTCAGTTAAGCCGCTGCCCAGCTGGAGTGAAATCTTGCCTTGCGCATCAACGTGCTCGCTGTGCGAATGGATGTGTACGGCTAGAGCTGGCAAACAGAGGCCCTCATTCCGAGTTGATCGCTAGCTGCCGTTGTTCGCAGCACAGCGATCAGGCTTAAATTGGCATTTCTGCGCATGCATACGGGCCGCAGTACGCACGCGCGAAGTACTTTCACACAACTATGCAGTTTTACACAAGGGCGAGCAACGCTTTTCTGTCGCTCTGTTGATCGGTGAGTGATTGACATGAATGGGGCATTTCTGGGAGGTAACAGCGTTTTCCGGGAGTGTGCTAAAAAACGCAGGCGTGTCAGGTAAAAACGCAGGCATGCCTGGGGAAATGGGAGAGTGGCTGGCCGAACGCAGGGCGTGTTTGTGACGTCAAACCAGAAACTAAACTGACTGAAGTGATCGCAAGGTAGGAGTAGGTTTGGAGCTGCTCAGAAACTGCATGTAAATTTTTACGAGCAGTTCTGCTAACCTTTCGCTCGCACTTCTGCTAAGCTAAGATACACTCCCAGAGGACAGCGGCCTAGCGTGTGCACTGCTGCTAAAAGCAGCTAGCGAGCGATCAACTCAGAATGAGGGCCAGAGAACAAAAAGAAGAAGTACTGTAGCAGGCTTTCAACGCTGCACGGCCTAGTGCATGCGTACTGTTCAAAAGTTTTCAAAGTTTTTTTTTTAATCCTGTTAGAAATGGATCCCAATACTTCTAATCCTGGACCAAAACAAAAATGCAGGTCATACGAAGTTGGTTTCAAACTTAAGGTTGTGTCAAGAGCAGAAGAGAGCAATAACAGTATTGCAAGTAGGGAATTTTGTGTTGACGAAAAACAAGTGAGGGAGTGGCGGAAAATGAAAGCTGACTTGGAAAAGATTCCAAAGGCAAAAAAAGGTCGACGTGGTTTAACGACTTCATATGAAGCTCTAGAGACTGAATTGCATAAATGGGTTATGGAGTGTCGTCAAAATGGTTACTGCGTGACACGTATGGGAATTCGCTTACGTGCCCTTCAAATGGCTAGAGATGACCAATTAAAAGCACCAGGCATTGAAAATTGTGTTGCGTCAGCAGGATGGTGTACCCGCTTTATGAATAGGTTTGCCTTATGTTTGCGGCAAAGAACAAAGATTTCACAGAAGTTGCCAAAAGACCTTGATGAGAAAGTGATTTCATTCCATTCATTATTCATAAAACAAAGCAGGATCCATAATTTTGACCTGGGAGATATTGGGAATATGAATGAAACACACATGACCTTTGATCTTCCTAGCAACAGAACTGTGGCAAGTTTGGGAGAAAAAACTATTTTACTCGGAACCACAGGAAATGAAAAGAAAAAACATTCACAGTCGTTCTGTCATGTTTGGCTAATGGAACTAAGCTGCGGCCTGTCATTATTTTTAAAAGAAAGACCTTGCCTAAAAAGGTCAAATTCCTACCACGAATTACAGTGCGTGCACATATTAAAGGCTGGATGGATGAAGACGGAACAAAAAAATGGCTGGAAGAAATTTGGAACGGACGTCCAGGAACAGCCTTAAAGAAAAAAACATCATTGCTAGTTTGGGATATGTACAGAGCCCACACATCTGATGACATAAAAAAATTGGCTAAGTCTACTCAAGTTACTTTGGCCGTTATTCCAGGTGGGCTTACATCTGTATTGCAGCCCCTAGATGTGTGTTTAAACAAACCTTTCAAAGACCGTGTGCGGAAAATGTGGCATGAATGGATGTCATCTGGTCAAGCCCGATTGACAAAAGTTGGAAATCTGACGAAGCCCGACATAGAATTGGTAGCAAAGTGGGTTCGTGATGCATGGGAAGAGATTTCAGAGGACATGGTGCAATGTGCCTTCAAGAAATGTGGCATTAGTAATGCTATGGATGGCAGCGATTTGTATGAGAACGACAGCAGTGATGGTGATGACAGCGAAACTCCATGATGACGACAATGTCTATGCTGATAGCCTCACGCCAGATAAAGTTGAAGCTCTGTTTGGACATACAGATGATGAGGAGGAATCCAGTTTTGAAGGATTTTAGCTCTTGTGTTTTAGCTTGGTTGCTGATTGAGCTAAGGTTTTTGTACTTTTAAAGTTATTGTTGATACCATATTGGTTTTGTTGACTCTCTTTTCCACTTACAGAGCTAGTTTACTGTTTTTCTTTGAAATAAATATTCAAAAACATTTAACCTACTGATGCCTCAATTAATGTAATTTTATTGGTATCTATTTTTATTTTTGAAATTTAGCAGTAGCTGCTGCATTTCCCACCCTAGGCTTATACTCGAGTCAATAAGTTTTACCAGTTTTTTGTGGTAAAATTAGGTGCCTCGGCTTATATTCGGGTCGACTTATACTCGAGTATATACGGTAATCGTTTGCTTCCAAACGATGGAAAACATATAAAATGGATGTTCAGAAAAATGTATTAAATCCATTTGATATAACCAATGTATCCGAACAACCATATTTGCCAATTTTCTTGTTTTGAGAGCAGGTGCTTAATTGTCATTTGCTCCTATACAGTACAGATGTATTCCCTTCTAACTTGGCATGTGTATGAACGCGTCCGCTATAAATATGTAAATATGGCCGCCAGTGCAGGCAGCGAAGACTTAAGGGCGTACATCTGTATATTACCAGATTTTTGTTCCAACCAGGAAGATTAGACAGATAACCTTATAGTGTGTATTAAAGTTTAGTTTATTATAATTATTTTTATTAGCAGCACTTGGTACTATAGAGTGTGCATTAGCATTACATTTTCTTTTTTTTTTTTGTGGCACTACAAGTCTCAGCATGATAGCACCTCTAATTATGTTTGTTATTAGGGTGTCCATTCCAAGGTCTCCCTCCCTCATATAATGTTGTGGGGTGTTACTGTTATAATCCAATGTCCTATAGTCACAGAAACTTGTCATATGGACCTACAAATGCGTCCTTTTAGTTTGTTGCCATCACAGTGGTATGCCACGGCGTGTATGTTGTGAAAAAGTAACTGCTGGCGGTCGCATGCACTGAGGTCGCAGCTGCGATCCATAGCATTGCATGGTGTGAACGGTGCCGGAACATGGCTTACTATGCCAGACACGGACACAGCAATTTGCATGCCGTAATGTGCACACATATCTACCACACTGCCGGCAACAATGCAAGAGGACACATCTGTAACACTTGAAATAGAATAGTTAATTTATAATATCTCCCGTTTACACACATGCAAATAAAGGTATATGAAATTCATAATAGTGATTGTGATATACTAAACTTCCTGCATTCAGAGGAGAAAGTAACCTAGAACATGGTGTGACTGGAAGTCTTGTGTCTGAGAAATTAACAAGGTATCTTGTATTAGCTCTGGAATAAATTGCATTGAAAACCATTACTGGGGAAGTCGTACAATATGCTTTACCTGGTGACAAAATATGGCTTTATCAATAATCATCCTGCTTTTTGTTCTGTTGATAAGGTTTTATATAAAAGAGAACTTATATAGTCAATATTATTACCTCAGTGCCCCTTGCTGCTGAGTTTACAAACAGAGAAGGTGTAAAAAGTAATTTACAATTAGCAGGTCTCTTTCTAAGATGTGAACTGTGCACTAGAAACATATGATAGTGCTTTGGGACATAACAGAATTTCTGGAGTTTTGAAAAGCATTATTTACAATCTATATTATTTTACAATGTTAGTCTATGACAGAAAATATATCTTTCCCCCCCCCCCCTCCTCCCCTTCTCAGACCTTTACATACGTTATAGCTTTACTCTGATTTACAGAAAATAATATATAGACAACATACTAGCACAAAAGCTTTTTGCAGAAGGATGTCAAAAAGATTTCTACCCCGTCAATAATATAAGTAGAACTCTGCCATTCTTCACAATAAAAAATAGCCTTCCCACCTTCTCCTTAAATCAGCTATTAATATAAATTTGTGCCATACATAATTTACTGAGAAGAGTATAATACAGACACACTGCTGGAGTTCATAATGCCGGCTGTGTAATGTTAGAATTATGTGAATAAAGAATTTGCAAGCAACAATACTGAATGCACCATCAAGATACAAAGACACAGGAGGACTCAGGAATTATTATTATTATAACTGGCACTATGTGTCTATAAATGTAAAATAATGACATGTATTTCAGCATACTGGATTCACATGTTCCTTTTTTTATTATGGAACTTTTTATGGTTCGTGTTCAGGTGCCTACATTTTAGTCAGATGTCCTCCTGTATGAATGTATAGTACAGTACATACAGTACTGTATGCATTCTGTATGTGTGGCTCTCTGTGTATCTCTCTCTCTCTCTCTCTCTCTCTCTATACACTGCTCAAAAAAATAAAGGGAACACTAAAATAACACATGAGATATTCTTATTAAATACTTTGTTCTTTACATAGTTGAATGTGCTGACAACAAAATCACACAAAAATTATCAATGGAAATCAAATTTATTAACCCATGGAGGTCTGGATTTGGAGTCACCCTCAAAATTAAAGTGGAAAAACACACTACAGGCTGATCCATCTTTGATGTAATGTCCTTAAAACAAGTCAAAATGAGACTCAGTAGTGTCTGTGGCCTCCTCGTGCCTGTATGACCTCCAAACAATGCCTGGGCATGCTCCTGATGAGGTGGCGGATGGTCTCCTGAGGGATCTCCTCCCAAACCTGGACTAAAGTATCCGCCAACTTCTGGACAGTCTGTGGTGCAACGTGGCATTGGTGGATGGAGCGAGACATGATGTCCCAGATGTGCTCAATTGGATTCAGGTCTGGGGAACGGGCGGGCCAGTCCATAGCATCAATGCCTTCGTCTTGCAGGAACTGCTGACACATTCCAGCCACATGAGGTCTAGCATTGTCTTGCATTAGGAGGAACCCAGGGCCAACCGCACCAGCATATGGTCTCACAAGGGGTCTGAGGATCTCATCTCGGTAGGTAATGGCAGTCAGGCTACCTCTGGCGAGCACATGGAGGGCTGTGCGGCCCCCCAAAGAAATGCCACCCCACACCATTCCTGACCCACTGCCAAACCGGTCATGCTGGAGGATGTTACATGCAGCAGAATATTCTCCTTGGCATCTCCAGACTCTGTCACGTCTGTCACATGTGCTCAGTGAGAACCTGATTTCATCTGTGAAGAGCACAGGGCGCCAGTGGTGAATTTGCCAATGCTGGTGTTCTCTGGCAAATGCCAAACGTCCTGCACGGTGTTGGGCTGTAAGCACAACCCCCACCTGTGGACGTCGGGCCCTCATGGAGTCTGTTTCCGATCATTTGAGTAGACACATGCGCATTTGTGGCTTGCTGGAGGTCATTTTGCAGGGCTCTGGCAGTGCTCCTCCTGTTCCTCCTTGCACAAAGGCGGAGGTAGCGGTCCTGCTGCTGGGTTGTTGCCCTCCTACAGCCTCCTCCACGTCTCCTGATGTACTGGCCTGTCTCCTGGTAGCGCCTCCACGCTCCGGACACTACACTGACAGACACAGCAAACCTTCTTGCCACTTCTCGCATTGATGTGCCATCCTGGATGAGCTGCACTACCTGAGCCACTTGTGTGGGTTGTAGGGAGGTCATACAGGCACGAGGAGGCCACACACACTACTGAGCCTCATTTTGACTTGTTTTAAGGACATTACATCAAAGTTGGATCAGCCTGTAGTGTGTTTTTCCACTTTAATTTTGAGGGTGACTCCAAATCCAGACCTCCATGGGTTTATAAATTTGATTTCTATTGATAATTTTTGTGTGATTTTGTTGTCAGCACATTCAACTATGTAAAGAAGTATTTTATAAGAATATTTCATTCATTCAGATCTAGGATGTGTTATTTTAGTGTTCCCTTTATTTTTTTGAGCGGTGTGTATATATATATATATATATATATATATATATTACAGAAGTTTCCTCATACATCTTGCTTCAGCCCCATGCAGCAGGAGATGGCTGGCGTAAGTCAGCTGGCATCTCCCGGGCAACTCTGCAAATGTCTAGCATCTTTTTTAGCAGAAAATGTGTCTTATGTGCATTGCTATGTCACTAGGACACACAAAAAGCTTATGCTAAGTAAGATAATATGTGGCATGCCTATGTTCTGTGTGCGACTCTGGCTGTATCTGCATATAAAATGCTGCGTTACAGTGATTTCCAGGAAAGCACTGTATCATAGCATTTCGTATGCAGATAGAGCTGCAGTCACACACAGAATATAGGCATGCCACATATAATTTTAATCAGCATAAGTTGCATATGTGTAATATTCGCAGGGAGAGTAATCAGCAGCAGAAAGAAATAAGTAATAATGCCACTGTATAGGTCATTGGCATAATCTAGAAAAGTGTGTTCAATTCTGGAGGCCTTATCTTCAGAAGGATATTAATACATTAAAGACTGTACGAAGAAGGGCAACTAAAATGGTGCATGGTCTACATCGCAAAACATACCCAGAAAGACTAAAAAGATCTCAATATGTATAGTTTGGAGCAGACCAGGGAAAGGGGGGACATGATAGAAACTTTCAAATATATCAAGGGTTTTAACAAAGTCCAGGAGGGAAACATTGTTCAAATGCAGAGAAGTATTAGAACACGAGGACATGCACTGAAACTGGAGTGAGGTAGGTTCAGGGGAAATTTGAGGAAAAATTACTTCACAGAAAGAGTAGTGGTCAAGTGGAATGGCCTCCCATCAGAGGTGATAAAGGCTAAGACAATAGAGCAATTTAACCGTGGGATAGACATAATGCTATCCTTACAAAGAAATAAGAATCAAATTATGTTTGAAGTAAAAAAGGGTCAGACTAGATGGGCCAAGTGGTTCTTATCTGCCGTCACATTCTGTGTTTCTATGTTAATGAGACTACAGCATTTAAACTGTAAAAGTTGCACATAAATATGATTTGCGCTACTGAGTCACAGCATAATGTGACTGCAGCAAGGATGTAGGAGGACACTGTATAGAGAGAAAGATGGCAATGCTGATTTATAGATGGTAACTTTGGTTTAGGGTAGAGAATTATGGAGAAATATCTACCTACTTCTGTATTTGGCCACAAAACGTACCGATTATTCCACACAGTCAGTCCGTAAATGTTCCACACATAATTCTCAGTCTTCGTGGCCTCCCTGCTTGGATTCCAACAGACGGGATGCCGCTGTCGCTATACAATACCAGATACATATGTGTGTGTGTGTGTGTGTGTGTGTGTGTATGTATGTTCATGCTAGGCTGTTTTTTGCCTGATTTTTAAACTTCAAAATTTGCCTTGCCCTTTTATATACACACTGCTAAAGCGACCTACTCCGGCCCTCGCCACCTGCAGGTCGCAGTGTCCCGTGGGTGGGAAAAGTTGTGGTTAACAATCACCACCTATATGCCATACACATCTATTCACAGTGAAGGGTGAGTTTGGGGGCATACCAGCATATGTGTATATATAATACTAATTGTCACGATCCTAGGCACAACGATTCCCCAGATACGCCAATCTGTGAATTCCTGCCGCGTGACACTGTTACTGGATACCTGAGCGCATGCCTTAATCTCAACACGGTCACTGCCACCAGCCAAAGTACAAACATTTAGGGTATGACACAAGGCAAACTTATGGCTTTTGTCTGCACCCAGAATTATTAATATTTCGTAACACCATTGTCAAAGAGCTAGGTTGGACACACAACAGAAGAGAGATGCAAACATTAGATTATTTAATTTAAGTAAAATACTTCAAAGCTTATGTTACAAAAAAAGTTACAAGATATTATGATAAAAAGTCAGTCACACGAGTAAAGAGTTTTCAAGAAAAAGAAAAATAGGGAGATAAAACCCACCGATCCTAACACATGCATAGTGGAATGATGGGATGAAGTGAAGCCTCTTCAGATATTATCGGGACATTACAGAGCCAGGATGCTTCTCCTGACTCGCTTCTTTGATAATGGACAATTTACATTCTGTGTTTCTCCTATTTAAAACGAAGGCTGCCCCTTCAGCCCCTCTCCCTCTTGAGAGTTTGTTTTAAACCTTCCAAGGCCAGAGAAGGTATTGAGTGTCAGCTCATAATTTGCTTCCCAGCCACTCTCTCAGGGGCAAATTGCCTGATCTTCTAATAACCTTTGAAGCTCTGGCCATGGTTCTTGTGTAAACAAATGGCCAGGTCTGAGAAGACACAGACCAGGAAGGGCTTAACGCCTTTCTGGCCATAGCTCTGGTTCTGGGGTAATTAAACTAGTTCTGGTCAGGAGGAATTTCACACCTGAGTAGCCATGGAGTTATGTGGCTATAATGAAATGCCAGAAGATCAATCAAGCTTCAACCATTTGACATGCAAAGACAGTTATCAGACACTGGTACATTGATACATTGATCAGAATATTGATATCACATACATTGATTTTAACAGACCTATTTCTACTTGAAATAGCCTGGATCATGACATGCTCCCCCTTTATGATCAGCATGGGAGCAGTGGCACGTCAGGCCGCAGTCTCCTATGCTGTATTCTGAACTGTCAGTCCCTGGCCTGGATGGGCTGCTGTCCTCTCCCTGGCGAGACAGCCCGTTGCAATTACCATAGCATGCACCCAGTCTGTGCTGAATGGTGAAGTTATATCGTTGCAATATCAAGCTCCACCGGAGCAGTTTGCCATTGTCACCTGCGACTCTATGTAACCAGCACAACGGATGGTGATCTGTAACGAGATACCAGCCAGGCCAGTACTATTCTTCCATTTGCCCTGAGAAGACATTTACAACACATACTGTACAATACAATATTATTGGTAGTTATGCACATTCTGGCCTCAGAATGGCGTCCAGTCATGACATTAATAATAATATCTCTATAGCTCTTTTTTTTCCTAATAGGACTCAAAGTGCTTTACAATTGTCTTTACAGCTCAAAATAAAAAGCAAGTTTAACAGTAGGTATTAGTGAGGGATCATTATGAAATATCTACAATCAAAATCCCGACACCAATTAACCGACGGTCAAACAAAATACAGACAAGGTCAAAATACCAACATTTAAAATGTTAACAGGTTAAAAAGTCGACAAGTTTTTTATTGTTTTTTTTGTGTGTGTGCCGACATGGACACCGTATAAGTGCATTGTGTCCCCTCACATGGCTCACTGTGCTCACCATACACTATTATATTCCCCCTCCAGGTCCACTGGGATGGTAAAGTATGAACAATTCAGTTTCAATGAAAAAGTCATGTCGACATTTTAAATGTTGGAATTTTGACCATGTCGGAATTTTGACCTTGTCAGGATTTCGACTGTCTGTCAATGGTTGTCTGCATTTTGACAGTCGGGATTTTGATTGTAGGTAAATTGAACGCCTTCAGTCTATTTTTTAAGGATTCTGCAGTGGAGGCTTTTCGAGATGTGCGGGAAAGAGCCACAAAAGTTGAAAGCTGACTGGAATGGATTCTAAATGTCATGGGTTAACATTATATATGTGCTGGAGATGCCCCTAATGATGGGTACACACTAGACAACATTGTTAACAATGTGGCAGATTCCGACGGATCGTAACGACTAGTCGTCTAGTGTGTATGCACTAGATTGTTAGTGATGCACGCTCCCGCGGTTTGCAAGTTGGCTTGGCTTGGAGGATGTGACGGACGCACTGACGTCACGAGCCAGTTCCGATGTGCACAGGATTGTGCTGAATAAGTTAGAGACACAGCATCTGGGATAGTGAACCTGGTGGCTATCCGGAAGCACGAGGGGAACGGTTTCTATGCTGATTTACCTTAACTGAAATGTATGTGAGCTATTTATTTGAGTAAATGTTGCCTGATGTTTTACTGACCGTGTGCGCCCTTCATTCTTGTAGATTACATGTGGAAGATACAAGATAAAGGCTGCTGGAATGTGCTTGCGCTCACATTTCACCACTGGAAATAAACAATTTGCACTTCTAAAAGAACTCTTTAATACTGGTTGCGCATTCATACATTTGAGTATATATTATTTTTCCACATTTTGTTATATTATGTTACAACCTTATTCCAAAATGGAATAAATTAATTTTTACCCTCAAAATTCTACACACAATACCCTGTAATGACAACGTGAAAAAAATAAGTGTTTTTGAGATTTTTGCTAATTTATAAAAAAAAACTAAGAGATCACATGTACATAAGAATTCACTGCCTTGGCCATGAAACTCAAAATTAAGCTCAGGTGCATCCTGTTTCCACTGTTCATCCTTGCGATGTTCTTACAGCTTAATTGGAGTCCACCTGTGGTAAATTCAGTTGATGGGACATGATTTGGAAAGGCACACACCTGTCTATATAAGGTCCCATACTTGACAGTGCATTTCTGAGCACAAACCGAGCATGAAGTCAAAGGAATTGTCTGTAGACCTCCGAGACAGGATTGTCTCGGCACAAATCTGGGGAAGAGTACAGAAAAATATCTGCTTCTTTGAATGTCCCAATGAGCACAGTGGCCTCCATCATCCTAGAGCTGGCCAACAACTGAGTGATCGGGGAAGGAGGGCCCTAGTCAGGGAGGTGACCAAGAACCTTGTGGGGTCAGAGCTACGGCATTCCTCTGTGGAGAGAGGAGAACCTTCCAGAAGGACATCCATCTCTGCAGAGAGGCCAGACGGAAGTCATTCCTAAGTAAAAGGGGTGGTCTACAATTTGCCGGGCTCCTGACGACCGTCATACCGACAGCTTTTCTCCCTCTTGTGGGTCCTTGATCCCCCCTGGAGGGAGAATAGATAGTGTGGTAGCGCGCCACCGTGCCCGCAGCGCTGCGAGCCCGCAAGGGGCTCATTTGCGCTTGCCCAGCTGTCGGTATGCCGGTGGTCGGGATTCCGGCGCCAGTATGTTGGCCGCCGGGAGCCCGACCGCCAGCATAACATACTACACCTAGTAAAAGCACATGGCAGCCCGTCTGGAGTTTGCCAAAATGTACCTAAAGGACTCTCAGACCATGTGAAACCAAATTCTCTGGTCTGATGAGACTAACATTGAACTTTTTGGCGTGATTGGCAGGCGTTATGTTTGGAGGAAACCAGGCACCGCTCATCACCAGGCCAATACCATCCCTATAGTGAAGCATGGTGGTGGCAGCATCATGCTGTGGATATGTTTTTCAGCGGCAGGAACTGGGAGACTAGTCAGGATAGAGGGAAAGATGAATGCAGCAATGCACAGAGACAACCTGGTTGAAAGACTGTTCTTGACCTCAGACTGGGGTGACGGCTCATCTTTCAGCAGGACAATGACCCTAAACACAGAGCCAAGATATCAAAGGAGTGGCTTCAGGACAACTCTGTGAATGCCCTTGAGTGGCCCAGCCAGAGCCCAGACTTGAATCCGATGGAACATCTCTGGAGAGTTCTGAAAATGGCTGTGCACCGACGCTTCCCATCCAACCTGATGGAGCTTGAGAGGTGCTGCAAAGAGGAATGGGTGAAACTGCCCAAAGATAGGTGTGCCAAGCTTGTGGCATCATATTCAAAAAGATTTGAGGCTGTAATTGCTGCCAAAGGTGCATCAACAAAGTATTGAGCAAAAGCTGCGAATACTTATGTACATGTGATTTCTTAGTTTTTTTTATTTTTAATAAATTGAAAAAATAGCAAAAAAAAACTTTTCCCGTCATTATGGGGTATTGTGTGTAGAATTTTGAGGGAAAAAAACAAAGTTATCCTATTTTGGAATAAGGGTGTAACATAACATAAAATGTGGGGGAAAAAGTGAAGCGCTGTGAATACTTTCCAGATGCACTGTGCATGTGTGTGTGTGTGTGTATATATATATATATATATATATATATATATATATATATATATATAGTGTGTGTGTGTGTATATATATATATGTATATATATTATATATATATATATTTATTTTTTATAATATTCATAAGACATGCATTATAGTGCCTGCGTTACATGTGTGCGCAAATGCTGTATCTTTGAGGTTACTTGTACTGGATGCACTGTCAATAAATTATAGCTTTCAAGTTTAAACTTGCTAAACATTTGTTCCAAGCTTGTTGTTATTAATACAGTATGTTTCATTGATAACACTTAAGACAAAAAAACTGACCAAAATGTTAACAGAACATACATTTAAGTCCGTCTGCAGGTACAAAGCAGCATATTGATCTAACACAATGATTGCATGATAGTAACGATTTCTTACAGGTACTTAGTTGGCAATACATTTTGCAAACTCATTATTTCCCTTACGCTTGGGTTACACAGTTCCGTATTGAGCGTACATCAATACTTCCAACACTTTAGCTACAAGAAGAAAATAACCTGTATGTTTATTTTTAACTCTTCTTTTGACTGAGAAGCTGTTAATTTACTGTTCGGTAACGTTTGTAGTATTTTAAGTGTTAATATATACTGAGCCATAGTTTCATTCCATTTTTGAAGTCATGTATAATTTTCTGTTTACTTTATTTAGTAACTGATGTTGCAGAATCTGATTTTTATTATTCTGCATAATTATATACAGATGAGCCCTAGCTCACCTTAACTGCTGATCACATGTCCGCGGGTGCAGCCGCACTTGCGACCCGATTGCGGGATAGATGAGGCTAGACACAACTGTGTGTGTGTGTGTGTGTGTGTGTATATATATATATATATATATATATATGTGTGTGTGTGTGTGTATATATATATATATATATATATATATATATATATATATGTATTATATATATATATATATATATGTATTATATATATTACCAAGTCCCACCCACTTCCTAGTGTACTGGGCAGGGTGGTAGGATAATACAGGGAATCTCGGGTCCGTGTAAACATATGCACACAGTATATTTATATGTACTGTGGTTGGACAGCATAGTTCCACATGAGGTTAATGTGGAACATCAGTATTTCCCAGGTTTAGAGCAGCAGCAGCAAGACTTGAGGGATCCAGTTCAGGTTTTCCTCAATCAGTTGTTAGTCAAAAGGCTAATTAATTAACAGCACCTGTTATATGCCTTGAATTATGTGTTCAATACAGGTACACGGTGCTTCCAATGCTGGACCGACCGGACGGACGGACAATAGGCCTGGGGGTATGGGGTTTACACTAGGAAGCCATGTGGATGTTTTACCAATGTGTCTGTGAATTGTGAACTGTTTGCTATAACCTGTGATCTGCCATGCTGTAAATCATGTACTGTTGGCAGTATACCTGATGCTGTCCACCTGAGTGAGAAAATAAAGAAAACAGCTTGCTTTTCACAATACATATATACACACGCAACCACCCAACGCGCATGTACATCACAGTGCATTCACACACCCGAGTGGTGTATATCTGTTTTATAAAATGGCTCCTGCTGTGACAAAACAGGGTAAAACATACAGAAAAGAAGGATAAACAATGTTCAGAATCTGTTACATTTGAATAATTTTGAATGAATAAACATTTACCTGGATGGCAAGTTAATAAAATAGTTAAAGTTTCTATTAAAAATGTGTATGTCTGCGAGTAAGACGATGATGTGTTGCTGTCAGTGAGGCGGGGATGTGCTGCTGTCCGTGAGGTGGGGATGAGCTGCTGTCAGTGAGGCGAGAATAAGCTGCTGTCAGTCAGTGAGGCGGGGATGTGCTGCTGTCAGAGAGGCGGGGATGAGCTGCTGTCAGTCAATGAGGCGGGGATGAGCTGCTGTCAGTCAGTGAGGCGGGGATGAGCTGCTGTCAGTGAGGCAGGGATGAGCTGCTGTCAGTGAGGCGGGGATGAGCTGATGTCAGTGAGGCGAGAATGAGCTGCTGTCAGTCAGTGAGGCGGGGATGTGCTGCTGTCATTGAGGCGGGGATGTGCTGCTGTCAGTGAGGCGAGGATGAGCTGCTGTCAGTCAGTGAGGCGGGGATGTGCTGCTGTCAGTGAGGCGGGGATTTGCTGTTATCAGTGAGATTTCTCCTTCATCCTAGAGGATGCTCGGGACTCCAAAGGGACCAAGGGGTATAGACGGGATCCGCAGGAGACATGGGCACACTATAAGACTTTGAATGGGTGTGAATTGGCTCCTCCCTCGTGCTGAAGCTGCTGCCACTAGTCATGGCCGAGACGATGAAATGCCATAAGGCCGATGCCCAATGTCATAGTAGAGAGCATGTAAAATCGAAAAAAATAAAGCTCAGTAAAATGACCAAAGAATCTAAATCAAAATTGTCTGAGGAGAAGCGTAAACTTGCCAATGTGCCATTTACGACATGGAGTGGCAAGGAACGGCTGAGGGCCTGGCCTATGTTCATTGCTAGTGGTTCAGCTTCACCAGAGGATGGAAGCACTCATCCTCCTGCTAGAAAACTTAAGAGTTAAGATGGCAAAAGCACAGCAAAGAACTGTGCGTTCTTCTAAATCACAAATCCCCAAGGAGAGTCCAATTGTGTCGGTTGCGATGCCTGACCTTCCCAACACTGGACGGGAAGAGGTTGCGCCTTCCACGATTTGCACGCCCCCTGCAAGTGCTGGAAGGAGCACCCGCAGTCCAGTTCCTGATAGTCAAATTGAAGATGTCACTGTTGAAGTACACCAGGATGAGGATATGGGTGTTGCTGGCGCTGGGGAGGAAATTGACAAGGAGGATTCTGATGGTGCGGTGGTTTGTTTAAGTCAGGCACCTCTTTTTTTTTTCTTTGCATCATGTGCTGTGTGGGGACTATTTTTTAAATCTGCCATCCTGTCTGACACTGCAGTGCCACTCCTAGATGGGCCAGGTGTTTGTGTCGGCCACTTGGGTCGCTTAGCTTAATCACACAGCTACCTCATTGCGCCTCTTTTTTTCTTTGCATAATGTGCTGTTTGGGAACTATTTTTTTGAAGTGCCATCCTGCCTGACACTGCAGTGCCACTCCTAGATGGGCCAGGTGTTTGTGTCGGCCACTTGGGTCGCTTAACTTAGTCATCCAGCGACCTTGGTGCAAATTTTAGGACTAAAAATAATATTGTGAGTTGTGAGGTGTTCAGAATAGACTGGAAATGAGTGTAAATTGTGGTTATTGAGGTTAATAATACTATGGGATCAAAATGACCCCCAAATTCTATGATTTAAGCTGTTTTTGAGGGTTTTTTTGTAAAAAAAAAAAAGAAACCAAATCCAAAACACACCCGAATCCGACAAAAAATTTTCAGGGAGGTTTTGCCAAAACGCGTCCGAATCCAAAACACGGCCGCGGAACCGAATCCAAAACACAAAACCCGAAAAATTTCCGGTGCACATCACTAATTCCAAAATGTACTAAATACATTTTTCCCCTCAAAATTCTACACACAATACCCCATAATGACGTGAAAAAAAAGTTGTTGTTTTTTTGAGATTTTTTTTTACAAATTTCTTAAAAATAAAAAAAGAAGAAATCACATGTACATAAGTTATTCACAGCCTTTGCTCAGTTCTTTCTTAATGCACCTTTGGCAGCAATTACAGCCTCAAGTATTTTTGAATATGATGCCACAAGCTTGGCACACCTTTCTTTGGGCAGTTTCGCCCATTCCTCTTTGCAGCACCTCTCAAGCTCCATCAGGTTGGATAGGAAGCGTCGGTGCACAGCCATTTTCAGACCTCTCCAGAGATGTTCCATCGGATTCAAGTCTGGGCTCCGGCTGGGCCACTCAAGGACATTCACAGAGTTGTCATAAAGCCACTCCTTTGATATCTTGGCTGTGTGCTAAGGATCGTTGTTCTGCTGAAAGATGAACTGTCGCCCCAGTGTGAGGTCAAGATCGCTCTGGAGCAGGTTTTCATCTAGTATGTCTTTGTACATTGGCCTGGTGATGAGCGGTGCCTGGTTTCCTCCAAACATGACGCCTGGCTTTCACGCCAAATAGTTCAATCTTAGTCTCATCAGACAAGAGAATTTTGTTTCTCGTGGTCTGAGAGTCCTTCAGGTTCATTTTGGCAAACTCCAGATGGTCTGCCATATGCTTTTTACTAAGGAGTGGCTTCCATCTGGCCACTACCATACAGACCTGATTGGTGGATTGCTGCAGAGATGTATATAATACATAATATAATAATGCCCACTGCATTGTGCATATCGGGGAGTACTGTATGTATGCCCGATTGTGCATTTCATGTTCCGTCATGGAGGAGCTATGTCCTATCCTTCTGACTTCCTCGGGGGTAATGAATGACCTCTAGTGCACAGATAGGTTTTTTTTTATAAGGCAGCATATTTGAATAACTAATTGATTAATTACTAACACAAAATGGCTAAAACAGGATATCCTGGAATGTGAATATGGTACAGAATATACAATACACAGTGTGTCCCATCAAACAATCTAAAACCACTTTTAGAATTTAACATATATGTTGGTGGCTCTAATAAGGTATCCAAATATAAACAAGCACATAGGAGGCTCCTTATAGAATTTTCCAATGTCCCAAAATACTAGGAATCCGAAGCCGGAAGTTGTCAGGTCTGTAACTCTGTTCCTGGAGGGGGCACTAATGGGTCAGTGGTGGTGCGGTGGAGAAAACGAGGAGGCTGTAGAAAATTCCTGCGCATGTGCGCATTGATGTTTATTAGCACACAGGGGTATAAATAGTAACTGGAACACAAAGATAATGCTGATGGTTTGAAAGTCAATGAGAGTAACAAAACGATGATTGACTTGATAGTCGGCAGTAACAGAAATAATATGCAGATGAAAAACAGATGCAATTGATGACTGGAATATCAGGCAGTAAATAACTCTGATGAACGGTTTTGAAAAGTCAAGGATATTCGACAACAACAATGATTGATTTGTTGGTTGGTAAAAACAGAAACAATATGCAGATGCAACCGATGACAAGAATGTTAAGCAGTACGTAACTCGGCTGAATGGTTTGGAAACCAACTAATGAGGATACACACAGTCGGTATATAGGCACACGTCCACTAAGCCAAGTAAGGCCCAAGCAGGAGACAGTTTATAAAACAGCAAGTTGGTAGGTTAAGTGCTGAATGCAATTGCACAGTGCTGAAATGCTGGCAATTATTGCACAGGTGAGAATGGCGAGGGAACACCTGGAGAAAGTCTCTTACTGCAAGAAGTATGGAGGCTGACTGTGGATTGAGTTTGTAGAAAAGCTGGATGGCTGAAGTCTGTAGTTCCATGGAGATATTGGAACAAGGAATCATTGGAGACAGAAGAACAGGAACCAGGAGAACTGTACACTGGATGTGACGTGTTGTCCAAGGCGATCAGATTGAGCCGATGTCCTGAATTTATACCCCTTGCTCAGCAGACATTGGATACCGGAATCATGTGTGCAAACACATCGCAGGATTGGGTGTTCATGTCAGCTGACCGCAGGTGTCATGGCGGCGCCCATGCTGTACGGATGCCAGGCACTCTGCGTGGTACACACTGGATGGACTTCAGGGGTACACAGTGACAATGGATACTGCGCTCACGGACAGAGCATTCATGCAGCCGCAACTGGGGCCTTGACCTCCAGAGGCCTGCACATCAGCGCGCTGGTAAGTGAGATGCCACTGAATGCCGATTCCTGACAGAAGTGTTGCAGTGAATTACCGGAACCAGAAGTGGCTGTCCAGGTATCTTCAAGTAAGATTAGGGAATGCCCATACTTATTTGTATTAAACATGCCTCATCAAAGATGGCCACCAAAACCGGAAGTGCCTTGTCCGGGAGAGCCGGAAATCCCCGGACTCTGCACTGCTGGCAACACACCACCGAACAGCACACTCCACTGCTCCTCAGCTACAAATGACATCTCATCGTGCAGCCCATAAGCTCCACACTTGTAACAATAAGAAATTAGTATAAACCTCTAGTGGACTGGGGGGGGCATTCCGACCCGATCGCACGCTGCTCTTCTGCGCAGCCATGTGATCAGGTCAGAACTGCGCATGCGCTGCGGCCACGATGCGCAGGTGCGTTGTTGCCCGGTGATGGGCGTCACCAGGCTGTGACGCCGCTACCAAAGAAAGCGGTCGCAGCGGCGACTGCAAGAAGAGTGACAGGAGGAAGGCGTTCCGGGGCGTCAACTGACCCGCTGACCATGGGAGTGGTGCAGCGAACGCAGGCGGGTATAGGCGTTTGGAGGGCGGATGTCTGACCTCAATTCCGGGACGATCAACGATGGATTCATCGCACAGGGTAGGTAAGTCATACCCTACTCTTGTTCTGCACAAAACTTTTTTTGCATAGCAGGGCTGCACAAGCGATCGCAGCCTTGCTATGCAAAAAAACACTCCCATAGGCGGCGTCTAGTTAATTGCACGAGTTGCAAAAAGTTGCAGCGTGCGATCAACTCGGAATTACCCCCTGGGCCCCTTATCTGCAGTGAAGGGCAATCTTAATGCTTCAGCATGCCAGGATATTTTGGACAATGCTGTGCTTCCAACTTTGTGACAACATTTTGGGAAAGGCACTTTTGTATTCCAACGTGATTGTGTCCCAGTGCACAAAGCAAGGACTATAAAGACATGGAGCCTACTTCAGACCTGATCGTAGATGTGCTAAATTTAGCACATCTATTATCAACTTCCCTGACAGGGGAGGGGTGTTGACACCCAGCACAGGGCTGGTCCGCCCCGCATGTCAGGCCCTACCCCGCTGCACAAGCACAGCGGCAATGCTTTTGTACTTGAAGAGTAGATCCCTACCAGCGCAGCTCCTGAGCGCTGGCAGGAAGCTACTCGTCGCTGTCCGGGTCGCAGCAGCTGCGTGTGACGTCATGCAGCCGCCGCGGCCCTCTCCCCGCACGTTCCAGGAACACCTGCGTTGCCCCTAAAACGGCGGGCAAACTCCACCGGCCCGACCCCTCCCCTCCCGCCCAGTGACCGCTTCTGCCTGTCAATCAGGCTGAGGCGGCCATCGGCTGTCTGGCATGAGCAGTTCAGACCTGATCCGCTGCTTTGCGAAAACTCAGTTTGGAGCACTCGTCTGACATCAGTGCCTGACCTCATAAATGCTCTACAGAACGAATGGGCACAAATTTCCACAGAACATTTTCAAAGCCTTCCAAGCTGCAAAAGGAATACACCAACTTAATATTAAAGTATATGTATCTGAATACATTGTCATTACTGTCCCTGTTGCTGCAATGGTCAGGCATCCGCATACCTTTGTACATATAGTGTATAGGTGTGTGAAAATATATATATATATATATATATATATATATATCAAAATGCTTCTCATGCGCAAATCTTAATTTTCTTCTTTAAAGTCCATACTAAATGTCCGTGTATCAATCACTTTATCAGCAGCTGCCCCAGCTCCCCTACACATTCTTCATCAAGGGTAATTAATAATCCTGCAACAACATAAAATAGGGGGCGCAAATACCCTGTTGTGCAGTGTCATCAAATATCAACGGTCACTTTACTTAAAAGTTCCTGTACATATTACAGTGTGGACCATCCGTTCAGGGCACATATGGTCTTCCAGAGAACTTGCAGTCCCTGGCGGCTTTCTCACACATCTCTGGCTCTCAGCGCTGCCTGGTTCCCTGTTTAGCTTGTTCAGCTCTCGGTTTCCGGCCTCCGCAATTGTCCTGGTATGCAAGTGCTGATGATTTGTGCATCATTTTCCCAGTGGCTGTATCCCAAACGTGTTTGCTTCTTCGTGAGTGGGCAATATATATATATATATTGTGTGTGTATATATGTATGTATGTATGTATATATATATATATATATGTGTGTGTGTGCGCATAGAGCACAAAGGTGCGGTACTCAAGATAATGTAATGAACAAACGACATACATCCAGGGTAATATCAACGTTTCAATGTTATTCAAAGATTGTCATCAGGATACATCAAACAAATCCAATAGCACAACTCACCCATACTTGTACCCGTCACCGAGTGAATGAGAGTCCGCCATTCGCGACGGAATCCTAGCAGCGTCCTGCACAGATGATGTCATCGTGCATAGACGCGATGCACGTCCACCTCCAGTGTGTACCACCACCATGGCTACCGGATGCCAGATGCTGCACTGAAATGTCGATGTACATCGCAATTTAATCCACAAGTATAACTATACTAAGCACAGTAGCCAAAATTTAGAACAAATCCACAAGAGTAGTGTTAATAAATGCAACAAAATGAATAAAGATATATACAATTCATTTAAAGCATGACTATAACTACACTGTGCTTAGTATTACACTGGATGTGTGTCATTTGTTCATTACAATATCTTGAGTGCCGCACCTTTGTGCTCTATACTTCCCTTACTTGTGAGTGCACCGAAGGTAATGCTTACATGGAGTGGCGGTCCAACAGATATATATATATATATATATATATATATATATTCTTTGTATTAGTGTAGTAGTTTTGTTTTAAAATAAAAAATTACAGTTTTATAGCAAATATATTAATGTTGTATATAATTATTCCTGATCATTTTGCTGTTCCCTAATATCCTCTGTGTACAACAGGCTTGTCACCAAATGTTTGTTTTAGCTAATACTGCAGTGTATAATGTCTACTTCTCTAAGTACAGTTTAAAGGGAAAATGGTAGGCCATGGTTCTGAGTGATATGTATTAGTAGTGGTGCGTACATGGTGCGGTTTCAACATATGGCCGATATCGGCTAGAAACTGCCCGAAGGCATGAGCCTCCGATCTAGCGAATATCGACCCAGCCTGCACAGTCTAATTTTTTGTTACGATGCCGATCCCACATCGCCATCGCAATAGCATACACTTGGTGTGATTTGCAGTTTTCTTGTGATTTTGACTATATACAGTAGTAAGGACAAATCGCACCATGTGTGATGGGCTTTAGTCTATGCACCTTTATACTTAGGCTAGCAGCACTATTAGAAGCAGAGTACATATGGACAGTGGCGCCGAGAGAGGGGGGGAGAGGGTACAAATGACCTGGGCCCAGGTCTGATGGAGGGGCCCAGTGGGGGCCAAGGTCCATGACTCCTGTGATTAGGCCTCGCCCCCTGAAAAGTATCTGGGCCCAACCAGGCTCTCTACTGCTCTGGCTGGGACGCATGCCATGCTCCTGTGAGTGGGTGCTTCTCATGTGCTAGACACCCCCCCAAAGAGGAGGTGTGGCCCTGGAAGTTGTTGTGCCAGGGCCCAGGATTTCTTTTGGCAGCCCTGCATATGGATTTCCTCGAGAAGTGAGATTGCTCATGCTGCATATATGTCAAATAGGAGAAGGTATGTTTCTGTGCTGCATATGCAAAAACCTCTTTTGAGAGTGGCCTAAAAGCTATTGCAATTTCCGCTGGACTTGATACTGTATGTTCTCCACTCTGAAATGTACAAAAACATCTTGCATGGTAACATGTCCATAATGTGTTGATATAATTCACCTTGTTTCTCCTCTACAGTACATTGTAATTATATAACTATAACTGATGCCTATTTTAATTATGCAAATTACATTTGTCTGATACAAGCTTCTATGTTATCTCAAAGAGCTGTTACTGCGAAAAGAAGCATGAAATCTGATCCCATAAACTACATTTTGATTTAATTACTATATTATCAACTGTAGTTGGCTAATTTCCTTATACAGTACTTTACTTTCCATCACACCAACTATAAATAAATTGATATTTGTACTCTGTTGGGTAATATACTGTTCATTGTATTTTTTTTTATTACATTGTTTTGCTATATTAGAGACATTAGATTATGTGTACAGTATTATGTTTAGAGTGGTTTTGCTTACAGTTTTGATTGTTATGGTTATAGAGATGTCTTGTTTTCTTTTTTTTTCTGCTTACTATTGTTGCATCAGAGGTACTGTACTTGCCATGGTTTGTTGAAGTAATGAATTGAGTGAAGGGTGGTGACAATGAAGATATATGGTCATGCTCTTTCTGTGCTTGTTTACGTAGGCTTTATTGGTTGCATTGTAATCTGGGAGGTATAGAAACGGTGATCCTACTGTATAATCGATCGTTTGCTTAGCATATCTCAACTTTAACCGCTGATTTGTCATAAATATACATTAAGTTTAAAATGTGAAGGGATGATGCACATGATGTTTTACCATTGTCTTTTTCTCTTTATGGTAGACACAAAATTTGTACAATTAAGAAAAAACAAGTATACTAGTTGTTGTTTTTTTATGATCTCAGAAATTACGGCAACGCAAGTTCTGCTTTTTCACCACTGTTAATAAAGTATATTCACATAATTAATACTGTGTGGCAGTGGTTTTCAAACTTTTATGAATCACGGCGCCCCAGAATATCAGAATTTTTTTCACGGCACCCCTAGGCCAAAAAATGTCTTATTGAGAAATTTACAAAAAACAAAATTACCAAGGTAATTTGTCCGGCGCTGTTAAGAAGATATGCTTATCCTTTTAGCTGCTGTTTTAAGGGAATAGTTAGTCCCTGAGTGGATAATAGATTAGAAATATACACAGCGCTATCAAAAACTGGATATGGAAAATTAATAATCACAATTTATTATAAAACATTGTTGCAACAAATAAATTCATATATAAAAAGACATTTCTTTATCAGTAAAAAAAGTCAGAAATAGGGCAGGCACAGCAATTTTGTTTGGTAAATTACCACACGAGGAAGCCGGGTAGGTTACACTGGTACGAGTCCTTGGAATGGTAGCCACAGTCCTAGGGTGCAGTTTTCAGTGCTAGCAGGTGAGGTCCAAATGCAAAGGCAGATCTTTTTAGTGTTTGCTCCGGACTGGAATGAGTCCTGTTTGAAAGCTGGATCTTATTGCGCCTTGTGGACTTCTGCTGCTTTTCCCAATTTGCTGGTGGACTTCTAGGCTGGTTTCCAGGTGTCAAGAGTAATTCCAGTGGTGTACGGCTCCCCAGAACCATATTGAGAAATTTAGAAAGAAATATTACATTAAGTAGATCACGTTTATATGTCATCCTTAGGGTCAGTTGTGTGGTGCGGGACAAGATTTGCTTCTGTTTGGCCACATATTTTATGACTGGCAGCCACCAGCACTGGTTTTGCCTGTTATATTGACCATGAATAATTTGAAATGGTCCTGGACCTCCAACCCAGGGCACCCCTGCAAGTGTCCCAAGGCACCCCAGGAAGCCACGGCACACAGTTTGGGAACCTCTGCTGTGTGGGGATATCCTATTACCCTCAGTAATTTACTGCATGGAAAAAATGGGCTATAATTGGATAGCTGATAATAACCATCAGGCTTTTATCGCGATAAAGAAGACCTTGGGCTATCCACTTATAGCCTGCTTTTTTCTGTGCAGTAAATTACCCTATAACACACAAAATCACATAGATTCCGTAGAAAAAAGCAGACCTATGTGTTTCGGTGGCAGTGATCGCGGCTTTTAAAAACACTTATCGGGGATCAACCCCCCTGTAAGTTCCATGGTGGGAGCTAATAGGATATCCCTGTGCGGAATACAAATGTACAGTATTCCCGGCGGGTTGGATGCCGACTGTCAGTATCCCGCCAGAATGCCAGCAGCAGGGCGAGCACTATGAGTCCCCTTACGGGCTTGGTGTCTTGCTGCACTCGCCACAGGATCTGTTCCTACTCTATAGGTGTCATGGACACCCAGGAATGGGAATAGCTCCTGTGAGCCAGTATTCCAGCTGTCTTAATTTTCGTCTGTCAGGATTTTGGCACCTGTATCCTGACCAGGATCCCGACAGCCGGCAAACTGATTGCCTCCCCCCCGCGCGAGTCAATTAGCTGCTGTAAATTGGTATGGCTAATTGGGTTCCTTTCTATGTATGTATTAGTTTAATTTGTGTTGCTTTTAAATAAAACACTAGCATTATATAACATAAAAAAATGTAATAGGAAAAATTAGGGTTGTCTTCCTTGCAGTTAAGGATGTCACAGTTTAATTCCAGAAATAGATTTTAGACATTTAAAAACTAAAGTAAACTCAACATACAGTATATGTTCACAAGTGTAAGACATTAAGGGGTATATGCAATTGCGGTCGAATTCCCGAAATTGTCGAAAAATGGGACTTTTTCGCCCAAAAAAAAAAAATCGACAATGCAATTCTGTACTTTCCGTCAAAAAAACGTACTTTCAAAATTCGACTTTTTGAAATTTGACATTTGTCAAATTCGACTTTTTTGCAATGGTACAAATGTGGCAATTCGACAAAAGTATATTCAATTGAAGATTGGAAATTCGACAACAGTGCTTTTAGACAGTAAATTCGTCATTTTCAATCCGCCACACTTTGGTGGGTGAATCTAATAAAAAAAATGTAAAACATGTTTTTTTTTGGTGCTTTTTTTATTGGTAATAGCATATCTATTTATATTAGAAGGGATTAGGTACTTGGTTTGTCTTTTTGGGAGGCACAAGTATTATTAATATATTTTTAAAAATATATTTATTTTTTTATTTATTTTTTAAATGGAATGGTAAAATCCCGGAAAAAAATGGCGTGGGGTCCCCCCTCCAAAGCATAACCAGCCTCGGGCTCTTCGATCCGGTCCTGGTTCTAAAAATCTGGGGGAAAAATGGACAGGGGATCCCCCGTATTTTTAAAACCAGCACCGGGCTCTGCGCCTGGTGCTGGTGCAAAAAATACGGGGGACAAAGAGTAGGGGTCCCCCGTATTTTTTACACCAGCATCGGGCTCCACTAGCTGGACAGATAATGTCACAGCCGGGGGTCACTTTTATCCTGCGGCCGTGGCATTAAATATCCAACTAGTCACCCCTGGCCGGGGTACCCTGGGGGAGTGGGGACCCCTTCAATCAAGGGGGTCCCCCCCCAGCCACCCAAGGGCCAGGGGTGAAGCCCGAGGCTGTCCCCCCCCCATCCAAGGGCTGCGGATGGGAGGCTGATAGCCTTGTGAAAATGTAAAGAATATTGTTTTTTCCTGTAGTACTACAAGTCCCAGCAAGCCTCCCCCGCAAGCTGGTACTTGGAGAACCACAAGTAACAGCATGCGGGAGAAAAACGGGCCCGCTGGTACCTGTAGTACTACTGGAAAAAAAATACCCAAATAAAAACAGGAGACAAACACCTTGAGAGTAAAACTTTATTGCACACCTGCCGACACACACATACTTACCTATGTTGACCCGACGACTGCCACGTCTCCTGATCCGACGATCCGGGGTACCTGTGAATCAAATTATACTCACCTCAATCCAGTGTCCAGATATAAATCCTCGTACTTGGCAAAAAAAGAAAACGAACACCCGAACCAGCGGACTGAAAGGGGTCCCATGTTTACACATGAGACCCCTTTCCCCGAATGCCGGGACCCCACGTGACTGCTGTCACCGAGGTCCCTTCAGCCAATCGGGAAGCGCTACTTTGTTGCACTCACCTGATTGGCTGTATGCGTGTGTGACCTCAGACAGCGCATCGCAAAGCCTCTCCATTACTTTCAATGGTGGGAACTTTGCGGGTAGCGGTGGGGGTTACCCGCGGTCAGCCGTTGACCGCGGGTGACCTCACCGCTGACGCAAAGTTCCCACCATTGAGTATAATGGAGAGGCTTTGCGAGGCGCTGTCTGACAGCTCAGACGTGCAGCCAATCAGCAGAGTGCCAGGACGTTGCGCTCGCTGATTGGCTGAAGAGACCTCGGTGACAGCAGTCACGTGGGGTCCCGGCATTCGGGGAAAGGGGTCTCATGTGTAAACATGGGACCCCTTTCAGTCCGCTGGTTCAGGTGTTCGTTTTCTTTTTTTGCCAAGTACGAGGATTTATATCTGGACACTGGATTGAGGTGAGTATAATTTGATTCACAGGTACCCTGGATCGTCGGATCAAGAGACGTGGCAGTCGGCGGGTCAACATAGGTAAGTATGTGTGTGTCGGCAGGTGTGCAATAAAGTTTTACTCTCAAGGTGTGTGTCTCCTGTTTTTATTTGGGTATTTTCTCTGACGTCCTAGTGGATGCTGGGACTCCGTAAGGACCATGGGGAATAGCGGCTCCGCAGGAGACAGGGCACAAGAATAAAAGCTTTAGGATCAGGTGGTGTGCACTGGCTCCTCCCCCTATGACCCTCCTCCAAGCCTCAGTTAGATTTTTGTGCCCGAACGAGAAGGGTGCAGGCTAGGTGGCTCTCCTGAGCTGCTTAGAATAAAAGTTTAATTTAGGTTTTTTTATTTTCAGTGAGTCCTGCTGGCAACAGGCTCACTGCATCGTGGGACTAAGGGGAGAAGAAGCGAACTCACCTGCGTGCAGAGTGGATTGGGCTTCTTAGGCTACTGGACATTAGCTCCAGACGATCACAGGTACAGCCTGGATGGGTCACCGGAGCCGCGCCGCCGTCCCCCTTACAGAGCCAGAAGAGACGAAGAGGTCCGGTGAAATCGGCGGCAGAAGACAATCCTGTCTTCAGACTAAGGTAGCGCACAGCACCGCAGCTGTGCGCCATTGCTCTCAGCACACTTCACACTCCGGTCACTGAGGGTGCAGGGCGCTTGGGGGGGAGCGCCCTGAGACGCAATATAAATGATAATACCTTAGGTGGCAAAAGAATACATCACATATAGCTCCTGGGCTATATGGATGTATTTTAACCCCTGCCATTTTTACACAAAAAAGCGGGAGATAAGGACGTCGTGAAGGGGCGGAGCCTATCTCCTCAGCACACAAGCGCCATTTTCCCTCACAGTTCCGCTGGAAGGACGGCTCCCTGACTCTCCCCTGCAGTCCTGCTTCAGAATCAGGGTAAAAAAGAGAAGGGGGGGCACTATTGGCAGCAAATGACAATATAAACAGCAGCTATAAGGGAATAACACTTATATAAGGTTATCCCTGTATATATATATATATAGCGCTGGGTGTGTGCTGTCAGACTCTCCCTCTCTCTCTCCAAAGGGCTCGTGGGGTCCTGTCCTCTATCAGAGCATTCCCGGTGTGTGTGCTGTGTGTCGGTACGTGTGTGTCGACATGTATGAGGAGGAAAATGATGTGGAGGCGGAGCAATTGCCTGCGTTAGTGATGTCACCCCCTAGGGAGTCGACACCTGACTGGATGATCGTGTTCAAACAATTAAGTGATAATGTCAACACTTTGCAAAAAACTGTTGACGACATGAGACAGCCGGCAAATCAATTAGTGCCTGTCCAGGCGTCTCAGACACCGTCAGGGGCCCTAAAACGCCCGTTACCTCAGTGGGTCGACACAGATACGGAGTCTAGTGTCGACGGTGATGAGTCGAACGTAATGTCCAGTAGGGCCACACGTTACATGATCACGGCAATGAAGGAAGCATTGCACATTTCTGACACTACAAATACCACTAAGAAGGGTATTATGTGGGGGGTGAAAAAACTACCAATAGTTTTTCCTGAGTCAGATGAATTGAATGAGGCTGGAAAATATCCTAAAAAGTATATACACACATACTGGTGTTATACTGCGACCAGCAATCGCTTCAGCCTGGATGTGCAGTGCTGGAGTCGCGTGGTCGGATTCCCTGACTGAAAATATTGATACCCTGGATAGGGACAATATATTGTTAACTATACAGCATTTGAAGGATGCATTACTATATATGCGTGATGCACAGAGGGATATTTGCACCCTGGCATCAAGAGTAAGTGCTATGTCCATCTCTGCCAGAAGAACGTTATGGACGCGTCAGTGGTCAGGGGATGCGGATTCCAAACGACATATGGAAGTATTGCCGTATAAAGGGGAGGAGTTATTTGGGGCTGGTCTTTCGGACCTGGTGGCCACGGCAACGGCTGGAAAGTCCACTTTCTTACCCCAGGTCACTTCACATCAACAGAAAAAGACACCGTCTTTTCAAACTCAGTCCTTTCGTTCCCATAAATACAAGCGAGCAAAAGGCCATTCCTTTCTGCCCCGGGGCAGAGGAAGGGGAAAAAGACTGCATCATGCAGCCGCTTCCCAGGATCAGAAGCCTTCCCCTGCTTCTGCCAAGTCTTCAGCATGACGCTGGGGCTTTACAAGCAGACTCAGGCTTGGTGGGGGCCCGTCTCAAGAATTTCAACGCGCAGTGGGTTCACTCGCAAGTGGATCCCTGGATTCTACAGGTAGTATCGCAGGGGTACAAACTGGAATTCGAGGCGTTTCCCCCTCGCCGGTTCCTGAAGTCTGCTCTGCCAAAGTCTCCCTCCGACAGGGAGGCAGTTCTGGAAGCCATTCACAAGCTGTATTCCCAGCAGGTGATAATCAAGGTACCCCTCCTACAACAAGGAAAGGGGTATTATTCCACGCTGTTTGTGGTACCGAAGCCGGACGGCTCGGTGAGACCAATTTTAAATCTGAAATCCTTGAACACTTACATAAAAAGGTTCAAATTCAAGATGGAATCACTCAGAGCGGTGATAGCGAACCTGGAAGAAGGGGACTATATGGTGTCTCTGGACATCAAAGATGCTTATCTCCACGTCCCAATCTACCCTTCTCACCAAGGGTATCTCAGGTTTGTAGTACAAGACTGTCATTATCAGTTTCAGACGCTGCCGTTTGGGTTGTCCACGGCACCTCGGGTCTTTACCAAGGTAATGGCCGAAATGATGATTCTTCTTCGAAGAAAAGGCGTATTAATTATCCCTTACTTGGACGATCTCCTGATAAGGGCAAGGTCCAGGGAACAGTTAGAAGTCGGAGTAGCACTATCTCAGATAGTGTTACGTCAGCACGGGTGGATCCTAAATATTCCAAAATCGCAGCTGATTCCAACGACACGTCTTCTGTTCCTAGGAATGATTCTGGACACAGTCCAGAAGAAGGTTTTTCTCCCGGAGGAGAAGGCCAAGGAGTTATCCGAGCTAGTCAGGAACCTCCTAAAACCAGCCCAGGTGTCAGTGCATCAGTGCACGAGGGTCCTGGGAAAAATGGTGGCTTCTTACGAAGCAATTCCATTCGGAAGATTCCATGCAAGAACGTTTCAGTGGGATCTACTGGACAAATGGTCCGGTTCGCATCTTCAGATGCAGCAGCAGATAACCCTGTCACCAAAGACAAGGGTGTCTCTCCTGTGGTGGTTGCAGAGTGCTCATCTTCTAGAGGGCCGCAGATTCGGCATTCAGGATTGGATCCTGGTGACCACGGATGCAAGCCTGAGAGGCTGGGGAGCAGTCACACAGGGAAAAAACTTCCAGGGCTTGTGGTCAAGCATGGAAACATCTCTTCATATAAACATTCTGGAACTACGGGCCATTTACAATGCCCTAAATCAAGCGAAACCCCTGCTTCAGGGTCAGGCGGTATTGATCCAATCGGACAACATCACGTCAGTCGCCCACGTAAACAGACAGGGCGGCACGAGAAGCAGGAGGGCAATGGCAGAGGCTGCAAGGATTCTTCGCTGGGCGGAAAATCATGTGATAGCTCTGTCAGCAGTGTTCATTCCGGGAGTGGACAACTGGGAAGCAGACTTCCTCAGCAGACATGACCTTCACCCGGGAGAGTGGGGACTTCACCCAGAAGTCTTCCACCTGATTGTAAACCGTTGGGAAAAACCAAAGGTGGACATGATGGCGTCACGTCTAAACAAAAAATTAGACAGATATTGCGCCAGGTCAAGGGACCCTCAGGCAATAGCGGTGGACGCTCTGGTGACACCGTGGGTGTACCAGTCAGTGTATGTGTTCCCTCCTCTGCCTCTCATACCAAAAGTACTGAGAATCATAAGAAGGAGAGGAGTAAGAACGATACTCGTGGTTCCGGATTGGCCAAGAAGGACTTGGTACCCGGAACTTCAGGAGATGCTCACGGAAGACCCGTGGCCTCTACCTCTAAGAAAGGACCTGCTCCAGCATGGGCCTTGTCTGTTCCAAGACTTACCGCGGCTGCGTTTGACGGCATGGCGGTTGAACGCCGGATCCTGAAGGAAAAAGGCATTCCAGATGAAGTCATCCCTACCCTGGTCAAAGCCAGGAAGGATGTAACCGCAAAACATTATCACCGCATTTGGCGAAAATATGTTGTGTGGTGTGAGGCCAAGAAGGCCCCTACAGAGGAATTTCAACTGGGTCGTTTCCTCCATTTCCTGCAAACAGGACTGTCTATGGGCCTAAAATTAGGGTCCATTAAGGTTCAAATTTCGGCCCTGTCGATTTTCTTCCAGAAAGAACTGGCTTCAGTACCTGAAGTTCAGACATTTGTAAAAGGGGTACTGCATATACAACCTCCTTTTGTGCCTCCAGTGGCACCTTGGGATCTCAATGTTGTTTTGAGGTTCCTTAAGTCACATTGGTTTGAACCACTCACCACTGTGGACTTAAAATATCTCACATGGAAGGTGACGATGCTGTTAGCCCTGGCTTCAGCCAGGCGTGTGTCAGAATTGGCGGCTTTATCATATAAAAGCCCTTACTTAATTTTTCATTCTGACAGGGCAGAATTGAGGACTCGTCCTCAATTTCTCCCTAAGGTGGTTTCTGCTTTTCACATGAACCAACCTATTGTGGTGCCTGCGGCTACTAGGGACTTGGAGGACTCCAAGTTACTTGACGTTGTCAGGGCCCTGAAAATATATGTTTCCAGGACGGCTGGAGTCAGAAAGTCTGACTCGCTGTTTATCCTGTATGCACCCAACAAGCTGGGTGCTCCTGCTTCTAAGCAGACTATTGCTCGTTGGATTTGTAGTACAATTCAGCTTGCACATTCTGTGGCAGGCCTGCCACAGCCTAAATCTGTAAAAGCCCATTCCACAAGGAAAGTGGGCTCATCTTGGGCGGCTGCCCGAGGGGTCTCGGCTTTACAACTTTGCCGAGCAGCTACTTGGTCAGGGGCAAACACGTTTGCTAAATTCTACAAATTTGATACCATGGCTGAGGAGGACCTGGAGTTCTCTCATTCGGTGCTGCAGAGTCATCCGCACTCTCCCACCCGTTTGGGAGCTTTGGTATAATCCCCATGGTCCTTACGGAGTCCCAGCATCCACTAGGACGTCAGAGAAAATAAGATTTTACTTACCGATAAATCTATTTCTCATAGTCCGTAGTGGATGCTGGGCGCCCATCCCAAGTGCGGATTGTCTGCAATACTTGTACATAGTTATTGTTAACAAAATCGGGTTATTGTTGTTGTGAGCCATCTTTTCAGAGGCTCCTTCGTTGTTATCATACTGTTAACTGGGTTCAGATCACGAGTTGTACGGTGTGATTGGTGTGGCTGGTATGAGTCTTAACCGGGATTCAATATCCTTCCTTATTATGTACGCTCGTCCGGGCACAGTATCCTAACTGAGGCTTGGAGGAGGGTCATAGGGGGAGGAGCCAGTGCACACCACCTGATCCTAAAGCTTTTATTCTTGTGCCCTGTCTCCTGCGGAGCCGCTATTCCCCATGGTCCTTACGGAGTCCCAGCATCCACTACGGACTATGAGAAATAGATTTATCGGTAAGTAAAATCTTATTTTTTTTCCAGTAGTACTACAGGTACCAGCAGGCCCGTTTTTCTCCCGCATGCTGGTACTTGTGGTTCTCCAAGTACCAGCTTGCGGGGGAGGCTTGCTGGGACTTGTAGTACTACAGGAAAAAAACAATATTCTTTACATTTTCTCAAGGCTATCAGCCTCCCATCCGCAGCCCTTGGATGGGGAGGACAGCCTCGGGCTTCACCCCTGGCCCTTGGGTGGCTGGGGGAGGGACCCCTTGATTGAAGGGGTCCCCACTCCCCCAGGGTACCCCGGCCAGGGGTGACTAGTTGGATATTTAATGCCACGGCCGCAGGGCACTGTATAAAAGTGACCCCCGGCTGTGGCATTATCTGTCCAGCTAGTGGAGCCCGATGCTGGTGTAAAAAATACGGGGGACCCCTACTCTTTTTGTCCCCCGTATTTTTTGCACCAGCACCAGGCACAGAGCCCGGTGCTGGTTTTAAAAATACGGGGGATCCCCTGTCCATTTTTCCCCCGGATTTTTAGAACCAGGACCAGCTCGAAGAGCCCGAGGCTGGTTATGCTTTGGAGGGGGGACCCCATGCCATTTTTTTCCTAGTTTTTTCCCGTTTTTACCCGTTTAAAAAAAAAAACAGAACAAAATCCGTCAAATCGGCCGTTTTTCGTCAGCGGGACTGTCAAATCCGTTTTTTATTGCATATGGTCAATTTCGGCACCCACTTGCCGAAATTAGACTGTCGAATTGTGTCGAATTGAAAAACGGCCGAAAAATTACCGCGATTCGCTGCTAATTGCATATACCCCTAAGTTGTGTACATGTTTGTACTGCAAGTGGCACATTAATAAAGGGAGTTGGCAGCTGCACTACCTTTTGGAGAGGTAATAATTCAGCCTGAGTTTCTCGTTAGATAGGGATGGTTTTAGATGCAGGAGTATACGAATTGAACTTTAGAAGACCAGTTACCAAGCAAACTACTGTGCGGAATTGACAAATGTACAGTTACAAATAAATAAATATATATATATATATATATATATATATATATATATATACCACAATGAAGAAAATCCGCGACACTCAGAGGCTTTGTATTGCAAAACGTGTATTAGAAATGTAACACTTCAAGCCAACGTTTCGGGGCTGGCACGCCCCTTTGTCAAGGTGAACAGAGAGGCACCGGAGCACTTAACATTTATTATTGAGGAGTGCCGGTCCAGACCCAAACACCCATATACAGTGTGTATATATATATATATATATATATATATATATATTTCTCTGACGTCCTAGTGGATGCTGGGAACTCCGTAAGGACCATGGGGAATAGCGGCTCCGCAGGAGACTGGGCACAACTAAAGAAAGCTTTAGGACTACCTGGTGTGCACTGGCTCCTCCCTCTATGACCCTCCTCCAGACCTCAGTAAGAATTTTGTGCCCGGCTGAGCTGGATGCACACTAGGGGCTCTCCTGAGCTCTTAGAAAAAGAAAGTTTATTTTAGGTTTTTTATTTTCAGTGAGATCTGCTGGCAACAGACTCACTGCTACGAGGGACTAAGGGGAGAGAAGCGAACCTACCTGCTTGCAGCTAGCTTGGGCTTCTAGGCTACTGGACACCATTAGCTCCAGAGGGATTGAACACAGGCCCAGCCTCGGTCGTCCGGTCCCGGAGCCCCGCCGCCGTCCCCCTTACAGAGCCAGAAGCAAGTAGAGGGTCCTGGAAATCGGCGGCAGCAGACTTCGGTCTTCATCAAGGTAGCGCACAGCACTGCAGCTGTGCGCCTTTGCTTCCCATGCACACCTCACACTCCGGTCACTGATGGGTGCAGGGCGCTGGGGGGGGGGCGCCCTGGGCTGCAATATTGAGTACCTTGGCTGGCAAATAACACATAATATAGTCATAGAGACTATATATGTGTAAAATACCCCTGCCAGATATACTTAGAAAAAAGCGGGAGAAGTCCACCGAAAAAAGGGCGGGGCTATCTCCCTCAGCACACTGGCGCCATTTTCCCTCACAGCTCCGCTGGAAGGGTCGCTCCCAGGCTCTCCCCTGCAGTTTCCAGACTACATAGGGTAAAAAAAGAGAGGGGGGCACTAAATTCAGGCACAATATTGTGTATACAAGCAGCTATTGGGAAAAATCACTCAGTTATAGTGTTAATCCCTGTGTTATATAGCGCTGTTGGTGTGTGCTGGCATACTCTCTCTCTGTCTCCTCAAAGGGCTTTGTGGGGTCCTGTCCTCAGTCAGAGCATTCCCTGTGTGTGTGCGGTGTGTCGGTACGGCTGTGTCGACATGTTTGATGAGGAGGCTTATGTGGAGGCGGAGCAGGTGCCGATAAATGTGATGTCACCCCCTGCGGGGTCGACACCTGAGTGGATGGTTATGTGGAAGGAATTACGCGACAGTGTTGACTCCTTACATAAAAGGTTTGACGACATAGCAGATGTGGGACAGCCGGCTTCTCAACCTGTGCCTGCCCAGACGTCTCTAAAGCCATCAGGGGCTCTAAAACGCCCGCTACCTCAGATGGCAAACACAGATGTCGACACGGATACTGACTCCAGTGTCGACGATGATGAGACTAGTGTACATTCCAATAGAGCCACCCGATACATGATTACAGCAATGAAAAATGTGTTGCATATTTCTGATATTACCCCAGGTACCACAAAAAAGGGTATTATGTTTGGGGAGAAAAAACTACCTGTGGTTTTTCCCCCATCTGATGAATTAAATGAAGTGTGTGAAGAAGCGTGGGCTTCCCCCGATAAGAAACTGGTAATTTCTAAAAAGTTACTAATGGCGTACCCTTTCCCGCCAGAGGACAGGTCACGCTGGGAGACATCCCCTAGGGTGGATAAAGCGCTCACACGTCTGTCAAAAAAGGTGGCACTACCGTCTCCGGACACGGCCGCCCTAAAGGAGCCTGCAGATAGAAAGCAGGAGGCTATCCTGAAGTCTGTATATACACACTCAGGTATAGTAGAATAGCCGGTAGAGACCGGCTATTGCTTCAGCATGGATGTGCAGTGCTGCAGCTGCGTGGTCAGATTCCCTGTCGGAAAACATTGATACCCTAGACAGGGACACTATATTGCTAACCGTAGAGCATATTAAAGACGCTGTCATGTACATGAGAGATGCACAGAGGGATATTTGCCGGCTGGCATCTAAAATAAACGCAATGTCCATTTCTGCCAGGAGAGGATTGTGGACTCAGCAGTGGACAGGAGATGCAGATTCTAAAAGGCACATGGAAGTATTGCCTTACAAGGGTGAGGAGTTGTTTGGGGATGGTCTCTCGGACCTCGTTTCCACAGCGACAGCTGGGAAGTCTGCATTTTTACCCCATGTTCCCTCACAGCCAAAGAAAGCACCGTATTATCAGGTACAGTCCTTTCGGCGCCAGAAAGGCAAGCGGGTTAGAGGCGTGTCCTTTCTGCCCAGAGGCAGAGGTAATGGGAAAAAGCTGCAACATACAGCCAGTTCCCAGGAACAAAAGTCCTCCCCCGCTTCCTCTAAGTCCACCGCATGACGCTGGGGCTCCACAGGCGAAGCCAGTTACGGTGGGGGCCCGTCTCAAGAACTTCAGCGACCAGTGGGCTCGCTCACTGGTGGATCCCTGGATTCTACAAGTAGTATCTCAGGGGTACAAGCTGGAATTCGAGACGTCTCCCCCTCGCCGTTTCCTCAAATCTGCCTTGCCGACAGCTCCCCCGGACAGGGAGGCAGTGCTGGAGGCGATTCACAAGCTGTATTCTCAGCAGGTGATAATCAAGGTACCCCTCCTTCAACGAGGACGGGGTTACTATTCCACAATGTTTGTGGTACCGAAACCGGACGGTTCGGTGAGACCCATTTTAAATTTAAAATCCTTGAACACTTATATAAGAAGGTTCAAGTTCAAGATGGAATCGCTCAGGGCGGTGATTGCAAGCCTGGACGAGGGGGATTCCATGGTATCACTGGACATCAAGGATGCTTACCTGCATGTCCCCATTTACCCTCCTCACCAGGAGTACTTCAGATTTGTGGTACAGGACTGTCATTACCAATTCCAGACGTTGCCGTTTGGTCTGTCCACGGCACCGAGGGTATTTACCAAGGTAATTGCCGAAATGATGATACTCCTTCGGAGAAAAGGAGTTTTAATTATCCCGTACTTGGACGATCTCCTTATAAAGGCGAGGTCCAGGGAACAGTTGTTGATCGGTGTAGCACTAGCTCGGGAAGTGCTATAACAGCACGGCTGGATCCTGAATATTCCAAAGTTGCAGCTGGTTCCTACAACGCGTCTACTGTTCCTGGGGATGGTTCTGGACACAGAACAGAAAAATGTATTTCTCCCGGAGGATGTCTTGCTGTATAGAACTAGGGTGTGTGAGATTGCTCAATACATTCTGCGCTCACTGTTGCCCAGAACAGGCTTACACTTTAATGCAGCAAAACAAACAACACTTTTATGTCTCAATAGTAAATAATTTATTAGTTCTTATAGTATTTTCGTCAGGTATTAATACATAATCATAATTATAGGTATAATATCAAGAAACTACATCAATATCTTACCGAATATTGTAGCATCACTTGAGCACTCTGGATCGGGGAATCTCAGGACGATCGTCTCAAGGGGAAATTCGGTATTCACACGCAGCACGTCTGCTAGCGTCTCAGGTGGATTCCGAAATTCCCCTAACATTCCCCGTCCTTTATACAAAACTAAAAAAAACACAATCTATCCATATGTGGGTACATTCCGGGGGTTCTGAAACATCTTATCTAACTGAAAATGACAACATTAGTCCTTGTCTATAACAAACTGAAAATAACAACACGAGTCCTTGTCTATTCTAAGAATCCTTCTTCTAGCATTAGACAAACACCCTTTCATAAGACAAACACCCTTGTTATTCTCTTGTCATTATATGGCATAGTTACTGCGGCACAAAATGGAAGTCAGTCAGAAAACCCCACTCTCACCCTTTCATATCACACTCGTATCACAGAGGAGAAGGCCAAGGAGTTGTCATCTCTAGTCAGAGACCTCCTAAAACCAAAACAGGTGTCGGTGCACCACTGCACGTGAGTCCTGGGAAAGATGGTGGCTTCTTACGAAGCAATTCCATTCGAAAGGTTCCATGCAAGGATCTTTCAGTGGGATCTGTTGGACAAGTGGTCCGGATCGCATCTTCAGATGCATCGACTGATAACCCTGTCTCCAAGGACCAGGGTGTCGCTGTTGTGGTGGCTGCAGAGTGCTCATCTTCTAGAGGGCCGCAGATTCGGCATACAGGACTTGGGTCCTGGTGACCACGGATGCCAGCCTTCGAGGTTGGGGGGCAGTCACACAGGGAAGAAACTTCCAGGGACTATGGACAAGTCAGGAGACTTCCCTACACATAAATATTCTGGAACTAAGGGCCATTTACAATGCCCTAAGTCAGGCAAGACCCCTGCTTCAACACCAGCCGGTGCTGATCCAGTCAGACAACATCACGGCGGTCGCCCATGTAAACCGACAGGGCGGCACAAGAAGCAGGATAGCAATGGCAGAAGCCACAAGGATTCTCCGATGGGCGGAAAATCATGTGTTAGCACTGTCAGCAGTGTTCATTCCCGGAGTGGACAACTGGGAAGCAGACTTTCTCAGCAGACACGACCTCCACCCGGGAGAGTGGGGACTTCATCCAGAAGCCTTCCAAATAATTGTACACCGGTGGGAAAGGCCACAGGTGGACATGATGGCGTCCCGCCTCAACAAAAAGCTAAAAAGATATTGCGCCAGGTCAAGGGAACCTCAGGCGATAGCTGTGGACGCTCTGGTAACACCGTGGGTGTACCGGTCGGTGTATGTGTTCCCTCCTCTGCCTCTCATATCCAAGGTACTGAGACTAATAAGAAGGAGAGGAGTAAGAACTATACTCATTGTTCCGGATTGGCCAAGAAGAGCTTGGTACCCAGAACTTCAAGAAATGAAGGACCTGCAGCAGGGGCCCTGTCTGTTCCAAGACTTACCGCGGCTGCGTTTGACGGCATGGCGGTTGAACGCCGTATCCTGAAGGAAAAGGGCATTCCGGAGGAAGTTATCCCTACGCTTATTAAAGCTAGGAAAGAAGTGACCGCAAACCATTATCACCGCATATGGCGGAAATATGTTGCGTGGTGTGAGGCCAGGAAGGCCCCAACGGAGGAATTTCAGCTAGGTCGATTTCTGCACTTCCTACAGTCAGGGGTGACTATGGGCCTAAAATTGGGTTCCATTAAGGTCCAGATTTCGGCTCTATCGATTTTCTTCCAAAAAGAACTGGCTTCACTACCTGAAGTTCAGACATTTGTTAAGGGAGTGCTGCATATTCATCCCCCTTTTGTGCCCCCGGTGGCACCTTGGGATCTCAACGTGGTGTTGGATTTCCTAAAGTCGCATTGGTTTGAACCACTTAAAATTGTGGAACTAAAATATCTCACGTGGAAAGTGGTCATGCTGTTGGCCTTGGCTTCGGCCAGGCGTGTGTCAGAATTGGCGGCTTTGTCTTGTAAAAGCCCTTATCTGATTTTCCATATGGATAGGGCGGAATTGAGGACTCGTCCCCAATTTCTCCCAAAGGTGGTTTCAGCGTTTCATTTGAACCAGCCTATTGTGGTGCCTGCGGCTACTCGTGACTTGGAGGACTCAAAGTTGCTGGACGTAGTCCGGGCCCTAAAAATCTATGTTTCCAGGACAGCTGGAGTCAGAAAGACTGACTCGCTATTTATCCTGCATGCGCCCAACAAGTTGGGTGCGCCTGCTTCAAAGCAGACTATTGCTCGCTGGATCTGTAGCACGATTCAACTTGCACATTCTGCGGCTGGACTGCCGCATCCTAAATCTGTAAAAGCCCATTCCACGAGGAAGGTGGGCTCTTCTTGGGCGGCTGCCCGAGGGGTCTCGGCTTTACAACTTTGCCGAGCAGCTACTTGGTCGGGGTCAAACACATTTGCTAAATTCTACAAGTTTGATACCCTGGCTGAGGAGGACCTAGAGTTCGCTCATTCGGTGCTGCAGAGTCATCCGCACTCTCCCGCCCGTTTGGGAGCTTTGGTATAATCCCCATGGTCCTTACGGAGTTCCCAGCATCCACTAGGACGTCAGAGAAAATAAGATTTTACTCACCGGTAAATCTATTTCTCGTAGTCCGTAGTGGATGCTGGGCGCCCGTCCCAAGTCCGGATTGTCTGCAATACTTGTATATAGTTATTGTTTAACTAAAGGGTTATTGTTGGGCCATCTGTTGAGAGGTTCAGTTATATTTCATACTGTTAACTGGGTATAGTATCACGAGTTATACGGTGTGATTGGTGTGGCTGGTATGAGTCTTACCCGGGATTCAAAATCCTTTCCTTATTGTGTCAGCTCTTCCGGGCACAGTATCCTAACTGAGGTCTGGAGGAGGGTCATAGAGGGAGGAGCCAGTGCACACCAGGTAGTCCTAAAGCTTTCTTTAGTTGTGCCCAGTCTCCTGCGGAACCGCTATTCCCCATGGTCCTTACGGAGTTCCCAGCATCCATTACGGACTACGAGAAATAGATTTACCGGTGAGTAAAATCTTATTATTTATATATATATATATATATATATATATATATATATATTAATATGATTAGTATATTTAGAAATGGAGATTTGAATACAACAGAGTTTCAGATATATTTTTACGAGATCCATTTCCCCATTAAATGGATTGATAGATAATGCAGAGATCGGGCTTATAGAAAGCGGCATTATTGGGTAGTTTACAGTTGCCTTATAAGTATAAACAATACAAATCTTAATGAGAAATAACTGCTGTAGAATGTAAAGATTAATTTTTAGCAAATGGTGATTTAAAAGCCAGAAATTCTTATGTTACATGAAATAAGTTTTAAGTAAGTAAAGCATCGTGTTCCTAGTAAATAGAACACATGTTAAAATGTTTGTATCCCTCAAAAAGAATGGGAGTAAGGTGAATCTATTTCTGCAAGAGTAGCACAGATGGCTGCTTTTTTCATTTATTGATTTGTTATGTGTTCATCTGGTGTTCTGGAAAGTTTTGTCTATCTTCCATTTATTGTTGTTTTTTGGGGGAGTTTTGTGTTTTTTTTTAATTATTTTATTCTGCCACACTATATTAAAAAGCAAACAACAAGCTGTCCTGTGGCTTTCGTACGTATTTGCTTAAAATAACACTGCAGATTTTTTGAGGCATTTGGAAAACAATTTACTTGTTTGAGTTAATTGTTAAATGTTGCTATGTATAATAAGTATAATGTAGCTTATGACATTGTGCATGCAATTGAAGACAAATAAACCTGGCATGTGTTTGAATTTCCAACAACTGTGTTATTTTTTGTTAAATGTGCCCATTAGTTCAGTATAGCACAAGAAACAAGGCAATGGTTCCGAGTCCTCATTTATTTTCGGATTGATTTTAAATACAGTATCATGTTTCTGTATCATTCAGACTGTTAATTAACAGGATTTAATTTACTTTTTCTGTAGCAAGCAACTAAAGAGAATATTAAATGGAGAGAGGCAGAAGAGAAGCAGAAGAGAGTCAGACTAGCAAAGGAAATGGCAGAAAAAGAGAGAGAAGAAAGGCAGAGAAAGAAGAAGCGTCTTCTGGAAAAGAACAGAGGTTCGTACTAATATACACATATGTATTGGCTCTAATAAGAACATATTTTAATTCACAAACAAGGGGATGTCTGATCTTTCCACTGAATATTTGTTTAGTACATACTGTTAGTACCAGTCAGGAGGAACCCACTGATCTTACAACTTCTTATTGCAGCAATACTTTTGGCATATACAGTACTGTATGTCATTTTTTTAATTGTGTTAGCCCCCCATAACCCTAAGTAAATACATATCACTGCTCACAAAGGTGTTTGGATTACTGGAGTAATTAAGGTATGAATTCAAATTATATTTGACGCATATATTTACATAATTTTGGACAATCATCCATTCTGCAATTGTATTATTTTAAGTGCACCTATCACATGTATGTAGGGAGGTGCAGGCATTGTGTATTCATGTGTATTTAGCCTCTGTGTTGTCACAAGTGATAACAGCATCCTCTGTTTTATGTAGACGAAAGGTACAGATTAGACAGAAATGTGTTTAAATACTATACCAACACCAAAATGACCATTGCACTAAGTTTACTGCTGAAACTACTGTATTTTCGGTAAATCACAGTTCCCCAGCCTTTGCCATTACAGGCCAGGTTTTAAGGAAATCCATGCTTTTGTCGGGATGGTTCAATCAAATTCCCTGATGTAAAAATTAACTCAACTGTGCTCAAGCATGGATATCTTGAAGACCTGGACTGTAATGGCGGAGTTTGGAAAACACTGCAGTAAAGTGTGTGACTGTGTATGACCTACTGTGGGCTCTGCTCGATCTTCCATTCAAAGGATAGCTTTGTGGGAGTCTCCACACACAAATCCTTTCAAGCTCACCTTTAGGACTGGACTGCCCACCTCAATTAGTGATTAGTTGCCGAAATACAATAGCAAAATGTACTGTAGTAAAATAGTAACACAACATTGTTATCACATCCACATAAAGCATCAGGCTACTTACACTGACCGAACACAAAATATTTATTTCTCTAACGTCCTAAGTGGATGCTGGGGACTCCGTCAGGACCATGGGGAATAGCGGCTCCGCAGGAGATAGGGCACAAAAATAAAGCTTTAGGATTAGGTGGTGTGTACTGGCTCCTCCCCCTATGACCCTCCTCCAAGCCTCAGTTAGGTTTTTGTGCCCGTCCGAGCAGGGTGCAATCTAGGTGGCTCTCTTAAAGAGTTGCTTAGAAAAAGTTTTTTAGGTTTTTTATTTTCAGTGAGTCCTGCTGGCAACAGGCTCACTGCATCGAGGGACTTAGGGGAGAGAATTTCAACTCACCTGCGTGCAGGATGGATTGGATTCTTAGGCTACTGGACACCATTAGCTCCAGAGGGAGTCGGAACACAGGTCTCACCCTGGGGTTCGTCCCGGAGCCGCGCCGCCGACCCCCCTTACAGATGCTGAAGATTGAAGGTCCAGAAACAGGCGGCAGAAGGCTCTTCAGTCTTCATGAAGGTAGCGCACAGCACTGCAGCTGTGCGCCATTGTTGTCACACACTTCACACCAAGCGGTCACGGAGGGTGCAGGGCGCTGCTGGGGGCGCCCTGGGCAGCAATATTTTAATACCTTATGGCAAAAGAATACATCACATATAGCCATTGAGGCTATATGTATGTATTTAACCCATGCCAGGTATCTAAAACTACGGGAGGAATGCCCGCCGAAATAGGGGGCGGGGCTTATTCTCCTCAGCACACAGCGCCATTTTCCTGCTCAGCTCCGCTGTGAGGAAGGCTCCCAGGACTCTCCCCTGCACTGCACTACAGAAACAGGGTAAAACAGAGAGGGGGGGCATTTTTTGGCGATATATTGGATATATTTAAGCTGCTATAAGGAACAACACTTATATAAGGTTGTTCCCATATATATTATAGCGCTTGGGTGTGTGCTGGCAAACTCTCCCTCTGTCTCCCCAAAGGGCTAGTGGGGTCCTGTCTTCGATAAGAGCATTCCCTGTGTGTCTGCTGTGTGTCGGTACGTGTGTGTCGACATGTATGAGGACGATGTTGGCGTGGAGGCAGAGCAATTGCCGATAATGGTGATGTCACCCCCCAGGGAGTCGACACCGGAATGGATGGCTTTGTTTATGGAATTACGTGATAATGTCAGCACATTACAAAAATCAGTTGACGACATGAGACGGCCGGCAAACCAGTTAGTACCTGCCCAGGCGTCTCAGACACCGTCAGGGGCTGTAAAGCGCCCTTTACCTCAGTCGGTCGACACAGACCCAGACACAGACACTGAATCTAGTGTCGACGGTGATGAAACAAACGTATTTTCAAGTAGGGCCACACGTTATATGATCACGGCAATGAAGGAGGCTTTGCATATCTCTGATACTGCAAGTACCACAAAAAGGGGTATTATGTGGGGGGTGAAAAAACTACCTGTAGTTTTTCCTGAATCAGAGGAATTAAATGATGTATGTGATGAAGCGTGGGTTAACCCAGATAAAAAAATGCTAATTTCAAAAAAGTTATTAGCATTATACCCTTTCCCGCCAGAGGTTAGGGCGCGCTGGGAAACACCCCCTAGGGTGGATAAGGCGCTCACACGCTTATCAAAACAAGTGGCGTTACCGTCTCCTGATACGGCCGCCCTCAGGGATCCAGCGGATAGGAGACTGGAAACTACCCTAAAAAGTATATACACACATACTGGTGTTATACTGCGACCAGCCATCGCCTCAGCCTGGATGTGCAGTGCTGGGGTCGTCTGGTTGGATTCCCTGACTGAAAATATTGATACCCTGGATAGGGACAGTATTTTATTGACTATAGAGCAATTAAAGGATGCTTTCCTTTATATGCGAGATGCGCAGAGAGATATTTGCACTCTGGCATCGAGAGTAAATGCGATGTCCATATCTGCCAGAAGGAGTTTATGGACGCGACAGTGGTCAGGTGATGCGGATTCCAAACGACATATGGAAGTATTGCCGTATAAAGGGGAGGAATTATTTGGCGTCGGTCTATCGGATCTGGTGGCCACGGCAACTGCCGGAAAATCCACTTTTTTACCTCAGACCCCCTCCCAACAGAAAAAGACACCGTCTTTTCAGCCGCAGTCCTTTCGGTCCTATAAGAACAAGCGGACAAAAGGACAGTCATATCTGCCTCGGGGCAGAGGAAGGGGTAAGAGAGGGCAGCAAGCAGCCCCTGCCCAGGAACAGAAGCCCTCCCAGGGTTCTGCAAAGCCCTCAGCATGACGCTGGGGCCTTACAAGCGGACTCAGGAGCGGTGGGGGGTCGACTCAAGAATTTCAGCGCACAGTGGGCTTGCTCACAGGTGGACCCCTGGATTCTGCAGGTAGTATCTCAGGGTTACAGGTTGGAATTCGAGAAGTCTCCCCCTCGCCGGTTCCTAAAGTCTGCTTTGCCAACGTCTCCCTCAGACAGGGCGACGGTATTGGAAGCCATTCACAAGCTGTTTTCTCAGCAGGTGATAGTCAAGGTACCCCTCCTACAACAGGGAAAGGGGTATTACTCCACGCTATTTGTGGTACCGAAGCCGGACGGCTCGGTAAGACCTATTCTAAATCTGAAATCTTTGAACCTGTACATACAAAAATTCAAGTTCAAGATGGAGTCACTCAGAGCAGTGATAGCGAATCTGGAAGAAGGGGACTTTATGGTGTCCCTGGACATAAAGGATGCTTACCTGCATGTCCCAATTTGCCCTTCACATCAAGGGTACCTCAGGTTCGTGGTGCAAAACTGTCATTATCAGTTTCAGACGCTGCCGTTTGGATTGTCCACGGCACCTCGGGTCTTTACCAAGGTAATGGCCGAAATGATGATCCTTCTACGAAGAAGAGGCGTATTAATTATCCCTTACTTGGACGATCTCCTGATAAGGGCAAGGTCCAGAGAACAGCTGGAAGACGGAGTAGCACTAACCCAACTAGTGCTGCAACAACACGGGTGGATTCTGAATTTTCCAAAATCTCAGTTGACCCCGACGACACGTCTGCTGTTCCTGGGAATGATTCTGGACACGGTTCAGAAAAAGGTGTTTCTTCCGGAGGAGAAAGCCAGGGAGTTATCCGAACTTGTCAGGAACCTCCTAAAACCAGGGACAGTGTCTGTGCATCAATGCACAAGAGTCCTGGGAAAGATGGTGGCTTCTTACGAAGCGATTCCATTCGGCAGATTCCACGCACGAACTTTTCAGTGGGATCTGCTGGACAAATGGTCCGGATCGCATCTGCAGATGCATCAGCGGATAACCTTATCGCCACGGACAAGGGTGTCTCTTCTGTGGTGGTTGCAGAGTGCTCATCTGTTAGAGGGCCGCAGATTCGGCATACAGGACTGGGTCCTGGTGACCACGGATGCCAGTCTGAGAGGCTGGGGAGCGGTCACACAGGGAAGAAACTTCCAGGGAGTATGGTCAAGCCTGGAGATGTCTCTTCACATAAATATACTGGAGCTAAGAGCGATTTACAATGCTCTAAGTCTGGCAAAACCCCTGCTTCAGGGTCAGCCGGTGTTGATCCAGTCGGACAACATCACGGCAGTCGCCCACGTAAACAGACAGGGCGGCACAAGAAGCAGGACAGCAATGGCAGAAGCTGCAAGGATTCTTCGCTGGGCGGAAGATCATGTGATAGCACTGTCAGCAGTATTCATTCCAGGAGTGGACAACTGGGAAGCAGACTTCCTCAGCAGACACGATCTACACCCGGGAGAGTGGGGACTTCATCCAGAAGTCTTCCACATGATTGTGAACCGTTGGGAAAAACCAATGGTGGATATGATGGCGTCCCGCCTCAACAAAAAACTGGACAGGTATTGCGCCAGGTCAAGAGACCCTCAGGCAATAGCTGTGGACGCTCTGCTAACACCGTGGGTGTTCCAGTCAGTGTATGTGTTCCCTCCTCTGCCTCTCATACCAAAAGTACTGAGAATTATACGGCAAAAGGGAGTAAGAACGATACTAGTGGCTCCGGATTGGCCAAGAAGAACTTGGTACCCGGAACTTCAAGAGATGCTCACGGAGGATCCGTGGCCTCTACCTCTAAGACGGGACCTGCTTCAGCAGGGACCGTGTCTATTCCGAGACTTACCGCGGCTGCGTTTGACGGCATGGCGGTTGAACGCCGAATTCTAAGGGAAAAAGGCATTCCGGAAGAGGTCATTCCTACACTGGTAAAAGCCAGGAAGGAGGTGACTGCACAACATTATCACCGCATTTGGAGAAAATATGTTGCGTGGTGTGAGGCCAGGAAGGCCCCCACGGAGGAATTTCAACTGGGTCGATTCCTACATTTCCTGCAAACAGGATTGTCTATGGGCCTCAAATTGGGGTCCATTAAGGTTAAAATTTCGGCCCTGTCGATTTTCTTCCAGAAAGAATTGGCTTCAGTTCCTGAAGTCCAGACTTTTGTAAAAGGAGTACTACATATACAGCCCCCGGTTGTGCCCCCAGTGGCACCGTGGGATCTTAATGTAGTCTTGGATTTTCTCAAATCCCATTGGTTTGAGCCGCTCAAATCGGTGGAGTTGAAGTATCTTACATGGAAAGTAACCATGCTACTGGCCCTGGCTTCAGCCAGGAGAGTATCAGAATTGGCGGCTTTATCATATAAGAGCCCATATCTGATTTTCCATACGGACAGGGCAGAACTGCGGACGCGTCCTCATTTTCTGCCTAAGGTGGTGTCAGCGTTTCACCTGAACCAGCCTATTGTGGTGCCTGCGGCTACTAACGATTTGGCGGATTCCAAGTTGTTGGACGTGGTCCGGGCATTGAAAATATATATTTCAAGAACGGCGGGAGTCAGAAAGTCTGACTCACTGTTTATATTGTATGCACCCAACAAGATGGGTGCTCCTGCTTCTAAGCAGACGATTGCTCGTTGGATTTGTAGCACAATTCAACTTGCACATTCTGTGGCAGGCTTGCCACAACCTAAATCTGTCAAGGCCCATTCCACAAGGAAAGTGGGCTCATCCTGGGCGGCTGCCCGGGGGGTCTCGGCATTACAACTCTGCCGAGCTGCTACTTGGTCAGGGGCAAACACGTTTGCAAAATTCTACAAATTTGATACCCTGGCTGAGGAGGACCTTGAGTTCTCTCATTCGGTGCTGCAGAGTCATCCGCACTCTCCCGCCCGTTTGGGAGCTTTGGTATAATCCCCATGGTCCTGACGGAGTCCCCAGCATCCACTTAGGACGTTAGAGAAAATAAGAATTTACTTACCGATAATTCTATTTCTCGTAGTCCGTAGTGGATGCTGGGCGCCCATCCCAAGTGCGGATTGTCTGCAATACTTGTACATAGTTATTGTTACAAACAAATTCGGGTTGTTATTGTTGTGAGCCGTCTGTTTAGAGGCTCCTACGTTTGTCATACTGTTAACTGGGTTCAGATCACAAGTTATACGGTGTGATTGGTGTGGCTGGTATGAGTCTTACCCGGGATTCAATATCCTTCCTTATTGTGTACGCTCGTCCGGGCACAGTATCCTAACTGAGGCTTGGAGGAGGGTCATAGGGGGTGGAGCCAGTACACACCACCTAATCCTAAAGCTTTATTTTTGTGCCCTGTCTCCTGCGGAGCCGCTATTCCCCATGGTCCTGACGGAGTCCCCAGCATCCACTACGGACTACGAGAAATAGAATTATCGGTAAGTAAATTCTTATTTTTCTGAACATTTAAACTTTGCTAAATTCCAATGAAAGTAAATCTACAACAACGTAAGCATTTAATAAAAATTAATATAACATTTTAAAACGTAAACACAACAACTTAAAACTAAAGAATATCGAAAATTTAGACTAACAGAATGTAATCATCCTAGTAAGCTGTCCTCTATTTATAAACTTATTATAACGACTTTGCCATTTGCTTAACTGTAAATATGCTCACTACTACTTTACTGTGTGTGGTAAACCTAAGAAAAATTGGATTAATTACAGAAACATTGAATATTTTCTTTTTCACTGTAAGTCCAAAAAAAAACATTTGCCCACCTTTCTTGAATGGTTTGTTCAAAAAGTGCTTTTTGCACAAACTCTAAATCAGGGTGCATCGTTAGTACATCTGTTAATGTGATTATTGATATTTATATAATTATTTTATATTTTGAAACTAGTCCGTACAATTCTAATTACTCTGACTCCACCAGTAATTGTCTCTGACTGACACCACAGCCCTGTTTTGTACCATTGTATGTAATAATTTGCCCATATCCTAGAGAACATAATGGAGGGAATTCAATTGTTTTACCCACCGGGTATCGCTAGAGGGCGTTAAAGGGAATAATTCAATTGTTGCTCTGTTTGGATGTCCGGTAGCTGTGGGGATGACGTTTCTTCTTGCAGCTTCCTGAGGTGCGAGAAGAAATGTTCACTATGTCTACATTTTGGGCGTCCGAGAGGGGTGTGGATGCCAAAATCAGGACTTTAGATGAATGTATCAGTTTTACGCAGCTAAATCCTGTTTGGGCACGACATGCGCGATATGCATGTGCTCAAACAACAATTGAATACTGACAATTGTTTGGGTGTCTAAACAGTCCCATTTAGATGGAATTATTAGATATCCAAAACAATTGAATTACCTTGAATGAAACATAAGTGTGATGTACGATTCAGATGTAGTACTAAAACAACCATCACAGTGTGTGCGTGCATGTGTGTATCTACAGTATATAATAACATTGACTTGGTAAAAGTGTTGTTTTGTGTAACTGAACTACTCTTTACATCTAATGGAATGTACATCTTCTCTGGACATTCCAGTAGCTTTCCTATTTGCTTTAACAAAAAATGTTTATGGAAACCACTTTCTGCGAACTTGTTGATGAACATACTGGAGGAACTTTATTAGGTCAAGTGGTCACTAGTGATTCTGGCTACCTTCGTCACTATGATAGCGGAAGACACTAAGGGATGATGACTACATGTTGGTATGTGTGGTTTGTGTGAAGACCTTTCTTTGAAATTGCCCATCTTGTAATAGAATATTTACATCCAGGAATTGTACCTCCTTCTTACTGTAGTTATAAGTGAACTTAATAGGAGAATCCAGGCAATTGATGTCTTGCATCACACAGGTGTGTCTGTATACTGTGCATTGCTGCAGTCGCACCAAACGACCCTTCTCAGCCTGACATCTCTCGCGTGACTCAGCTTGCCCCAAGCATCTTTTTGCATCTTTGTCTCGTGATTTTGCTTCTTTTCGTAGTTTGATGCATCAAAACAGCTTCACAAGACTGTATTGATTAATCTGACATTCTCACTTGCTTATCTGTGTGCAAAAGAGTCTGAATCAATGGGGGCGATTCCGAGTTGTTCGCTCGCTAGCTGCTTTTAGCAGCATTGCACACGCTAAGCCGCCGCCCTCTGGGAGTGTATCTTAGCTTAGCAGAAGTGCGAACGAAAGATTAGCAGAATTGCGAATAGAAATTTCTTAGCAGTTTCTGAGTAGCTCCAGACTTACTCAGCCATTGCGACCAGCTCAATCCTTTTTTTTCCTGGTTTCACGTCACAAACACACCCAGCGTTTGCCCAACCACTCCCCCGTTTCTCCAGCCACTCCTGCGTTTTGCAACTCGAACGCCTGCGTTTTTCCGCACACTCCCATAAAACGGCCAGTTTCCGCCCAGAAACACCCACTTCCTGTCAATCACACTACGATCAGCACAGCAATGAAAAAGCTTTGTTATGCCGTGAGTAAAATACCTAACTTTTGTGTAAAATAACTAAGCGCATGCCCTCTGCGAACCTTGCGCATGTGCAGTAAGCAACTAATCGCAGTATAGCGAAAATCGGCAACGAGCGAACAACTCGGAATGACCCCCAATATAGAGTGCTACAATGCAGCAGACAGAGGAGGTCTCCCATCTTTCAAGTGCCCCTGACTGTGTACATGCTAGAGTATCGTCTGTGAGATTATACATGCTAAGTGCCTGTATCAGTCTTCTCTACTAGTGTTTCTGCAGTGCAGATTTTTATGTTCTGGTGTACAAATGGGGATTTTATCCTATCCGAATGGGTGTGCCTTTCACTTAATTACATACTTTCCTACTCTCTTGGAATGGCTGGGAGTCTCCTGAAAGAACATGCATGTCTCCCAAGTTAAGCTGCTGCCGTCTGCTTGGCTACCTACTTAGTGAGTAAAGTGGGTGGTCCGGACGGCCAGTAACGTGATTCATGCTGTATCGCGTAATTGTAGCCACACCCCCAGCTGTATAGTGCCCATAATCTCAGCATTGTTAAGTGGTAGGCATGGCTACGATGACGCCCCAATACCACCTCCTTGTATTTTCACACCTCCACCATGCCCCCTGTATTGTGTTACACCCCGCACTGCCCCACAGCTAAGCCAACCTGGCTGCTTTCTCCTGGAGAGAGCAGCCAGGAAATCGGCAACCATGGATTAGTAAAGCTGTATTAGGGGAATTATTCTCCAATCCCTGGACTTCATAATCATTTCTCTTACATCATAGGGGATACTGGGAATCCATTTAGTACCATGGGGTATAGATGGATCCACTAGGAGCTTTGGACACTTTAAGAATTTATAGTATGCGCTGGCACCTCCCTCTATGTTCCTCCTACCAGACACAGTTTAGAAAATGTGCCTTGAGGAGCCAGTCACGTCTCTGGAAGCTCCTGAAGAGTTTTCTGCATTTATTTTATGTTTGTTATTTTCAGGCAGGACTGGATGGCACCAGCCTGCCTGCTTCATGGGACTTAGGGAGGAGAACGGCCCAATTTCTTGAAGTGTTAATGGTCCCATCCCCGCTGACAGGACACTAGCTCCTGAGGGAACTGTTCTCAAGCCCCACCACGGCCAGCATACATTCCCGCAGAACGCCGCCACCCCTAACAGAGCCAGAAGAAAGAAGAGTGGTGAGTACGAAGCCGGCGTCCTGGTGGCATGAGGGTACGGAGACACACGGCTTCTGAACAGGGTGGACTGTGTCTCCCGCTGTGTAAGGTGTCGCACTCTGCGTAAGTTAGGGTTCCGACAACCGAGTTTTGGCTGAAAGGACAGCTACCTGTGATGAGTGTAAACAAGGTGGCTGAATGTAATTCCTCCTCATGGGGTGGAAGCCAAACTAAGTGTTAACGTTGGCCGGAGGCCGTAAAGAAAAGGAGGACTTCGTAGGAAGATAACTGTAGTTTTAATGAATAATCAGGCTGTACACGAATATTGGAGAAATTGAAGAAACTGAAAGAATTAGAGTCTATGGTTAAATGACTTGAAGAGTGAAACTGAAGAACTCCGGTAAAGAAGAACTGAAGACTGTGTTTTATGATAAAAGACGAGGCTGAAGTACTTGGACTTTGAAGAAATGAAGAAGTCTGCGGGAACCGCCGTTAGCACCTGGAGCTCTTCTACGACCTGGGACCCCGTGAGCGCTTCCACGAGTGGCAACGGACTAAGACAGCAGGACTGCAGCGTTTAGGTAACCGATGGATGAGAGCAACCAGGACCAGGGAACCAGAAGTAACCTGGGAGCACAGAGCTGGAGAACCTTTCACACGGAGGTAACTTGAAGCACTGGCACTCTCCCTCTGAGCCAGCCCCCTTTTGTAAGGGGAGAACACGCAGGATTGGCTGGACACAGATTAGGAACTTCATTTGTCTCCAAAATGGCTGCCCCCGGCACAGGAGACATACTTAGCTGTTAGGACACAGCTTTAGCCAGCTTCTGTCTCTGACACACTATACTGTGTCACCACTAGAGGACCTTACCGCAGCGTCCGGCTCTCCAGGCCCTTGGCAGCCGCACATCCGTGCAGGAGGACCCGCCGCCAGCAGCTCCCTGCTGCCGCAGCTGCACCAACCAGTGGAACGGTAACCCGTAAGGCTCCGGAGCCTGACATAAGGACACAGACGCTGAACAGCGGACACAGTACCCTGACTGACAACAAAGCCATAAAATGAGTATGTCTCCATTTTATGCACTCAGACACAAACAGCCAGTATAAAATAGAGTGGGAAGACTGCGCACCATTGGAGGTGTGGGGCTTCACTATGAGCGGAACCAGCAGCTCACAAGCACCATTTTCCGTCTGCAGCTGACACAGACGCTGACTGGCAGGGACGTGCAGCTCCTCCGGAGAGACTCCAGAATACCTCCGCAATACCAGGGGGTCAGAGCAGGGGGGGAGCGGTTATTAGTGTACTAAGGAGGTCATTCCGAGTTGAATCGTAGCTGTGCTAAATTTAGCACAGCTACGATCATGTTACCAGACATGCAGGGGGACGCCCAGCACAGGGCTAGTCCGCCCCGCATGTCTGTCTGCCCCCCCCCGCACAAGTACAAAAGCATCGCACAGTGGCGATGCCTTTGTACTTGTGGAGTAACTCCCGGCCAGCGCAGCTCCTGCGGCTTGCCGGGAGTTGATCGTCGCAGCGGCTGCGTGTGATTTCACGCAGACGCTGTGGCATGGTCCGGCCATGCCTGCGTTGCCCGGACCGCCCCCTCCCACCCAGGCAGAGGCGATCTCTAGGGAACGGCGGCCTTCGGCCATCCGGCATGCTCCAGTTGCACTGAGGCGCTGGCGCATGCGCAGTTCCGACCCGATCGCTGCGCTGCGATAAACTGCAGCGAGCAGGTACTTAGTTTGCGACCCGGCTAAGCTTGGCATTAGCGGTAAGGGCGCCGTGTGCTGGCTCTATACTCTCTATGTGTCTCCCTGGAAGGGCTTTTTGTGGGTTTATTGTGCCTTTAACCTTTTCCTGTGTGTGTGCTGTCACTTTTACAGAATGTCAGGCAAAGAGTGTGTTTCATGTGGGAATGATTTCCAACATTTCTACTAAATTGACCCGCAATGAGAAAAAGATGCAATACTTAAGACAATCTGTGACTGAGTTTATGAAAAGAGACTCAGGGGGTCATTCAGCTGCTGTGCGTTTTCGTAAAGTAGCGATCGGGTCTGAACTGCACATGCGCCGGCACCGCAGTGCGCTGGCGCATGGCAGACACCTTACGGCTGTCTTAGGGTAGCGGTCGACCCTCTGCCTGATTGACAGGCAGAGGCGGTCGCTGGGCTGTAGGGGCCGGTTTGGTGGCGTTAAGCTGCCATTTATTGGGCGCCGTTTGGTCAACACAAGCGTGCCCGGATTATTGGGGGGGGGGGGGCACTGCGACCCAGGCTGCAACGAGTAGCTCCCTGCCAGCATGCAGGAGCTGCGCTGGCTGGGAGCTACTCCTACAGTACAAAAGCATCTCCGCTGTGCGATGCTTTTGTACTTCTGCAACGGGTTAGGGCCTGACATGCAGGGTGGACTAGCTCTGTGCTGGGCGTCCCCCCGCATGACATTGTGTGTGATCGTAGCTGTGCTAAATTTAGCACAGTTACGATCAACTCTGAATCACCCCCTCAGTACCTAAACCAGTGTCTCTGTCCCCTACCATTTATCCGCAAAAACGTACTTTGGCCCATATCCTACAGTCTGACTCTGATGATGATGGGTCAGACATGGAGGATGGGAAGGTGGACTCAGAGTTGGGGGAGGGTACTCTGTCACAGGGAATAGAGGCTCTCATAGAGGCTATCAGAGAAGTTCTGCATATCCCTGATAAGGTGACAGAAGAGAGTGAGGAATCTTATTTTAACATAAAAAAGTAATCCTCTGCCACTTTTCCTGTGTCAAAGGAACTAAATACCCTGTTTGAAGAACCGTGGGTTAATCCTGATAGGATATTTCATATCCCTAAAAGATTGCTATCATCTTTTCCTTTGCCTCCTGAGGATAGGAAAAAATGGGAAAATCCACCGATAGTGGATGCACCAGTATCCAGGCTGTCATGAAAAATTGTATTGACTGTCCATGGTGCAGCCTTCCTGAAAGACACGGCTGATCGTAAAATTGAGACCACACTAAAATCCTTGTATACAGCAGGCTGGGGTGGCCAGGAGACCCACTATAGCATGTGGGTGGATTACAAGAGCCATTGCCAAATGGTCGGGTAACCTAATTCAGGGGTTAGATACCTTGCCTCAAGGGGAGATTACTTTACTCCTGCAACATATACAGGACTGCAAACTTTATGGTTGAAGCTATAAAATAAATAGTCTTGCTTAATGCACGCACCACTGCTATGGCAGTGTCAGCACGCAGGGGCTTATGGCTCCACCAGTGCAGTGCTTATGCGGACTCCAGGAAAGGTGTGGAAGGCCTACCCTTCACAGGTTTTGCAGATGAACCTGACAAATGAATCTCCAAAGCTACTGCAGGTAAGTCCACATAGCTTCCTTCCGCAGCTCCTCCAGCTAGGAAGGCTTACTCAGTTCCCAATTTACAGTCCATTCAGACTGCCAAGTTTAGGGACAAAATCAGATGTTCTTCTACAGCCACCAGAGGCGCTAGAGGTAAACCACCACGCAAACCAGCTCAAGCTCTGCTTCCTCAAAACCTTCAGCATGACAGTGGACCGCGATGCCTGGAAGAATGGCAGGAGGGAGCCCAATTAAAATTCCTCAGTCACATCTGGACAAGTTCGTGCCAGGATCTCTGGGTCATAGATCTTATTTTCCAGGGCTCCCACCTCACAGATTCTTCAAATCAGGCTTAGCAGTTTCACAAGAGGCAAGTATAACTGTACAGGACGCCATTCAAGAACTGGTACAGGCTCAGGTCATTGTTCCAGTTCCACCTCATCTGCAAAACAAGGGGTATAATTCCAACTTGTTTGTAGTACCGAAACCAGACGGTTCGGTAAGACTGATTCTGAACCTTAAGTCGTTAAACCCGTACTTACGAGTGTTCAAATTCAAGATGGAGTCACTGAGAGCGGTGATCTCAAGTCTGGAGGAAGGGGAATTCCTAGTGTCTCTGGATGTCAAGGATGCGTACCTTCACATTCCGATGTGGCCGCCTCATCAGGCTTATCTATGGTTTGCACTGCAGGACTGTCGCTACCACTTCCAGGCCCTCCCATTTGGTCTCTCCATGGCACCGAGAGTGTTCACCAAAGTGATGGCAGAGATGATGTTTCTACTCCGCAAACTGGGAGTGAACATAATTCCGTACCTGGACGATCTTTTGATAACGGCACCGTCCAGGCAGCGGTTGTTGGACAGCATTGGCCTCTCAACCAGACTACTCCTGGATCACGGGTGGATTCTGAACTTACCAAAATCTTACCTGGAACTGACACAGAGACTTCATTTTCTGGGAATGATACTGGACACAGAGTCTCAGAGTTTTTCTTCCCTTGGAGGAGGCTATGGTAATCCAGTCGATAGTTCGGCCTGTCCTGAAGCCAACCCGGATCTCGGGGCATCTGTGCATTCGCCTTCTGGGGAAAATGGTTGCCTCTTACGAGGCGCTTCAGTACGGAAGGTTTCATGCAAGGCCCTTCCAGCTAGGTTTATTGGACAAATGGTCCGGATTGCATCTTCATATGCACCAGAGGATCCGTCTGATGCCTAGAGCAATGATCTCCCTTCTGTGGTGGCTACAGTCTTCTCACCTCCTCGAGGGTCGTAGGTTCGGGATTAAAAATTGGATTCTGCTAACCACAGACACAAGCCTCAGGTTGGGGAGCAGTCACCCAGGGTGTGCAGTTTTAAGGAACATGGTCAAGTCAGGAAGTCGTCCTTTTAATAAACATCCTGGAACTCAGGGCTATCTACAACTTCCTTCTGCAGGCCTCTGTTACGTTCACTGTACTTGATACCCAAGAGACAGGGTGGATGAGCTCCGTAACAGGAACGTGATACTGCAGTTTGAACTGAGTTCAGCAGCAACCCCTATGAAACCCTGACTCAGTTGTCTCCTTCAAATGGTCGGTCTACGCCTGCAAGACTACGGTTTCTTGGGCCCACGGCAGCCGCGTTTGACAGGCGGGTTAGGTCTGCCCGATTCCGATGCCCCCCGGTCTTTGTAGGTGACAAGGCGTAAACCGAGACAGAGAGAGAACATGGGGAACCCCCTAACTAGAAACTGAAACACAAAAAAAGGGGGAAACTACTGAACACTACAAGTAATGTATGTGCGGCGCGGCCGCCAAGAAAAACTAACAAAAGCAACGCTGCCTAAACGCCGAACACGACACAGTCGTATTTCAGCGAGGACAGCGATGGCGGAAACCTCCACAAAAAACACCAAAGCAAGAAAGTAGGAATAATACGGCTAATGACGTAAGATGCGGCAGAGCCGCTACTCACAACACTGGTAAAGGTGCACACAGATGGAACAGGAACCCCAAGGCTGCAGATACTGGGTTACAGGACTGGAAGGCTGGAAATATTCCAAAGATCAGGCTCCGGACACCAGGACTCAGGACATAGGATCACAGGACAGGAAGGCTGGACAGGAACACTCCAGGAGCAGGAAGCAGCTCCACAAGAAGCTATCACCGGCGGGGCTGTCCTAGTCTGAATCCATTAAAAAAAACCTGCAGCCCAATCAGCAAGGCAGCCCAGCCCCCAGATCCTGATTACCCCAGCGGAAGTGACGTGCCGGCCCCGCTGCCTAGCAATGGCCGGGAGCCGGCGCGACCCACCGCTGATAACAGTATTCCCCCTTGAGGATGGGTTAAGGAACCCTTAAACTCGGGTTTATGAGGAAATTCCTGAAAAAACATATTTTTTTTAGTTTGGGAGCATGCAAATCCTTGTCCTGGACCCAAGATCTCTCCTCTGGGCCATACCCCTTCCAATGGACCAGAAAATACAGCAGACCGCGAGAAAATTTTGAATCCAAAACCTTCTCTACTAGGAATTCCTGTTGGCCCTGAACATCCACAGAAGGTCTACCCTGGATAATTTTCCAACGAGATTTTCTGGAAAAGACAAATGGCTTGAGCAGAGAACAATGGAAGGTGTTAGAAATCTTAAGACATTTAAGCAATTGTAGCCAAAAGGCAACCGGATTGACCTGTTTGATAATAACAAATGGCCCGATGAATCTGGGTGCCAACTTAGCCGAAGGTTGTCGAAGTTTGATGTTACGAGTTGACAACCACACCTTGTCTCCCACCTTAAAGGTGCATGGACGTCGGAACCTATCCGAACAAAAATTCTCCCGGAAGGCAGCTTTCTTAAGAGCAAGGTGTGAAAAAAAGGCATTTGTTTCCCCCAGCACCCTGAATGATAACCGTAACCAGATATAAATTCCACATAATAATAGAATTCAGAGATCTTCGTTACACATATTTGCGCAAATGTGTGAATAAGCCCCAAAGCCGCATCAAGGCGTCTCTGTATATTTGGGGTCCCTAGTGCTATATCTAGGTGCAGGGTGTGGCACCCCAAAACACCAGCATAAGCCAGAAAGCCCAGCGTAGCACACCAGTGAAAAAACTATAGTGTTAATAAATTAGTATTTAGGAAGCTTAAGCTATTCTTCAGCTTCACTGGTGTGCTACGCTGGGCGTTCTGGCTTATGCTGGTGTTTTGGGGTGCCACACCCTGCACCTAGATATAGCGCTAGGGACCCCAAATATACAGAGACGCCTTGATGCGGCTTTGAGGCTTATTCACACATTTGCGCAAATATGTGTAACGAAGATCTCTGAATTCTATTATTATGTGGAATTTATATCTGGTTACGGTTATCATTCAGGGTGCTGGGGGAAACAAATGCCTTTTTTTCTTGCTTAGAAATACCCCTCCCTTTCGAGCACCTGAATGATATCACTAAGCTAATTGAGCATCTACCAATATATATGTTAAGAGCAAGGTGTACCTTCTTCCAAATAGCTCTGAGGTGGGAAGTTAAGGCCAAGGAAGAAGGACCAACAGGAGACAAGGACCGAAAAGAACGGAGACACATGCTGGACGAATGACAGGAGTTATTGTAAGCAAACTCGGCCAGGGGAAGATAATCGACCAATCATTCTGAAGCTTGGTAGTATAAAGCCGCAGATATTGCTTCAATGATTGATTCACACGCTCCGTCTGCCCGTTGGACTGTGGATGGTATCCTGAAGTTAAACTGAGTTTCATGTTTAACGAAGCACAGAAGAGCTTCCAGAAACGGCCAATAAACTGCGGTCTTCGGTCCGAGACAATATCCACGGGTAATCCATGGAGGCTGAAAACATGGCGGAGGATCAGTACTGCCAAAACTTGAGCGGACGGTAATCGGGGTAAGGCAATGAAATGGGCCATCTTACTAAAACGATCTACGACTACCCAGATCACCTGAAAACCAGAGGAGAGTGGAAGATCCACCACGAAATCCATGGAAATGTGTGACCATGGCTTGACCGGAATAGCTAGAGGCATGAGCTTCCCAATGGGCAGAGACCGGGACACCTTGTGCCTGGCACAATCTTGACAGGAGAGAACAAACTCCCTAACATCCTTGAAAAGATTAGGCCACCACACCGAGCGAGATAGTAACTCCAAGGTTTTAGCAACACCAGGGTGGCCAGCAACCTTATTATCGTGAAATTTGGCGAGGACACTGCCTCTCAAGAACTCAAGAACAAAGAGATGACCAACAGGTGTTATTACTGGGAGCCTGCTGCTGAACCTGAACTACCTGTGTGTGCAAATCCTGTGTGAGGCCGGTCCGGATAGAGGATGCTGAAATAATGGGAGTAGCAGAAGAGTGGTTATTGTGAACAGGAAGAAAACAGCGTGACAGGGCATCGGCCTTGGTGTTCTTAGAGCCGGGCCTGTAGGTGATGATGAACTTAAACTGCGTAAAGAACAGCGCCCAGCGAGCCTGCCGAGAATTAAGCCGTTTAGCTGACTCAATATACTGTAAATTCTTGTGGTCAGTAAATACCGTGATGGTATGCTTTGCTCCCTCAAGCCAGTGCCTCCACTCCTCAAAAGCCCACTTGACCGCCAACAATTCTCTATTACCAACATCATAGTTGGATTCTGCAGAGGAGAATTTATTGGACATGAAAGCACAAGGGTGTAGCACCAGAGACTTGGGGTCTTCTTGAGACAGAATGGCTCCCATTCCAACCTCAGAGGCGTCCACCTCGATGATAAAAGGATAATCTCGGTTGGGGTGTCTAAGGACAGGAGCCGAGACAAAGGCCTGTTTCAGAGCCTGGAAGGCTTGCTCGGCTTGAGGTGACCACTTTGAAGGATCAGCGCCCTTCTTAGTCAATGCCACAATAGGAGCAGCCAACTCGGAAAAAGCATGAATGAAACGTCTATAGTAATTGGCAAAACCTAAAAACCTCTGAATTGCCTTCAAATTAGTTGGTTGGGCCCAATTCCGGACTGCCTGGAGTTTTTTAGGTTCCATAAAAAAAACCTCTGGAGAAATAATGTATCCTAAAAAGGACATGGAAATAATGCTGTTCCGGGGACTCACAATATATTAGGATGTCATCTAAATAGACAACTACGAATTTACCCAGAAAGTCACGAAGTACATCGTTTATGAGATCCTGAAACAACGCGGGAGCGTTAGACAGGCCGAATGGCATTACGAGAGACTCGTAGTGTCCAGACTGTGTGCTAAAATCCATCTTCCATTCATCCCCGGATCTTATCCGGATGAGGTTGTATGCTCCTCTGAGATCAATTTTAGAAAAAAATGACCACGGAGCGGAGTTGATCGAAGAGTACAGAAATTAACGGCAACGGATAAGTGTTTTTCACAGAAATCTTATTCAGGGCCCGGTAATCTATGCATGGTCTAAGAGACCCGTCTCTTTTTTCAACAAAAAAAACCCCCACACTCAAAGGGAATTTCGAGGGCCTAATAAACCCCTTTTTTAGACTTTCCTGCACATAGTCATCCATGGCATTAGTCTCTGGACCAGAAAGTGCAGAGAGTCTCCCTTTTGGTAAAGTAGCACAAGGAAGGAGGTCAGTGGTGCAGTCATAAGAGCGGTGGGGCGGAATGACGTCCGCATTACCCTTAGAAAACACATCTGCGTAGTCCTGGTATACAGATGGAATGCGTTCCGAAACAATGACCGCGACCCATACGACGAGAAATACACCTCTTAGAGCAGTTGAAACCCCACCGTGAGATTTCCCCAGATTGCCAATCTATGGTAGGATTATGGAGGGCAAGCCAGGGGTGACCTAAAACTATAGGTGCGGCCGGACAATGAGCGAGAAGGATTTCAATATTCTCAGAATGTAACGCACCCACAGTCAACTGTAATGGTGGGGTCTGATGGGTAATTACCCCGTTAGAGAGAGGACCACCATCCAGATCACGCATAGTATTCGGTCTATCAAGCTGGAGCTGCGGAACTCCCAGAGCTTGAGCCCAAGTAAGATCCATAAAGTTCCCAGCAGCTCCGCTATCAATAAATGCTGAAACAAAAGAACTCTGACCACCTGAAGATATTTTGTCAGGAACTAACAAGGAATCATGTGAGGAGACTAATTGAAGACCAAAGTGAACCCCCTCACTATTCACTTGGTCAGGGCGTTTCCCTGCTTGTTTGGGCAGCTACGTGCAACATGTCCCTTACCACTACAGTATAAGCAGAGCCCTAAATTCAGCCTTCTGGTTCTCTCCTCAGGGGACAGTCGAAACAGACCCACTTGTATGGGCTCCTCGACTTCCTCAGGGAGAGCATACACACATGGAGTAGGTCTAAAACTAGCCCCTCTTTCAGTCCTCCGCTCTCGGAGACGGTGATCGATATTAATAGCAAGTTCCATGAGCTTATCCAAAGTCTCCGGAGCTGGGTACTGAATGAGACTATCCTTGATCACTTCTGATAAGCCAAGGCGAAACTGACTGCGCAGGGCAGTATCATTCCAACCACAGTCGTTCGACCAACAGCAAAACTCAGTACAATACGCCTCAGCAGGATTTTTACCCTGTTTTAATGCACGTAAATGACTCTCTGCAGATGCTTCCCTATCAGGATCATCATACAACAGGCCTAACGACTTAAAAAAAACATATACCGAGAGTAAGGCTGCATCATCGGGTTTTAGCCCAAAGGCCCAAGTTTGTGGGTCCCCCTGAAGTAACGACATAACTATGCCCACCCGCTGGGATTCTGTACCTGAGGACCGGGGCCTTAAACGAAAGTAAAGTTTACAGCTCTCCCGAAAGTAAAAAAAAATCTTTTTGGTTACCCGAAAAGCGGTTCGGGAGATTCATCTTAGGTTCAGGGGTCACACTCGGGAAAGCTCGTAAAAGGTCCTGCTGATACCTCTCCCGAAGGGTAAGGTCCTGCACCATCTGAGTGAGATTCTGAATCTGACTAGCCAATACCTGGCTGGGATTATGTCCTTGAACTGACGGATTCATGAGGACAGAGTTTCAAGGCCACCCTAATTGTTTTTTTTGGGGCGCTGTGATAATGTTACGTTCACTGTACTTGGTACCCAAGAGACCGGATGGATGAGCTCCGAGCACAGGAACGTGATGCTGCAGTTTGAGCTGTGTCCAGCAGCAACCCTTATGAAACCCTGACTCCGTAGTCTCCCTCAAGTGGTCGGTCTACGCCTGCGAGCAGCTATTTGGTAGGGTTCGAACACGTTTGCAAAGTTTTACAAGTTTGTTGTTTTGGCCTCTGAGGACCTTCAGTTTGGTCAGTCAGTTCTGCAGGAACCTCAGCATTCTCCCACGCAGTTTGGGAGCTTTGGTACTTCCCCCTGGTACTAAATGGATTCCCAGTATCCCCTAAGACGTAAGAGAAAATAGGATTTTAATTACTACCGGTAAATCGTTTTCTTGTAGTCCGTAGGGGATACTGGGCGCCCTCCCGGTTTTTCGTTCTTTCTGCACTGTTACTTGATTCAGTAATGTTGTTCGGTTCAGGGTTACTGTTCCTGGTTTCAAGTTTGGTTAGAATGGCTTTCCTCTTGTTTTGTGTGTGCTCATAATCTCACCACTTTCCTTTTTTTTATATCCTTCTCTCAAAATATGTCAGTCTCCTTGGGCACAGTTTCCTAGACTGAGTCTGGTAGAAGGGGCATAGAGGGAGGAGCCAGCGCACACTATCAAATTCTTAAAGTGCCCAAGGCTCCTTATGGACCCGTCTATACCCCATGGTACTAAATGGGTTCCTAGTATACCCTACGGATAACGAGAAAAGGATTTACCAGTAGGTAATTAAAATCCTTTTTTTTTTTTTTTTTTTTTTACATTGCAGGAGTGGTTATCACATATGATCACCAAATTAACTTCTCACGGATCACCATGTATCATAGCGGAGAGCAATTTTATTGCTGTCTCCCATATTTGTTACTTTTAAGAATATATATTGTGTTGATCTGGGAGGGCAGTAGCAATTGCTTCATCATGCTCCCAGAATGATGTCATCATTAGACTCCACCCCCTCATTATAGAGCAATAATAGATATAACAGGCTATGTAGGTATGTTTCCATCCCCATATGGTCATTAATGTGCATCTGTACAGCTTATAGAGTCATTTTATTTTGAAGTGCTGCATCTTAAGGCGTTGACTTCCCACCACAGAAACACATAATGTTAGCATTTTGCAGTATAAAAGGAGGTGGAGCGACTGATATATGATTGTTTTTGAGCAGCTCATAACTACTAATAAGCTACAAATCAGTGAGTCCAGCATTGGGTGGGAGGGTTACAAATAATTTTGCACATTGCTCAGTGGAAGATAAGTACATTTAAAACTGCTGAGTGTATGTAGGAGAGATACATACAATGGTATATTGATTTAATGCTAAATAAAATAAAATAAATGTTCATCTGTGAAATTAAATGTAAAGCCACTCCATTATAGTGCTGCTCACAATGGAAACTATTTTGTACTCTTGTAATACACGTCACTATTGCATCTCACATTCTACCTTTAAACACTTTAACTTTGCTGAAAAATGAATATATTTTCACCACACAGCGTCTACCCTTGCACATTCATTCAGTGCTAATCACCTTTCAGAACTCCCATTTTAGTCTATGGCCATGTACAGGTGGTGATGCTGTCATGAACATGAACTGATTTTCTCTAAACCTTAATGAGCAAGACCCTGTACCTCATTATGGAAATGTGCAAGTCGCCAGACTATTCATTGAATGTTATTAACTTTAAAGTCAGCTTGGTCAGCTTCTCATTGGCCTTTGCTGCATTATCACTTCTGAGACAGAAGTTTCTCTAGTTGTAGATTTTTATTTTTTTATGGATTTATAATGAAGACTGTATTGTACCTTTTATTTTATTTTCCTGTGTTATGTTCAGCTGAGGTCAGTATGGCTACTATGAGGTTTTTTTTTGTTTTCTTTTATAGTCCGCTTACAGTAAACACACTGTTATGTGGGTAATTGGTTGTGTGGTAATTTGCTTAAATGCTTTGCTTTTGACAGGCAAAAAAATTGAACTCCATATTCATTTTTTCAACTTTATACACAAATGAACCAATAGATCCTTTTTAGTATTATTTTTTACTAGGGGGTTTTCCTGACCAAATCAACACAGGGTATAAAACTGACCATTTCAGAGTTTAGTGAAATTATGTATATTAAATGCTGCTAAGGGAGTAAAGAAAAACACCAAATCTTAGGCTGATCAGTACACTGGTTTTGAAGATAACCTGTATATACCTTTAAAGCTGCATTTTTTAACGGAAATTTTGCTATTAACTTTTTTTGTAAATTGTATTTGCAGCTCACTTAATTGAGCTAGAGAGTTGGTTGAGGTCTCATTTTAAACCTCCATTTATGGGCTTTCATATAATATAAAAAAAGTGATATTTCAAAAAAAATTTAAAAACTTCTCAAATTGTTCATACTGTTATTACTAAACCCCCAATGTTTTATATTGGTATCATAATGGGATCATCTGCTACAAGAGATTTCAGTTTGGACTGTACTTAAAATGAGAATTATCTAGGCCTATTCATTACTTTTAATATATTTTCTTAAACCATTTATTTGATGTATATTATCTACAATGACACGGTATGTTAACACGAAAATATTTTAAACAGGGTACATACTACAAGATATATTGGACTATTTGTTGTTCTGAACTAAATTTGAATTACAATGTATCCAGATTGTCTAGTGTGTACCCTCTATATAGCTTTTTGAGAAAAAAAAATTGATTTTTTTTTTTTTTTCATTGAAACTTACTGCTGTGTTATATATCATATGATAGCGCATAAAATGAGGTTAAAAATGAGACCTTGTCCAACACTATCGTTCAATTAGGTGAGATGCAAATGTAAAAAATGTTAATAGCAAAAAAAAAATTTCAGTCACAAATTTTTATTGATAAAATATCAGATACAACAGATGAAAAGCATAAATGCAGCCAGAGTGGAGCGAAGAAAAGTAAAAAAAATTCCAAAGTGCATAATGAGACAATATGAAGTGTAAATAAAATCAAACAATTGTAAAATAGGTTGTGTATACAAGAAAATCACTTGCATTAGATGGTTAGTAACAATCAAAAACCTAAATAGAAGAAGAGAAAGAGAAAAAAAAAAGAAGAGAGAAAAGGGGGATAGAAGAAGATTGTTTTCCATGGGGATAGAAGATCGTTTTCCAGGGCCAACCAGTGGATCTCCTGGGTTAACTTGGAATAAGAATATAAGGAACAAGAAGTAAAGGGAGAGAAAGTTTGGGGGAGGAAGTACAGGAAGGAATGGTAGAATGACAAGATAAGAAAAGAAAAGAGGAAATAGAAGGAAAAAGAGCAGGAAGCAGGGAGCGAGCCGGGGGTGGGAGAGGGAGTGGTGGGGTATTAGCGGAGGCCTGGTAGATCCACTTGGAATTTGGAGTACCAGGGAGTCCAGATGTCGTGAAATTTATCCATAGTGTTGTTCAACATGGAAGAAAGGTGTTCCTTCTTTGCCACAAACCAAATACGGCTCAAAAGTTCTCGGCGGGTGGGGGGAGAAGGTTGTTTCCAAGATTTAGCAATTTGGAGCTTAGCTGCACAAGATATATGGAGGACCAGTTTGTTTTCAGATCTAGATAGTTGGCAGGCCGGTGCACACAAGAGAAGTGTCTTGGGGGAGAGTAGGGGGCACGTAGGAATAACTGAGTTAATAAGGGTTTGGACTAAGGTCCAAAAGGGAGCAAGCTTGGGGCAACTCCACCATATATGATAATAGGATCCCGTTTGGCCACATTGGCGCCAGCAAAGGTTGTGTGTATTGGGGTACATTTGGTGCAAACGTTCTGGAAAGAGATACCAACGCGTGTATACCTTGTAGAAGTTTTCCTTAGCGTACACGCTGATGGAGCACTCAGAAATGTTTAGTCGTACAGTGTCCCGCGCTTCGTCTTTAAGGGAGGTCCCCAGATCAGTGTCCCAGGCTATTTGATGTGTGGCATGGGGGGGGGGGGAGGAGGAAGTCTGGTGTCAAGATAGTCTGATATAGTCTAGAGATAATGCCTCGATCCTTATAGCGGTAAATGCAGAGGCGTTCCAAAGGAGTAGGAAGAGGCGCTTTTCTTGTAGAGGACAGGACAGAATTTCGGATTTGGAGATACTGGTAGGACGAGGACGTGGGAAGTGAGTGTTTTGTTTGATGGTCTGCAAAGGAATAAGGGGTGTTATTGTGGAGGATGTGATGGAGACGGGTGATGCCTGCATTAGACCAAATAGAAAACATATGTGGGGAGCGACCCGGGGGGAATGAGGGGTTATTCCAGATAGAGGTTAGAGGGGAGGGAGATGTATGAAGAGACAGCTTAGTGTGTTGTGAGTTCCGGACCAACAGTGTAAGAGATACCGTTGGGATTGACTGGGTCTTTATAGGCCGGTGAATTTTAGGGAGCCACGGTAGGCAAGAAATTGAATCAACCTGAGCCATATCACTTTCCAAAGAACTTTGTTGAAGGTAGATGTTAGGTGGGGTATGAGAGAGCTTCCAAACGTTTTATAATATGCAAAAGGTAAACTATCTGGGCCCGGGGTCTTAACTTAAGGGCTGTGGACACCTCCTTATCTGAGATAGTCAGGCACAATTCCTTGGCTGTAGAGGAATCTAGTTTTGGCAAAGAGCATGAAGCTAGATATTATGGGGTGAGTATGCATGGGTCAGGAGAGGTGGAATCAATGTCTGGAGTGTTGTATAGGCGAGGATAGTATTCTTTGAAAATATGGTTGATGTCGGAGGAATTATAGTGAGTGGTACCAGTAGAGTCTTTGATCGAGGCTATAGAGGAGAGAGCTTTTACGTGCTTTCAATCTATTTACAAGGAGAGTATCGGCCTTATTGCTCTTCTTGTAGAAGCGCTGATTAAGCCAACGTTTACATTTTTAATTTTTTTCCGTTAGAAGTGCATTGAGAGCTGCTTTAGCTGTGATTAGCTTCGTTCGTATCTGTGGAATTTTTTTTTTATGAAGAGAGTCTAGAGTGTGAACTTGGTCAGTGAGAGATCTGAGGAGTAATTTGTGTTCCCTATTGCGATGTGAAGCATAGCTAATAACGTGACCTCGGAAGACAGCTTTGTGGGCTTCCCAAACTAGGGGAGAACAGCCCGTGTGAGGGTTGTTAAGGGAAAAATAGTCGGTTAGTATGTCATCAGTCTTAAACTTGAATGATGGGATCTTAAGAAGAGTCTCATTTAGGCACCAGGAGGGGCGGGAATTTGGCACGTCTAGTAGATCAAAAGTGGATAATACTGAGGAGTGACCCAACTGATGTGTTTGGAGGCCAAAGGGCCGCAAAACAGGTAATCGATCCTAGAATACGAGCGGTGAGGTGTGGAAAAGAAAGTGTAGTCCTTGGAGGACGGATTGAGGGCGCACCATGTGTCGAAAAGAGAGGCATCTTTGATTTGTTTAGAAAAAGCAAGGGAGATAGGACAGGGGCGGGAGCTTTTCTGGGGAGCGAATCTATCGAGAAAAGAGTCAAGTACTGTGTTGAAGTCGCCGCCCAGAAATACATATCCCACTCTGTGTAGGATGTTAAAGAAGGTTTTAAAGAATTGTTGTTGTCCAGTATTGGGAGCATAGATGTTTGCAATGGTCACTTCTAGGTGACCCAGCCTGCCGACCAAAATGATATATCTCCCATCCTCATCAGTATGAACTGAGGTTTGAACAAAGGGAAGTTTGTTACTAATAATGATAGCCACTCCATTGTGCTTGGAGTTGCTTGAGGAGTAAAACACTGTGGAAAAACTTTTAGAAGCAATGGTGGGGTGCCCTGGGTTCCTAAAGTGAGTTTCCTGAAGCAGGACTAGGTCTGCTTGTAGGGTGCGGATTGTACGGAATAGGTGTGAGCGTTTTGGGGGCACATTGAAGCCCCGGATATTCATAGAGGCTATGGTGAAAGGCATGGTGGAGAGGAAGAGGGGGAAGCGGAAAGAGAAAGGTCGACTCACTCAGTGCCAGGAAATAAAGAAAAAAGGAGAGGGGGAAGAGTACTCAACCTTGGTCAAACAGGATATATTAGAGAAGTGGGAAAAAAGAATATGTTACTCAACACAGAGCAGGGGAGGGTACTCAATAGTTAGGACAGAAAAATCCAGTTGGGTGAAGGAAAAAATCTCCTGGTCGCCACAAGGAAATAAGTGTAAAAAAATTGAACAATAAGACAGTATGAGGGCGTGGGGAGTAAGTGGTAAATTGACAGCGGAGGAGGAGTGGAGAGATTAACGAGTGAGAGACAGGGGATCGGATCCCCCTGGTTGAGAAAGGAGGAGGGAGAGAGAGAGGGGGGGGGGGTATACAAAGCAATATAAAAAATTTAAGAGACAGTCATAACATATAGGGAGAACAGACATAGCAGGGAATCTGGAGAACAATGTTAAAGTTATGTCAACAGATAATGCCGAACAATCCAAGTAACAGAAGGTATAACTATAAAAATCGAACTATAACGATATTTTCCCAGTTTAGGGGAATATTGATACCAGAAGGAGAAGATGCAATAACAAATGAGGCTGATCGAGAACTAGACAGCCGAAAATGTATTACAACAGTTGTGATTAATAGGACTGAGACCTGGCCCTCCAGGAGGGGATAGCCATACAAAAAAAATGCAAGGGGCGGGGAAGAAGATGAGCGAGAATCTAAGACTCACACATAGTCGTAAAATAATAGATATCATATAAAACACTCAGATAATTGTGGTCGGATAAAAATACAGAAATATTGAGAGTCTTGAATGTGATGTCCACTGTAGAACTTAGAGCGAATTCAATGGAGAGGGGAAAAAAAGAGGGGGAGAGGTGCCATAAGGAAGTACTACTTGGTATAGGTGTAAGGTGTTAAACAGAGTGACCAGCATCAGGGAGGGGTCCCGATTCTTCAATGTGTAACAATAGATCTCTGCTTTCACGAGGATACCCTTATGATGACAGTTTTCCCGTGGAAGTCTATAATCAGTTTAAAAGGAAACCCCCAGCGGTATCGGATATTTCTGTCTCGGAGAGTCTTGGTGAGGTCGCGGAGTTTCCTTCGTTTGGCAATGGTTAGAGGGGCCAGGTCTTGGAATAACTGGAGTTTAGTGGAATTGAAAAGGATATGAGGTTTTCCGTGGGTAGAGAATAAGACCCTCTCCTTGTCCTTGAATTTAAGGAAGCACAGACCCACATCGCGGGGGGGGGTTCACCATCTTTGGGTTTGGGACAGAGGGCACGGTGGGTTCTTTCCAGTGGAAGCTGTGTCTCTCCTAGGTCTGTTAACATAAAGGAGAAGAGAGTATGGAGATAGGGTTCCAAATCGACCACATTGACCGATTCTGGGATGTTACGAATGCGTAGGTTACATTACGCTCATGATTTTCAAGGTCATCGTTTGTGGTGGAGAATTCTGAGATAATCTGATCCAGGTCCCGACCCATGTCGTTTATAGCTTTCTGGAAGTTGTCTTGTCTTGCTTCCATTTTAGTAGCTCTAGAGGCGAGGGAGGAGATATCTGTCTTAATGGAGGCCGCTGCTTTATCCAATTTGGATTCCAGGGATTCCTTAAAGTCCGTGATGAGAGAGCGGAGAGCTAAAATATCGTCTTTGGTGGAAAGTGCAGGGGACGATTTAGCCTGAGATTCCATAAAATTGTGGGTGGGGGAGGGGAAACCCCTATTTTGAGTACTTTTGGTGGCCCTGTTAAAGTGTTGAGAGATATCAGCACCCCCTTGTTTAGGAGCCTTGGACGAAGATTTCTGCATGAGGACCAGACCAGTGGCGGGTATTTTAGCACTATGTGTAAAGTTACGGGGGGAGTATGAAGATCAAGGAGTGGTGGTTTTGGGGGGGATGAAAAGTAAAATCACCCAGGGGGTCGCTCTGTCGCCCCTTAGGCGGACATTAAGACAGCCCCGGAGCTAATCATTTCAAATAGGTAGCATACTGTAGGTGCCTAAAGGAGTTTATTTAGAGACACAGCAATTTTGAGGATCACGGGGGGTGTTATAGATAAATGCATCCAAGTGAGGAGCAAAGGCAGAGGAGGATTTTGTACACTGGTGTGAGTAGAGGGCAGTGCCGGTGTGGATCTGGAATACTGGCAGCTTGTGCAATGGTGGCTGGTGAGTACACTGAGGGCATAGGTTTTCTGACCCTGTACTGAAAGTCAGGTAAATTGGAGAAGCTCAGCAGGGATCAGGAAGATGAACTGGGTGGGAAAGGCAGTGCAGAGCAGGGAGCCGTTTTGATGGCCACAGCAGGTGAGCTGTGTGCCTGCGTGGGACAGCACCACCTTCCCTCACCTCCGTCAAGATTGCCGCCGCTCTTCTGCGCCCGAACGGGTTCCTCCATCAGACCCCACCACGAGTTCCGGGTAGTAATGGGGAGGGTAAATTGCAGCAAGAGGGCGGACAGGTACTCTGGCAGCTGTCCGCAATTAAGGGGGGATTCTGCTACACAGACAGTGTTGTGTGGGATTCTGCCTTGGACCGTGCTGTCAGTGTGAAGGCAGAAACTTATATATGGCCCTTAGATGTCCCGCTGGTGATAGGGTTGTAGGCTGTGCTGGCCCCAGGTTACACTCACGTTTCAGTGGTATGGTGGAGGTCTCCACGTGTGCGGTCAGCGGCGTCTAAGATGAGGACCCGCGGCTCAGATCCTCCGCAACGAAGGGTCCGGCCGGATAGCACCAGAAATCGAGGTCCCGGTCTGGGGTCAGCAGTAGGCCGCAATCCGCGGGAGCTCTGGAGGTTGCTCCCCGATTCCGCTACGCACACCGGTCCTCTCCAGGGGGGGATCAGGAGGCACCAGAGAAGCAGCAGGTGTATTGTGAGCATCCATTGGGTTCAGTTAAGAGAGGAAAAAAGCCTAATAGAAAGGAGCCTGCACAGCAGCCAGACCACGCCCCCCCCCTTAATAGAAAATTTTTAATTTAATAAAATTGCAGTTTTGAAGGCATTTAACTTCAAAACTAAGTGTTGGGGGTTTTCTTTACACCCATGGTAGAATTTATTATACCAAATGTTATTTTAATTAGAGATTGTAAGGCAGAATCTTTTCAAAAACTGTTAATTTGATGTGGAATGACCCATACGCATCTTAGTTGCAATGTGATCCGACTGAGACTGCACTGATTCATTTGATATGCAAAAGACTCCTGGTACTAGCAGTGTCTCATAGGACCTGGTGGCTTATTCGCACCAGACATCTTGTGTCGCATTGTGTATTAAATCTAGGGTTATGAGGACACATCTGTACTTCATTTTTGTTGTGTATTTTATTGTGTAACATAGGACCATGTAAAAAAAATTCCAAAAGTGTGAGAATATAGATGTACAATAAGAAATGTTTTGTTTGTTTTTTAAGTACCATTTCTATGTATTAATCGGATGGGTTTCCAGTTTGCATTCTGGCAGTCGAAATACTGTACTGATACCAACACTACTCAGAAGGTTAGGTTTAGGGTTCAGGGACCGGGAAGGTTAGATACTGGGGAGGGAGTGTTAGGTTTAGGCACTTAGAAGGGGGGTTACGGTTAGGCACCAAGTAGGGAGGGTTAGGTTTAAGCAGCAGGGAAGGGAGGGTTAGGGTTGGACACCACCGAGGAAGGTTAGGGTAGGGAGCAGGGGAGGCTTAGTGAACTCGGGGCCTGTCGGGATTCTGAGGGTCGGGATGCTGATGTCGGTATTCTGACCATCGGCATCCCGACCATTGGGAAATTATAGCAAACCCATTTAGGCACCTACCTGGAGAGTGTAGGGTTGGGTGGGGAGCTTAGGTTTAGGCATCACCGTGGAGAACTAGGGTTAGGGTGGGTGGGGCTTAGGTTTAGGCTGCAGGAAAGGTTGGTTAGGGTCCAGGGTTAGCTTAGGTAATTAGTGTATGCCGGCATTTTGGAATGCCGCTATCGGTGTATTGACAGCTAGCATACCAACTGTCGGGACCCTGATACCAACCCTAATCAGACGTATCAAATATGACTTTTTACATTTTCTTTTTCAAATTGTATTTGATGTGGAAATTGTTTGATATCTATAAGCCCTGCCTTCCATTTTCACATAACAATGTGATTATTAACCTAGGTTTACCCACCAGCAGTGGTTAATACATAGAATAATGTGTCCTCTCTGTAAATTATAATCCTATATAATAAAAGGCTAACACTGCTCCTCGCCTCTAGGGGGGGGGGATTCAAATATTTTGTGCGTCGTTAGCTACTAGATGGTGCCCGATGGAGCAATTCAGTTGTTGCTCTGTTCGGGTGTGCACACCCGTTGACATTACTGTTATGCTGTTCCATTATGTTGACGGGCTGGTAACTAGTTGGATTATAATTTGCAGAAGCATTCTGTGACCATAGCAAGGTCAGTGCTTTTACACAGGTCACCAATTTTTGAGGCATAATGACCTAAAGTTATGCATACATTATTTACAATAGTCTATCCATACAGTATATTAGCATCCCCTGTGTTATGATAAGCTATGTCTCCAGTGTGTGGTGTCCTTGTCAGACACCACACTATAGATTGCTATAGAAATTTTATTTGAACCCATTTCTCTTCTGCTTCCCACAGTGAGTCTGCCAACATGGTAACAGATGGTAACCATATTGGTGCCACCTTGGTAAATTAAGCATTTGTTTCAGTATTAAAAGGTGTACATACACAGACACACACATATATGCATCAGACCTCTTCACTTGTTCCTTCAGTGTCCCACAGCCCTCCCCACATGCCCCCTAAATGTCCATAGTTGTGTTTTTGACCTGATAATTAATCAGTATCCCATTTATTTTACTATCCTGTAAAATGCTATATAACGAGAGTTGGTTTTCTGATATTTCTACCCACTGGTCATAGAAACTCAACAATTTAACAAGCTGCAAAATGTCATCTGATGGCTTCAGTTTACTTCTGGTCTGCTTTGTAAATATGTATTTATGCCTTTACCCTTTTTGTACCTTTAGTGCCAATAAAGGTAATAGCTTTTGTGAGATGTACAGTGATGATTGATGGCATTCAGTTCTGCATCATCATCTGTTTGAGCTATAATGTACAGAGGACAACAGCCAAACAAGTAACATAAAAATAGCTCTATGCTTTGACCTTTATACTATGACAATTGCTCATTTCATCTTTGGAATACTCCTATTAAATAAAAGTAGCCATGTATGGCTTTAATATGCATTATGAAGCAACTATTCATATACTTACTATACACCTTAAAACTCATAACATTTTCATTAGTGTACTCTAGCTGCTTAATCAGCCATAAGGGCTGAATTCAAACAGCCATGGTTGATTACCGCGGGCTACTTGATCTGCCAGGGCTTTTCAGTTAGAGCCCGCAATCAGTCAGCAGGCTTAAATCTATGCCGAGAACATGTAAACCCACAGTTCTGGGTACATATCCTAGATTATATGGGTTGATGCACATTAACAGGTAATTTCCTTCATACGGAAAAGTCGGATTTATAGTCTTACCTTGATAAATCCTTTTCTTGTAGTCCAGTAGGGGACACAGGAGTTGCTTATATGCTGAGTATTGGTGGTGTGGCAGTGAGCGCGCACTAGAGAGTTAAACAAATGTTCCCAGCATGCCTCAGTCCCCCTTCCCCTATACCCTGCCCCTCCGACCTGGACCTGCCAGTTTTGTTAGCCAGCCCAAAGCAGTAGTGAGGAAAGAGGAAGGAAGACCCACACACAGACAGAAACAACCTTACTGTAAATAAACACCACATAATCACTGGTATAGGAACAAGATCCTGCAAGTCAGGTGCATCAGGGAGGGCATCCTGTGTCCCCTATTGGACTACAAGAAAAGGATTTATCAGAGTAAGACCATAAATCTGACTTTCTTGTGCGTCTACTAGGGGGCATAGGAGATGCTTATACACTGGGACGTCCTACAGCTGTTCCCTCATGGGCGGGGATGCTCCTGGACTACACTAAGGGCATTACGCCCAAATGTTGCATCTGCTGACGCAAAAGTATCAAAGGTGTAGAACCTAATAAGGGTTTGAGCAGAAGACCATGTGGCCGCCTTTCAAGAGGCTCCACAGCTAGCTGCCCAAGAAGCTCCCACCGATTGGGTGGAGTGAGCTGTGGCCCCCAAGGGACAGGATGATCTGCCGCCAAATGGGCGTGATGAATAGTTGACCTAAGCCGTCTGGCCAACGTCTGTTTTGAGGCTGGGAATCCCCATTTGCGAGAATCATAGAGAATACATAAGTAGTCCAACTTACGAACCTCCTTAGTTCTCTCCACATAAAGCCAAAGAGCTCAGACAACATCCAGAGTTGCCTTTTCCGTGGATCCCTCCACAAATGCAGGAGCCACCATTTCCTGGTCTACATGAAACCCAAACACCACCTTGGGTAGGTAGGCCGGATGCGTGCGAAGCACTGACCTGTCTGAATGGAAGAATAAAAAAGGTGAACGCCATTATAAAGTACTAAGGTTTGACACAAAATATCTTCCACGTGAGCCACTGTAGTTTGATCACTTCTAGAGGCTCAAATGGAGGAGACTGAAGAGCCCTAAAAACCAGAGCAAGATACCAGTTGTCTACCTGAGCCATAAATAGAGGCTGAACCTGCAGAACCACCTGCAAGAAAGTCTGAATATCTGGCAAAATTGTCAGCCAACGCTGGAAGAGAACCGATAGATCCAACACCTGAAACTTCAATGAAGAAAGTCTAAGACCCATATCCAGACCTACCTGCAGGAAGGTAAGTAAGCAGGACAGCTGAAGTACCCTCGGATTGAACTCCCTTGAAGCACACCAGGTGAAGTATGTTTTCCAAACAGTTTGGTAAATCCTGGCCAATGAAGGCTTCCTGGCTTTTAACATAGTCTGAATGACTTCCTCAGAATAACCCTTCTTCTTCAGGATGGATGTCTCAACAGGACGTCAAAGCAAGACGGTCCAGATCTGGATGAAGGCATGGTCCCCTGGAGAGAAGATCCGTTTACGGTCTCTGAGGTAGTCGAAGTGTGTTGATGGAAAGACTCTGCAGATCTGTATACCATCCTCTCCGAGGCCAATCTGGGACTATCAGAATCATGGTACCCCTTTCCTTCTAGAATTTTCTGATGACCAGTAGGATAATCTGGACTGGAGAAAAGACGTACAGTAGCTGAAATGACCATGGAGCAGTCAATGCATCTACCAGAAAGGCTTTGAGCCCCATACCTCTAAATATGGTGATTAACATGACGCCTTCATGTCGATGTCGAAAAGACCCCATCATTGGACCAGTACCTGAAACACATCCTGGTTTAATGCCCACTCGCCAGAGTGAAAGTCTGCCTTCCAGTTGAGTACTCCAGGTATGAAGACTGCTGAGAGTGCTGGTAGATGATGTTCTGCCCAGTGAAAGATCCTTGATAACTCTTCTCTAAATCATAACTGGCTGACCCTTGGTCCGAGTCTGGTTTTGAGTATTCCTCTGATAAAGGAGTAGAACTCCAGTGACCTGCGCCTGGATCCCTGACCCAGAGGCTGTGCTCCAGCTGAAATATCCACAAACTGCTGTACAGACTGCGCAAATGACTGTACCCATGGTGGCTCAGCATAAGACTGTGAAGGCTTTGCCATCCCTGTCATGACTACTGGTGTACCAAGGGTCATAGCAGCAGGTACAGTCGACGGAGGAGCAGACAAGCGATCCACTAACTGGGACATAACCTGCGTCAATGCAGAAGCCCAAGCGGGTTCTTCAGGCACCTGTGCCACTGTAGGCGATTCTCGCCTTGGACCCGTAAAAAAAAAATGGTAGTACATGTCATTGTTGTCCGGATGCTGTGGGGAGAGAATGTTGCCACAAACTGCAAGTGCGTGGCACAGGTGTAGTGACCTCCTTTTCAACTCTGACCTTTTGGAGGCATATTTCCTCTCAAAAAAAACTTCACAAACTGAGACCCAGCTGAGAGTGAAGTAACTGTAGTGCCAGAAAGTACAGCTACCCCAAACTGCAAGCAGTGCGGTAGCTATAACAATACCAGGTAGTGCAATAATACTTTCAGATATTTACACCTTCTAAGGTTTGTTCCAATATGGTGAGTGGCAAAAGAAAAAAAAATCACATGCAGAACCCATAGCACACACAACTCTCAAAGCACTAAAAAAAAGTGGGCAATCATACTCAGCTCTACTTCCATATGAAGCAGGCAGGAGTCTAGCAAAGGACCAGGCTCTGTGAGCAAGGTACAGGGGAGAGAAAGCCCTGAGCCTCCCTCTCTGTGCCAAACCAAAGCAGCATGTGAAACATAGCTGCTTAGCATTATAAAGATGTCAGAAACAAGAGGGAGGCATGTTTACCCTGAGGCAGGCAGTTGTCTCAGGCTCCAAGCGAGCCTCAGGGACGGGGAAGGGGCTGCAGACCTGTCCTGCTCTTCCTTGTGGTCTAGTAGTGTTGCACAGTAATCTTTGCCCCCGCTGTCTCCCTGCAGCTGGGAGGATCACCTCATATTATGCCTCCCTTAGCAGCAAGGAGCCGTTCACTCCCCTTCCCGGCATCCAGATGTGGCTGCGGGGGTCTCCTGGAAGTGTGTGCTATCCACTTAGGTTCCCCATGGGAAGTCACTGACCCAGTTGCCGGTGCTGTCATCGCCGAGTGTTGAAGCTGCTGTATAGGCATCCACTGGACGCCCGTACTGCAGCTCAGAGAGAAAAAATAAAAACGTCAGGGCTGAACACTAACCCCACTCTATAAAGGTGCCACTCCTGCAAGCACCAAAGAAAAAACTATCAGGGTCTGCCCAGAGGTGCAGAGTATAGGGAAAGGGAGACTGAGGCATGCTGGGAATATTCGTTTAACTCTTTGGTGCCTGCTCACTCCCACACCACCAATACCCAGCGTATAAGCATCTCCTGGGCCCCCTAGTGGATGCAAAAGAAAGAGGCTGTAGTTGATTAGCCTTGGGTGTAAAAAGCGTGAGGCTACCACCCTTGTTCCCGTATGGGAATCTGGCCATATGTGGTCTTCCATTATCAAAATCTGTATACCAATGTATTAAAAATCCATAAATAAATGGTGTTATGCACTGTATGTTTGTGTTATAATTTTAAATTGGTTCACAGGTTACATACAGTACTGTAGATTAGTTATTGTCTCTTTCTTTAAATAGTGTAACTGTGAACATGTAAGGATGCACAATACAAAGTTGGGGGGGGGGGGGATTTTGCTTTAAGATGCATAATGGGCTTGATGCAGAAATGTCCACAAAATGAACACTGTATGTGCCCATTTGTAAGCCGTTGCATTTCTGTGCACCAAACACATTCACTTTTTGGTACAGGTTGAGTATCCCATATCCAAATATTCCGAAATACGGACTTTTTTGAGTGAGAGTGAGATAGTGAAACCTTTGTTTTTGATGGCTCAATGTACACAAACTTTGTTTAATACACAAAGTTATTAAAAATATTGTATTAAATGGCCTTCAGGCTGTGTGTATAAGGTGTATATGAAACATAAATGAATTGTGTGAATGTACACACACTTTGTTTAATTCACAAAGTTATTAAACATATTGGCTAAAATTACCTTCAGGCTGTGTGTATAAGGTGTATATGTAACATAAATGCATTCTGTGCTTAGATTTAGGTCCCATCACCATGATATCTCATTATGGTATGCAATTATTCCAAAATACGGAAAAATCCGATATCCAAAATACCTCTGGTCCCAAGCATTTTGGATAAGGGATACTCAACCTGTGTCAATAAAACTACTAAAACCTATGTAATATAGCAGAAACTGCAAAAAAAAAAAATACACTCATGAAACTATAGTCTCTGAGTATCAAAGAAACACCAATCACTGTCAGCAAAGTTTTTGTGATCAGCCAGTCATAAGTGGCTTGTTACTTCTGGGGGGACCATCATCTATTGCTGTTTGTACCGTTCCCTGACCACATACCAATAATATGGGTTTGCTAAATGTATTTCTCTTACGTCCTAGAGGATGCTGGGGACTCCAAAAGGACCATGGGGTATAGACAGGATCCGCAGGAGCTTGGGCACACTGAAAAGACTTAAACTGGGTGTGAACTGGCTCCTCCCTCTATGCCCCTCCTCCAGACCTCAGTTAGACTTTGTGCCCAGGACTGACTGGACACTCACTGGGGGAGCTCTCCTGAGTTTCTCTTGAAAAGACTTTTGTTAGGTTTTTTATTTTCAGGGAGACCTGCTGGCTACAGGCTCCCTGCAGCGTGGGAGTGAGGGGAGAGAAGCCTGGACCTACTTCTTCTTAGTTTAAGGGCTCTGCTTCTCGGCTCCTGGACACCATTAGCTCCAGAGGGTTCGATCACTTGGTGCGCCTAGCTGCTTGTTCCCGGTGCCGCGCCGTCAACCCCCTCACTGAAGCCAGAAGAAAGAAGTCGGGTGAGTATGAGAAGAACAGAAGACTTCAGGACGGCAGAAGACTTCAGTAACCAGGTACAGCGCAGCGGTAACGCTGCGCTCCATGCTCCCACACACTATCACTGACGGCACTCACAGGGTGCAGGGCACTGGGGGGGAGGGGGCCCTGGGCAGCATGTTACTGGGGTCCGGGAGCCGGCAGGAGCCTTTTCGGTGCCTCTGCACCGTTTCGCAGACCCCCGCCGGCATTTTCAAACTTTCAAATCTGGCGTGCTGAAGCGCGCTGGGAAGGGGCGGAGCTTAGCCACACTGCTCACAGTGCCATTTTCTCCTCCACACGAGGCTGAAGGAAACGCTGGCCCGGACCTCCACAGCTCCTCTCAAGTAACGTTGAGCTAATCGAAGGAGGGGGGGGGGGGGGGGGTTTACAGTTGTGGTGCATTTTTATTATAATTTAAGCAGTGCTGGTCAAATATATCCCTTGAAGGGATATCGGGGAGCTGGGGTGTGAGCTGGCATACTCCCTCTGTGTCCTCTATCTGGGCTTCATTGTGGGCCTGTCCCCTAGCTGAGACATTCTGTGTGTGTGTCCGTGTGTCGTCAATACGTGTCGGCATGTCTGAGGCTGAATGTTATTCACCGGAGGAGGTTGTTGGGGGAGCGGATTCGGGTTTAGATTTGGGCCTGTTGGCGCAGCCGACACCTGATTTACTCACATTGCCAAGTACAATTAATACGAATGTAGCTTCTTTATCAAAGAGATTGGATAAGTCTGAGTCACAGACGTAGGTGTGGAAAAAGTCCATAGAGGAGGCTTTGTTTCAGGTGCAGACCCCATCGGGATCGCAAAAACGGCCATTTACTCAAGTGGTAGATACTGATACCGACACGGAATCTGATTCCGAGGTCAATTTCACTGAGGCTGCTTTGCATCCACGTTTAGTGAAGAGTATTCAATACATGATTGTGGCTATAAAAGATGTTTTACACGGTGCAGGAAACAAGGATTTGCTTGTTCAAAGGGAAAAAACCTAAGGTGAAGTTTCCCCCCCTCTCATGAAATGAATACTCTTTGTGAAAAGGCTTGGGGGTCGCCGGATAAGAGGTGGCAGATTCCCAAGAGGATTTACATGGCGTATCCTTTCCCCTCTGATGACAGGGAAAAATGGGAGTCGTCTCCAAATGTTGACAAAGCTCTATCTCGTTTGTCTAAGAAAGTGGCGCTTCCGTCTCCTGACACGGCAGCTCTCAAGGATCCGGCGGATCGCAAGCTGGAGACGTCTCTGAAGTCCATTTTCGCTAATTTGGGTGCATTGCTCAGACCTGCGGTGGCGTCGGTATGGGTGAGTAGTGCTATTGCTAAATGGGCTGAGAATTTAGCTAATAATATGGATACCCTTGATAAAGATAATGTTCTTTTGACTCTTGGTTATATCAAGGACACTGCAGATTACCTGAAGGATGCGGCGAGGGATGTTTGTCTCTTGGGATCAAGAGTCAATGCCATGTCAATATCGGCAAGGAGGGCGTTGTGGATCCATCAATGGAATGCTGATGCCGACTCCAAGAGAGCTATGGAAGCTTTACCCTTCAAAGGTAATGTCTTGTTTGGGGACGGCTTGGCGGACCTAGTCTCTACCGCGACGGCGGGTAAGTCCTCTTTTCTTCCCTATGTTCCCACACAACACAAAAAGGCACCACATCAGCAGATGCAGTCCTTTCGTCCCAATAAATACAGGCGTGGAAAATGTTCGTCCTTCCTCGCTTCTAAGGGTAAAGGAAGGGGAAGGAAGTCGCCTGCCGTGTCCGGCGCCCAGGACCAAAAGACCTCCCCTGCCTCTACCAAGTCCACCGCATGACGCTGGGGCTTCCCTCGGGGAGTCCGGACCGGTGGGGGGCCGTCTGCAAGTCTTCAGTCAGGTCTGGATTCAATCAGACCTGGATCCTTGGGTCCTAGAGATTGTGTCTCAGGGATACAAGCAGGAGTTTCGGAAGGTGCCCCCTCACCGGTTTTTAATTTCGGCCTTAGCAGTGTCTCTTCCAGACAGGGAGCTGGTGCTGGCAGCGATACAAAAATTGTGTCAACAGAGGGTCATTGTTCCTGTTCCCCCGTCACAACGGGGGGAGGGGTTCTACTCGAGCCTATTTGTTGTGCCGAAACCGGACGGTTCGGTCAGACCGATTCTGAATCTAAAATCCCTCAATCCATACTTGAAAGTTTTCAAGTTCAAGATGGAATTTCTTTGAGTGGTGATTTCCAGCCTAGAAGGGGGGGGATTTTATGGCGTCAGTCGACATAAAGGATGCCTACTTACACGTCCCGATATATCCTTCGCATCAGGCCTTCCTCAGGTTTGCGATACAGGATTCTCATTACCAATTTCAGACGTTGCCGTTTGGGCTTTCCACGGCCCCGAGGATTTTCACCAAGGTTATGACAGAAATTATGGTTCTCCTTCACAAGCAAGGGGTTACAATTATCCCGTACTTGGACGATCTCCTGATAAAGGCGAGGTCCAGGGAACAGTTGCTGAGGAGTGTAAATTTGGTGCTGCCGGTGCTGCGACAGCACGGTTGGGTGCTAAATTTGCCGAAATCTCAGTTGATTCCGACCACTCGGCTGTCTTTTCTGGCCATGATTCTGGACACGGAGTTACGGAGAGTATTTCTTCCAGAAGAAAAAGCTCTGGAACTGCAGTCGATGGTCAGGGAACTTCTGAGGCCGACGAGTGTGTCAATCCATCACTGTACTCGGGTTCTGGGGAAGATGGTTGCGGCGTACGAAGCCATTCCGTTTGGCAGGTTTCATGCCCGGGTGTTTCAGTGGGACTTGCTGAGCAAATGGTCCGGGTCTCACCTGCACATGCACCGGAAGATAAGTCTTTCTCCCAGTGCCAGATTTCCTCTTCTGTGGTGGCTACAAAGTTCTCACCTCCTAGAAGGACGCCGGTTCGGTATTCTGGACTGGGTACTTCTGACAACAGATGCAAGTCTCCGGGGCTGGGGTGCAGTCACCCAAGGAAGAAACTTCCAGGAGAGATGGCCGCTCCAGGAAGCGTATCTCCACATAAATGTTCTCGAGTTAAAAGCCATTTACAACGGCCTACTACAAGCAAGAAGCCTTCTTCAGGGTCGACCTGTCCTGGTACAGTCAGACAACATCACAGCGGTGGCACATATAAACAGTCAAGGCGGAACAAGGAGCAGGGCGGCAATGGCGGAGGCCACAAGAATCCTTTGCTGGGCGGAACAACACGTGAGCGCCCTGTCAGCAGTCTTCCTACCGGGAGTGGACAACTGGGAAGCAGATTTCCTCAGCAGACACGATCTCCATCCGGGAGAGTGGGCTCTTAACCAAGAGGTATTTGCAGAGGTGACGAAGCATTGGGGAATTCCGTTTATCGACATGATGGGGTCTAGTCTCAACAAGAAGCTCCCGAGGTATTGTTCCAGGTCAAGGACCCCCAAGCCAGTGCGGTGGACGCCCTGGTGTCTCCGTGGGTGTTCAAGTCAGTGTATGTGTTCCCTCCACTTCCTCTCATTCCAAAGGTACTGGGGATCATTCGTCGAGCAAGGGTTCAGGCGATTCTCGTCGTTCCAGATTGGCCAAGAAGGGCCTGGTACCCGGATCTTCAGGAATTACTGGTGGAAGATCCTTGGCCGCTTCCTCTAAGAGAGGACCTGTTGTTGAAGGGTCCATGCGTGTTTCCAGACTTACCGCGGCTGCGTTTGACGGCATGGAAGTTGAGCGCCAGATCTTAGCTCGTTAGGGTATTCCCGGTGAGGTCATTCCTACTCTCATTAAGGCTAGGAAGGAGGTAACGGCGAAACATTATCACCGTATTTAGAGGAAGTATGTTTTCTGGTGTGAGACTAAAATGGCTCCTGCGGAAGATTTTCATTTGGGTCGTTTTCTCCACTTTTTGCAGGCAGGTGTAGATGCAGGCCTGAAATTGGGCTCCATCAAAGTGCAGATTTCCGCTTTGTCTATTTTCTTTCAAAAGGAATTAGCTGTCCTCCCAGAGGTTCACACGTTTGTGAAAGGAGTATTGCATATCAATCCTCCGTTTGTGCCTCCTGTGGCTCCATGGGATCTTGACGTGGTTTTACAGTTTCTCATGTCTTCCTGGTTTGAACCTTTGCGTAAGGTTGAGTTGAAGTTTCTCACCTGGAAGGTAATCATGCTGTTGGCGCTGGCGTCTGCCAGGCGAGTGTCAGAGTTGGCGGCCTTATCTCGTAAGAGCCCGTACTTGATTTTTCATTCGGATAGGGCGGAATTGAGGACTCGTCAACAATTTCTACCGAAGGTGGTTTCTACGTTTCACATTAACCAACCTATTGTGGTGCCGGTGGCTACGGATGCTGTGGCAGTTCCAAAGTCTCTGGATGTGGTGAGAGCTTTGAAGATCTACGTCGCCCGAACGGCTGTTGCCAGGAAAACTGATGCGCTGTTTGTCCTGTATGCTTCTAACAAGATTGGTCATCCTGCTTCAAAACAGACTATTGCACACTGGATTTGTAGTACGATTCAGCAGGCTCATTCTTCGGCCGGGCTACCGGTGCCGAAGTCAGTAAAAGCCCATTCTACCAGAAAAGTGGGCTCGTCTTGGGCGGCTGCCCGAGGCATCTCGGCTTTACAGCTTTGCCGAGCGGCCACCTGGTCGGGTTCAAACACTTTTGCTAAGTTCTATAAGTTTGATACCCTGGCTGTTGAGGACCTTGCGTTTGCTCAGTCGGTGCTGCAGAGTCGTCCGCACTCTCCCGCCCGGTCTGGAGTTTTGGTATAAACCCCATGGTCCTTTTGGAGTACCCAGCATCCTCTAGGACGTAAGACAAAAATAGGATTTTGGTACCTACCGGTAAATCCTTTTCTCCTAGTCCATAGAGGATGCTGGGGACTCCAAAAGGACCATGGGGTATAGACGGGATCCGCAGGAGCTTGGGCACACTGAAAAGACTTAAACTGGGTGTGAACTAGCTACTCCCTCTATGCCCCTCCTCCAGACCTTAGTTATAGGAACTGTGCCCAGGAGAGACGAACATTTCGAGGAAAGGATTTTTGTGTAAACTAAGGGCTACAAACATACCAGCCCACACCACAAACATACCGTACAACCGGAGTAACAGTAAACCAGATAACCGTATGAATTAACAACAGAAACAAGCTGAAAACCAGAAATACACAACCCGTGTATAAACTAAGTTAACCAACAAGAATACACTGCAAATAACAGTCTGCACTGGGATGGGCGCCCAGCATCCTCTTTGGACTAGGAGAAAAGGATTTACCGGTAGGTACCAAAATCCTATTTTTTCCCTTTCTTTTCTGTATCTGCATGTTTTTGGCATTTCAACAACACCCTCTTAATGTACTTTGCATACAGTAGAACACCCTGCCCCATTCTTCACATCCTTCAGCAGACAGGTGTGTGCACCTACTCTACTGGACATGCACAATGCAAATTCACAAAGCATGTGCTATACCAACTTGCGTAGTAATCATTATGTCCCAAAAATATCACGGTTATGTTTACACTCATGATTCATTAACATTAGTAAAAAATTGTAATAACAAATGGGAGCCATACTGCATAGAACTTTATATATACAGATGTGTCCTCTTACATCCTTGCTGCAGTCATGCTAAACAGACCTTGAAGTCGTGCCATGCCATGACGGGACTCTGTAGCACCAAGCGTTTTTAAAAAATGTTTCCACAAAAATGTGCCTTAGACGTGAAGTAATGTACTATGACGCACAATCAGCTTCTGCTGATTAAAATGAATATGCAGCATGCCTATATTCTGTGTGTAATTGTCCGATGCATTTTCACAGAAAAAAAAACAAAAACAAAAAAGATGTTCAGCGCTACCGAGTCACATGGCACTCATGCGTTATGTGTAACACGACTTGAAGCATACGGAGCAATGATGTAAGAGGACATATCTGTATGTCAGTTTCCGATCCTAAGCGTCCACTGAATATAGGACAGTTGGCCCTACATTATGAACATGACGTTTTCCCCCTATATAACCATTTGAAACCGGATATGCTGCCAGTAGTGTAAAATGATTGCTTTCCCACTGCTTCAAAATTTAGTTTATGTGTTTATGTAAAAAATTAAGTATGGTACCCCGGGTGTTGGTGTGGGCACAGAAGAGTTAGTTTTAGATATTAAATTACAGTTGAAATGCTGGATCTAGCAAATATGGATAGTACAGATGGTGTAATTGTTAGTGTTACTATCTCACATCACTGAGGTCATGAGATCATTCCCACCATGGCTCTATCTATGTGGAGTTTGAATATACTCCCCATGTTTGCATGTGTTTCCTCCGGGTATGCCAATATCCTCTTAACAATCCAAAATATACTGACAAGTTAATTGGCTCCCAACAAAAATTAACCATGGTGTGTAAGTGTGTATGTACGTGGGCAGACTAGATGGGCCAAGTGGTTCTTACCTGCCTCAAATATTGTGTTTGTGTCTTCTCTAGCGTCGACTCCACAAGTTTACCTTTGTCATGCTATATCAGAGTGGATAATCCCATACACACAGTAAAATGACATAGTGTAACAGCCTTTTATGAATAGAATAATCAAGTAGATATATTAAAAGGTCTAAGGATGTGAGTCCTGTGTAGGTCACTGTATGAAGAAAACAGTGATGGAATAGAACAAATAAGACAGTAGTTTCCTATACAATAGGTAATGGGTACTAATTCTCTAATTGTTAAATATGCTGATCTTAAGTGCTGCAGCACTTCTTTGGCTTCTACTAGGGAAAATACAGTTTCTGGGTTACTTCAATACACTAGACACTTAATAAGAATCACAAAACACACACATAATTAAATAAACAAATTATTACTTAGCAGACTAGTGAAACTCCAAACTGATCAGTCATTTACTTTAAAGTGAACAAACAGTTCTGTTGTAGGAGCACTCTCTTGTTAGGTGGTCACTGTCCTATAACATGCATATACTTATAATCCGCAATAAACAAAGGTAATATCTTTAGCATACAATGCTGGTCTTTCTTGATACCAGAGAACTATAGCTTTTGTTTTGTCAGTAATAAAGCACAATAAACATAGTTCCCTTTCTAGCACAGTTATCTTCAGTGCTCAATAGTATAAATGGCTTAGTCCCAAAATGCATTTCAGTAAGCTTATAATGCTCTCTCAAATTTGCTCCCTATCTATATAATAGATTAATTTACTGGTTCAGTAATAACTTGGGCAGGACATACAGTATGTCACACTGTTAGCATATTCATACCTCTAGCTCAGTATCTTGTATATATCAGACTTTCCTTTTGCCGGCTTGTCTCTTTTATGCACTCTGCAGCTCCACCTGGTAGCAGCCTTCCAGATCACAGTGTCCATTAGCTCCTATAGATCCTAGGGTATAGCAAAATGTATACAGTTTATATTGCTATACCATAGGAGATTAATAAAGTATGTACAGTTATTACTATCTAAATTGTAGGTTTTTTACCTTTTGACCTTCAAGGGACTTTTTTTTTCAGTGCCACTCAGTACTCCACCGTGGCTGACTAGCTACCTATTACTGCTGTGGTACACAAAGGTTTCATTCATTTGGATGATTACAATTGCTACTTAGCTGGACGTGGGCTCCCAACAGAGATGATTAGAGGTGATGAAATTTAGAGACAGTCACAATTATAACTAAAATTAATTCAGAGAGACGTATGTGGCCAAGTGTTTGTTGTTTTTTCAGTGAAATGCCCTAAAACAATAATTTTGGCTTAAAAATGTTTGTTCGCCTAATCAAAGTACAGTTGCAATTCACTTTATTTTAACTAGGCTGGGTTTAAATTTGCAATCAATCTTCATTTATGCATTTTAATTGGTTACAATACATCTTGCATGTTCTCACCATTCCATTATATCTGTTTATTGCTCTCTATACAGTATGTTTAGTTTGGCTGTGCTCAGTTTTAGAGATTAGTATGAGTTAGAGTAGAAGATAATAATGTCCCAGACTATCAAAATAATGCATTGTATCCAATTGGCATATGGGATACCATAACTCCCTCTGTACTGCTAAGACAATTGTTGCTCCTCCTATGACCCTGCCAAGCCCCTATAGTGAACTGCCCAGTATCAAGGATGTCACTTGATCTTGAGTTGCCAGGAATTCACATGATTTATATTTCAGTTTTGTCTTTAGAATATTATATCATTCATAAAGACAACATTTTATGTATATTAGGGTGTTTTTTTATCTTGAGTGTTGTGTATATCCGCAATGTAATTTAAAAGAATCCTGTATAAAAAAAACATTGTCTTCTCTTTGCTCTTTACTCTAACAATTCTGTAACTTGGTCTGTTACAGCTTGCAGCACATGCACAGTTTATTTTCATTGTGTTATACTGCCGCGGTGTTTTATCTTGTTTTGGCTTATTGTTTTTCTTAACTGTTCTTCCAGATATTGCTTCATTCATCTTGTTGTAGCTGAACTTCTCTCATAACTCAGCTCCATATCACAGTGTTGTATTGTTAGGGATCGCCATCAGGAAAGTGCACTGATGTTATTTATAGCTAAATATTATTCACATATACAGTCAGTCTTGGCTGGCCAGTAATACCTACTGTGAGTATTATCTGTGCAAAACAAAATAAGTTGGTATAATAAGGGAATCATCTATGCAATAAAGTCAGATGGTGTTAAAAAAATGAGGTCCTCACGCTACATATTGGACCTAATGTTGCATGGTTTGTGCATGATCCCAGGATTTAGTAAGTAAACACACACTCTCCACATGAGCCACGTCTGTGCTCACCCCTGCATGCGTGGTCCCCTGTAGACACCTTGAGTGCTAAGAGTCCACGCAGGAAGGACTGTCTAGACATGTACATCGTGTAAATACCCAATGTTACTCTGGTGACAGCGAGGGCTTGTCGAGGGGGTGCCAGGATGTAATCCCTAGCAATGCCGGGGACATCTTCCATTAATAATAATGATTTTACTTTAGAAAAGTTCCAGCATAACCATTTGTTTTTATTTATTTTTTGTTTGTTTTTAGCTTCTTTAATGCATGTTGTCGTTGTAAACTTGAAAATTGCTACAGCGATCAGCTAAGTGCTAGGATATATGTGTATAAATATGTGGATATAAATATAGAACTAGAATTTGCTGTACAGTACATGATCCATTTCTGTTTCCAACATAAAGCATACAGGACATTAAGATGAGAGCCTTTCCAGAGTATTTAGTATTTGCTGTGAGGAAGTGGAGTGCTTTTTCCTCTGCCTCAGGGTGGCTGTAGGCAAGCTGTATACCTTACAGAGACATGAAGTTTCTAGGCTTTTCTCTAGTTTGCCGGTTCCAATATTTACAGTACTTTACCTAACTTTGTAATGACTACAGTATTTAAGTAGGGCTGTTTGCTTCTGCCTCATGTTTTCTATTTGTTTTTCATTTATTGAAAGGCCATTTAAATTGGTGTATGACTGTGTGCTGGTTCTGAATCTTGTTGGAGACATTACAATGCATGACACTTGAAAAATACTGCATTGTCTGTCTTTTATGCATGCTGATCATTTTTTATGTATCACTCATGTTCTATGCGGTATAAAGAGAAATCAGTTTGGTATGCAGGGTGAGTATTGTGCTTTGTAGCTCCAGTCACACTGCAAATTAATCCATATCTATTTGAAACATTTGGAGGTATATTCATTAACTCTGTTCAGTAGGTAAGATGACATTCCATAGCAGTGGCCCTCAGTCTATTTCATTTGGGACCCAGATTAAATAATTATGAATTAGTGTCTGTATTCATGCTGATATCAAATGCTGTTCCTGTTATACTCTAACACTAATATTTTCCCTTAAGTCACTTATATCTTGCCTTTCTCTGCCTGTATGTTTGTGTCTGTATTTAGCTGCCTTACCCATATTCTTAGCTGCCTCTTAAACTCACTCTTATTTAGTTTTTAGTGGACCTATTTAACAATATTTGGCAATTTTCCTCAATTAAATATAATTTCTTACTACTATATATTGCGGCATTACAAAATAGATTTTAGTGTGCAATTCAACAAATTTACAGAGTTAGGGTTTCCCAGAAGAACCACTTCCGGCAAAGAGTAAGAAATTAAAGTGTTAGCCTATGCCAGTGCTTCTCAACCGCAGTCCTCAAGTACCCCCAACAGTTCATGTTTTCCTGGTCTCCTCACAGGATTGCAAGTGAAATAATTTGCTCCACCTGTTGGTCTTTTAAAATCTGTCAGTGAGTAATGAATACACCTGTGCACCAGCTAGGTGACCTGGAAAACATGAACTGTTGGGGGTACTTGAGGACCGAGGTTGAGAACCACTGGCCTATGCTATCATTCTACTTCTAGTTTCAGCCTCAAGGAGGCTAATGTGCATGCATCAGAACGGACTTACGGAAGGATCCCCATCCTAAATTCCATCTGATGGCATTAGGTATTGGAGGCCAAGATCTGATTGGCTGAGCTTTTTGGGTCCCGGTTAATTTGCCATTATTGCATGCCCCATAGACAGCTATGAGGACTTATTTCACAAACAATAGCAGAGGGACCACAGCAGATATGCAGCAACCTTATAATAAATTACAACATTACATAAAATTATGGCAAGGCAGATGTCTATGGAGGCTTACCCGCAAATGTGGTTTAATAAATATGTCCTTACAGGTCTCAGCTATTTGGACTTTCATACAGTTACTGTATACTTTTTATGTAACTACTAATTAAATTCACACTCTCTTTGTTGTGCTCACCTAAATGTATGTTTGTTGCTCTATTTTATGTTAGATTTTCCTTTTAGTGTTTTAATCCTTATGCACTTTGTCTAATCCCACCTTTTTTTACTGCCACTGCTGTTTTCAGATTCTATCTCCCCCCCACACCCCTCAATAATCTCTCTACCTAATTAAGACATAAGAAGAGAGGGCCCTGCTTACATTCTAGTGGTAATATAGGAGGATACAATACAAAAGAAAAAGGATAGCACAACTGTACGTGACGTACGTATTAAGGTGTATTCAATTCAAGTCTGAATTGCCGGAAAAACGTCAGTTTCTGTCAATTTCAAGTCGAATCCAGATTCGACCTATTCAATGAAACTGCCATTTATCCGACAAGTCGGAAAACACGTGGATGGGCGGATTAGCCGCAGATCCACTTGTTTTGTCAGATTTACCCCCGTTTCCGACAATGTCAACCCAACTTTTAAAAAAGTTGGATTCGCATTTTCGGGAACGGACAAAACTTGTCGGATTTGGCCGCAAATTGAATACTGAAATGTCGGATCCTTTCTGTCGGAAAGGAGCCGACATCAATTGAGGCTGAAGAGTTAGTCGGGGGTGTGTGGGATGGGGGGTAGTGTGGTTGTATATGAAAACCATCATTAGTGACTTACTATATTATTTATTGTGTCCTGTAAAGTTTTAAGGGCAAATTTAAATGCAGGGAGGCTAGATTAGTGTGTGGTTATGCGCGATAGGCCATTCCGGAGGTTGGGAACAGCACTGGAGAAATTTATTGCATGTGGCGCCAGTAGTTATCACTTAATAGATAGGGAGATAGCAGTTACCCCCATTTTTTGGCTTTAGTAGATAGACCCATACAGTAGGTCTGTTGTCAAGAACAAGACACAGGTAGATTAATAAATTAAGCAGCATATACTGTATACTGTGTTAAGGGGTCATTACATTCTAAGAAAGTGATGTGGGATCTCATGCTAATACCGCTTACATGACACATGTTTGTTTGTTTTTTTCCCAGGCCACAGACCATGATAATTTAATGTTAAATCTATGGATTAACTATTTTGAAGTTCTCAGCAAATGGGGCTCTCAGAAAATCATGTTTAAAATAGAATAGTGAGTTAAGCAAAATAACATTTGTGCAGGTTCCTTTCCTTGTTCACAGACTTAAGATAAAATACTATAAATTTCTCAAGAATATAATGTGTGATCACTTCTCTGAAACCAAAATTGTAAAATATATCACATGTCTAACTGACAGACTTGCAGGTTCTGCTCCGAATGGAACCATTTTGCACTTGGTAATAGATGCATGTGTGAAAACACTTTTTTCCTATCCGTCTCTCCTAGATTGCTTTGATCTCTTTTATGTACTTGGACTACCAAAACATCAGTTCTAAAAGTTCCTTATTTGGCAGTACAGGAAGTGACTGTGATGTGGTACAATGAAGTATCCACAACAAAAACAGGTCAAAGTATCCATGACATTTTTTGCAGAGCCACAATAAGCACTAAACTATTAAGATGCAAATAATTAATAAAATGTAATCGGTCCAATGTTTGGGGTGGGGTGTTGATGTGCATCTGTGAGCTAACCAAATAATACATCTGCAGTGGATATGAAAACCCAGGTTTGGACTTTTTGCTTGCATAATAGTAATAATAGCAATAATATCACATAGTAAAAATTAATTTAAAGTTTGTTTTTTTACATTTCATTGACAAAATGCTTTATTCACAAAATAAAGCATGCATTTATTTTATTGCTGCAATACTTAAATAGGCAGCTGTCACCAGTGATAACCCCTTATTATATAGGGTTTTTTCCTTTCCTAAATATACCCCATGGTTCCATGACCAAGCTCTGAGAGGACATAGGGGTAATTCAAACACGTTTTGCGTTAAAAAGCCGTGAAATTACTGCAAATTGCCATAAATTCACCTAATGCCTATTCAATTGTCCACAATTTTCCACAAATTTCAATTCACCAACCCTGAGCAGGTGATAAAATTGGGGAAAATCCCTATTTTAAGTTAAAAATGTTGGGGTTTGGGATAACCCCATGAATGACTAATAAGGCATTACAAAGTTTTTAATTATTTTTAATTGCCCAATAATGACATGTCATTTTTGGGGTGAAAAAGTTTGACAAGTGTTTTTAGACTTGCAGGTGGGAGTAATCTGTCTGTTTCCACTTTTTTTAAGTCCCCTAAAATTACCCAAATACATACTTATACCCATTTTTATGTACCCCAATTTTAATTTTAACACTTATTTTGCTGAAAAAAATGGCTTTCTATTATTTTAAAAAAAAGTTTCTATATAACAGCCATTTCACCCAATTTAAGTACCAGACATACTTTTATTATAACCAATATAACTGTTATATTGTTATCCAATGTTAGTTTAGCTATTTTGGGGGTATGGACAGATTTAGCTATTTTTTCTAAAATGTTCGACAATCCAGTTTTTGCTCGAATTTACATATGAATAGGGCGAATCGCAGGAGCATGCATACCCGCAAAAAGTAATTTCTTGAGGCAAAAAAGATGCAAAAATAGTGAAACTGGCAATCACAGTAAATTGCCTCAATTTCACTGCTAATTGAATACCCCTCATAAACTAGAAAAACTGTGTATACAGCCTATGATTTTGCTGCTGCTGTAACACTCGAAATTAAGATCACCTTTTCTTCTAACAGCTTCCAGTTGGATAGCGGACTATAAAAACAAGCTGTCCTATTGCATGATGTGCACACACTTCCCTCTCAAAATCATTATAGTAGAACTTCGATCACAATCACAGCTACTTTTAGCTTTTAATAATTCCATTAAATATCCCCCTACAGTACTTTAACTGAATGTTCTACGTTTTTGGAATTCCCTAGAATGTAATACGTGTTTGGAATTCCCTGCCTGAGGAAGTAGTAATGGCAGACTCGGTCAATACTTTTAAGAATGAGCTAGAAAAATTCCTAATGGATAAGAATATGCACGGTTATGGTGGGTAGATCACGCACTATCATAAAAAAGAGATAACACAACAGCCGACATTCACAATAGATAATTTTAGTCCTAAAATTAATACAGCGTATGAGACCATAAACAGGTTGAACTCGATGGACAAGTTGTCTTTTTTTCAACCTCAAAAACTGTTACTATGTTCTTGAGACTCCTGAATTTCGGGGAGTTCTCACTGAGTCCCAAAAAAGAAGACCAGACTTCTGGATCCCCAGTGATGTGATTTACATGGGTTTTTTTTATCTTTGGCCCAGAAAGCTTTTGTGTGCTTGAAATCTCTGTATTGTACACTTAAAATAGCTAATTAGCTATTACACAACTAAAATGTGAAAACCAAATATTAGCTTGCAATCAACTTTTTATTATTCTAGTTGACTACAAATTTATTTTATTATTTATAAGAACTTGCCAACGAGATGTATACAATATTTGTCTTCTACAATTTCCACGTTATTCTCCTGTGTATATTATTTCCACTTTACAGTGACAGGTGTCTTAAATTGTTTATAATCCTGTCCCACTCTATGTTGCATTTGATGAAAAAAATTGGATTTTAATTATCTACCGGTAAATCCTTTTCTCGTAGTCCGTAAAGGATGCTGGGGTTCCATTTAGTACCATGGGGTATAGACTGGTCCCTTGGGAGCCACTGGCACTTTACGAGTTTAACAGTGTGGGCTGGCTTCTCCCTCTATGCCCCTCCTACAAGACTCAGTCTACAAAATGTGCCCGAGGAGACGGACATAATTCGAGAGAAGGAAATACAGATAGTGGCGAGATTCACACCAGCTGACGCCGAATTGAAAAAAACATGCTGACCAGCATGCAACATGGAGAAACCCTGCTAACCTGCATGCACCATGAAGAAATCATGCAAAACCGCATGAAACATGAAGAAACCATGTCCACCAGCAGGTAATATAAAGAAACCATGCCAACCAGCAGGCAACATGAAGAAACATGCCAACCAGGATGAAACATGAAGAAATCATGCCAACCATCATGCAACACGAAGAAACCATGTTATCTAGCATGATACAGGGTGCAACCATGCCATTCCGCATGTAACATGAAGAAACCATGCTAACCATGCATGAAAGAGGAACTGCAACAGCTGAACCAATACTTAACTAAGTAGCAATGCAGGAAAATGAAGCAGTTGCCCAGCATCCTCTATGGACTATGAGAAAAGGATTTACCGGTAGGTAATTAAAATCCTGTTTTCTCTTACGTCCTAGAGGATGCTGGGGTTCCATTTAGTACCATGGGGATGTACCAAAGCTCCCAGTATGGGATGGAGAGTGTTGAGGATCCTGCAGAATGGAGTGACCAAACTTTAGGTCCTCAGATGCCAAAGTATCGAACTTGTAGAACTTCAGCAAACGTGTTTGACCCCGACCAAGCAGCTGGTCGGCTAAGCTGTAAAGCCGGGATACCCCGGCCAGCTGCTAGGAACAACCCACTGTACGAGTAGAGTGGGTCTGAACAGATCTTGGACACGGCAGGCCTGTCGTAGAATAAGCATGTTGGATTGTAAACCCGATCCAGCGAGCAAATATCTGCTTAAAAGCAGGACACCCAACCGTGTTAGGACCATAAAGGACAAACAGAGCATCCGACTACCTGTGACGAGAAGTCCTCTTCACAGAAACTTTAAAAGCCCTCACAACATCCAAGGACTGTGAGGTAATTGAGGCGTCAGTAGCCACTGGCACCACAATAGGTTGGTGATATGAAAAACCGACACAACCCTTGGAAGAAATTGCTGACGCATTTTGAGCTCAGCTCCAACTTCATGGAAAAACAAGTAGGGCTCTTGCATGACAATGCCCCATATTTTGACACCCGTCGAGCAGATGCCAACAGTGTGACCACCTTCCAAGTTAGAAACTTGACGTCCACCTACTGTAAGGCTTGAACCTATCCGACTGCAGGAAATGCAGCACCAGATTAAGATCCCAAGGTGCCGTAGGAGGCACAAAGGGTGGCTGGATGTGCAGAATCCCTATCAAGAAAGTCTGAATTAAAGGGATAGCAGCCAATTGTTTATGGAAGAAAATGGACAAGGCCAAAATCTGGACATTTATGGATCCCAAGCGTAGGCCCACAACCACACCTGCTTGCAGAAAGAGGAGAAACCGTCCAAGTTGAAACTTCACCGTAGGAAACTTCTTGGATTCACACCAAGACATGTACGTTTTCCAAATTTGATGGTAATGTTTAGACGGTACCCCCTTCCAAGACTGTAACAGAGTAGGAATGACTTTGTTCGGAATGCCCTTTCGAGCTAAGATCTGGCGTTCATCCTCCATGCCATCAAACGTAGCCGTGGTAAGTCTTGATAAGCGAACGGCCCCTGTTGCAGAAGGTCCTCGCGAAGAGGAAGAGGCCTCGGATCTTCCAGCAGTAACTCCAGAAGATCCGCATACCAAGCACTTCTTGGCCAGTCCGGAGCAATGAGGATCGCCTGAACTCTTGTTCTTTTTATTAGCTTGAGAATCCATGGGATGAGTGGAAGTGGAGGGAACACATACACTGACTGGTTCACCCACAGAGTTACCAGGGCGTCCACCGCCACTGCTTGTGGGTCTCTCGACCTGGAACAGTATCTCCGAAGCTTCTCATTAAGGCAAGAGGCCATCATGAGGTACACCCCACCGGCTTGTTACCTCTGCAAATACCTCCGGGTTGAGGCCCCATTCTACTGGATGGAGATCGTGTCTGCTGAGGAAGTCTGCTTCCCAGTTGTCCACTCCCAGAATGAAGACTGCTGACAGCGCCCTCACATGTTTCTCATCCCAGAGGAGGATTATTGTCACCTCTGACATTGCAGCCCTGCTCTACGTTCCGCCCTGCCTGTTTATGTAGGACACCGCTGTGACGGTGTCCGACTGAACCTGAGCGGCTTGATCTCTCAGAAGATGTGCCGCTTGTAGAAGGTCGTTGTACACGCCCTTCAGATCCAGAATGTTTATTGGAAGGAGAGATATCTGAACTGACCGCTTTTCCCCCTGAGCGACTGCTTTCCCAACCCCTGAGACTTGCATCTGTGGTTAGATGAATCCAATTCTGAATCCCGAACCTGCGGCCCTCGAGTAGGTGAGAAGTTTGCAGCCACCAGAGGAGTGAAATTCTGGCTTTCGGCTACAGGCGTATCCGCTGGTGCATGTGAAGATGAGATCCTGACCATAAGCCCAGGAGACCCAGTGGGAAAGACCGTGCAAGGAATCTTCCGTACTGTCGAGCCTCTTAGTAGGCAGCCATCTTCCCCAGAAGGCGAATACACTGATGAATCGATACCCGGGCTGGCATCAGGACATCCCGGACCATTGATTGGATCACCAACGCTTCCTTCACCGGTAGAAACACCCTCTGCACTTCCGTGTTGAGAATCATCCCCAGGAAGGAATGCCTCCTTATCGGCTTCAAATGCGAAATTGGAAGCTTCAGGATCCACCCGAGATCCCGGGACAGTTGATTTGAGAGAGCAATACTCTCTAACAACATCTCCCTGGAGCATGTTAAGGTCATCCAGATATGGAATTATGTGCACTCCTGGTTTGTGGAGCAGGAGTATAAAGGCTGCCATGGCCCTGATGAACACCCCCGGTGTTGCGTAGAAGCCAAGCTCAGTGTTTGGAACTGGAAGTGACGTAGTTGTAGTGCAACCTTAGATAGGCCTAGAGAGGCGGCCAGATTGGAATATAAAGTACGCACCCCTAATATCCTGGGATACCAGAAATTCCTCTACATCTCGAGCAGAGGTCACCCCTCCCAGACTCCATCCTGAATTGAACACCCACCAGTAGAGAATCAATCACCCCAGGTTTGAATAGTAACCCCTGTTACGTAAATGAGGTGGAACTAGAATAATGACATTAGTTTGACAAATGATATGATAGCTTCCAGCAGTAGTGCACTTTCTGCCTGAGAAGCTAGTAAGCCTGATATGAATAATCTGAGGCGGGAATACTAGAAATTCTAGTCTACACCCCTGGGCAACCCAACTGTTTCCAGGGGTCTAGGCAGGATATCGCCCAGATGTGTTACTGAATCTCTTTAGTCTCACTCCCACCTGCCTGATCCCCAGGCAGTGAGATCCACCGACAAACCGAAGGGTTTGAAAATGGCCGAATTTGAAATCCGTCCCCGGGAACCTGACGGGGCAGGTTTTCTGGACTTCCCCAATGTCCTCTACAGGAAGTGGAGGAATATGTGGAATCATGTTCGAAGGAATTGCAGTGTAGGTGTAGGATATCATTTCCTGGTCTGTGAAGCTGCGGAAGGAAGACATACCGACTCACCCGCAGTTGACATGGATAATCACGTATCCCGTGTGTCCCAACAGGGTCTTACCTGTGAAGGGCGGACCTGTCATACATTACTCGAATTCTGTATCCGCAGTCCATTGGTGTAGCCACCATCCCTTGCGTGTCGAAACTGCCAGAGCAGTGGTCCCTGCTTTATGCAGGTCAATCTCCTTCATGGTGTCTCGCCGTGAAGCCTGTAGAATCCTGTATGTGACATAGAAACAAGTGTACAAGTCACTTCTACACATAGAATCTAAATCATCAAGGAGCCTGACCACGTTACAATAGCCCCAGAGATGTATGCAAAAGTGGGTCTCCGAGTCACACCTGCAGCAGTGTACAGTATTAAAGATTAGTCTTAGTAGGTGATCAGCCTTTATAGAGGTTGTACCAGGGACAGGTAAGACAACCATATTTGACAATTTAGACACTATAGGGATGTGGATAATAACTCTGGGTGTATTCATTATAAACATATAATAATATTCCTCATCCCTAATAGCCTCAACATATGTTGGACCCCTCATATATATGCATTATATGGGCAAGTGTATGCTTTCTAGGGTACGGAGTTGTGGGTGAGAGGCATAGCAGTGGGATTTGAAACCCCGCTTTTCTCAAAACTGCGGCTTCTACCCAGTACGGGACATATTGGAAGCGATATATTCTTAAAGTACACCTTATGAAGTCCACCCCAGGGGGATCTGCCGCCGAAGCATGAGCCAGCCACAGCGCGCCCTTATAGGCTTTTATAAAGATAAAAACCCCGCTGGCTAGCGTAACCTTAATAGGGTAGCTAGTACATAATATCACTCCCCCCTTTTATAACACCTTTTACCTCAGTGTAGTTATGTGGAGGACAGCATTCCCTGTCAGCGTGTCTGCAGGGAGAAAATGGCGCTGGTTAGTGCTGGATCCGCTCTGAGAAGCTCCGCCCCCTGTTATGGCACGTCTTCCCTCACTTAGAGATTATACTGGCCTGGGGTAATTTTTGCAGCAAACAGCGAGTTAGACCTTGAAAGCTATGTTTGATCAGTGTAGGGTATCCTGCTGGCCCAGGACGTCCCTCACAGCGTCGTACACCGCTGAGCCTTCCGGAGTGCAGCCTGTCAAAGCTACGCTCCCAATCTTGTGCCACCATTCCCGCCGGGCACCCGCTTACCGGGACTCCGGCGTCGGATTCACCACTCTTCTTTCTTCTAGCTCTGTTAGGGGGTGGCGGCATGCTGCGGGAATGAGCGTTCGCCTCGGGCGGCTAACGATCATCACCCTCAGGAGCTCAGTGTCCTGTCAGCGGATAACGATCATCACTCTCAGGAGCTCAGTGTCCTGTCAGCGGATATAGGGGCCATTAACCTCAAGGGTTGGATCCTACTCCTCCCCCTAAGTCCCACGAAACAGGGCGGCTGTTGCCTAGGTGCGTCTGGGACGTGACTGTTCACACCTGTGATTAGACAGTGTTATCCCTATGAGCTGCGACTATTCGCACATGCACCTGCGAAAAACTAATCACAGGTGCAAATAGTCGCAGCCTGGATCAGGCTTGCTACATCTGTATATCCTACATATACTTAGGGGGACATGTACTAAGCAGTGATAAAAGTGGAGAAGTGAGCCAGTGGAGAAGTTGCCTATGGCAACCAATCAGCTGCTCTGTATGCTTGAATAGTATGCAAATTATAAATGTTACATCAATGCTGATTGGATGCCATGGGCAACTTCTCCACTGGCTCCCATCTCCACTTTTATCACTGCTTAGTACATGTCCCCTTTAGTTACATAGCCTTTTCTACACCAAAGCTATTAAATAAATGTTATTTTGTATTCAAAATTGTGTTGTAATTAATATTTTTTCCTGTTCCAATTTCCAATATTTTAGAGCAAAATGTTATTCAGTATTAATGCAACGCACTATGGTTTGTGTTTGGCTTCCACTACGAACTTTTAGTGCAGTTTTGAAAACTTTGTGATATTTCCACACAGCAAAGTTGTGTAATGTTTATCTCAATTATTTGGAAATGATATATTTTGAGTTAAGAAGTAAAACTTTGGTAAGAATATGCATACAGTATGTTACCGAAGTTTCTACTGTGAAATGATGTAAAAAAAATGTCTGAAGTTGACACCGTATTGATGATGGTTAATGAGCGGAGGATGGTTGTTGATAATGTTGAGGTTGCATTTCAGTAGCAAATCACATAATTATTCTCTTGCAGCATATTAAAAAAAGAAAACGAGAGGCATTCAGGCCTACATCTGACTGCAGCTGTATCAGAAATGTAGGATCAGAAAGTGTTTTCACATAGAGACTGCCTTTATCTCACTATCTCATTAGCCATTAATGTAGTTACTGGATGTTGTCTTTTCTGTCATGGAAAAGTGTCTGTTACATCGTGAGCTGCAACATTTTACCTACTGGTTCTTTGGAGATGTACTGTATGTGTGTTTGTGTGTGTGTGTGTGTGTGTGTGTGTGTGTGTGTGTGTGTGTGTGTGTGTGTGTGTGTGTGTGTATAGATAGATAGATAGATAGATAGATAAACAGCGCTTCACTTTTTCCACATTTTGTTATGTTACAGCCTTATTCCAAAATGGAATAAATAATTTTTTCTCTCTCAAAATTCTACACACAATACCCCATAATGACAGTGTGTAAAAAGTTTTTCTTTTAGGTTTTTGCAAATTTAAACCATTTGTCTAAGTGGTCAGTATAGTATGTACATATTTATAGATGTTGGTCTGATTGATCCAAAACTATTTGTGAGATGTACTTTCTTCAAGATGAAAGCTTATTAATGTACAAGTTGCACTTTGATGAGCCATGTTTTGTGTGTTAAATCTTATAGAGCAAGTGTTCTTTTAAAAACCATAAATACCAATTTAACGTCTGTAGAACATCTTTTTTTTTTTAGAATAGTCGCTTAGTTTAAAGATGTGTCCTTATACCCTGAGCACCATTTGGCACAAGATGTTCGGCACGACTACTGTAAGAAGCTCTGAGACGAGTAGCTTACAATATATATATATTTTTTTCATTTTGCGTTTCAGTAGCATTGCAGGCGCAGCGAAAATCCTCTTACAGTGTATCTGAGGCACTAGGCTGCAAAATTGGTTTCCCACACACCCTAGAGGATACTGGGGTCCACATAAGTATCATGGGGTATAGACGGGTCCGCTAGCAGCCTTGGGCACTTTAAGAAATCAATAGTGTGCACTGGCTCCTCCCTCTATGCCCCTCCAACCAGACTCAGTTTAGAAAATGTGCCCGGAGGAGGCGGTCACGCTTAGGGAAGCTCCTGAAGAGTTTTTTACATTTATTTTCTGTTTGTTGTTTTACAGGCATTGCTGGGTGGCACCAGCATGCCTGCTTCATAGGACTTAGGGGGGGAGAACGGCCCAACTTCCTAAAGAGTTAATGGTCCTGTTTCTCCGCTGACAGGACACTGAGCTCCTGAGGGAGTCATTTGCAAGCCCCACCACGGTGAGCCTACCCTCCCGCAGCACGCCGCCGCCCCTAACAGAGCCGAACATAGAAGAGTGGTGAGTACAGCGCCGGTGTCTCGGTTAGCGGGTTGCCAGCGGAAATGGCGGCATGAGGGTTGGAGTGCAGCGCTGACATGCAGGCTGCACTCCGGGGGGCTCAGGATGACATGCGGCTGCGTGTGTCCCACTGTGAGGGGCGCGCTGAGCCACCAATGATACCCACCCCGGCCATCCAGCTTACTGAGGGTTTTACCCCTCGAATTACACACTCTAAACCTCAGGCCAGTATAAAAAAGACCGGGAAGCTGCACGCCATTACGGGGGCAGGGCTTCACTATGAGAGGATCCAGCAGCTCACCAGCGCCATTTTCCCTCTGCAGCTCATACTAGCAGGCATCACAGGGACACGCAGCTCCTCCAAGAAGACTCTATGTCTCCTCAGCGGTACCAGGTGGTCATAGTATGGGGGAGGAGGTTGTAGTATACTAAGTCCTCTGAAGGGATTTAGTGTGGCGACCCAGCTGTGTTTTTACTCAGCTACAGGGGCGCTGTGTGGCTGGCTCCTATTACTCTGTGTAGGTTTTACTGTGTTTCACCTTGTGTGTGTGGGTGTGTGTGGGTCCATTTGCATTACCATGTCCAGGGACTGTGTGTCCTGCACAGCAGAGTTTCTGTCCTCCCCTGGGAACTCGCTACTGTGTACCCAGAACAGTACACATTCTCAGGCTAGTGGGTCAGAACCCCCATGGTTAGAATCCATAAAGGGGATATCTAATATTTCTACTAAATTAGACCATACTGAGAAAGAGATGCAATACTTAAGACAGTCTATGGATGACCTGGTGAATAGAGATTCAGTTCCCATACCAACGTCTCAGAACCCTGCAATTTGCCCAGAAAAGCGTACTCTGGCCCAGCTCATGCAGGCTGATACCGATGATAGCGATACATCAGACCCAGAGGAGGGTGAAGTGGATGCAAGTGGGGGGGATGCTGTCCTGTTAAAAGGAATACAGGCCCTGACAGAAGCTATCAGACTGGTCCTGCACAATCTTGACAGTGTGGAGGAGGAATCTTGTTTTAATGTTAAAAAAAAATCCTTGCTACTTTTCCTGCATCAGAGGAATTGAATGCCCTGTTTGAAGAAACTTGGGCTAATCCTGACAAAAAATGTCAGATCCCAAAAAGGTTGATTGCATCCTTTCCCTTTTCTATGGATGATAGAAATAAATGGGAAAACCTGCAGATTGTGGATGCATCGGTATCTAGGTTGTCACGTAAGAGAGTCTTACCTGTTCCTGGGGCAGCATCCGTAAAGGACACGGCTGACCGCAAGATTGAGACCATTCTCAAATCCTTATATACTGCTGCTGGTGTGACACAGAGACCCACTATTGCTTGTGCATGGATCACTAGGGCCATTGCTAAATGGTCAGGTAACCTAATTGAAGAATTAGATTCCTTGCCCAGAGGGGAAATCATTTTACTCCTACAGCATATTCAGGACTCTGCTAACTTTATGGTGGAAGCCATAAAGGAAATTGGTTTGCTCCACGCATGCACCACTGCCATGGCAGTGTCAGCACGCAGGGGACTTGTGGCTGCGCCAGTGGACTACGGATGCGGATTCCAGAAAAGGCGTGGAAAGCTTACCGTTCACAGACGAGGCCCTTTTTGGAGGTGAACTGGATACGTGGATATCCAAGGCTACGTGGATATCCATACCTTCCTTCCGCAGCATCCCCAGCTAGGACAACCTACTCGGCTCCAACTCTGCAGTCCTTTCGGACAGTGAATATTAAAGGCAATTCAAAAGGTTCTTCTACAGCCGTCAAAGGCAATCAAGGTAAACTCAGAAAACCAGCAGCTGCAAGTTCTCAGGAACAGACCTCCGGATCTGCTTCCTCAAAGCCTTCAGCATGACGGTGGACCACACTGCCTTGAAGACAGGCAGGTGGGAGCCCGGTTACATTATTTCAGTCACATTTGGGCAACATCATGCTAGGATCCCTGGGTCAAAGACTTACCGCCCTGGTATACAGACTGGAGTTTCAGGAACTCGCACCTCACAGATTCTTCAAATCAGGCTTACCCTCTTCTCCGGATGCAGGTATGACTTTGCAGACAGCAATTTAGAAACTGGTACAAGCTCAGGTCATTGTCCCAGTTCCACTTCAACTACAAAACAAGGGTTATTACTCCAACCTGTTTCTGGTACCGAAACTGGACGGTTCGGTAAGGCCCATTTTAAACCTCAAGTCATTGAACCCGTACTTACAGGTGTTCAAGTTCAAGATGGAGTCTTTGAGATTGGTGATCTCAGGTCTGAAGGAGGGGTAAGTTCTGGAGTCTCTGGACATCAAGGATGCGTACCTTCATATTCCGATTTGGGCGCCTCATCAGGCTAATCTACGGTTTGCACTGCAGGACTGTTACTACCAGTTCCATGCTTTGCCATTTGGCCTCTCCATGGCACCGAGGATGTTCACCAAGGTAATGGCAGAGATGATGTTTCTCCTCCGCAAGCAGGGAGTGAACATAATACCATACCTGGATGACTTGCTGATAAAAGCACCATCCAGGGAGAGGTTGTTGGACAGCATTGCCCTCTCAACCCGACTACTCCAGGATCACGGATGGATTCTGAACCTACCAAAATTCCACCTGGAATCAACACGGAGGCTTCCGTTCCTGGGGATGATACTGGATATGGAGGTACAGTAGGTATTCCTTCCATTGGAAAAGGCATTGGTAATCCAATCAATGGTGCGTGATGTTCTAAAACCAACCCGGATATCGGTGCATCTATGCATTCGCCTGCTGGGGAAGATGGTAGCCTCTTACGAGGCTCTGCAGTATGTAATGTTTCATGCAAGGCCCTTCCAGCTGGATCTGTTGGACAGATGGTCTGGATCGCATCTTCACATGCACCAGAGGATACGCCTGTCGCCAAAAGCCAGAATTTCACTCCTCAGGTGGCTGCAAACCTCTGACCTACTCGAGGGCTGCAGGTTCGGGATTCAGAATTGGATTTTGCTAACCACAGATGCAAGCCTCAGAGGTTGGGGAGCAGTCACCCAGGGGGAACAGTTCCAAGGAAAATGGTCAAGTCTGGAAACCAACCTTTCCGATCAATGTTCTGGAGCTAAGGGACATATACATTCTGGGCGCCCGCTAAGGGACATATACGTTCTGGGCGCCCGCCCAGTGCTTCGTGTTTCCTGCAGTGTTACTTCGTTAAGTATTGTTGTTGGTTCAACTGTTGCTGTTCCTGTTCAAGTTTGGTTAGCATGGCTTTCCTCTTCTTTGTGTGTGCCTCCTACAGACATCACATCTTTTTCAAGATCACGCCATTCAAGTTCAGTCGGACAATGTGACAGCAGTAACGTACATAAACCGACAAGGCGGAACGAAGAGCAGAGCAGCAATGTCAGAGGTAACAAGAATTCTCCTCTCGGCAGAAAGACACGCGGTGGCGTTGTCGGCAATCTTCATTCCAGGAGTAAAGAACTGGGAAGCGGACTTCCTCAGCAGACACAACCTCCACCCAGGAGAGTGGGGACTTCACCCACAGGTGTTTGAGTCCTTGACACGTCGGTGGGGGACTCCACAAATAGACATGATGGCCTCTCGTCTCATCAAGAAGCTCAAGCGGTATTGTTCCAGGTCGAGGGACCCACAAGCAGTGGCGGTGGATGCTCTGGTAACTCCATGGGTCTACCAGATGGTTTACGTGTTTCCACCTCTTCCATTGATCCCAAGAATTCTCAAAAGAATAAAAAGGGGAAAGGTTCAAGCAATTCTCATTGCTCCGGACTGGCCAAGAAGGGCCTGGTACGCGGTTCTACTGGAGATGCTCCTGGAGAACCCCTGGCCTCTGCCTCTTTGCGAGGATCTTCTACAACAGGGGTCGTTCGTCTACCAAGACTTAACACAGCTATGTTTGACGGCATGGAAGTTGAGCGTCAAATTCTAGCCCGGAAGGGGATCCCGGACAGGGTTATTCCAACCCTGATCCAAGCTGGTAAAGGGGTAACGTCTAAACACTACCACCGTGTTTGGAAAAAATACGTCTCGTGGTGTGAAAACAGGAAATTTCTTACAGTGGAATTTTAACTGAGCCATTTCCTCGTTTTTCTGCAGTCAGGTGTGGATGTGGGCCTAAGTCTGGGCTCCTTGAAAGTCCAGATTTCAGCCTTATCCATTTTCTTCCAGAAACAATTGGCTACCCTCCCTGAAGTTCAGATGTTCGTGAAGGGGGTTCTGCACATCCAACCTCCCTTTGTGCCTCCCACGGCACTTTGCGATCTCAACGTGGTGTTGCAGTTTCTACAGTCGGAATGGTTTGAGCCTTTACGGGAGTTTGATGTAAAGTTTCTTACGTGGAAGACCGTTACACTGTTGGCCTTAGCTTCCGCATGTTGTCTCACAAATGCCTCTATATGATTTTTCATGAAGATGTAGCTAAACTCAGAACTCATCGGCAATTTCTCCTAAGGTGGTGTCTGCTTTTCATATCAATCAACCTATTGTAGTTCCAGTGCTTACGGACACCTCTGCTACCTCAAAGTCCTTGGATGTGGTGAGGGCTTTGAAGATTTATGTGAAGCGGACTGCTCATCACAGAAAATCTGACTCGCTGTTCTCTATGTTACTAGGAGAATTGGGTGTCCTGCTTCAAAGCAGTCTATTGCTCGCTGGATCAGGCTTACTATCCAGCAGGCTTATTCATCGGCAGGATTGCTGGTTCCTAAAGTACAGGCCCACTCTTCTAGGTCGGTGTGTTCTTCCTGGGCGGCTGCCCGGGGTGTCTCAGCTTTACAGCTCTGCCGAGCGGCTACTTGGTCAGGTTCGAACACGTTTGCTAAGTTCTACAAGTTCGATACTTTGGCCTCTGAGGTCCTTCAGTTTGGTCAGTCAGTTCTGCAAGAAACCTCAGCACTCTCCCGACCGGTTTGGGAGCTCTGGTACTTTCCCATGGTACTAATGTGGTCCCCAGTATCCTCTAAGATGTAAGAGAAAACAGAATTTTAATTATCTACTGGTAAATCCTTTTCTCATAGTCCGTAGAGGATACTGGGCGCCCGCCCAGTGCTTCGTGTTTCCTGCACTGTTACTTCGTTAAGTATTGTTGTTGGTTCAACTGTTGCTGTTCCTGTTCAAGTTTGGTTAGCATGGCTTTCCTCTTCTTTGTATGTGCTGGTTTGAATCTCACCACTGATCTGTTACATTCTTCCTCAGGATATGTCCGTCTCCTCGGGCACAGTTTCTAGACTGAGTCTGGTAGGAGGGGCATAGAGGGAGGAACCAGTGCACACTGTTGATTTCAAAACGTGCCCAAGGCTCCTAGTGGACCCGTCTATACCCCATGATACTAATGTGGACCCCAGTATCCTCTACGGACTACGAGAAAAGAATTTACCGGTAGGTAACTAAAATCCTATTTTTACACGCATACGAAGTAGCAGATGAAGAGAGAGGAAAACCTGCAGCTGCTCACATAAGAATCAGACTCTGTCGCACACAGATGCACAAATGTTGCAAGCTCCAGTGTTCTGTGTATGCTAGCAATATTGTCTCCGGTTACTTCATTTGGGGGGAAAAAAATCACTAAACGCAGCTGAGTCACCCGAGACCTGGCACAACCGCCACCAACTTTTATACCAGTAGTTGGTTTTTAGAGAGAGTATTTAAGGTTTCATGTCTCTTACCAATAATAGTACTATAGCGGGGTTCACTCGTGTATGCCAACTATTTGTTCTATGTAATAGGGTCCTGGTATGTAGGAGGAGAGGTGTGACTCAGCTAGTAAGGGACAAAGGGATTATTCTAACTCTACATACTGTAGATAACTATATGTATGTTTCTTGGGCCCCCAATCAAGTGTCCTGGACCTCTACTCTCACTAGTGAGACTTACTACATTATTTATTGTGTCCTGTAAATATGGCTGATGAATAAGCATTTCACCATTTATATGGATGGATAGTTAGACCCATCAAGGCATGGAGTCCACAAGTCTTCTGAAGGTGTCCTGTGGTGTCTGGCACAAAGAGATTAGCAGCAGATCCTTAAAGTCAGAAGTGGGGAACCTTTGGCCGCCAGCTGTTGTTGAACTACATATCCCAGCATGCCCTGCTACAGTTTTGCTATTTGACCATGCTTAAACTATTGCAAGGAATGCTGGGATGTGTAGTTCAACAACAGCTGGAGGGTCAAAGACTCCCCATCCCTGCTTTAAGTAATGTAAGTTTTGAGGTGGGGCCTCTATGGTCAGAATGGGCACTCTGACTGGTCTGCAGCTGCACAGTCTTATACGCAGCAAGCAGTGATGCACAGTGTGTTCTGACACCTGTCTATCATTGCCAGCATTATCTTTTTCATCAGTTTGTGCTACATTTATCCCTACTGTGTGATAGTAACAGATGGGCTAGTCTTCACTCCACACATGAATCAATGAACCTTGGGTGCCCATGATCCTTTCGCTGGCTTACTGGTTTTCCTTCCTTGTACCCTTTTTGCAAGTTTCTTTCCACTGCATACTAGGAATACCCATCAAGACATGATTTTGGAGATGCTGTAAACCTAGTTGTTTAGCTATCACCATTTGACCCTTGTCAAAGTCGATGAGATCCTTATGCTTGCCCATTTTTCCTGGTTGCAACAGATCAACTTAAAAAATTGACTGTTCACTTACTGCCCACTACTGTATATCTCACCCCTTGTCATTGAAATTAGATAATCCATGTTATTCACTTCAAATGGCAGTATGCAATGAAGTAATTAGAACCAGCACATCAAGTAATATGAAACGATCCCTTGTTTTTATTATGTTTCACATTTTTCTCACTTACTTTCCACTAGGACAAAGTTGTTTCTTCCATGATATCTTGCAAATGATATGCTCTGTGCATGGTGCAGTTGCCCTTAATGACATGCTAAGAACCAGTGGCTCATGAGTACAGCAGGTCTACTGAATATTACTCAAGCAGTTCCCCAGTGATGTCACTGATACTTAGCAAATGATTGAACAACTTGTTTGTTAATAGTTTGTATATAGTGCTTACTTAAGCAGTCCTATACAAAGACTATATAGCCATTATAACATTCCTTGCCTCAGTGTAGTTTAGTATCTGTTCCTTACTACACATACAGTACACTAGTGTTAATATTGTCAGCAATCAAGTAACCTACCAGTGTGTCTTTGGAGGGGATCAGCATGAATAGCCGGCATTTTGGATCCCGACGCTCGTAATACCGACGCCAGGATCCCGATTGTTAGTAAGCCGACAGGGTTGAATAAGGGGTGTCTCCCCCTCTTCCCAACCCCCTAACACTAACCCTCCCACAGCCTAACCCTAGCCTTCCCCCTTGGTACCTAACCATAACACCCCCCCTTGGTGCCTAAACCTAACCCCCCAATCCTGCTGCCTAAATTTAACCCTCCCCCCGCAGCCTAACTCTATCCCCCTGGAACGCAGTCTAACACACACACACACACCCTGCATCCTAAACCTAACCTACCCCCACCCCCACGGCTTACCTGACTTGCGGCCTGGTGTCCCCTCGTTCAGGATCCCGACTGTCGGTATTTGTATGTTGTACTCTTCTGGATGCTGGTGTCGGCATTTACAATGGGGTCGGTATTCCGGCTGTTGGGATACCGATAGCCGGGATCCTGACTGCTTCCCCTTTGGAGTGTGGGAGGAAATGGATCATTTAAGATGGGGAAACCATGCAAAGCTCCACACGGATCGGGACCTTATTTTAATAGAGCCCATGACCCTGCTACTGTGAGGCAGCACTGCTAACCACTATGCCACTTATATGCCCAACTTTATTGCTAGACTATGTGCTAAAAAAAAAAATTCTCAAATAGTTTGTCTTACATATTTAGTATGTTAGTAAGCTGTCACTAGTTGATTACAATTGGCCAGTGATGTACCAGTACGTAAGAAGTGGTGCCATTTGCTCACACTGTACATGTAGTCTGTCGGGCATTCATTTTTTTCTATGAAATGTCTAAGCGCAAGAACAGATCAGCCACCCTTCTGTAATCCTCTTTCAAACCTGCCAAATGCGACTAGCAGAATTACACTCTGCAAAAGAATGTTTGCCTTCCTCTAAAGTATTAATCTGCTGACTGAATATATGTGCTAATTTGAAGTTGAATTGAGCTGTGGGATTTTTATTTAATGATTGGCTTCATATAAATGTAAATTACAATGAATCTATGGATTCCTGAGCTGTTTCATGTTGTTTAAATAAGAAGTGCCAGATTTCACTTTGCTTACGCAGTAAATGGCAATACTACTCCATGCAATTATAAAATGTGCTTACAGTGGTTTTTACTGCCAACCTTCATTGTACATCATCAGATCCTACCTATTATATGGTGTATCCCTTACTAGACGCCATGTATAGGACGTACTAAGCCACTGTATCTATAAACTACACCTATTCACTGTTAAATGAAATATGCTTATCGGCAATTATGGAATTACAAAGCATTGTGGAGGCATATTTAATTCTGATGCGATTAATTTAATTTCATGGGTAAACAAAGCCGGTGTCACTGCTATTCAAGCTAATCTTCGGCAGCTAAATTGAACAATGCAGAGCTTTCCAGATTTTTTGTTTTTTCATTGGAAAAAAATAATACATGTAAAGTACCAGTGTTCCCCCTTATAATAGCCCAATGTAATAAAAATGACTTTGCCATACAAAAGCAATTAGGATGTCCATTAAAGCAATTATGATGTCCACTAACCATTCACAACATTTAGAGTGGTATCCAGTTAGCCGCACTAATTTGCGGTGGCTAATTACCTTCCATGGGGCTATGCAATTAGTTTCAATGCCAACATTTATTGGGGATTTGATTTTGCCTGCCTTAAGGTGGGTACACACTGACAGGTATATCTGCCGATCAATTGATCGGTAGATATATCTATGGACGGATCGGGCAGTGTGTTGGGGACCGACGTCATGAACTGGGCGGGCGTGCACACAGTAGAGCTGTCAATCACCGCCGGCCGCCGGAGCATGTGTACGTGCGGTCGGCCGACCACCCGTACACACACACCGACACGCCAATATATTCGTAGATATATTGGCCGTCGGCTGTGCTTCGGGGCCGACGCGATATGTCTGTGAACGACGGAGTTCACAGACATATCGGCCGTACACACTGGCCGACGGACCCGCGATATATCTGCCAGTGTGTACCCACCTTTAGGCAGGCAAAACTAAATCTACCATAAGCAGGTTTTTTTTTTCTATGATTGTGGGCATGAAAACACACAGGTCCGCGATTTTCGTGGATCCTACGTGTTTTTGCACTAAAATGGAAAAAATTTGGGATGTAAAAAAATGGGGTCAAATTGAATAGCCCTGGGGGAAAAAACAGCCTCAAAAATGTTAGTGTCTAATTGGATACCCCCCTTAGGGGTCTATTTAGTGATGCCTTCCAACAAATTATTGCCATGATGCTCCCTTTCTGTTATAATCCATTATAATAAAATAATATTGCTATGTAAAAGCATATAGGATATCCATTAGGATTCATTACATTTAGGGGTCTTTAATAAGTCTCCAAGCCCTTAACGCCTGCAAAAATGTCTTGAGAGCAATAGTTGGAGATATCTCCTGGCTTCAGTACAAAATCTATCTGACAGATGGTGTTTTTTTTCTCTTACCTCTGGTTAAAGTCCAGCCTTAGAGGAATCTTCTGATCCCTTATCAGCAAGATGCACACTGCTGCCTTCATATAGTCATGTACCGTTTATAATCTGGGGACAAAATATACTTCTAGAGATAGCTATCACATTAGTGTACACTCATTGCCAGGACTTCCACTTATTGGAGGCACTGTCCCAGTAGAAAAAACTATTTTTGATCATCTCTTATCGCTTTGAACAGTTGTAGTAAGGGATGATAACTAATGGGCAGTATCTATGATTTTACATATCTAGGAGCCTTAGAATATAAACTTTGCATAGTATTTATAGGAGTATCAAAGGTTGTACTTATTCTATACCATGACAGTATTATGTAAGTTTTAAGTAATATAAATTAATAAAATAATTATAAATGAATATGTAAATAATTCATACAAATTTACTAATTTATTTTCACAATATTAAATTTCAGAATAAGTACAAAATAGGTTTTGCAGTCTGAATGTCCAGTATTTCACTTAAGACTGGCTAGACTTTAACCACCTAGTCCAAGAGTGTTTAACTATTTTGAGTAGGCCATTCTGAAAAGTTAGAAAGATTTGACGTCATTAGCGTATTTATAATGGGTGCAGTTTGTGCAGTGCACACGGGGTCCAGGGATGCCACAACCTGCACCCATTATTTTTAATACTTACCTTCCGGAGTACCATTGCGTAGCAGCATTGCTGCTAAAATCACTGGGAAAATGGCGCGTCGCCATGCGCTCTAGGCTCTGGGATAGCACTAGGGTCCCCTAGGCACATACATGCTTCCATCACTTTTATCAGTTTTTTCCCACCCCACTGTAATACCAAGTCTTTGACGGCTAGCTGGCTTATTAATTAACCCACAAAACTAGTTTCGGCCACTAACATTTAACCTATGTACAAATAATTGAAATAAGTTCCCCTGTGGAATAGCTATAGCTATATTAATAGCAGAAAAATGACTTTTATAAGTGATTTATTTCTATGATGCCATTGTCTGAGCAGTGCACATCGTATTCTAAATTGAAGGCCTTGGTCCATAGAGTTGCAGAATTTTTGGTGTTGTAATTGGTTGCTTTACTTGGTTGCTGTCATTTACAATGCATCACCATTGTGCTCTTTGAAAATGTCACATTTTGGTGAACTCTCCCTGTGCACCTGTCGGGTGACCTGGAACGTGACCACCTGGGTGGTCTTGAAACTGTCACAATTATTTGCAGCCGTCCACTTAGCTGGGATTTTTCAAAATTTGACTACTAACAGTGTTAAAAGGGATAAATTGTTCTGCACAGCAAACCTTTGCCCGGTTGAAATTGGGTACATCACATAGTCTCTCTTAAGCTATGAGTCAAACACCACTACAGTGTAATGTGGTATTTGTTAGATACCTATTTTTCTGCAGCGGGGTGCACTGGTATCCACAGGGAATAACTTCGAGGGTGTAGAGTCGGATCTTGATCCAAGGCACCAACAGGCCAAAGCTTTGACTGTTCACAGGATGCCTCCTGTTCAGCCCCGCCTCCAGGCACTGGAACTCAGTTTGTAAGTTGGTGCCTGCATAATAGGTCACCAACGGGGGGCTGCGCTAGGCAGCCCTGAAAAGAGCTTTTTAAGAAGACTTCAAGGGCCGCAGCACTTTCTATGTCATTCTGACATGCTGTGCTGCAGCTCCATCACCTCCCCCAGCAGCGCTGCATACTCCCGCGGCTTGGTTCCCGGGTATTTGTAGCGGAGGCGCACTGAACTTCAGGCACAAACCACTGACGCTCTCCAGGATCGCGTAGCTGCACATCAGGGAGGAGGTAAGAGGGTCCCCAGGTGGGACCCGCCGGTAAATCGCGGTCCCAGAAGACGGACCGCGCTGCTGGTGTGGACACTGTACTGCACAGGGATCCCACTATAACCACCAGGGCAGGGAGCACAGGTCGGATTTACTAAAATCTGTTTAATATAGGCTCCATAGTACCCGGTGGTGAGGCCCAGCATAGGGGAGAATGCGCTGACTGTAGCCCCTCACCCAGCTCCAGGCGCCATCTACTGCTGGTGTTCCCGCCCTGGAGCTGCATTTCTCTCTACCTCACCCCTGACAGATTTTGGCGCCATCTTCACTACTAGCTGGGCTGATCTCCGTGACTGCAGGGCTCTGTCTCCTCTGTAAATCTGTCTCATCAGCGCTGTGCTTTTACAGACACTTAAGTATTCTACATGTCATTTTAGACAGTGTTCGTTAAGAACAAGTGTACTGCTATCTGAATATTTAGTACAAGTATTCTGTGATATACATCCAGTATCGACTGTGCATTGTTATATCTATACTCATACATATTTCTATGTAGTTATACTAGTCCAGTGCAGTTTTATTGTTTATATGTAATAACTTCTTCATTGTACATGTGACTGAGTGTGCCTGCAGCTGTTGTGTGGGATTCCATTCTCCTATATCACATATTGCTATCACTATTTCTGCAGCGGGGTACACTGGGATTCCACAGGGAATAACATCAGGGTGTAGAGTTGGATCTTGATCCGAGACACCAACAGGCTAAAGCTTTGACTGTTCCCAGGATGCACTGCACCGCCTCCTCTATAGCCCTGTTTCCAGGCACTGGAGCTCAGTTTGTAAGTTGGTGCCTGCAGTGCAGGTCACTAACAGGGGGTGCTGCGCTAGGCAGTCCTGAAAAGAGCTTTTCTAGAATACTTCAAGGGCCGCAGCACAAGCAGTTACAGTGTATGTCATGTTGACATTCTGTGTTGCAGCTCCATCACCTCCCTCAGCGGCGCTGTATACTCCCGTGGCCTGGTTCCCAGGTACTTACAGCGGAGGCGCTCTGATCTTCAGGCACACATCAACGCTGCTGCTCTCCTGGATCGCATGGCCGCACTTCAGGGAGGAGGTAAGAGGGTCCCCGCCGGTAAATCGTGATCCGGACGCGGTCCCAGGAGACGGACCGCACCACTGGCGTGGACACTGGCCGTGTGGGGACCCCACTATATCCACTAGGGCAGGGAGCACAGGTTAGATTTACAAAAATCTGTTTGTTATAGGCTCCATAGTACCCGGTGGTGAAGTCCAGCAGAGGGAATAAGGCTCTGACCTGTAGCCCTTCCCCCAGCTCCAGACTCCATCTACAGCAGGTGTTCCCGCCCTGGAGCTGCATTTCTCTGTCTCCCTCACTCCCTGTCAGCGTTTGGGCACCATTTCACATAGCTGCGCGGATCCTGGGACTGCTGGGCACTCTCCTCTGTAAAGCCGCCTACCTCATCAGCGCTGGGCATTTACAGGACACTTAAGTATTCTACTTGTCGTTTAGGCAGCGTTGGTTAAGAACAAGTGCACTACTATATGAATATTTAGTACAAGTATTCTGTGATATACATCCAGTGTTTACTGTACATTGTTATACAGTATCTGTATACATACATTTCTATATGTAGTATTACTAGTCCAGTGCAGTTTTATTGGTTATATGTAATCATTTCTGCATTGTACCTGTGACTGTGTGTGTGTGCCTATAGCTGCTGTGTGGTTTCTATTCTGTGTTTCACATGTATTGCTATCACTACTGTATATTCTGTACCCTGGGGGGCTAAGTGGGTCATGGTCTCATATACCATATAGTGTTCCACAGGATATACTGTTTTGTATTTTTCACTGTGTTTCAGTCAGCTCACACCGCTTAAATCATCTGTGCTTTCCATTTGCTGTCAAATAAAACAGGGATTTTTTTTATTTATTTTTGCAGGTATTGTTTTTGTCTGGCTATATTGTACTGTTGCACCCTAAGGCTACATTCCCAATAATGGTGGTCATTCCGAGTTGTTCGCTCGTTGCCGTTTTTCGCAACGGAGCGATTAGGTGGAAAATGCGCATGCGCACGGTACGCAGCACGCGTGCGTTCAGTAATTTGACACATAACTTTGGAGATTTGCACAAGCTCGAGCGATGTTTTTTCATCGCTCGAGTGATCGTAGTGTGATTGACAGGAAGTGGGTGTTTCTGGGTGCTAACTAGCCGTTTTCCGGGAGTGTGCTAAAAAACGCAGGTGTGCCAAGTAAAAACGCAGGAATGGCTGGAGAAACGGGGGAGTGGCTGGCCGAACGCACTGCGTGTTTGTGACGTCAAACCAGGAACTAAACGGACTGAGGTGATCACAATCTAGGAGTAGGTCTGGAGCTACTCAGAACTGCTTGAAAAAATTTTGTAGCAATTCTGCTAATCTTTCGTTCGCAATTCTGCTAAGCTAAGATACACTCCCAGAGGGCGGCGGCCTAGCGTTTGCAATGCTGCTAAAAGCGGCTAGCGAGCGAACAACTCGGAATGACCACCAATGTCTGCTACACAGGGCGGGAAATCTGCAGTCAAATCTCAGATTTGACTGAGGAAAAGGTTTCAACTGTGGGTTCAAGTACTGGGTGTCCTGCACCTTCCAGTCAGTCTGCAGCACCAGTTGCTAATCAAGATCCACCTTGGGCTGCATTTTGAAATATGCTGACTACGCTTGTAACATGACTTACGCCCCCTGTGGGACCTCCTGTGTCATTACAGCCACATATAGTCCCTGTAGTTAATCCACCATGGGTGGCTACTCTGTCAACCTAATTACAGCAATTAAGCCAGTCCTTGGTTAAACACAAACCTAACCCTCGCCCTACTGGGACCAAAGAGTCCTCTAAGCAGGCCATTTCTTCCTCACAATCCACTAATATTTCGGATGATTCCTCTGATGAGGATGGGGATTATACTGATCCTTCTGATACGAATACAGTTGTTTCTGATGAGGAATCTACTAGTACAAGGTTGATGTTCCTGAACTAGTGGAGGCTATCAAGCTGATTCTCCAGATTGATTATAAGATTGAACCTCCTACTACGTCTAAGAAACCTGATAAATTTAAACGTCAGAAGGTTGCTAAAGTAGTTTTACCTCATTCTGACCTCTTAATTGACATACGCCAGGAAGCCTGGTCTTCTCCAGGAAAGAAATGTTACCTGTCTATAAGGATGTTGGCTCATTATCCTATCCCTGCGGAGTTGAGTAACAAGTGGGAAACTCCACCGCCGGTGGACTCTCATGTCGCCCGTCTAGTGGTGTCATCTAATCTGCCTGTCCCCACTGTCACTTCACTGAAGGAACCGATGGATAAGCGTGTGGATTAATGCCTGAAGTCTATTTACACTCTTACTGGCGCTGTACATAGACCCACTATGGCAGCCTCCTGGGCTGCGAAAGATATTGAAGCATGGGTTCAGGCAATTGAGGATGATCTGCCTCAGGATTTTTCTGACACTGCGAGACAATATCTGTTATATATTACCATAACCTCCCACGATATTAAGGAGGCAGCATCTGATGCAGGTGTAATGGAGGCCAAGGCATCTACTACGTCTATCCTGGCTCGTCGAATTATCTGGTTGAGGTCCTGGAAGGTGGACCTGGACTCCAAAAAGACCTTGGAGGTGCTCCCTATAAGGGAGACATTCTTTTTGGGGAGGATCTGAACAAGATTGCAACTGATTTGGCTACTGCCAAGACTGTGTCTCCCCCAAATACAAATCTTTCTGTTCCAAAGGCTAAGATTCTCACCTTTCGTTCCTTTCGACCTCCAGGAAAAGCAAAGGGTCAGGCGTATCTGTGACAGGCTCTTGCTTCCAAAACCACTAAGCCTAACTCTAAACAACTTTGTGTTAGGGTCTCCTGCCCTGTGCTGCCACGTCGTCATGGCAACCGGGAGACAAGTGCTAGTGGAGTAACCTGAGCGCAGCTGATACTCCGGTTCGGGTCTTTTGCTGTGCAGTGGTTATAGGCTCTGTGCACGGCAGGGGATCCGGTGCTGGTTTTTGTGCTCACAGTCTGTGAGGTCTGAGTGGGGCGTGGACAGCACCTGCTTTATAAGGCCTCTTTTCAGGGTAAGCAGATGCTGCTGAATCTTTGTTGGTTAGTCAGTTCATGAAAGTTAGCCAGTACTGTGTAGCTTTGTATTTGTTTGTTGCTTACTGCAAATAGGCCTGGGGATTTGGTATTACACTCTGCCAATCCAGACCTAGCAGTAAGACTGGAGTCAGTCGTTTAGCTTGCTGGGGTTCTGTTACCACTCTGTGAACTTAGCAAGTTTGCGGCTGTATTCTAAGACTTGCCTGTCTAATCCTGTCTCACTGTGCTAGGTGTCAGGGGTCAGTTTAGTGGCAGTAAGCTAAAACCTGTGCACTGCAAGTGAGAAATAGGATTGTGGAGACTCTCCTTGTGTCTATCATTCCATCTCTGACCAAGGAGTTTACTGCCACACCCGTTGGTAACCCTTTAGGGTTTTGCTGTTGCCCTTAGCAACAGCATTTCGGGTTCTCTATGTATTAAAACACAACATCTTGCTTTTTCCATCTGTGCAGTTCTAATACAAAGGAGATACCCAGTTCCTTAGCCTCTGGGCTTCTCTGTTCACTTTGTGTGTATTTTGTTACCCTATTACCTTCTGTGTACGTTATGTCATATTCCCCAGTTTGTCTGTGAGTCCATTTGTTTTGCATAACAGTTCAAACACCAGTACATTCCTGCAGGCACTGGTGTGCATAACACTTTGGGTCGCCCGTCAGCCTGTTGCATGATGGGGCGGGTCTCCCCCTAGTGGACCCATGGTGGGAGGCCGACATCTGCAGTTCGCCCAGTCCTGGTTAAAGGCCACTTCGGACGCCTGGGTGCGGGAAGTTGTCTCTCACGGGTACGCAATCTCTTTCAAGAGACGTCACCCTTGCCAGTTTTACACAACGGTTATCCCTGCTCGGAGCATGGTGCACCTGGAGGCACTACTGGACACACACAACCAACGATTGTTTTTGTCTCCAGAGAAAGTCCTGAAACAGGACAGGATCAGATATTTCCTCTCTCGCCCAAGAGTGTCGATACACTTAGCGATGCAAGTGCTAGGCCTCATGGTGTCGGCTTTCGACATTGTAGAGTACGTTCAATTTCATTCCCGCCCTCTACAGAGGTTAATCCTTTCCAAGTGGGATGGCCTGCTTCATCGGATCAGGTCTCAAATGATCTCCTTGACTCCGGAGGTTCGTCTGTCACTGAGCTGGTGGCTACAGGACCAACAGTTGAGCAGGGGCCACTCCTTCTGGATCTCCAGCTGTGTTCTCCGGACAACGGATGCCAGCCTGCAGGGTTGGGGCACGGTGTTGAAGCAACACACTCTCCAGGGTCGGTGGACCAGGAGGAGGCGTACATAAATCAACAAGGCGGCATTTGAAGCCGCATGGCAATGCTGGAAGTATCAAAAATCCTCCATTGGGTGGAACGCCATCTGCCAGCCATATCGGCAGTGTTCATCCCCGGAGTCCTCAACTGGGAAACTGATTTCCTCAGTTGTCAGGATGTTCATGCCGGAAAGTGGAGTCTTCATCCGGAAGTCTTTCAACTCCTAGTGGACAAGTGGGGCCTTGCAGACGTAGAAAGAAAATGAAGAGGGTGTGACCACGCGCTTATCAATTTAATTCCTGTGCTGCTAGTAACATAGGGGTTGCTCAACCCTGAGAAAAGTACTAAAAAAAAAAAGCCCAAAAAAAGTTATTACAGCACTCAGGAATTAATAACCAATTTATTATAATACTATGTCCCTAGAATACATAAAAAGGTACATCTACCGGCTGGTTTTTAAATTATACATGCTCCACAATTTTCATAGTTTAAAATGCAGTACACATATAAATATAAAAGTAAGTAAAGATCAGTTCCACATTGGTTGTAACAGAAGTGTTTCCTCTTTGTAGCCTTATAGCTGGTAATTTACCACTGAGTGTTAATACACTGTAGCACATAGTACGGAAACTTTGTTGCAAATGACCTAAATTCTGCCATTTATAAATGATTACAGACACTGCTGTAGCAGAATCAGATTGGTACACAGACTCCTCTGTAATCAATATCCACCACACCGGTCTGTTAACAGGATTTAAATAGACCGTTCATATGTCTGGCCAGACAATAATTAGCTTTGGTCTCACCAATTCTCAGTCTCCCCGGCTGCTGGTGCTGTTAACCTTTATGAGCAGACATCTCTGAGAGAACAATGGATGATACTGCAGACCACTTGTAGATAAGAGCTCCGGCATGGATGATGCTTTGAAGTAAATGTTATCTTAACACGTTTCTCTTCCTCCTCGCGGTGTCAGCTGCTTCATCAGAAGTAACTTCTGATGAAGCCACTGACACCGCAGGGTCTATCGATAGAGCGTCCTCTTCTACTTCCTCAATGCCCAGACCTACTCGTTCAGGGCCCTTGTGTCTATCCAGACCTGGGTAGACTGGCTTTGACGGTGTGGCGCTTGAAGCTTCACTCCTGAGGGCCAAGGGATTCTCTGAGGTGGTTATTCAAACTATGTTGAAGGCCCGGAAACTGGCTTTGTGCACAAATTTATTACAGGGTCTGGAATTCTTATTTCACATGGTGTGCTGCTAAGAATTATGATGCCTATTCGAACTTCTAGGCTTTTGGCTTTTCTGCAACAAGGCCTAGATTTAGGCCTTCGTCTGGTCATCCCTCAAGGTTCATATATCTGCCTTGTCGGTGTGGTGTCAGAGGAAAATTGCATCTATTCCTGACATTCATACTTTCACTCAGGGTGTTTAAAGGATTCAGCATCCCTATGTCCCTCCTGTGGCTCCATGGGATCTGTCTGTTGTCTTAAGTGCCCTGCAAGAGTCTCCATTCGACCCTCTTGAGTCTGTGGATCTTTAATGTCTTACACTTAAGGTTGTGTTTTTCTTGGCTATTGCCTCTGCTAGGAGGGTGACGGACTTAGGGGGTCATTCTGACCTGATCGCTCGCTGCAGTTCATCGCAGCGATCAGGTCAGAACTGCGCCGGTGCATGGCTGACAGCCAAAGGCTGTCATTGCCTTGTGATCGCCTCTGCCTGATTGTGAGGCAGAGGCGGTCGCTGGGCGGGTGGGGGTGGCATTTGGCGCCAAACGCTATGATCAGGTTGGATTTACTCCTGTCGTCCACCCTTTCTAACTTTTCACTGTGACCGAGCAGTTATTCGAACTCGCTCTGGTTACCTACCTAAGGTGGTATCATCTTTTTATCTTAACCAAGAGAGTGTGGTTCCAGCCTTGATCTCTTCTGGTTTGTCCTCCAAAGAGCGGTCTTTGGATGTGGTACGGGCTCTCCATATTTACGTAGAGAGAACTGCCTCCCTCAAGAGGTCAGATAACCTTTTTGTACTTTTTGGTTTTCACAAGCGTGGCTGGCCTGCGAATAAGCAGACCTTGGCCAGATCGACTAGAATGGTGACTGCACAAGCCTATGCTCAGGTTGGTCTTCCGGCTCCAGCTGCTATCAAAGCCCATTCTACTCGGTCTGTTGGACCTTCTTGGGCGGCCCACCGAGGCGTGTCTCCTTTACAATTGTGCAAGGCGGCTACGTGGTCCTCTGTGAACACGTTCAACAGGTTCTATGCCTTTGATACTTCCGGGGCGGGGCTGTAGAGGAGGTGGTGCAGTGCATCCTGGGACCAGTCAAAGCTTTGACCTGCTGGTGCCTCGGACCCCCGATGTTATTCCCTGTGGAATCCAGTGTACCTTGCAGAAAGAGATTTATCTATGGTAAGTCTACCATAAATCTCCTTTTTCTCAAACCATATGTCTTTGGTACTTGAAATCACACCCGACCTGCTTATAGACTTCTATTTCTATGATTTTGGACACTCCCAAGTATTATATGAATATCAATGTTATGTAAAAAATAGAGAAAATATTGTAAGGCTTTGATCTCTGTTTAAGTGCAGTCACACCTGGTCACCAGAGTGCTTTCCCCTGCTATGTTTGGTACCAACGACACATCTCCAAGTAATCTATAGGCTTGCAAATACAAAATGCTTTGTTTACTTATCTTCTCACCCTGGTGCACCTGGTCTGCACAGGTAATGGCTTTCCTGCTCACATGATGCTGTAAGAGATGTACATTTTAATGAAACTATACACACACCCTTCTCAGTCTTCCTGGTTTATTAACATGCTAATGAGAAACCTATCAAAATAACCTTACATGTACAAAAAAAAACTGTTCATATATACAGTTATCATCTGGGCAATAATTAAATTATTATTAATGCAATATATTTTACTCTTTACAATTTCCTGCCTATATTCTCTACACCTTCCATCCCCCTAATTTTCCTCACATATTTGCATGGTATTCTGATTTCTGCCTTCATTTCCTTAATGGACTGTACCTCACTTCAAGGGTGAGACGTCATGATGTCTGTCTTGTACACTTACACAGTGGAAAACCAAACTGCCACCCGGTTTTGAGCAAAACATAAAAATAAAAAAAACTGAATTAAACAAGTCTAATTTTGCTGCTGGTGGAACATTTGTCTTCCACTTTCAATCGTGTTGCTGGCCTGATTTGGGCAGTAATTCACCAATTGAATAGACTTGATTTTAGACCATTGGGAAGATGTAATAGGGTCCAAGTTTGTGGATGTCTTGGAATTCAGCTGAGATTGCCCATATTTTCTTAAGAGGCAACCATTCACAAAGCAAAACCAACTTGGTTTTGTCTGGGATTTCAGCGAAGATTGGCCATTTTTTTTAAGCGCCAATCTTTCACAAGGCAATGTCCTCGTACATCTAGCCTCAAAACGTCACACAGCAGATTATGCCCCGTGCCAGTGAGCTTACAGGTTTCCGTGCAACTCTGCTAGCGTTGGGCGTCCTTTTGTTTGGCGAAAATGCATTTTAGACGCAACTTTTTGCATCTAGGCTGCACCAGGAGACTTTTCTGATTAATTTGATATGCAACACTTGTATATCTGTGTGCAACTGTGTATATGAAGCACAGAGGAACGCGACATGGAAAAAGCTGTGGTTACTGTATCATAGCACGTCATATACTCAGTCGCACACAGACATATAAGTGTTGCATTTCAAATTAATCCACACAGTTCCCTGGCTCATCACGTTGCATCTAAAACGCTATTTCATTAGTAAAAAATGCCAGACGCTAGTAGAATCTCACAAGACCTGGCATGGCAAGATGAGCTGGCTGGCACAACTGCAGAAAAGATGTATGAGGACATCTGTATTAAAGCTTCTAAAACAGACAAGTGGTAGTACAGTATTTCCTATAGCAACCAGATTCTAGCTACAATATTTATAGCATTCTAGAAAATGATATACAGATCCTGATTGGTTGCGAAAGGTTATTACCATCACTTGCCTTTTTTAGAATTTTTAGTAAATCTACTCCCAAGTCTCACAGTGATGTCCAAAATGTGGAATCTCAAAGGATTCGGTGTGTAGTTCATTGCTCTTAATTTCATCTGACAGACTTCATGAGCAATATTTAATTTCAGCACTTACTGCACTGGATTACCAGTTTGGCCCCTTCACTGTGTGTGGTGATCTCTACCCTTATGGACACTTTGTATTTTGATAAGCAGCCTGGCACTGTCCATATTGAACTCCAATTTATAATAACTCTTGCGCTATAATTATATAATTACAAGATATGACTGACAAGAATAACAGACTCCTATAAAATTAAAAATATATTTAATATTGTATGAATTATCATGTATCATAAAACAAGACCGGTCTTAAAAGTTTAAACATCAAAAAATGACAAGTATATATACTTTCTAATAAATGGAGGTGGGCTTTAAGCATAATCTGTGCACAGAAGTGTAAAAACAAGCTCTATAGCTATATGACTTATTTGATGAAATCAAAAAATTAAATCAAGTGTAGCTGCTGGTAAGACCCATATATTAATTGTTTCCAATAGATAGTTACTTTGTGTTAAAGTTCTTTAGGATATAAAAATCCAACATATAACGATGAAATGAATAAGAGCCTTTTGTAACCGGAATCTTACGTGAGGTGAGAGCAAGTGGTATCAGCAGAAGTGCATCCCGACGACCACCACAGTGGCTTGTAGCTGCGGGGAAAAAAGGCACCTGCAATGGTGCCCGCTGTGACTTAACCTGCTCCGTCACGATGCTCCACGGATATCCACCTCTACGCGCCGTTTGCGGGCACCGGTAAGAGGCTCCTCTCCACTCAAAATCAAATGACCAGGCAGAAGAATGTTATAGCCGGTACGTAATGCTGGTCTAACTCCAGCTGGGGTCCAACAAAATCAGCTTCTGACGCGTTTCGCTCCTCCTACAGGGGCTTCCTCAAAGAATTTTCTTCTGCCTGGTCATTTGATTTTGAGTGGAGAGGAGCCGCTTACCGGTGCCCGCAAACGGCACGTAGAGGTGGATATCCGTGGAGCATCGTGACGGAGCAGGTTAAGTCACAGCGGGCACCATTGCAGGTGCCTTTTTTCCCCGCAGCTACAAGCCACTGTGGTGGTCGTCGGGATGCACTTCTGCTGATACCACTTGCTCTCACCTCACGTAAGATTCCGGTTACAAAAGGCTCTTATTCATTTCATCGTTATATGTTGGATTTTTATATCCTAAAGAACTTTGACACAAAGTGACTATCTATTGGAAACAATTAATATATGGGTCTTACCAGCAGCTACACTTGATTTAATTTTTTTTATTTCATCAAATAAGTCATATAACTATAGAGCTTGTTTTTACACTTCTGTGCACAGATTATGCTTAAAGCCCACCTCCATTTATTAGAAAGTATATATACTTGTCATTTTTTGATGTTTAAACTTTTAAGACCGGTCTTGTTTTATGATACATGATAATTCATACAATATTAAATATATTTTTAATTTTATAGGAGTCTGTTATTCTTGTCAGTCATATCTTGTAATTATATAATTATAGCGCAAGAGTTATTATAAATTGGAGTTCTGTGTTTAATTGCACTTGGGTGGTCCAGTGTAATTCATTTGACCTGTTAACCCCAGGTCATTAACTTTTTGCAGCTGAGTTTCATTATATCCAAAAGGGCTTTTTTATAACAATTAATATTAGCGCCTGATATAAAGAGGTTTTTTTTACTGTCCATATTGAATCTGGTGTCAAATTGTTACACAAAAATGGGGCATGTACCTCTAAATACCTCCTTCATACCAGGTTCAGATCCATAAGATCTTTGAGCACACTGAATAATATCTCTCACGGCAGAATAATTAGGGCCTTCCTCACCACACTGATTTGTCTGACCTACTAATTTTTCCATGGCCTGATACATTGTTGTTCCCTCTTCTCACCCTTTTCGGACCTCTTCTGTTATTTCTGATCCTTCCTCTCCTCAATGCCTGTTCCCCTGGCTATATTGTGATTTAGCCTGGTGTTAATTGTACCCAAAACAATTAAGCTTTGTTCTCCTTGTCTCCCCTTTTACTATTATCACTCATATACTTGTATTGTGTGGTCCCCAATATTGAAAAATACTGTTCTGCACTGTTTGTATGGATTTCTGAGTTTTATTTTGTACTCATTCCTTGATGCGCAATAAAAATATTTTCCAGAATATTTAAGCTCTGATTTAAAAATTATTATTGTACTGTACACAATTATTCTTATTATTAGGGGAGCACATGTGGGACTGTTGTCTGATTCTATGAACAAATCAGTTGTCAGTAACCTAATTTTATGTGATGTACATTAAATTAATTGTTTAGATGTGACTATGTTCACCAGTGACAGGGGGGGTATGGACATTTTTTATATAGGAAGATGACCGATCGGAACACACTTTTAGATTATAACTGTTAGCATCTGGAAACGCTGAAAGGCAACCTACCTATATCACGATTTATTAGGGTTATGAGGAATAACTGCTGGTGTGACGATGAACCTCCAACTTCAGGAGATGCAACATCGTTTTTTGGAGAGGGGATATCATCCTCAGACAATTGATAAATGCGTATATAGGTCTGAACATCTTTTTAAACACCAGGATCGTAAGAACCAGGAGACGAATAAGGGACATTTTGTGTTCCTGACAACTTTTGATACTGGCAGTCATGCAATGAGGATGGCTATTGAGAAACATTGGAGAATAGTAGCCACTGATGCTACATTGAAAAAAAGCGCTTCCCAAAAAACTGTTGATTGCATACAGGGGAGGACCGAATCTAAGGGATGTATTGATGCGCCCTAATTTGTCAATAAGTAAAGAGAAAGAATGTTGGTTATCCACGACACGATTGGGCTGTTTCAGATGCTTAAACTGTACAACATGCAGAAGTATAAATAAAGGTACCACATTTCCACACCCACATAGTGGGAAGAGGATGCCATTCAAACATAGATTATCCTGTATGTCGGACTATGTGGTATATATATATATATACGGTATTTATATATATATATATATATATATATATATATATATATATATATATATAAAATGAGGCTAGCAGCACACATTTAGGTCCAACAGACGGAGTGCATGGCTCATAATGGTTACGATATGGACAAACATAGCCAGCAACATCCACTTTAAATAGAAAAAATTACTTCATATTTATTGCGTATAGCAATGAAAAAGTGCAATGCATTTCAAGTAAAGTGCATAAAAAACATGGGAGACTGGATCAAATCACAATCAAACAGCATCATGAAGACAGGACTACTTATCCAGCAGATGTCAGGGTGGTAAAGCAATGCCAGTCATCCCACAAGGTTCTAACAGCTCGACAGCTGTTTCGGTGCTACAATAGCACCTTAGTCATGAGCATATATATATATATATATATATATATATATATATTTATATATATATATATTGTTAAGTCTGATTAACTTTAAAGTGTTCAGGCCGCTGCGACCGTTGAGCATGTGTGCGTGTAACCCCTATCAAATATGTACACGTTGCATGCGCACGCCGTCACACTGTTAGCATAGAGTAGCTACACGTGTGGCGGAATACACTCTATAACCCCTAACAGGAAAGGAATGCGAATGCTGCAGGTCCAACCCAGCAACAACTACTTACTCAAAAGGGGGTACAACAAGAAATACAATCACATAAGAGAAAAGGCTACAATCAATGGATACATACGTTTGTTCGCCTGCGCCACCCGGTCCTCAGTCAACCTGGATAGATGACCTTCAGAGAATGTGTCTGACCGGCCAGGAGGCTTGGCTTTTATACATTAGCCCAAATCATGAAACAATGGAAACTGTAATCTCTTCACCTATAGGTCAAAGGGCTGGTCATTTACAGTACAGGAGCGGTCATAGGTCGGTTTGAATTGGTGGGCGATGCCTGGTCCAGGTGCACTTGCAGATGTTCTCCACTGGGTTCCCGCCGAATATCAAGAGTACAGTAAATACAGTGTAATATTAATATTCTGTTCCTGCGCATCTCTATACGCAGGAGCGTGCTATCTTCTGCAAACTACCGGAATATTGCTCTTAAAATACTGTACAGCTGGATACCAAACACCACCTCCTAACCTAATTCTGTCCCCTCGTATCCTGTAAAGTCGAATCCCTCTGTTGTTATACCTTTAAAGCAAATGTAACTCGCTGGTGTGGTGCATGTAGGCTATGTGTAAATTACGTACTATGTGGATTAGATATGAAATATGTCTTTGTGGCTTTTCAATGCGAATGCGTATGCTACCGTATTTACTCATACCACACGCTAATACGCAGGACCGCGTGAGCGAATATACGTAACGTGCGAGTATGCGCACGCACGGCAGAACAAGCACCCGCACGGAGGCCATCTGTGTGGTGTTTGTACGTGATGCATGTGGCTATAATATTTTCGACTACGACAATATATATATATTGTATTGCCCATGCTCACTTGTCTATGTGGGTAAAACCATTAGACCGTTTCGTGAACGTGTTTTTAACCATCGCTCCTCGATAAAATTGGAACTGAAAATGGGGGATACTGATAAACCCGTGGCACAACATTTCGTACAGTATCAATACCAATTGTCATTGTTACGGTACATGATATTTGACAGGGTGCCACCTTTGCCAAGAGGAGGGGACTGTAGAAAAAATATCTTACGTAAAGAAGTGCAGTGGATACACAGATTAGATACCGTCTGGTCTAAGGGGCTAAATGACTCTATTCATATAAGTATATTCTTATAGATAATAAGAACTGTGTCACTGTACAGTATATATATATATATATATATATATATATATAAAACGAGCACAAAGGACTGCGGCACTCAGAGGCTTAATGCAAAATTCTTAGTGTATTAAAAATAACACCTGATATCAGGTGTTATTTTTAATACACTAAGAATTGTGCATTAAGCCTCTGAGTGCCGCAGTCCTTTGTGCTCGTTTTATATTACATGTTTTCTGGAGGCACCAGAGCGCCTGAGCTCACCAGGAGGAGTGCCGGTCCGCATACTGACCATATATATATATATATATATATATATATATATATATATATATGAACATCGTCTTTTATAAAAAGTGGAGATTACAGTATGTGACTTTTGGTTAGAGGAATCAAATATCAGTGTGAGTGTGTTTTCCGATCGGAGATCTTTTCTATAATGTCCATGTTAATGTTATACATCTGTAATGTATATTAATATGGTATGATTCCTTTATTTTGATTAGTTTGCTGCTCTCTGTATACTCTGTAATTGTTTTACTGCTTGTATATCTGTGGCCAATGGCCATGGGTGACAAATCCTATTAATTTTGGTTTTGTTTTCTTGTTAGAATATGGTTATATACTCATAGTTTTTGTCCGCATCGACAATATGGGTCCGATCAAGTATTAATACATACAAGGATTAATGCAATGAGCACGAGTGTATCTGGTTGGTGGCTTATGAGATAGATGTGTTACTTGTTAAATGAAAAGCACTGCAGAGTTAATGTTGTGGCGTAAATGTCACGTGATCAGGCCGGTACAGCCGAATGTGGTAGTTAGAAGCCACTGCACTGAGGAGGAGCGCCCCAAAGGTGGCGTGTGTTCCACTTGCGGTGCAGCGCACTCGGTGAAAAAAAAGTTCAGCAAACTGTTCTCCTGACTCTGCAGCAGCCTGATGACAGGGTCCGCAGTGGCCCAGAAACGTTGCTTTGTAATGCTGCTTCATCTTTGAATACAGTTGAAACTTTGTAACAGCAGTGCCGTGCGTGGTGGTACTTTATGGATACCCTACAAAGTATATATATATATATATATATATATATATATATATATATATATACATATATTGTGGCAAAGAGAGTACTCTCCCTGAGACGAGGGGCAGACAGGGTTTAGAGTTCTGCTCCTCATTTCAGTGTGGCTGATTGCTGTGTGAAGGTGTACAGGTTTGTGGAAACCAGTGGGCGGTTGGATGCTGATGCTGTTTGAAGGTATAAAGGTTTGTGGAAACCAGTGGTTGGGGCTTTAGATGCTGATGAACAGCCACATGACAGAGAGGGCTGATGTGTGTTAGCTAGTGTTCAGGGTAGCCATGTTTGTTAAAAACAAATTAGATATGTTAACATTTGTGAAGCATAAAGAAGCCGCCTGATAAAGCGACCAGAGTGAAGAGTCGTTCTTTGTAAAGCAGACCTTTACAAAGCGCTGTCAGACGTTTACAAAGGGGTTTGTTCTCAATTATAAAGGATTACAGGACAGGCTGCTTCTGTATCAAATTGTTTATAAAATAAATACATTTTATATATATATATATATATATATATATAAAAAAATCTATTGTGTGTTTATATTCTTGTATTATTTTCATTGCTACAGTGACCAAGTTATTAGTTGGGCCATCATCTTTCACATTAATTGAAATGCAAATGAAATGTTCATTATTTTGCCTAGGTTGTGTAGTTTAGTTGTAATCAAGCTAATCATGTGTTGATGAAGAGTGTGTGAAACAGTCCTAGACTAATACAAATAGTGTGCTTCGTGAATGACTGCTAATGAAGGGATGAATAAATAATTGGCACATCTAATAATTCATGCATTCAATTTTGAGGGTCTTTTAATCTGTGCTTTGCATAAACTATTCACCAAACTTTATACATGGAAAATAGCTGTCCGGGGCCATGTGTTTGACTGACTTGGTATGAGCATTTATTTCAGCTTGTTCTTCTCCAGTACACGTTTTTAATAATTAAGTGCATTTTTATAAATACATCAGGAGCAGTCTAATGAAGATAAAGGTGCACAACGGGAGTTGCTGTTACATTTAACGCCTTTGGGTCCTTTTAAGTCAGATATAACTACAGTTGATTCCTTTTTAGGGAGAGATAACGTTACAGTTTTTCACAAGGGACATATGATTTATGAGTGACCTTAACACACAGGGTTCAGAAAAAAAGAAGATAAGACAGAAACCATATTCCTTTTGAGATTACTGTCACTGGCTATAAAGCCTAGGGCCTGAAGTAAATCAATTGAACTTTCGTCCACTTTACTAGATAGCAACACAAAACCGAAATGAGACTGATTTTATTAAGAAAAGGATGATATACGAGTCAGTTAAAAGGTTGTCTAGTTTTAAAATTGCTGGTTTTAGTCATAACAGAGTGATCTTTTTTATCTGTCTGTATGTCTTTGACATTACTATGGTAACCTAGAGGGCTGATGGAATTCCCTCAATCTCTTTTTACAGAGGGTGAGGAGACTGGAGTGATGGATAGCCTGCTGGAGGCCCTGCAATCCGGAGCTGCTTTCCGAGACAGGAGAAAACGGACTCCACGGCCCAAAGGTGACTAGAGTACCTTTCCTCTATTCCAAGGCATATTTTTCACTTATTTTTTGCATTTGCTTCTGAAACATTAATCATAAATACAGTGCTACCGGGAAGAAGTGCTTAAAGTGCCAGCAGCAAGCGTAATCCTTCTCTGCGTAATGACAAATGTCAGGAAAGATGTTAATTCCTGTTGGCTGATGTCTATATACCACTTTGCAAACCACTGTACTGAACTTAAAATAAGCTGTTTATGACAAGACTCATCTTCAAAACCATATGTATTTTATCTCTCTCTCAGCGTATATGCTAATGCGATTAAATAGGTCATACCATCATGATATTTTTGTAATATGTCAGCTGGTACTCTAGCCCATCATTATAATGGATAATTAAGATTAAATTAGTCGGATTTCTTGCTCTCCTACGACATCAAGAGTATTACGTTTCAGATTTATAAAACATCTTTGTGGTTTTTACAGATATACAGGACAATCTCAGTCCATCATCAGGGAGACCTGTGCTAAAGGCTTGTAACCATGGTAATGAAACATGTTCATGCATTACAGGCTGTGTCTATCTTTGTCCTGCTGATCTATGATTTTGGCTTCAGGTTTCCTGCAAAAGGCAGGACAGTAATACTAACCATACCTTGGAAGTCTTGCACTGATAACAGGCTTGCTCTCTCTCTCTCTGTCTGTGCTGTGCATGACTCTTTGCTTTACATTACTTGCATGCATGCCTATTAAACAGGCTAACTAATGTTAGTATTGTTATTTGGGTATGCCAGGGAAAATGTTTTCTTGTGTTAGAAAGCATGCATACTTAATTTTCCTCTTTTCTCTAATTATCATCGCCTTTCAGGTGTGAGAAACTACCCTCATGAGAATCTAGCTGTTACCTTCCCAGAAACTAAATCCCTGCCATGATTCTCTGGAGCCATGTTTTGCCCTAGGCACGGAACACTGGCAACAGAGAGAGTAATTTCTTCTTACATATGTTTAAGGAAAGAAGAAGAAAGAAAAAAAACACTATTTGAATAATGATGTCATATGACTGGGATCAAAGTGTTTTTTGCAGTCAGAAAAACGGAGCAATCAGAAGCTAATGTTGTAACAAATACCATTCAGTGGGAAATGTCATTACCACCTCACTTTATAGCACTTCAGCTACTGTATGGCAAAGCTGCAGGCTTTGTGCCTCAGAATGGCTTCTTGCAGCTTTGTAGAACACCCGGGTGACACTGGCCATATGTGGATGCGTAACATTCTTATTACTGTACTTACACAAAACATCTTGTTCCCAGTATCTAAAATAGCCTGTTACTGTATGTTCAGAACGGCAATTTTCTGATGAGGTTGATTGTCGCAGTTATATCTTTTGTTTTCCTTTTAAACATTGCTTGCAGTATGTTTTGTACTGAGCAGCTGCTTCACTATATACAGTACAATTTATCCAGCTGTAGGTTAATATTTTCAGTTAATATAAGTGCAGATTGCGAGTGACAACAAGAAATAATGAGTATCGTTGGCTAGTTATGAATCTGCGATTGTTAATGTTCCTAAACACAGATGTTTTTCCTTACATTCTACAAATGTGTCTGGACCTAACAGGTACAGTAAAATGTCTCATATTACAATATATTTCTACCATCCTGTAAATACATTTTAACTTTTACTGTAATTTTCTTTAAACTTTGACCTTTGCATGTTTTAATAATGTATGACTGTAAAGAGATATGGGGCTATTGTTTTTCCAAACAGCACATATTTTCATGTTAAATTCTAGTTTGCATTGATTTATTGGCACATAATTAATGATGTTCCTCTATATAATTCTCCTGTTGGGGCTTATGGGGTCCTGTAAATAATAATGTTCTACAGTAGGTTTAATTAACACCTCCTCTGACATTGTGTTATAAAAGTTGGACTTATTACTACACTAGTCTGTACTAATACTAGCTAAATAAGCAACACTTTGCAAGCCTGATCCTTTCACAGTCATTAAAATGAAATCTTGTTTTTACATTTGTGAACACTGCATTATTGCTATAATTTATTAGTTCCGTGTAGAACTTCACTGTATGAGACTTTAACAACTCCGGAAATTAGAAGGAGTATGATTTAACTTATCCTACAGATGAACTAATATTGCCTTGCTTGTCTGTGCATCTGCCCTTAAAAAATAGGCAGATGCCGTTACAAGCACAATGTTTATCATGTGACTCCCCGCATTACTGCATTCATAAAGGACCCAACAACTTATTCTATTATTAAAACAAATATATCCGGACGTGGTTTCACTAATTTATGGCCCTGTGTGCATGTTTTATTCACAGTTGGTATCACTAATGTTATATACCATTTGCTGTCTAGTATGCTTGTACTACATGAGAGTCCAGTGTAATACTCAGCTTTCTAGAGCATCAAGAAGCTTTAAGTATAGGTGCACCAAACTGATTACTCCATTTACTATTTATCCAGATAGTAATATTTGTTAGGGTTAGCCCCTCCAGGAGCTAAAACTACAAGTAACAGTGGGGGTAATTCAGAGTTGATTGCAGCAGCAAATTTGTTAGCAGTTGGGCAAAACCATGGCCCTCATTCCGAGTTGTTCGCTCGCAAGCTGCTTTTAGCAGCTTTGCACACGCTAAGCCGCCGCCTACTGGGAGTGAATCTTAGCATAGTAAAATTGCGAACGAAAGATTAGCAGAATTGCGAATAGACACTTCTTAGCAGTTTCTGAGTAGCTCCACACTTACTCGGCAAATGCGATCAGTTCAGTCAGTTTCGTTCCTGGTTTGACGTCACAAACACTCCCAGCGTTCGCCCAGACACTCCACCATTACTTCAGACACTCCCGCGTTTTTCCCAGAAACGGCAGCGTTTTTTCACACACACCCATAAAACGGCCAGTTTCCGCCCAGAAACACCCCCTTCCTGTCAATCACATTACGATCACCAGAACGAAGAAAAAAACTCGTAATGCCATGAGTGAAATACCTAACTGCATAGCAAATTTACTTGGCGCAGTCGCACTGCGCATTAGCGACTAATCGCTCCATTGCGGAAAAAAAAATAACGAGCGATCAACTCGGAATGACCACCCATGTGCACTGCAGGTTGGGCAGATATAACATTTGCACTGTCCTAGAGGATACTGGGGTCCACATTAGTACCATGGGGAATAGACAGGTCCACTAGGAGCCATGGGCACTTTAAGAAATTGGTAGTGTGGGCTGGCTCCTCCCTCTATGCCCTTCCTACCAGACTCAGTTTAGAAAATGTGCCCGGAGGAGCCGGTCACGCTTGGGAAGCTCCTGAAGAGTTTTATTTTCTATTTGTTGTTTTCAGTCAGGTCTGGTTGGCACCAGACTGCCTGCTTAGTGGGACTTAAGGGGGAGAATGGCCCAACCTCCCTAGGGTTAATGGTCCCGTTCCCCGCTGACAGGACACTGAGCTCCCGGGGGTCCTATTCGCAAGCCCCACCATGGCAAGTGTACAGACCCACAGCACACCGCCACCCCTAACAGAGCCAGAAGACTAAAGAGTGGTGAGTAAGTAGCTGGCGTCCCGGTTAGCAGGTCGGTGGTGGTAATGGCACAAGGGTAGCATCACAGCGCTACATGCAAGCTGCACTTCAGGCACACTGTGAAACCGCTGTGGGGGGCGAGCTGAAGCCACTTCTATTACCCACACTGGCACTACACTACAGGGGTTTTAACCTACTGTAGACTACATTATTCACCTCAGCCAGTATAAAAACCCGGGACGACTGCGCGCCATTAAGGAGGCGGGGCTTCACTATGAGCGGATCCAGCAGCTCACCAGTGCCATTTTCCCTATGCAGCTTGACTCAGGCATACTGGCAGGGAAGCCCAGCTCCTCCACAAGGACTCTAGAGCACCTCAGCGGTACCAGGGGTTCATAGTAAAGGGGGGGGGGGGGGGGCAATATATTGGTATACTAAACCCTACTAAGGGTACTTAGTTTGCGACCCAGCTAAACGTGCACTTTAGCTGTAGGGGAGTTGTGTGGCTGGCTCCATTTTACTCTGTCTCCCCCTAGAAGGGCTCTGTGTGGTTAACTGTGTTGTAACCTATTCCTGGGGATAATTCCAAGTTGATCGCAGCAGGAAATTTTTTAGCAGTTGGGCAACACCATGTGCACTGCAGGTGGGGGGGCAGATATAACATTTGCAGAGAGAGTTAGATTTGGGTGGGTTATTTTGTTTCTGTGCAGGGTAAAGATTATCTGCTTTATTTTTACACTGCAATTGAGATTGCAGATTGAACTCACCACACCCAAATCTATCTCTCTCTCTGCACATGTTATATCTGCCTCTCCTGCAGTGCACATGGTTTTACCCAACTGCTAACAAAGTTCCTGCTGCGATCAACTCAGAATTACCCCCCCCCCCTGTGTTTATGTGTGTGTTCTCTCACATTTAATATGTAGAAGGAGTGTGTATCATGCACAGCAGAGTGTTTTTCTCAATCTGGGGGCTCACTGCCGTGTACTCAGTATAGTACACATTCTCGGCTAGTGGATCTGAACCAGTATGGTTAGATTCATTAAAAGGGATGATTTCAAATATTTCTAATAAAGTATCCCAAAATGAGAAGGAGATGCAATACTTAGGCAATCTGTTGATGACATCATAAATAGAGATTCAGTGGTCATTCCAGCTTCTCAAATCCCTTCCATTTGTCCACAGAAGCGTACTCTGGCCCAAATCATGCAGGCTGATACCGATGATGATGATGATGATGATGTATCAGACCCAGATGAGGGTGAGGTGGACTCAGGAGGGGGGGATGCAGCTTTGTCACAGGGAATACAGGCCCTGATAGAAGCTATTAGAGACGCTCTGCACATTCCTGATAAGGTGGCATAGGATCAGGAAGAATCTTATTTTAATGTGAAAAAGAAATCCTCAGCTACTTTCCCTGCATCTAAGGAATTGTAGTCGTTATTTGGAGCAACTTGGGTAAATCCTGACAAGAAGTTTCAGGTCCCAAAATGGTTACTCACATCCTTCCCGTTCCCACAGGATGATAGGAAAAAATGGGAAAACCCACTGATAGTTGACACATTGGTTTCTAGGCTGTCTCGTTAAATAGTTTTACCTGTCCCTGGGGCAGCTTCCTTGAAGGATGCTGCTGACCACTCTCAAATCTCTGTACACAGCTGCGGGGGTGGCCCAGAGACCCACTATAGCTTGTGCATGGATCTCTAGGGCCATTGCAAAATGGTCAAGTAATCTAATTGACTGGTTAGATTCCTTGTCCAGGGGGGAGTTATTTTTACTCCTACAGCATATACAGGATTCTGCTAACTTTATGTTGGAGGCCATAAAGGAAATTGGTTTACTCAATGCACGCATCACTGCCATGACAGTGTCAGCATGCAGGGGCTTTTGGCTACGACAGTGGACTGCGGATTCCAGGAAAGTCATGGAAAGTCTACTTTTTACAGGTGAAGCCCTTTTTGGAGATGAACTGGATACGTGGATATCCAAGGTGAGAATGCTGATTTTCATACAGGACTAAAAGCAACACTTTAAAAAGACATTTCATACACTTTAAATGAAGCCGCTGCGGCCGCTATACTTAATCCGCAACCTACGGATTTTTACACCGTTAGCGTACAAGCCGCTGCGGCCGCTATACTTAATCCGCAACCTACGGACTTTTTACACCGTTAGCGTACAGAGTCCCGTACCGAGTACGGACTTTGCATACAAACGCCGCGCTGGCTGTACAAACTACGCACAGCGCGTACACACCCAATGATACAACATGAACCCTTAACAGCTATGCAATGCGATAATAATACACTTTAAACCTTAGCAGGGGAAGGAAGACACGACACCATATTGTAATTAAACTACTGGGTTCGGACACCACAGCGTATTATTACTGAAAGGGGGTTACAATAACAAAGCAATACAATACAAAAGAATAATGGCTACAGTCAATGATACATACTTGTTTGGATTTCGCAGCGCTACCCAGTCTGGTCCTTGGTCATCTAGATAGATAACTTTGTGAGTCTTGTGTGACCAGGCCTGCAGCAGGCATCTTTTATACAGTAGATCAAAACATAATACAATAGACACTGTGTGCTCTTCTTCCATTGGTTCGGGGGTGGGACATATCCTGTGCACCGGAGATCATTGGTCAGCTCAAGAAGTGGGCGATGGCTAGGACCTGAGATGTGGTTTCTGTTGTTTGCATCTGAGTTCCCGCCCCATGACGAGTTAAACCCATCACATTAATCATACATAAATCTGATATTATTAATAACTTAATGTGGTAATATGTAATAATATTCTTATTCCCATCAGATTAATGTTTACGTGACTCTGAACAATATGATCCCACACATGATATGATTATCTATTTCCATCCTCAAGATATAAATATATCCATATACTCATATATATATATATATATATATATATATATACACATACTCCTGCTATTACAATGTGTTAGGAATTATATATATATATATGTATGTATATATATATATATATATATATATATATATACACAAACACATACATCTCCAAGAGTTTAAACTATGAATGTTAATACAGGTTGAGTATCCCATATCCAAATATTCCGAAATACGGAATATTCCGAAATACTGACTTTTTTGAGTAAGAGTGAGATAGTGAAACCTTTGTTTTTTGATGGCTCAATGTACACAAACTTTGTTTAATACACACAGTTATTAAAAATATTGTATTAAATGTCCTTCAGGCTGTGTGTATAAGGTGTATATGAAACATAAATGAATTGTGTGAATGTACACACACTTTGTTTAATGCACAAAGTTATAAAAAATATTGGCTAAAATTACCTTCAGGCTGTGTGTATAAGGTGTATATGAAACATAAATGCATTCTGTGCTTAGATTTAGGTCCCATCACCATGATATCTCATTATGGTAGGCAATTATTCCAAAATACGGAAAAATCCCATATCCAAAATACCTCTGGTCCCAAGCATTTTGGATAAGGGAGACTCAACCTGTATCTCAGATTTCTAAATGTCTGGTTTGTATTCTGGTTAGCTATTTGCTAATTGAGTTTCTTGCAGCTTCGGTTCCTGGGTATTGTCTCTTCATTTGTTTTTGTCTTCAGGTGAGACAATGACAATCCAGTACTTATTGTTTCAAATAGAAACTCGGCTATCCTAGTAAACAAAGGTGTTTGCCTTCTTCATAGAATTTCAAAGCTTAGTGTAAATAAGGCCATTGTATTTTAGTCTCTGGGAGTTTTAATTAATGTGTGACCGATCTTCATGCTTTTTAGAAGAAAAAGCAGACAGTGTGGGATCTATGCAATATATAGATATGTCTTTGTGGCTTTTTCCATGCGAGTACAAATTCCACTGTAATTACTCATACCACGCTCTAATGCGCAGGACCGCGGGAGCGACCATATGCAATTTGCGAATATGTGCACGCACAGCCGAACACACACGCACACGGAGGCCATCTATGTGGTGTTTGTATGTAATGTGTGTGTTGTAATATTTTCTGACTTCGACAAAGGCAACGGCGGATAAGCCTACATACCTTCCTTCCGCAGCTCCCCCGGCCTACACTGCTCCAACTCTGTAGTTCTTTCGGACAGGGAAGTTTAAAAACAAAACCAAAGGTTCTTCTACGGCCTTCAAAGGCAATAGAGGTAAACCCAGAAAATCAGCAACTGCAGGTTCACAGGAATAGAACCCCGGTTCTGCTTACTCTAAGCCTTCAGCATGATGGTGCACCGCACTGCCTAGAAGACAGAAAGGTGGGAGCCCATTTGCGATTCTTCAGTCACATATGGGCAACGTTATGCCAGGATCCCTGGGTTAAAGATTTATAGCCCTGGGCTACAGACTGGAGTTTCAGGAACTGCCACCTCACAGATTCTTCAAATCAGGCTTACCAGCTTCTCAAGAAGCAAGTATAACTTTACAGGAGGCAATTCAAAAACTGGTACAAACTCAGGTCATTGTTCCAATTCCACTACAGCTGCAAAACAAGGGTTATTTTTCCAACCTGTTTGTATTTCCGAAACCGGTACAGTAAGACCCATTTTAAATATCAAGTCGTTAAACCCGTACTTACGGGTGTTCAAGATGGAGTCTCTGAGAGCGGTGATCTCAGGTCTGGAGGAGGGGGAATTCTTGGTGTCTCTGGATATCAAGGATGCGTACCTTTATATTACGATTTGGCTGCCTCATCAGGCTTATCTAAGGTTTGCCTTACAGGACTGTCACTACCAGTTGCAGGCCCTGCTATTTGGCCTCTCTACGGCACCAAGGGTGTTCACCAAGGTAATGGCAGAAATTATGTTTCTCCTCCGCAAACAGGGAGTAAACATAATACCTGGACGATCTGCTGATAAAAGCATCATCCAGGGAGAGGTTGTTAGTCAACATTGCCCTCTTAACCCGACTACTCCAGGATCACGGATGGATTCTGAACCTACCAAAATCTCATCTGTGGCCAACACAGAGTCCTGCGTTCCTGGGAAAGATACTGCATACGGAGGCACAAAAAGTGTTCCTTCCATTGGAAAAGGCATTGGTGATCTGGTCAATGGTGCGGGGTGTTATAGGACAAACCTGGATATCGGTGCATCTATGCATTTGCCTTCTGGGAAAGATGGTATCTGCTTACGAGTGGCTGCAGTGTGGAAGGTTTCATGCATGGCCCTTCCAGCTGGATCTGTTGAACAAATGGTCCGGATTGCATCTTCACATGCACCAGAGGATCCGTCTGTCGCCAAAAGCCAGGATTTCTCTTCTGTGGTGGCTTCAGACTTCTCACCTGACTGAAGGACGGAGGTTCAGGATTCAAAATTGGATTCTGCTAACCACAGACGCAAGCCTCAGAGGTTGGGGAGCAGTCACCCAGTGGGAACCGTTCCAAGGAAAATGGTCAAGTCAGGAAGCCATTCTTCAGATCAACATTCTGAAACCAAGAGCCATATACAACGCCCTTCTACAGGCATCACATCTTCTTCAAGATCGAGCCATTCAGGTTCAGTCGGACAATGTGACGGCGTTAACATACATAAACCGACAAGGCGGAACGAAAAGCAGTGCAGCAATGTCAGATGTAACAAGATTTCTCCTCTGGGCAGAAAGACATGCTGTGCCTTGTTCGTGATCTCCATTCCGGGAGTAGAAAACTGGGAAGCAGACTTCCTCAGCAGACACGACCTACACCCAGGAGAGTGGGGCCTTCACCCGGAAGTGTTCGGGTGCTTGACACGCCGGTGGGGAATTCAACAAATTGACATGATGGCCTCTCGTCTCAACAAGAAGCTGAACCAGTATTGTTACAGGTCGAGGGACCCACAAGCAGTGGCCATGGATGCTCTGGTGACTCCATGGGTCTACCAGATGGTGTAAGTGTTTCCACAACTACCGTTGATCCCAAAGATTCTCAAAAGAATTTAAAAGGGAAAAGGTTCAAGCAATTCCATTGCTCCAGACTGTCCAAGAAGGGCCTGGTATGTGAATCTACTGGAGATGCTCCTAGAGGATCCGTGCCCTCTACCTCTTCACGAGGACCTTCTCCAACAGGGGCCGTTCGTCTATCAAGACTTACCATGGCTACGTTTGATGGAATGGAGATTGAGCGTCAAATTCTAGCCCGGAAAGTGATCCTGAATAAGGTTATTCCAATCCTGATGCAAGCCAGAAAGGTGGTAACGTCTAAACATTACCACCGTATTTGTAAAAAAATATGTCTCTTGGTGTGAGAACAGGAAATTTCCTGCGGTGGAATTTCAATTGGGACGTTTTCTCATTTTTCTGCAGTCAGGTGTGGATGTGGGCCTACGTTTGGGCTCCATAAATGTCCAGATTTCGGCCTTATCCATGTTCTTCCAGAAACAATTGGCTTCTCTCCCTGAGGTTCAGACATTTTTGAAGGGGGTTCTGTACATCCGACCGCCCTTTGTGCCTCCTACGGCACCTTGGGATCTCAATGTGGTGGTGGACTGCAATCGGATTAGTTTGAGCCTTTACAGGAAGTTGACCTCAAGTTTCTTACGTGAAAGGTCATCATGCTGTTGGCCTTGGCTTCGGCGAGGCGTGTCGGAGCTGGGGGCGTTGTTTCACAAAAGCCCCTATTTGATTTTTCATGAAGATAGGACTGAACTCCGAACTCGTCAGCAATTTCTTCCAAAGGTGGTGTCTGCGTTTTATGTCAATCAACGTATTGTGGTTCCGGTGGCTACTGACACCTCTGCTACTTCAAAGTCCTTGGATGTTGTGAGGGCTTTGAAGATCTATGTGAAACGTACAGCTCGCCACAGAAAATCTGACTCGCTTTTTGTTCTCTATGATCCCAATAAAATTGGGTGTCCTGCTTCAAAGCAGACAATTGCACGCTGGATCAGACTTACTATCCAGCATGCTTATTCCACGACAAGTTTGCCGTGTCCAAAATCTGTACAGGCCCACTCTACTAGGTCGGTGGGTTCTTCCTGGGCGGCTGCACAGGGTGTCTCAGCTTTACAGCTCTGCCGAGCAGCTACTTGGTCAGGTTCGATCACGTTGCTAAGTTCGACAAGTTCGATACTTTGACCTCTGAGGACCTTCAGTTTGGTCAATCAGTTCTGCAGGAACCTCTGCACTCTCCCAACCGGTTTGGTAGCTTTGGTACATCCCCATGATACTAATGTGGACCCCAGTATCCTCTAGGATGTAAGAGACAATAGGATTTTAATAACCTACCGGTAAATCCTTTTCTCGTAATCCGTAGAGGATACTGGGCGCCCGCCCGGTGCTTCGTTTCTTCCTGCACTGTTACTTGGTTAAGTATTGTTAGTTCAGCGGTTGCTGTTCCTGGTTTAAAGTTTGGTTAGCTTGGCTTTCCTCTAGTTTGTGTGTGCTGGTTCGGAATCTCGCCACTATCGTTTTATATCCTTCTCTCAAAGTAGGTCCGTCTCCTCGGGCACAGTTTCCTAGACTGAGTCTGGTAGGAGGGGCATAGAGGGGGGAGCCAGCCCACACTAGCAAATTTCTTAAAGTGCCCATGGCTCCTAGGGGTCCCCTCTATACCCCATGGTACTAATGTGGACCCCAGTATCCTCTACGGACTACGAGAAAAGGATTTACCGGTAGGTAATTAAAATCCTGTTTTACTATGAATATTAATTTTCAAACTGAATAGTACATTGACTCCCAACCTTTGTTGTTGGGCAGAGTTGTGTTTTCTGATACCAGAATAGATGTGTCAGAATAATATTTAAAAACAAGATTAAAAAACTTTTTTGGCTTACACCAGTTGCATGGTATTCCGATGGTAGGTAAATGGTCAATAGGTCGACCACTATTGATTGACATGGTCGACACAAGAAAAGATTGACATGGCTTTTCTAAAAAAAAAAAAAAATAGCTTTTTAATTGGACTACAATTGGGAATAATAACCTTGCCCGTAGCATGGCAAGCGAAGAAAACCACAAAAAGGGATGTGGTGCACTAATTGAGGTACCTGGTCATGTTACGGAAAGAAACAGTCCAAAATTCAATGTTGACCTGTCTTGTGTCCGCCATTTCATGTGTCAACCATTTTCCCATGTCGACCAATAATGTTCGACCTAATAACTGTTGATCTTAACTAGGCTGACCCTTTATACCATAACCCAATTGCATAGTAACTTTTTTTTCATCAGTGCTTTCCTTGGTGTTTAGAATTACACATGTGTATCTGCTGACACAGAATATCCACCTGTCAGTGTTCTAATCAATGTAACTAGGGACACCATCCAGGAATACCTGGGGGATCTGGCCTTGTCTGTTGCTAGAATAGGGGGCACTTAGCTACTTGCCCCTTGTGCTATGAATCAGTGACAGTGTCTGGCAGAAAACTGTGCACACAGGGTCTGCATTGTCCTCTAACAGCTAATCAGTAGTATATAACTGTTGTTTATTTATCATGCACAACAAGGAGTCCCCAGACGTGTGCAAAGTGCATATACAAGTATAGTACGGTCATAGCAGGACGAAAACAATATATACAGAGCAGTCAGTAGCACATCTGTGTAAATATGGCCACTATAACTATAAAATTAGCAGTTCTTACCATTCACTCTAGTTGATGAGCGCAGCACACAGGCTCTGAGCCACTGATAGCAAAAATATTACCAAGCAGCAGGTGATTATGGCGAAGATATAGCATAGGTGATTACTGTACATGATGGAAGAGGCCCCTGATCCTGACTGGCTATAATCGATTGGGAAAGAGATGTAAGAAATGGATAACACGTAGGGGCGAGTCAGTTTGCAGGGACAATAGTATTGGAATAGGAGGAGAAGCTGGTGGGCTGTGATAACCGGGCTTAGAGAGCCTATTTGAAGCTTTTTGAGGAGAGGAGAAGAGTCAGATAGGGGAAAGGAGCGAGTTCCAGTGGTGGCGAGCAGGACAACAGACATCCTGGAGGTGGGATTGTGAAGACGTTATCAGTTATTAGCAAAGCAAAGTGGATGCAATGTTGAGGGAGATTGCAACGTATTGGTGAGAGTTTTATAGAGTGAGTGTGAGGAGTTTTAATTGTACAGTTTAGGGGAAAGTGAGCCAGTGTAGGGCCTGGTGTTAAGGGAAGGCAGATACTGTACAATTTTTTTTTAGAGAAAAATGAGTCAAGCAGCGGCATTTATAATGGACTGGAATAGAGAGCGGTAAAATCAGATGTCATTGTACTACTTTATTACATAGTGTGTTGTGCAATATCCACTTTACAGTAAAAACAATAAATAAAAAAAGTATATCCCCTCAAATGTTAATTACAGCATGTGTGACTATGTCCCGGACCAGCCATCTCCATGCTACATAATAGGAAAGCTTGTCCATGCTACATAATAGGAAAGCTTGAGAGGTCTACTAGTGGAAGCTGATGGAATTTGAGTTTCATATGCTGGCTTTCCTATTTACCTTCTAAGACGATCTTACAGACTGCACAGTACTCCCTTCTGGGCTATGTCTCACAATTTTCTCAGTGCGTGGAAAAACCTAGCCTAAAGAGTGATCTCCAAGAAAATCTAGTCGGAGTGTGGTCTTCTTCTTTTTTTTTTACTGCATGAAACTATATGTAAAAGCAGCAAACATAAGTGTCCGTGGTGACAGGTTTCCTCCAATTACTGTGGATCTCATTCATTACTGTGATTATTCTGGACACCGCATTACAAGCAGAGGAAGCAGTAATGCTATTTGTGATTTCCCACAGTTCCCCGCCCCCATCACTCTTGCAAACTTTTGTGGAGTGCTGTTCATAAAGGCAGATACATTTGCAAAGATAATGGTAAGGCTCCTGTCTCTTCTTCCTGGTAGCTACTCTCTGGTCCATTGCACTGATTGAGGACTCAGATCTACACACACACACACACACACACACACACACACACACACACACACAGTAAACTACAGTAGGTAGAAGAAGCTGCTACCACTGGGTATGTGTAGCAGCTCTGCCCTGTCCCTTAAACTGTACGATGTGGTGGCAATTCTAGTAATCGTAATCATATTATATACCGTTGCTATTGTCATAATTTTAGACATTTGCCAAGAGGAGGGGGTTTTCTGGGCAACCGGAAATCCATTCCCCCCCCCCCCCCCCCTCCGCATTTGCCTACGCAGTATGCCTACTTCAGTTAATCTTTCAAAATGCTGGTAGGAGGAGGAGATGGAAATGTTCATGGCATAACAGTAACTTGCATGCAAGCCATATAACTTAGCCATCTTGGTATAATGGCATGTAACCATAGGAAACACTGTGCTGGGCAATCGGCGATCAGGTCAGACCTTCTTATACAGTATCAGGGGTCTATTCAATTCTAGTCGGAACTGGTGTCTAGTTGGAAAGATGGCAGTTTCCGACTTTTTTAGGTGGAATCATAATTCGACCTGTTCAATGGGGCTGTCGTTTTTACGACTTGTCGGAAAACACGTGGATCGGCGGTTTAGCCATGGATACACGTGTTTTGTTGGTTTTGCGGCCAAATCCGACAGGTTTTTGGTCCTTTTTCGACAATGTCAATCCGACTTTAAAAATAGTTGGATTTACATTGTCGGAAACGGACAAAGCCTGTCTGATTTGGCCGCAAATTGAATACTGAAGTGTTGGATCCTTTCCGTCGGAAAGGATCCGACATCAATTGGATAGACCGCTTAGTGTGCAAGGTAACGCTATCAGACCCATATCTTTGTATACAGAGTCTGTAAATGTTAAACAACAAAAAGTACTATAACATAAGATGTTTTACTGGTATGCAGTTAATTTGCCAACAGCCGGAATCCCGGCGCACGGGGGCTATTCCCGCTCATGGGTGCCCACGACACCCAGTGTCTATGCACTCGGCCGCAGGCGGCATTCTGGCAGGCGGGTTGCTGCTGTTGGGATTCTGACAGCCAGGAATATGTATGTATTCTGTTTAACTTCATAGTCTGTCCTCAGCTCAATAAAACCTACTTAGTCATCATGCATTTTCCCTGAGTGTATGCACCTGCAGAAAAATGTGTGACACCGAAAATCTCTGTTATACAGAATGACAGTTTGTCTTCCTCTGTGTCTTTGTCTCTATCCGGTACGCAGTTACAATGGCTCTGGTGTGTTACATCCAGTGGTCATGCTTTGTGACACAGGCAGTTGATGTTCTCCTGATGTGTGTCTCATGGTTGCAAGTGGATGATTACGGACACCGGTTATGTCACATATTTTAATCAGCAGGATCTGCTTGTGCATCATAATGCATCCCTTTGAGAAAACATTTTTTTTCAAAAACATGCACCTTGCGTCTGTTTAGCCTGACTACAGCTAAGATGTAGGAGGACACATTTATACATGTACAGATGGAGCCACGCTAATCGTGACTCCATCTGCGACTGAGTGCGCCCAGCAAGACGGACCTTCGGGCACGTGCTTTGTAGACGCGCACGTACCCATACAAAGTGAATAAGAGCATCTCTGTCTGCCCATTATTGCCTAATCAATGCTTGAAGTTTGTCAGAATTTGTAGGTTTTTGTTTGTCAACCCGCCTCTTGAGGATTGACCACAATTTCTCAATGGGATTAGGGTCTGGGGAGTTTTCTGGCCATGGACCCAACATTTTGATGTTTTGTTCCCCAAGCCACTTAGTTATCTCTTTTGCTTGATAGAAAGATTCTCCAGCTTGCTGGAAAAGGCATTATTTGTCGCCAAGCTGTTCTTGGATGGTTGGGAGAAGTTTCTCTTGGAGGATGTTTTGGTACCATTTTTTATTCATGGCTGTGTTGTTAGGCAGAATTGTGAGTGAGTCCACTCCCTTGGCTGAGAAGCAACCCCACACAGGATGCTTTACTGTTGGCATGACACAGGAATGATGGTAGTGCTCACCTTTCCTTCTCCGTATAAGCGTTTTTCTAGATGCCTCAAAAAATCTAAAAATAAGAATTTACTCACCGGTAATTCTATTTCTCGTAGTCCGTAGTGGATGCTGGGGACTCCGTCAGGACCATGGGGAATAGCGGCTCCGCAGGAGACAGGGCACAAAATTAAAAGTTTGACCACTAGGTGGTGTGTACTGGCTCCTCCCCCTATGACCCTCCTCCAAGCCTCAGTTAGGATACTGTGCCCGGACGAGCGTACACAATAAGGAAGGATTTTGAATCCCGGGTAAGACTCATACCAGCCACACCAATCACACCGTACAACTTGTGATCTGAACCCAGTTAACAGTATGATAACCGAAAAGAGCCTCTGAAACGATGGCTCCCAACAATAATAACCCGATTTTTGTAACAATAACTATGTACAATTATTGCAGACAATCCGCACTTGGGATGGGCGCCCAGCATCCACTACGGACTACGAGAAATAGAATTACCGGTGAGTAAATTCTTATTTTCTCTGACGTCCTAAGTGAATGCTGGGGACTCCGTCAGGACCATGGGGATTATACCAAAGCTCCCAAACGGGCGGGAGAGTGCGGATGACTCTGCAGCACCGAATGAGAGAACTCCAGGTCCTCCTTAGCCAGGGTATCAAATTTGTAGAATTTTACAAACGTGTTCTCCCCTGACCACGTAGCTGCTCGGCAGAGTTGTAATGCCGAGACCCCTCGGGCAGCCGCCCAATAGGAGCCCACCTTCCTTGTAGAGTGGGCATTGACAGATTTAGGCTGTGGCAGGCCTGCCACAGAATGCGCAAGTTGAATTGTGCTACAAATCCAACGAGCAATCGTCTGCTTAGACGCAGGAGCACCCAGCTTGTTGGGTGCATACAGTATAAACAGCGAGTCAGACTTCCTGACTCCAGCCGTCCTTGAAATATATATTTTTAATGCTCTGACAACATCCAGCAACTTGGAGTCCTCCAAATCGCTAGTAGCCGCAGGCACCACAATAGGCTGGTTCAGGTGAAACGCTGACACCACCTTAGGGAGAAACTGAGGACGCGTCCGCAGTTCTGCCCTGTCCGAATGAAAAATCAGATATGGGCTTTTGTACGATAAAGCCGCCAATTCTGACACTCTCCTGGCCGAAGCCAGGGCCAGTAGCATGGTTACTTTCCATGTAAGATATTTCAAATCCACCGATTTGAGTGGCTCAAACCAATGGGATTTGAGAAAATCCAAAACTACATTGAGATCCCACGGTGCCACTGGAGGCACAACCGGGGGCTGTATATGTAGTACTCCTTTGACAAAAGTTTGGACTTCAGGAACTGAAGCCAATTCTTTCTGGAAGAAAATCGACAGGGCCAAAATTTGAACCTTAATGGACCCCAATTTGAGGCCCATAGACAATCCTGTTTGCAGGAAATGTAGGAATCGACCCAGTTGAAATTCCTCCGTGGGGGCCTTCCTGGCCTCACACCACGCAACATATTTTCTCCAAATGCGGTGATAATGTTGTGCAGTCACTTCCTTCCTGGCTTTAATCAGGGTAGGGATGACTTCCTCTGGAATGCCTTTTTCCTTTAGAATCCGGCGTTCAACCGCCATGCCGTCAAACGCAGCCGCGGTAAGTCTTGGAATAGACAAGGTCCCTGCTGAAGCAGGTCCCTTCTTAGAGGTAGAGGCCACGGATCTTCCGTGAGCATCTCCTGAAGTTCCGGGTACCAAGTCCTTCTTGGCCAATCCGGAGCCACGAGTATCGTTCTTACTCCGCTTTGCCGTATAATTCTCAGTACCTTGGGTATGAGAGGCAGAGGAGGGAACACATACACTGACTGGTACACCCATGGTGTTACCAGAGCGTCCACAGCTATTGCCTGAGGGTCTCTTGACCTTGCGCAATACCTGTCCAGTTTTTTGTTGAGGCGGGATGCCATCATGTCCACCATTGGTCTTTCCCAACGGACCACAATTATGTGGAAGACTTCTGGATGAAGTCCCCACTCTCCCGGGTGAAGATCGTGTCTGCTGAGGAAATCTGCTTCCCAGTTGTCCACTCCCGGGATGAACACTGCTGACAGTGCTATCACATGATTTTCCGCCCAGCGAAGAATCCTTGCAGCTTCTGCCATTGCCCTCTTGCTTCTTGTGCCGCCCTGTCTGTTTACGTGGGCGACTGCCGTGATGTTGTCCGACTGGATCAACACCGGCTGACCCTGAAGCAGAGGTTTTGCCAGGCTTAGAGCATTGTAGATTGCTCTTAGTTCCAGTATATTTATGTGAAGAGACGTCTCCAGGCTTGACCACACGCCCTGGAAGTTTCTTCCCTGTGTGACCGCTCCCCAGCCTCTCAGCCTGGCATCCGTGGTCACTAGGACCCAGTTCTGTATGCCGAATCTGCGGCCCTCTAACAGATGAGCACTCTGCAACCACCATAGCAGAGACACCCTTGTCCTTGGCGACAGGTTTATCCGCTGATGCATCTGCAGATGCGATCCGGACCACTTGTCCAGCAGATCCCACTGAAAAATTTGTGCATGGAATCTGCCGAATGGAATCGCTTCGTAAGAAGCCACCATTTTTCCCAGGACTCTTGTGCATTGATGCACAGACACTTTTCCTGGTTTTAGGAGGTTCCTGACGAGTTCGGATAACTCCCTGGCTTTCTCCTCCGGAAGAAACACCTTTTTCTGAACAGTGTCCAGAATCATCCCTAGGAACAGCAAACGTGTCGTCGAGATCAGTTGGGATTTTGGAAAATTCAGAATCCACCCGTGCTGTTGGAGCACTACTTGAGTTAGTGCTACTCCGACCTCCAGCTGTTCTCTGGACCTTGCCCTTATCAGGAGATCGTCCAAGTAAGGGATAATTAATACGCCTTTTCTTCGAAGAAGGATCATCATTTCGGCCATTACCTTGGTAAAGACCCAGGGTGCCGTGGACAATCCAAACGGCAGCGTCTGAAACTGATAATGACAGTTTTGTACCACGAACCTGAGGTACCCTTGGTGTGAAGGGCAAATTGGGACATGGAGGTAAGCATCCTTGATGTCCAAGGACACCATAAAGTCCCCTTCTTCCAGATTCGCTATCACTGCTCTGAGTGACTCCATCTTGAACTTGAATTTTTGTATGTACAGGTTCAGAGATTTCAGATTTAGAATAGGTCTTACCGAGCCGTCCGGCTTCGGTACCACAAATAGCGTGAAGTAATACCCCTTTCCCTGTTGTAAAAGGGGTACCTTGACTATCACCTGCTGAGAATACAGCTTGTGAATGGCTTCCAATACCGTCGCCCTGTCGGAGGGAGACGTTGGCAAAGCAGACTTTAGGAACCGGCGAGGGGGAGACGTCTCGAATTCCAACCTGTAACCCTGAGATACTACCTGCAGGATCCAGGGGTCCACCTGCGAGTGAGCCCACTGTGCGCTGAAATTCTTGAGGCGACCCCCCACCGCCCCTGAGTTCGCTTGTAAGGTCCCAGCGTCATGCTGAGGCCTTTGCAGAAGCCGGGGAGGGCTTCTGCTCCTGGGAGGTAGCTGCTTGCTGCAGTCTCTTACCCTTTCCTTTGCCTCGGGGCTGATATGAATGTCCTTTTGCCCGCTTGTTCTTATAGGAACGAAAGGACTGTGGCTGAAAAGACTGCGTCTTTTTCTGCTGGGAGGTGACCTGAGGTAAAAAGGTGGATTTCCCGGCTGTTGCCGTGGCCACCAAATCCGATAAACCGACCCCAAATAATTCCTCCCCTTTATACGGCAATACTTCCATATGCCGTTTGGAATCCGCATCACCTGACCACTGTCGCGTCCATAAACTTCTTCTGGCAGATATGGACATCGCACTTACTCTTGATGCCAGAGTGCAAATATCCCTCTGTGCATCACGCATATAAAGAAATGCATCCTTTAAATGCTCTATAGTCAATAAAATATTGTCCCTATCCAGGGTATCAATATTTTCAGTCAGTGATTCCGACCAAGCCACCCCAGCACTGCACATCCAGGCTGAGGCGATTGCTGGTCGCAGTATAACACCAGTATGTGTGTATATACTTTTTAGTGTATTCTCCAGCCTCCTATCAGCTGGGTCCTTGAGGGCGGCCGTTTCTGGAGACGGTAACGCCACTTGTTTTGATAAGCGTGTGAGCGCCTTATCTGCCCTAGGGGGTGTTTCCCAGCGCGCCCTAACCTCTGGCGGGAAAGGGTATAACGCCAATAACTTCTTTGAAATTAGCAGTTTTCTATCGGGGGTAACCCACGCTTCATCACACACTTCATTCAATTCCTCTGATTCAGGAAAAACTACAGGTAGTTTTTTCACACCCCACATAATACCCCTTTTTGTGGTACTTGCAGTATCAGAGATATGCAAAGCCTCCTTCATTGCCGTGATCATATAACGTGTGGCCCTACTGGAAAATACGTTTGTTTCTTCACCGTCGACACTAGATTCGGTGTCCGTGTCGGTGTCTGTGTCGACCGACTGAGGTAAAGGGCGTTTTACAGCCCCTGACGGTGTTTGAGACGCCTGGACAGGTACTAACTGGTTTGCCGGCCGTCTCATGTCGTCAACCGACTTTTGCAGCGTGCTGACACTATCACGTAATTCCATAAACAAAGCCATCCATTCCGGTGTCGACTCCCTAGGGGGTGACATCACCATTACAGGCAATTGCTCCGCCTCCACGCCAACATCGTCCTCATACATGTCGACACACACGTACCGACACACAGCAGACACACAGGGAATGCTCTGATAGAAGACAGGACCCCACTAGCCCTTTGGGGAGACAGAGGGAGAGTTTGCCAGCACACACCCAAGCGCTATAAATATATAGGGACAACCTTAAATAAGTGTGTTCCCCTTATAGCAGCTTAAATATTATTAATATCGCCAAATAAGTGCCCCCCCCTCTCTGTTTTTACCCTGTTTCTGTAGTGCAGTGCAGGGGAGAGCCTGGGAGCCTTCCTAGCAGCGGAGCTGTGTAGGAAAATGGCGCTGTGTGCTGAGGAGAATAGGCCCCGCCCCCTTTTCGGCGGGCTTCTTCTCCCGTTTTTCTGACAACCTGGCAGGGGTTAAGTACATCCATATAGCCCCAGGGGCTATATGTGATGTATTTTTAGCCAGAATAGGTACTTTCATTGCTGCCCAGGGCGCCCCCCCAGCGCCCTGCACCCTCAGTGACCGTTGGTGTGAAGTGTGCCGAGAGCAATGGCGCACAGCTGCAGTGCTGTGCGCTACCTCATGAAGACTGAGAAGTCTTCAGCCGCCGGTTTCTGGACCTCTTCTCTCTTCGGCATCTGCAAGGGGGTCGGTGGCGCGGCTCCGGTGACCCATCCAGGCTGTACCTGTGATCGTCCCTCTGGAGCTAGTGTCCAGTAGCCTAAGAAGCCAATCCATCCTGCACGCAGGTGAGTTCACTTCTTCTCCCCTAAGTCCCTCGTTGCAGTGAGCCTGTTGCCAGCAGGACTCGCTGAAAATAAAAAACCTAACAAACTTTTTCTAAGCAGCTCTTTAGGAGAGCCACCTAGATTGCACCCTGCTCGGACGGGCACAAAAACCTAACTGAGGCTTGGAGGAGGGTCATAGGGGGAGGAGCCAGTACACACCACCTAGTGGTCAAACTTTTAATTTTGTGCCCTGTCTCCTGCGGAGCCGCTATTCCCCATGGTCCTGATGGAGTCCCCAGCATCCACTTAGGACGTCAGAGAAAGAGGATTCATCAGAGAAAATGATTTAACCCCAGAGAGAAGTGGCTTCTTTGCTGCCCGTCTTTTTTTTTTTTGTACATATTTTTATTGAAGCAATATGTTATAGAATCCACAATGTACAAAACAGAGAAAAGGTTTGTACAAAAATGTCATAAAACATTAAAGTTACATACATAAGGTATTGTTGTCGAGTTCTTCTGTCTTCTATGGAGACTAGAGGTTCCAAATGTTGCCAAAATTAACACTGGATTTACTATATAGAAATACCGCAAAGCATTACTAAATAATCAGCATATTGATTCTGAGCGCAAAAAAAATCCTCAACCTCCAAAAACACATCAGAAACACAAATACATACAATACCAAAATTAGTAAAGAAAAATAAGAGGGTCGTCTGCGCCTGTACTCCCATTTCCCCCAAGACTGTGAGAGAAGAAACTTTACAATTTAATTGGTGGGTCTCCTCCCAGTGTCCTGGTCATATACCACAAAGTATTAGTCAGAGAATTATGTATTTGCGGTCTTATGGGGGTAGAAAGTGTGGCCACATAGCTCTCCCACACCTCAAAAAAAATGCTACTTTTTTGTCTTTTTCAAGCATTACTCCCACCCATTCCATTCCAAATAAGTAGAACAATTTTGCCTTAATTAACGGGATTGAAGGAGGCTCTGGGTTGATCCATACTTGCAGTATGGTTTTACGCTGCCAAGAGCAGCTTTTTGCTACCTCTTGACATATTCTGATTTTTAGGAAAAATGCCAAAGAGAGCCCATTTAGGTGTTAAGATAAGTAATTCACAAGATGATCAGTGACATATTTGCTCCTAATAAGTGGGCAGTGCCAAAGTGAAAAAGATCACCGTGAGATTACCCACATTTCCAGCAAGCATGTGAAGATGAACTTTGCTGCCCTTCTTGACACCAGGACATCCTCCAAAGTCTTCACCTCATTGTGTGTGCAGATGCACTCACACTTGCCTGCTGCCATTTCTGAGCAAGATCTGCACTGGTGGTGCCTCGATCCCGCAGCTGAATCAACTTTAGGAGACCGTCCTGGTGCTTGATGGACATTCTTGGGCGCCCAGAAACCTTCTTCATAACTATTGAACCTCTCATGGAAACATAGAATTTGACGGCAGATAAGAACCACTTGGCCCATCTAGTCTGCCCCCCCCCCCCCCCCTTTTTTTTTTTTGCCATATTTTTATCTCAAAACTTATTTGATCCTTATTTCTTTGTAAGGATTTCCTTATGTCTATCCCATGCATGTTTAAATTGCTCTACTGTCTTAGGCTCTACCATCTCTGATTGGAAACTATTCCACTTGTCCACTTCCCTTTCTGTGAAGTAATTTTTCCTCAAATATCTCCTGAAACTACTTCCCTCCAGTCTCAGTGCATGTCCTTGTGTCCTATTGCTTCTCTTCATTTGAAGAATGTTTCCCTCATGGACTTTGATAAAATCCTTTATATATTTGAGAGTTTCTATCATGTGCCCCTTTCCCTTCTCTGCTTCAAACTATACATATTAAGATTTTTTTGTTTTTCTGGGTATGTTTTGTGATGTGGGCCATGCACCATTTTAGTTGCCCTTCTTTGTACAGTCTCTAATGTATTAATATCCTTTTAAAGATATGGCCTCCAGAATTGAACACAGTATTCTAGATGAGACGTACCAATGACTTATACAGTGGCATTCTTTCTTTTTGCTGCTGGTTCCTCTCCCTATGTAACCAACCATCTGACTAGCCTTCCTCATTGCTTTGTTACATTGCTTACCTGCCTTTAAGTCACTTGAAATAGTGACTCCTAGATCTCTTTCCTCATTAGTAGTTTTCAGTGTAGTGCCATTAATACTACATTTAGCCTTTGGTGTTTTGAGACCCAAGTGCGTGATTTTGCATTTTTTGGCATTAAACTGTAATTGTAAATACATACACAAACTTGAAATCTCCTCAGGGAGAGTGCCATTAATTTACCAAGTGCAAACATTTATGCGTACTTTATATGACAAAAACAATGTTTGTAATATTTTATATAAACCAAAACAATTATGTGAAATATATACTGTACATTTATCTGTAGAGGTCCAAAGAAATCGCACTTACCACTGATTATGGTCCACTACATGCTCATAGTCCACTGGTTTCCTCACAGCAAATACAATTTGAGTGTCTGCAAATAAATTCCATACAGTAATAGGTAATTCTGAGAGTGGAATAATGCCGGAAAATTCAGTACTTGGCACATCAAGTACAGATCCAACAGTGGGCATCAGTAAGTAGGGCATTTCAACTTGAAAAACAGGGGGTGTAATCCTTATTGGCGCTTCTAGTTGATCGATTGCTGCCTTCTTAATCCCACGATGGACTTATCCCAAGCAGTCCAGAAAATAGAACAAGGAGAGTGGAGGTGGTGTGGGTTAGATGGCGCTATCGCTCAAGCAGTGGTGGTAAAGGTGAGAGTGCTAAATAGATACTTAACTTTGCCGTTTCCGAATGGGCAGTCAGTGATGTTCTGTATTCAATATTTGTCGAAAAACTCGCCGTATTCAAGGATAGGGGAAATAGAACAGAGATAGACAATGTGTAAATCGTCATAAACCAGGAAAGATGGGTGTAATTTTTCAATGTGGACTGGTGGGCTTCCCTAATCGATGATCAGGGAATTGATGACTTTTTTGCACTTAATTTGATGAGAACACACCTGACTTACACGAAAGACAGGTATAATGAAGCCCATAAAGGTATCTTTTCAAGGTGTGATATTCTCTTTATCTGTGAGTGAATTAGAGTTTGAAATGATGTCTACTAGTGTAAAAAGGAGGCGTACCTAACACTCACGTGAAAGGTAGTAGTTATCCTCATATAGCGGTTTCTTTCGGAGGCTTCGTTCCGAAGGAGTTTTGACCAGGCGGTTATACTTGCCCAAATATGCAAGAAATGAGAAGAATATACAATGTGCAGTATCGTCGTGCTTCAAAGGAAAAGGTATGGTCTTAAACCACTAAGAGCGGTATACCTAAAACTTAATATTGCTATCCTCCTATGAGGGTAATTAAACCATAGGGTTCCTATGGACACACCTGACTCACATGAAGGCAGGTGTCTGGATGTTCATAAAGGTATCTTTCGTAAGATGCTTGATTTTCTATCATTTAAAACAGGATACCCCAAGTTTTTACAAATGGAAGGCGTACCTAACACTCACAAGGTCCTGAAGGAAGGTAGGACCTTGTCATATTCATTTATTTATTTTGGAACTTAAAAAGTTGGCCACTTACTGTTCCAAGACGGTTCTCACTTCCATCAGAGCCGGACTCTGACGCTTGGATTTACAAGTGTTTTTTATGTTATATATATTTTTGAATAAATTCATTTTTATTTTTACTACTTCTGGATCGAGGTCTTTTAAAAGAAACCTTTATATGAGGACACCAACCACCTCTCACGTGAGTGTTAGGTACGCCTTCCATTTGTAAAAACTTGGGGTATCCTGTTTTAAATGATAGAAAATCAAGCATCTTACGAAAGATACCTTTATGAACGTTCAGACACCTGCCTTCATGTGAGTCAGGTGTGTCCATAGGAACCCTATGGTTTAATTACCCTCATAGAAGGATAGCAATATTAAGTTTTAGGTATACCGCTCTTAGTGGTTTAAGACAATACCTTTTCCTTTGAAGCACGACGATACTGCACATTGTATATTCTTCTCATTTCTTGCATATTTGGGCAAGTATAACCGCCTGGTCAAAACTCCTTCGGAACGAAGCCTCCGAAAGAAACCGCTATATGAGGATAACTACTACCTTTCACGTGAGTGTTAGGTTCGCCTCCTTTTTACACTAGTAGACATCATTTCAAACTCTAATTCACTCACAGATAAAGAGAATATCACACCTTGAAAAGATACCTTTATGGGCTTCATTATACCTGTCTTTCGTGTAAGTCAGGTGTGTTCTCATCAAATTAAGTGCAAAAAAGTCATCAATTCCCTGATCATCGATTAAGGAAGCCCACCAGTCCACATTGAAAAATTACACCCATCTTTCCTTGTTTATGACGATTTACACATTGTCTATCTCTGTTCTATTTCCCCTATCCTTGAATACGGCGAGTTTTTCAACAAATATTGAATACAGAACATCACTGACTGCCCATTCGGAAACGGCAAAGTTAAGTATCTATTTAGCACTCTCACCTTTACCACCACTGCTTGAGCGATAGGGCATTTCAACTGTTAGTAATGTTGCCCTTGACTATTGGGGTGATTCTATAGGCAAATTATATGCGATGTGGAAATCAAAGGAAAATTGTGCCACTTGCATATTTTAATGAACAGATCATCTGTATAAAATCTAACTTTTAATAATAATGAATATAAAATGCAATCTTAAGGAGAGTACATTCAAAATGTACACAGATACACAAATATTCAGAAAGGTATGTGTTATGAAAAACCTGCGACCAAGCATAAGTTCTCACTTGCTGAAACATGCAATAACAGGTTTGTACACAATTAGAAAACTTATAGAATCACAATTTGTGAATGCTAAGTATTATGGTATTGTTAGAAGGTAATGAACACCAAACAAAGTTATTTGGGTAGTAGTCCAACAACGGTGTTATAATACCTTGATAAAATAAGATCCCATTATGTGAATAGTGATTATCAGGAAAATAATCAACACCAAACAAAATTATTTATGGCCGTAATCCAGCATTAGTAATTGGATTTTCTGCTGCGGGGTACACTGGGCTCCACAAGGAATGGACAATGGGGTGTAGAGTAGGATCTTTATCCGAGGCACCAACAGGCTCAAAGCTTTGACTGTTCCCAGAATGCATAGCGCCGCCTCCTATATCACCCCGCCTCCCTGCACAGGATCTCAGTTTTGTAGTTGGTGCTGCAGTAGCAGGCACTTAACAGAGGGGCTGCTCCAGGCAGCCCTAAGAAGAGCTTTTTTTCTGAGGAAAAAAGTGAAGACTTCAAGGGCAGCAGCATTGTTACATGTCAGTGGACATTCACGGATGCAGCTCCGGCTCTCCCCAACGGCGCTGTACACTCCCGAGCCCTGGTTGCCGGGTAACTACAGCAGGAGGCTCTGATTTTCTTCTTGTCAGGCACACACGACGGGAGCTCTCCAGGATTGCGTGGCTGCGCTTCGGGAGGTGGTAAGTGGGTCCCGCTTGCGGGACCCGGTCTTTATCGCGATCCGGCGCGGTCAGTGGGATGCGGGCCACGCGCGCTGGCGGTGGACACTGTGGCAGTACAGGCGATCCCACTAGATCACCAGGGCATGGGACAGGTCAGGTTTTCCCTATAAACCATTTTATTAGAGCCCGCAGTACCCGGTGGTTTTGCCAGCAGGGGGATAGAGCTTGGACCTGAAGCCCCAGGGCGCCATTTTCTGCAAATGTTCCCGCCCTGGAGCTGCATATCTGTCTCTCCCTCACTCCCTGGCAGTGTCTGCAGCGCCATTATCCCTCAGCTCACTGTTCCTGGGAATGCTTGGGCAAATCCTCCTATGTAAAGCCGCCTGGTTGTCATTCTACCTGCCTTTTTTAGTCAGTGTTAGTTAAGAAAGAGTGCATTTAGTCAGGGTTTCCTTGTACAATTACCCTGTGATATACATCCAGTTCTTACTGTGTACTGTTATAGCTTTTGTTATATAGCTGTATAAGCTAGTCCAGTGCAGTATTATTGTTAGTAATAACCTCTGCATTGTACAAACTGTGACTATTTGTGTGTGCATTTGATAGCTGAGTGGTGTCCATTTCGTGTCTTTCACTCAACCTGCTATCCCTATATTCTATAACCTGAGGGGGCTTGGTGCGTCAGGTTTTATCTAATATAGGATTTTCACAAAGATATACTGTACTACGTATTTTTCTCTGATTTAGTCACCATATCTCTCCTTTATCTCTGCTGGTGCTGACTACACTGCGCAGGGGTTTGGGCTAGAGGTATTGTGCTGCTGACAAATTGTACTGTGTTACCTGATACTGCAATTTATATCATGTCTGCTTCTGAGGGTAACTGTTCTGGGGCTGAACACACTGCCGGTGTTGCTGAAGCCGCAGATACCTATGAGGAGAATATAGCAGCTTTGGGCTCTGGTTCTGGGGGCTCCTTGCCCCCCCAGTGGGACGGGGGCAAATAATGACCCGCTGTGGGCCGCTTTTTCCACGCTTCTGCATACGCTAGTTCATAAACTAACACCCCCTATGGGACCCCCAATGCCGGTACAACCGTTTGTGGTCCCTGCAGCTAAACCGCCATGGGCGGACGATTTATCTGCTCAAATAAAGAAGTTGAACCAGTCCCTGACTACTAAAAAGTCTGACCGTCGCTCGCCTACGTCCAAGGGGTCCTCTAAGCGAGCGCTTGTCTCCTCACAATCCACTGCTGTCACTGACACCTCGTCGGATGAAGACGGCACTTACACTGGCCCCACAGGTTCTGACTCAGATACGGCTGATGGGGAAGGTGGTTCACATGTGGATGTTCCTGATCTTTTGGAGGCTATTAAGTTTAATTTACAGATTACGGATGATCCCGAGCCATCCGTTCCTCCTAAGAAACCAGATAGGTTCAAGCGTCAGAAGGTGATTAAACAAGTTTTACCTCACTCTGACCACCTAATTGATATACGTCAGGAACCCTGCGAAAACCCAGGTACGAAGTTTGTGCCTCAAAAGAAGATGCTGGCTCGCTATCCCCTCGCGCCGGAGCTGTCTAAGAATTGGGAAACGCCTCCTCCAGTGGACTCACGTGGCTAGGATGGTGGTTTCCTCAGCTCTGCCGGTCACCACCGTCACGTCTCTAAAAGAGCCTACGGATAAACGTGTGGAGGGTTGTCTGAAAGCGATTTACACCCTCACGGGTGCTGCACAAAGGCCTGCTATTGCAGCTACTTGGGCTGCAGAGGCCATTGAAGCATGGGCCTTGGAGTTAGATGCTGAAATCTCCTCTGACCATGCTAGACAATGCTTGTCTTATATTGTCACAGCTTCTCGTTATATTAAAGAGGCGGCTTCTGATGCCGGTATCCTGGCAGCCAAGGCCTCTACTACGTCAGTCCTGGCTCGCCGGATATTGTGGCTGAGATCCTGGTCTGTGGATCTGGACTCTAGAAAAACCCTGGAGGTACTCCCTTTTAAGGGAGATATTCTGTTTGGGGAGGATTTAAATAAGATTGTGGCTGACTTGGTTACTGCCAAAACTGCCTGTCTGCCAAGTACTGCTCCTTCTGTGTCGAAGGCTAAAGGTACTTCCTTTCACCCCTTTCGTCCTTCAGGTAAAGCAAAAGGTCAGGCGTACAACAAGCAGGCCCGCACTTCCAAACCTGGTAAGCCTAAGCCCAAAAGAGCCTGGGCGGCCCGTCAGCCAGCTTCCAAGACAGATAAGCCTGCCGCATGATGGGGCGGGCCTTCCTCTGGGGGTTCCCAGGGTGGGGGGCCGGCTTCTAGGGTATACCCAAGAATGGTTGAAGACCACTTCAGATGCCTGGGTACGGGAAGTCGTCACTTGAGGTTACGCCATAGCCTTCAAAAATCGACCCCCTCATCGATTTTGCCAGACATGTCCCGTTGGACAAGACAAAGGCAAACACTCTACATTCGGTGGTACAGACCCTCCTGGATACAGGAGTCGTAGTACAGGTGCCTCTTGCGCAGAGGGGCCAGGGGTACTATTCTCCGCTGTTTCTAGTCCCGAAACCGAATGGGTCCTCCCGGCCCATTCTAAACCTCAAGGCATTGAACAGGTTTGTGAAGGTTTCCAATTTCCGGATGGAAACCCTTCGCTCTATAGTTCTGGCCTTGGAACCTGGGGACTTCATGGTCTCCCTGTATATACAGGATGCTTACCTGCATATGCCTATAGCAGTGTCTCATCAGCAATACCTGAGATTTGCGATTGGCAACTGCCATTACCAGTTTTGGGCGTTACCTTTTGGTTTAACAACGGCTCCTCGAGTCTTTACAAAAGTCATGGCGGTGATGACGGTAGACTCCGCCGTCAAGGGGGTCAGGATACTGCCGTATTTGGACGACTTGTTAATCCTGGCAAATTCCATAGAATTTCTCCTGTGTTATCTAGATGTGACGGTCCAGTTTCTGCTAGCCTACGGGTGGCTCATCAACTGGAAGAAGTCATCCCTGATTCCTGCTCAGAGCATGGTGCATCTGGGAGCACTATTGGTCACTCACAACCAGCGGTTGTTCCTGTCTCAGGAGAAAGTCCTGAAACTTCAGGACAGGATTCGTTGCTTCATATCTCGTCCGCAAGTGTCGATACATTCAGCGATGCAGGTGCTGGGCCTCATGGTGTCAGCATTCGACATGGTGGAGTACGCTCAATTTCACTCTCGCCCTCTCCAGAGGCTGATTCTAGCCAAATGGGTTGGCCTGCCTCACCGGATCATGTCTCAAATGATCTCATTGACTGCGGAGGTCCGTCTGTCGCTGCTCTGGTGGCTCCGGGACAAACAACTGTGCAGGGGCCGTCCGTTCTGGATATCCGACTGGGTCCTGTTGACGACAGATGCCAGTCTAAGAGGTTGGGGCGCGGTGCTGGAGCAACACTCCCTTCAGGAGCAGTGGACCAAGGAGGAGTCCCTCCTCTCGATCAATATTCTGGAGTTGCGGGCGGTCTTCAATGCGTTGAACCTAGCCCAGCATTTAATTCAGAACCGTCCTGTTCAAGTACAGTCGGACAACGCCACCACAGTGGCTTACATAAATCATCAAGGCGGCACTCGAAGCCGCCTAGCAATGAAGGAAGTCTCACGGATTCTACAGTGGGCAGAACGCCATCTACCGGCCATATCGGCAATATTCATTCCGGGAGTCCTGAATTGAGAAGCGGACTTTATCAGTCGTCAGGACGTGCATGCCGGCAAGTGGGGCCTCCATCCAGAAGTGTTTCAACTCCTAGTGGAAAGGTGGGGCCTTCCAGACGTAGATCTGATGGCGTCTCGACACAATCACAAGGTTCCGGTCTTTCTGAGTCAAGGACAAGGGCTCCTCAAGCAGCATTCGTGTATGAGCTGGCGGTACCGTGGAGGTTTCGGCTGCCGTATGTGTTCCCTCCGGTGTCACTCCTGCCCAGGGTAATTCGGAAGTTCAAGCAAGAAAAAGGAATTCTGCTTCTCATAGCTCCAGCGTGGCCCAGACGGCACTGGTCCTCAGACCTGCAAGGCCTATCGTCAGAGCATCCAATTCTACTTCCACAACGCCCAGACCTCCTCGTTCAGGGCCCCTGTGTCTACCAGGACCTAGCCCGGCTGTCTTTGACGGCGTGGTTCTTGAAGCTTCCGTCTTAAGGGCTAAAGGGTTTTCTGAGGCGGTCATTCAAACTATGTTGCGGGCCCGGAAACCGGCTTCTGCTCGGATTTACTATAGGGTCTGGCATTCTTACTTTGTTTGGTGCGCATCTAATGATTATGACGCTTCCAAGTTTAGTATAGCCAAGTTGTTGGCTTTTCTTCAGCAGGTCCTGGACTTAGGCCTACGTCTGGCCTCCCTCAAGGTTCAAATATCTGCCTTGTCGGTGTGGTTTCTGAGAAAAATTGCGACCTTACCTGATGTGCATACCTTTACTCAGGGTGTGTTGCGTATCCAACCTCCCTATGTCCCGCCTGTGGCTCCTTGGGACTTGTCGGTGGTTTTGGAGGCGTTACAAGAGTCTCCGTTTGAACCTCTTGGTTCATCTGACCTTAAGTGGCTTTCCCTTAAGGTGGTGTTTCTGCTGGCTATTGCTTCAGCTAGAAGAGTGCCGGATTTGGGTGCCTTGTCCTGTATTTCCCCATATCTGATATTTCACCGTGACCGGGTGGTTCTTAGGACTTGTCCCGGCTATCTACCTAAGGTGGTTTATTCGTTCTACCTTAATCAGGAGATTGTAGTTCCGGCACTTGTTTCTCCTGATCTGTCTGCCAAAGAGCGGTCTTTGAATGTGGTACGGGCTCTCCGTATCTATGTGAAGAGAACTGCTCCTGTTAGGAAATCTGATTCTCTTTTTGTTGTGTTTGGGTTTTACAAACGTGGCTGGCCTGCTCACAAGCAAACTCTGGCCAGATGGATTAGAATGGTGATTGCACATGCTTATGTGAAGGCTGGTCTCTCTGCTCCTGATCACATTAAGGCCCATTCTACTCGGTCTGTTGGACCTTCTTGGGCGGCCCAACGTGGTGCGACCCTTGAACAATTGTGCAAGGCAGCTACGTGGTACTCTGTGAACACGTTCATAAGGTTCTATGCCTTCGATACTGCCGTTTCCCAGGATGCTTCCTTTGGACGCCGGGTTCTTGTGCCCGCTACAGTGCGTCCTCTCCCATAAGGAACTGCTTTAGGACATCCCCATTGTCCGTTCCTTGTGGAGCCCCAGTGTACCCCGCAGCAGAAAAAGAGTTTTATGGTAAGAACTTACCTTTGTTAAAACTCTTTCTGCGAGGTACACTGGGCTCCACAAGGCGCCCACCCTGACACACTTGGCTTCTTTGGGTTGGTATGGCATTAGCCGCTGACACGTCTCCTGACGTGAGAATGCGGTGTTGTGGCTACTAACCGTTGTCGTCTCTTTTCCTGCTACTGCATTGTACTGGTTAACTAAAAACTGAGATCCTGTGCAGGGAGGCGGGGTGATATAGGAGGCGGCGCTATGCATTCTGGGAACAGTCAAAGCTTTGAGCCTGTTGGTGCCTCGGATCAAGATCCTACTCTACACCCCATTGTCCATTCCTTGTGGAGCCCAGTGTACCTCGCAGAAAGAGTTTTAACAAAGGTAAGTTCTTACCATAAAACTCGTTATCCCAATGTGGTGATCCAGTCCCAGAATAAATTGCGTTAAAAGGCAGGAAATTGATAGGCACCAATTAATGATAACTGTATAAGAATACAGGTAGCAGATATTGTTGTTATATCAGACAAATGTTCATGAAAATTCATATTTCCTAAGGTGACAATAAATGCAAAGATAATGGTACAATTCAGTTGTGTATGATACACATTTATATAACCAGCCTCTCTCATTTACCCTAAATACTCTTTTAAAAATGAATAATTAAAGATATAAATGTACACAATATATGTGAGTTTCCTGATAATGTAGTAATTGCGGTGCAATGAGGAAAATCAATATCCTATAATAATGGCAGGAGAAAAACTATTCAGCAACTCTTGTTGAAGCTGTCAAGGAATAGTATAGGGACAAGAAGTCCTCTATAGTGAACCATTTTCTATGGACAGTAATTGACAGCTGTTTACCATTTGAAACTGTGGATGGTAAATGAGTGGAATGCTAAGAATAAATAGCATGAGTGCAGTAAAAAGATTGCCTGTTGGAGTTCCTTAAAGCTGCTGCTGCCCTCTATTTGCGAATCCCTGCAGTGAATAGGGTTGAGCGTGCTGTAGGGGTTAACCCTAAAAATGTTTGGAAGTAATGAGACAGCCTCTGTATGAGCACTGTGTGTACTCAGTGAACCCTGTTGTCTGTATGACAGCGCAGGAATCATATGGGTAAGTGCTGCCACAGGTGCCAGAAGAAAGGTAAAATACCTGTTCAGAGTAGTGCTGATGGGTGGAATCGGGGCATGTGCTGGAGCCAAACAGCTGTTTCACCCAAGGGCTTTCTCAATATAATGGGGGATATTCAATTAGTGTCGGATCATCTCCGACACTGCACTGTTCTATTGTGGACCGTTTCCACCCATTTCCCCTCTTGTTTCCAACCATCCCTCTTATGTGCAAAAATCAGTGGTCGAAAACGGACCCATTTTCGACCACGTTGGGGTCGAAAAACATGTAGAGATTCCGCTCATCCATATGTTTTTCGACATGTCGGAATTTTCGACAGGGTGGGAAAACAGCACACCGATTGAATACTGAATTGTCGTAAAAGTTCTTATTATCGTCAGAAAGTGCCGTCTTTCCGCCCCGTCGATTCTTCCGACCCTAATTGAATATATATATATATATATATATAGATAGATAGTAAAAACAAAGAGAAAGGGGGCACTCCATAGTGCATAAAAGTTTTATTTAAAAAGGAAATAAATAACTGCAACTCCAGTCAGAAAGAACTCGTACCAGAAAAAAACACACTGTGGGCTGGTTACCATATGACATTATATGTTACCATCCAGGCAATACTCGTCCTGCAGACCAGCGTCTCTCAGGGGGCAGACCACGTGAATCGCAAGCTGTTAGATGATTGTCAGCTATACTCTGTATCGCCGTGTGTGCGAGCGGTGTTAACCTGGGTCCCGTTGGCGCGGTTGGAGAAAGCTGGAGGCAGAGACAGGAGCGCGTCACTGAGCCAAGCCCTTACCGGTTTCGTCACGGAGACTTCGTCAGAGGGATTGGCTCAGTACGCGTCGGACACTCCTTTTCAAACGCACTGTCACCAATGAGCATGTTAATTACAAACACACCCATTTCTCATGTGTGATAATCAATCTGCTATATACATAACTGGATTGTCAGTATAATACATCACACAATATACATAAAAACAGATTGCATAATAAAGCATTTACATATATGTACAGTTCTTAGATCTGTTTCTCAATATAAAATTATTTGTTTTAGACAAAAGTACAAAGCATCGATAGAACATTAAAAAGAACTTTTAAAATCATACTGTCACCAGTGGGCATGTCGAGTGCAGACACACCTGTGTCTCATATGTGATAATTAATCTGCTGTGAAAAACAGTTCTATACAACAGGATCACAGACATTATCCATCACACAAGATATATATATATAAAAATATATATAAAAACAGATGACATAATCATTTACATCCCATTCTTTTAGGTGTAGAAGAAATCAATTGTTAAAACATCGGGGAAAAACATCCGGTAATTCATCGGAGGTGATCTGAAAAAATATCACAGCCATTAAAAGAGATTAAATCAACTATGGCTACATCAAAAATGGAACATCCAAAACGAAAAAAGAGAGAAAGAGATATAAATAATTTTCTGAAATTTCACATCAAACTGCATCTTGATCCCTTTTTCCTTAAACAACAATGCCATTACTCCCAACATATAGAAAAATGCAAGAATGAACAATAGCTCAAGGTAATCGATACACTAACATGGCAAAAAATTAAGAGTGTCTCAATCTGTAATAAAGGTTGTTATTTCGTAACCTTCATCTAACCCTACTGGAGCCAGAGTATTCAACATTAGGATCCAGTATGTTTCCCGATTCAGTAGTTGTTTATCTCTATCCCCACCTCTTCTATTGGGGGCTACCAATTCTATCCCTTTGATCTTTAATCCACTAGGATCAATGTTGTGAAATGCTTTAAAATGCTTTGGAACACTATGTGTGAGAACACCATTCTTAATATTACGACAGTGTTCTAATGCTCTAATTTTCAGAGCCCGTTTGGTTTTCCCTACATAATACTTTTTACAGGGACATGATATCAGATATACAACAAATGTTGAATTACAATTTATAAAACTATTAATAGTGCAGTGTTTATCAATATGTGTGCCCAAAGTATTTATGACAGAACCTTTCTCCATGAGGGGGCAGATCTTGCATCTACCACAGGGGAAAGCATCCACAAACCTTCATAAAATTGCTCTGCCCATTCCATACAGTTTCTTTAACATGTAATAATTGGCTTTTTGGCAACAGATTCTTCATATTCTTAGCTTTTCTATATAAGATCTTAGGGTTATCTGAAATATCATTAGCTAACACTAGATCAAGTTTTAGAATATGCCAGTTATTTTTCAGTATATTCGTAATTTCCTTCTCATTATCACTATACCTCATAATAAACATACAGTCTGCTATTTTCCCATTATTTATCTTAGTATGTGGTTCACTGAATAAAAGGTCATCTCTATTTCTCCCTCTGGCTTTCTGTTTTGATGCTTCTATGATATGTTTAGGATAACCCCTCTCTTGAAAGCGTTCTTCATATATATGTGCCTGTCTATCAAAAGTCTCAATGTTAGTACAATTACTACGTAAACGGAGAAATTGAGAATACGGAATATTATTTTTCCACTGTTGAAATTGACAACTAGTAAAATCAAGATAACTGGTACTATCAACACAGTCTTAAAAACGCAGATGTCTTGATATATTTAATACTAGGAAAATTTTCAACACTTAAGACTAAGTCCAAAAATTCTATTCAATGTTTTTGGAAATTATCCGTAAATACAAGGTTATAGTCATTAACATTAAGTGCTTCAACAAACTTAATAAAACCACTCTTCTCTCCAAATTACCCATATATCATTGATATATCGTTTAAACAATATAACATTAGCTGTAAAATTGCCAAAGATAACCTCAGACTCCCATGTACCCATATAAATGTTTGCCAAACTTGGGGCACAAATTGTCCCCATCGCGGTCCCCCATATTTGGAGGAACCACTCACCTAAAAATTCAAAGTAACTATGCTTTAAAACTAAATTTAAACAGTCGCATATGAAATTTACTAACATGGGATCAATCTCGACATCTTGGTTAAGAGTAGATCTAAGAGTATATTAGTCTAACGGGACCCAGGTTACAGCTGCTCGCACACACGGCGGGACAGAGTGTAGCTGACAATCATCTAGCGGCTTGCGATTCACTTGGTCTGCCCCCTGAGAGACGCTGGTCTGCGGGACGAGTATTGCCTGGATGGTAACATATAATGTCATGTGGTAACCAGCCCACAGTGTTGTTGTTTTTTCTGGTACGAGTTCTTTCTGACTGGAGTTGCAGTTTTTTATCTGCTTTCTAATTAAAACTTTTATGCACTATGCAGCGCCCCCTTTCTCTTTGTTTTTACTAGGAATTTACACCCAAGGATCCTGGGTTTTTGGAGCCGAAAAAAGGGGAGCAGCGGTCCTGTAGACACGTGCGATTAGACCTCAGGGCACCTGTTGACTGTGCTGGACTTGAGACTTACACAAGTATACTGTCCACTTCACTTCATATATATATAATTATATATATAGAGAGAGAGAAAGAAAATAATGTGGAAAAGGTTTACACTTTTCCATAAATTCTTGGGTGCTGTGTGCAGTAAAATTAGTAAAAAAAAAAAAAAAAATGTAAGCAACATTTTAAAATGGTTGCTTTTACCTTTTTAAAAAAAATCAGATTTTTTTTTTTTTTATGTTTTAGTAATAAAATAAACATTCCATCAGAACGAATAGGTTATTAGCAAAAATCTTTACATCCATTTTGTTAAAAATCTGTACATCTTAGAGAAAAATCGTAGTTAAATAAAAAAAAAAAAAAATCAGCACACCTAATACCTTTTGGAGTCAGCCTGAGACATTTCTCAGTTAATCAAATTTTGCATGCCTATCTTAACGGTATTAAGTAGTTTCTTGGAAGGTAAATTGGCTTCAACAAAATTAATCATTGCACTACGCAACGGTATAAAATGTTTCCAACGTGAAAATAGTTACTTCTAATTGATTTCCGCATGCGAAGAATGAATATGTAATTTAAAACTCTGTTAGCTCTCGGTTCCAAGATTATAGATCATTTACTATGATGTTAGTGGTATTTTGTTAATTACTGGGGAATTTTTACATCTAGAGAATACATAGTATACAGATGTGTTCTCTTATATCCTTGCTGCAGTCACACTAAACAGCCCTTGAAGTCGCGCCATGCCGTGGCGGGATTCTGTAGCACCGAGCTTCTTTTTTTGCATGTTTTTTCCCACGAAAAAATGCGTCTTAGGCGCAAAGTAATGTAATAGGACGCATAAGCAGCTTTTGCTGATTAAAAAATTATATGCAGTATGCCTATATTGTGTGTGTAATTGCGGCACTATCTGCCTCATTAGTGTTTTCCATGTAGCATAGCATTTTGCATGCAAATACAGTCGCAGTCACACAGAGAATATAGGTATTCTGCATATCATTGTAATCAGCAGAAGCTGCTTGTGCATCCAATTACATTACTTTTCACTGGGAAAAAAATGCTTGCCACTACCAATTCACACGACACTCACGCGTTGTGTAGCCCACAGAGCAAAGATGTAAGAGGACACATCTGTAGGTTAGCAAACCTGGAAACAGGAATGTTGGATCAGTATAGGCCATGTTTTGTTTAGTGCCTGCGTATAGCTTCCATCAAATGAAGGATGAGTGATGATGATAATTTTATTTATAGTGTGCTCTTTCTCCATTATGATTCAAAGTGCCTAATAGAATGAACATAATACAGTACAGAAACAATGAAGTATAGAAACAGCATGGAGATACTAAAGTGGCATTAAGGTAATACTTGAGTAAACAGGAAATTCTTGAGTCTGTTTTTGAAGGATTCTAGAGTGTAGGCCCCTCAAACTGTCACATGGCTAAAAGCTTGACCCACGGATGAATTTCGGGAGATTCTAGCTACTGCTAAAAGTCCTTAATCTACAGATCACAGTAATCGAGCGGGGCAGTATGGAATCAGAAGCTACTTCAAGTTCTTTAGGCCCTGGTTATGTAGGGCTTTGAAAGTCTGAAAGCCAATCTTGAAATAGATTTGCAATCTTATAGACATCCAGTAGAGGGAGAAGAGAATGGTTGTTATGTGCCTGGAATGGGGCTGGTTGGTTAACAGCCTGGCAGCTGGGTTTTGTTACAGCTATAAGCGGTGCAATTCTTTTGCTGGGAAACCAAGGTAGAGGGCATTGCAGTAGTCTAATAGAGATGATACAAATGCACGTATGACTTTTGGCAGATCTTCAGAGGGAATGTTTCTTGCTATGTTCCTCAGATGAAAGAATGAGGATTTGATTGTGGCTGATACCAGGACAATGCCAAGATTCCACACATGATCAGTGTTTTGTAATTCTAAACCGCCAAGTGTAATTCCATTTGGTTGGGTATGCTGTAGTCTTGTCATTTGATGTTAAGGTCCTATCATAAGGAGATCTATTTTATCAGGATTCATTCGCAGCCAAACATCAGTCATTCACTCTTGGAGGTCAGCTACATATACATTTAGTGTTGTTATTGGGTTCTCCGTGCCTGGACCAAATTATAGGTACACTTGTGCAGGTACCATCTACATAGCAGTGGGAGACTAGACCATGATGTCTGATTATTTCACCCAGTGATAGCATGTATACTGTAAAATGTGTGGGGGATAGTATATAACCTTGTGGAACACCACATGGCAGTGGCAATGGTGATGATGACTATAGTCCATAAGAAAATGTTACCTGCTGGGGAGAAATTATTTTAACCAGCTAAGGACTGTGCTGGTCACTCTACAGAAGTTTTTCAGGCACTCAATCAGAATACTTGTCAGTAATGTTCTAGCTGTGACTGGTGGTTCCAAGCTGGGTTGAGGTTGGGAGACGTACTCTCTGGGATGGAATTGGCCTGATGGGTCAAAGTTCTTAGTTGCCACTGAGGTGATGACTAACTGAAACTTCTGAGCTGAGTTCCAATTGGAAGATGGTCTCTCCGGGATGGAAGTGTGCTGGTTGAATAAAGTTACTTTGCATGAAGTACCTAAAACTTGAAGACGAAGAAAAGAAGAATGACACAAGTACTGATGATCCGAAGGAATATCCCTGGAGGGCCGTGGACACCGATATACCTTGATCTGGACCCGGAGCACCCCCTTGCAGACTGGTGTAGTGTTGGAGAGGACTGTAGTGGAGCGGCATCAGCAGTTGGACTTGCACGGTGCCGGTACAGGACAGGGAGCGTGAGCTTAGACAGGTGGAGACTCTGAAAACAGAGCTGTAATAAACAACAGGGACCAGAAGTGAGAGCACACTCTGGAAACTGGGTGCAAAGAGCACTAGCATACAATCTAAGCTGCGTCAGAATGCTCCCAGAAATACCCTGTCCCCTCCTGGGATTGGTGCAGCCGAAATTACCTGAATCAGGCCTCTGATTGGTCCCTGCAAATCATGTGTCAGAACTAAGATGGCGGTGCGGGACTCTGTCCACATGGAGCTCTCTTTCACTGCCTGCATGCCCCCCCTGCCTCCAGGACCTCCAGCCACTAACCAGCTGCCCGCTCCCACTAGCCGTTTCTGCCCGCCACTGCGCTGCAGAGGGAGCGACCACAGCGCCCGGACGGGTAAGCGCCGGCTTCCTGCAGCCACACTCCCGCTGGCCGTCACAATACTGCAGATAGATCCAGAAGGATTAAGATTTAACAGTCACCCCTGTCTGTTTCAGTACTTACATTTTCTCCTGAATCTTGACTGGATTGGATCATAAATATCATAGGTGGGTTTGCAGTTGAGTTGCAATCATTTTCTCAATAACTTATCCTAGAAAAGGATGGTTTAATACCGGGCTATGGTTCAGTCGTGCAGTCGGGATCTAAATTAGGTTTTTTAGAAGAGGTCTAATAATTGCTTCCTTTAGTGGTTCTGGAAAAATGCCTGTCTGCAAAGAGCATTGAACTAGTTTTGAAAATACAGGACCAGTTATGGCCATACACCCTATTAGAAGCTTAGTTCAAGTGGGGTCCAGATCACAGGTAGTGGGATGCACAGTTCGAGCAATTTCAGCAATGTCTTTTACAGTATATCAATTTGGTCAAAGCTGGTCCATGAAGACATGTGGCTTACATTGGCAGGCTTTGAAACTTGGCACTCCTTTGATAGCACTGTGGAGATTCCAGCTTTGATGGAGGATAATTTATCTGCAAAGAATTTTGCGAACCCATTACATGTTGACTGGTTCAGGAAAAATGCCTGTCTGCAAAGAGCATTGCACTAGTTTTGAAAATACAGGACCAGTTATGGCCATACACCCTATTAGAAGCTTAGTTCAAGCGGGGTCCAGATCACAGGTAGTGGGACGCACAGTTCGGGCAATTTCAGCAATGTCTTTTATATCAATTGGGTCAAAGCTGGTCCATGAAGACGTGTGGCTTACATTGGCAGGCTTGGAAACTTGGCACTCCTTTGATAGCACTGTGGAGATTCCAGATTTGATGGAGGATAATGTATCTGCAAAGAATTTTGTGAACCCATTACATGTTGACTGGCAGAGGGTCTCATCAGGCTGCAGGTATGCTTGCTTGCAAAGCATCATTGTACGGAAAAACTGATTCATTTCATTTGCTTGAGTTTTGTGGTTATAATTTACATTAAAAGCTAGGATTCCATATAAATGTGTTAAAATTGTTCACAATTTTTGCTATCTGTGTGGTGATGTGACATTGTCCACCCAGAAACACTCTTCCCGAAAAAAAATAATCTTTGTTGGTCCTCGTATTTGTCAACTTCTTAAGGAAGAAAGCTGCGACCTAGTCATCTAGGTTAATGAGAAAGCAGCTTGGGAATGGCTTATTTGGTAACAGAAAAGATGGAAACTATGTTGAGACTGTGAACAACATTCTATAAAAATATCAATTAGGCTACAACATGTCACTTAAAATTCACTTTCTCGACTTTCAAATGGACTTCTTCCCTGACAACTGCAGTGCAATGAGTGACGAGCATGATGAGCAAATTCCACAAAGACATTTCAGCAATGGAATGAAGATATCAGCAGTGATCGCAAAAACGCGGCATAGCGCGTATTTTACCCAATATTAAGGCCCAGGGACTCACTTTTTCTGAATGGGTGGGTCCCCGGGGACGCGCTCCACTGGGATTGGCTGGAGGTGTAATGATTGATGTCTCCCTTGTCCGGCTGCAGAGAGAACTAAAAATGTGGAGAGGGAGCCTCTTGGTCAAGGGAGACATCAATCATTACACCTCTAGCCAATCTAAGTGGAGCGCGTCCCCAGGGACACACCCATTCAGAAAGTGTATATGACGCTTACCGGGCGCTCTGGCCGCGATAGTGACTGTGTGTGTATTCATAACGCAGCAGCTACCAGCCTGTTCAGTGCTGGCGCTGCTGCAGTTCTGATCGGCTGACGCGCTGTTTTAGATATAAACCACATGGGGATGGGGGGGGCACGCACCTCTGATGTCCCGCATGCTTCACTAAGCGCAGCAGCAGCGGGGATGTGGATGGGGAGTATCGCACAGGAGGATCAGGCAGTGAAGGAGGGAAAGGGCCGCTACACTACCGCACTTCATTGCTAGTGTTCGCATCCCCTAGCAAAGTCCGTCCTTGATCCTCTCTATGTAATCCATCACGAAGCTCTCACTGTACACACTCCCTTACCACCCGTGATTTATGGAGATCAGCGGCAGCCTCTACTTGATTTATTAGGCTGTGCTGTGAACGCAGGTCGGAGGTGGTGGGGGAGGGCTGCAGTGTCCATACAGTTATTACTGTGTGCAGCCAGCTCCCAGCATAGGACAGGGCTAGGCACAAGCCAGGGGTGAGGGCTGCTGTGAACGTTCAGCTCATGAAGCCCAAGAGGCTGAGCTGCAGTTTGCACTACAGTGAGACATGTAATAGCAGCCACTAGCAACAGCAGGTTGGATCCTGTCCCCTTTCTCTCTCCCTGGCCATATTACACCATCTCTAGCCTGCACATCAAGTAGTAAGGGTCTGAGGTGGTGGCTGCAATGTGTAAGTGATCCTATAGTGTAGGGTCTTGGAGGTGGAGAAGCAATTCACTTTCTGCCTAAGGGCACCAAAATGTCTAGTTACAGCTCTGGTGCAGGGTGTCCTGCATGCTACACAGCCCAGCAGCATTGTCACCCCATCCCCCCACCTTGCAACACTTTTTTGTAGTGTCCAAATAAGATTAAGATTAATAAGAACCTTTAATCCGATGGGACCAGAAAAGGACCGTTCAGACCCCAATTTTTAAAAGTGAGGGGTCCCTGGGACCCACTTTTTTGGGGGCTCAGCGCGATCACTGTATCAGGGTAGGTGGAACGCTTCTATACTTGCTGACTATTGTTGGACAGTGACAAGAAATGCCGCAGAAGAAAAGAACAGGCCACAAGGAAAACATCAGATGATTTTTTTTTAAAATTCACTATGACTATATGACTGAAGTAGTGTGCATATCGTGCAAGTAGTGTAGCTCAAAAAATGTTCAGATGTGTTCTCTTATATCCTTGCTGCTTTCACACTAAATAGCCCTTTAAGTCGCACCATGCCGAGGCGGGACTCCCCAGCGCCGAGCGTTATTTTGCAATATTCTTTTTTGTACCGTGATAATGCATTTTAGTCACAAAGTATCCGCTTCTGCTGATTAAAATTATATATGCAGCTTGCCTATATTCTGTGTGTATCTGCATCCGAAATGCCACGTTACAGTGTTTTCTAGTAAAACATTGTAGCATAGCATTTTATATGCAAATACAGTCACACACAGAATATAGGCATGCTGCATATGATTTTAATCAGTAGAATCTGCTCATACGTCCTTTTACATTACTTTGCAAATAAGACGCATTTCCGCTGCAAAAAAAAAAATGCTCGGTGCTACCTAGTCACACGGCACTCACACGTTATGTGTAATGTGCAATATGAGGACACATCTGTAACTAATAAAAACATTCTGAAGTCATATTCATTCTTCTTTACCTCATATTACTAAAATATGACTATTTAGAAAAATTAATTAAATGAAAAGTATTTGTTGTAAGGTGTTATTTTTGGTCCCTGGTAGCAAGTCTTTTGCCAGGAGGTTAGGGCGTTGCAGGCACAACAGTGCTATTAGTATACTCTAAAGCTGGGTACACACTACACAATGTGTGTACCCAGCAACATCACGAGCGACGGGACCTGGTGGGTTGTCGGCAAGTGTGTATGCTGCCAGCTACTGCCATTCTGCATTTGTCAGCATGGCACTCGCTAGCAATTTCTTCCATCAGGGCCAACTGATTATGTCACCGACGACGAGCGGGAGTGTGCATTGTCAGTGACATAGCAGATACACAAGAGACGATTTACCCAATGTGTCAGTCCAACCCGCGGGATTGGACAACATATTGTCTTGTGTGTACCCAGCTTAAAAGTCTTTGCAGATACGGTGGGTTGTAGAACCAATTGAACTTTTCTTACCAGTGGTGGTACCTACCTTTCATATTACCCAGAAGATTGTTTTGCCAGCTTTATACCTACTGTACAGTGGCAGATGATAGAGAAGAAACTGCAGTCACTGAATTTAGTAAGAATGATTAATGTATGGTTATTCAGGACAGACTGTTTAAAATGTAATCGTTATGTGTAAATCCAGCAGGATAATGGAAAGGTTATGGGGCTAATTCAGTAAGGATAGCAAATTCTGCTAATCGGCAAAATTTGCTATCCTTTTGGTCGCATGCTGGGGTCTGTCCAGCGCTGGGCAAGGCCACCCAGCATACTGACGGGCACCTCCCCCCCCCGCTTCCACAAGCAGAAACTGCGATCGCTTCGCAATTTCTGATTGTCAGCAGGAACTGGCTCCTGCTGGCGCTGCGCCTGCAGGAGTCCCGGCGCCATCTTACCGCGGCGGCTGCATGTGACGTCACGCAGCGGCGTGATCACGCCCCCGACACGCCCTGTTTGTACAGCACCGCCCACCATTTGTGTCGCAACGCTCCGTCTCCTCACTGGAAATGGAGCGTTGCCACCCATCCCACGACCGCCTCTGCCTGATTGACAGGCAGAGGCCATCGCATTTTCTGCGGCCCCACCGCAGAAGATGCGGACGCAGGATGGGCGCTGCGCATGCATCTTTTCAGCAAAACTTCCGGTTGGATCGCACACTGTGATCCAACCTGAATTAGCCCCTATGCTCCTTATTGAAATGCAATTTCTTGATGATTTAGAAAAGTCATCATACTGGCAATCAAGAAAGGTAGTCATAAAGTGGCTGAAATATAAAGAGCCTATACTTGAGAAGTCTCACCCATATTGTTCTGATCCACAGGAGAAGAGGAACCACGTTTTATTCAGTGTAGTCAGGTGTTTTTAGCTAGATATCTTTACCTAACTTATCAGGGACTATTAGGGCTTCATTGGAGTACAGTACGTACTTTAAAGGAAAGGAATTGTCAGTAATTATAATACGCTCTTTCTTACTTTTTATGTAAGTGTGCATGTATGTAATAAAGTTTTACTTTCACGGTGACTGTGTACTGTTTTTATTTGGGTATTTTTTTTGCAGTAGAACTACAGGTACCAGTGGGCCCGTTTTCCCCCGCATGCTGGTACTTGTGGTTCTCCAAGTAACAGCTTGCGGGGGAGGCTTGCTGGTACTTGTAGTTCTGCTACAAAAAACAATATTCTTTTATTTGACACAAGGCTGTCAGCCCCCCATCCGCAGCCCTTGGATGGGGGGGACAGCCTCGGGCTTCACCCCTGGCCCTGGGGTGGCTGGAGGGGGACCCCTTGATTTTAAGGGGTCCCCACTCCTCCAGGGTACTTCGGCCAGGGGTGACTAGTTGGGGATTTAATGCCACGGCCGCAGGGACCGGTATAAAAGTGTCCCCCGGCTGTGGCATTATCTCTCCAGCTAGTGGAGCCCGGTGCTGGTGTTGAAAATACGGGGGACACCTACGTCTTTTGTCCCCCGTATTTTTTGCACCAGGACCGGACGCAGAGCCCAGTCCTGGTTGTAAAAATACGGGGGATCCCCTGTCAATTTTTTCCCCTTATTTTTACAACCAGGACCGGCTCAAAGAGCCCGAGGCTGGCTATGCTTAGGAGGGGGGACCCCACGCAATTTTTTTCGTGTTTTTTCAACATTTTTGTGCCGTCCAAAAAGTCGAATCCAGGACGCACACTATCCATCAATTGGTCCATTTTTCGACAGCGGGACTGTCGAATCCGTTTTTTATTGAATATGTCGAATTCAGGTCCCGGCGGGAGGGTATGTGACTGTCGATTTGTGTCAAATTTAAAAACAGTCGAATTCCAGCCGGAATGCGACCGCAATTGCATATACCCCTATATGTTTACTTGCTTATATGACCGTACACTACACTATATTTCTCTGACGTCCTAGTGGATGCTGGGGACTCCGTAAGGACCATGGGGAATAGACGGCTCCGCAGGAGACTGGGCACACTAAAAAAAAAGATTTGGTACTACCTGGTGTGCACTGGCTCCTCCCTCTATGCCCCTCCTCCAGACCTCAGTTAGATTTCTGTGCCCGGCCGAGCTGGATGCACACTAGGGGCTCTCCTGAGCTCCTAGAAAGAAAGTATATGTTAGGTTTTTTATTTTACAGTGAGACCTGCTGGCAACAGGCTCACTGCAACGAGGGACTAAGGGGGGAAGAAGCGAACCTACCTGCTTGCAGCTAGCTTGGGCTTCTTAGGCTACTGGACACCATTAGCTCCAGAGGGATCGACCGCAGGACCCGTCCTTGGTGTTCGTTCCCGGAGCCGCGCCGCCGTCCCCCTTACAGAGCCAGAAGCATGAAGATGGTCCGGAAAATCGGCGGCAGAAGACTTCAGTCTTCACCAAGGTAGCGCACAGCACTGCAGCTGTGCGCCATTGCTCCTCATACACACTTCACACTCCGGTCACTGAGGGTGCAGGGCGCTGGGGGGGGGGGGGGCGCCCTGAGCAGCAATAAAAACACCTTGGCTGGCAAAATAATCACAATATATAGCCCCAGAGGCTATATATGTGATAATTACCCCTGCCAGAATCCATAAAAAAGCGGGAGAAAAGTCCGCGAAAAAGGGGCGGAGCTATCTCCCTCGGCACACTGGCGCCATTTTCTCTTCACAGTGTAGCTGGAAGACAGCTCCCCAGGCTCTCCCCTGTAGTTTTCAGGCTCAAAGGGTTAAAAAGAGAGGGGGGGGCACTAAATTTAGGCGCAATATTGTTTATACAAGCAGCTATTGGGGAAAATTCACTCAGTGATAGTGTTTATCCCTACATTATATAGCGCTCTGGTGTGTGCTGACATACTCTCTCTCTGTCTCCCCAAAGGGCTGTGTGGGGTCCTGTCCTCAGTCAGAGCATTCCCTGTGTGTGTGTGGTGTGTCGGTACGGCTGTGTCGACATGTTTGATGAGGAGGCTTATGTGGAGGCGGAGCAGATGCCGATAAATGGGATGTCGCCCCCTGTGGGCCGACACCAGAGTGGATGGATAGGTGGAAGGTATTAACCGACATGTCAACTCCTTACATAAAAGGCTGGATGACGTAACAGATATGGGACAGCCGGCTTCTCAGCCCGCGCCTGCCCAGGCGTCTCAAAGGCCATCAGGGGCTCAAAAACGCCCGCTCCCTCAGATGGCAGACACAGATGTCGACACAGAGTCTGACTCCAGTGTCGACGAGGTTGAGACATATACACAATCCACTAGGAACATCCGTTACATGATCCCGGCAATAAAAAATGTGTTACACATTTCTGACATTAACCCAAGTACCACTAAAAAAGGGTTTTATGTGTGGGGAGAAAAAGCAGGCAGTGTTTTGTTCCCCCATCAAATGAGTGAATGAAGTGTGAAAAAGCGTGGGTTCCCCCGATAAGAAACTGGTAATTTCTAAAAAGTTACTGATGGCGTACCCTTTCCCGCCAGAGGATAAGTTACGCTGGGAGATATCCCCTAGGGTGGATAAGGCGCTCACACGTTTGTTAAAAAAGGTGGCACTGCCGTCTTAGGATACGGCCACTTTGAAGGTACCTGCTGATAAAAAGCAGGAGGCTATCCTGAAGTCTGTATTTACACACTCAGGTACTAGACTGAGACCTGCAGATAGTGCTGCTGCAGCGTGGTCTGTAACCCTGTCAAACAGGGATACTATTTTGCGAACATAAGACGTCGTCTTATATATGAGGGATGCACAGAGGGATATTTTGCCGGCTGGCATCCAGAATTAATGCAATGTCCATTCTGTCAGGAGGGTATTAGAGACCTGACACTGGACAGGTGATGCTGACTTTAAAAGGCACATAGAGCCTTATAAGGGTGAAGAATTGTTTGGGGATGGTCTCTGGGACCTCGTATCCACAGCAACAGCTGGGAAGAAATTTTTTTACCTCAGGTTTCCTCACAGCCTAAGAAAAGCACTGTATTATCAGGTACAGTCCTTTCGGCTTCAGAAAAGCAAGCGGGTCAAAGGCGCTTCCTTTCTGCACAGAGACGAGGGAAGAGGGAAAAAGCTGCACCAGTCAGCCAGTTCCCAGAATCAAAATTCTTCCCCCGCTTCCTCTGAGTCCACCGCATGACGCGGGGGCTCCACAGGCGTAGCCAGGTACGGTGGGGGGGCCGCCTCAAAAATTTCAGCGATCAGTAGGCTCGCTCACAGGTGGATCCCTGGATCCTTCAAGTAGTATCTCAGGGGTACAAGCTGGAATTCGAGGCGTCTCCCCCCCCGCCGTTTCCTCAAATCTGCCTTGCCAACCACTCCCTCAGGCAGGGAGGCTGTGCTAAAGGCAATTCACAAGCTGTATTCCCAGCAGGTGATAGTCAAGGTGCCCCTACTTCAACAAGGACGGGGTTACTATTCCTTACCTACATGTCCCCATTTACCATCCTCACCAGGAGTACCTCAGATTGTGGTACAGGATTACCATTACCAATTCCAAACACTGCCGTTTGGACTGTCCACGGCACCGAGGGTCTTTACCAAGGTAATGGCAGAAATGATGATACTCCTTCGAAAAAAGGGAGTTTTAATTATCCCGTACTTGGACGATCTCCTTATAAAGGCGAGGTCCAAGGAGCAGTTGTTGGTCGGAGTAGCACTATCTCGGGAAGTGCTACAACAGCACGGATGGATTCTATACAAAGTCACAGCTGGTTCCTACCACACGCCTACTGTTCCTGGGGATGGTTCTGGACACAGAACAGAAAAAAGTGTTTCTCCTGCAGGAGAAAGCCAAGGAGCTGTCATCTCTAGTCAGAGACCTCCTGAAACCAAAACAGGTATCGGTGCATCACTGCACACGAGTCCTGGGAAAAATGGTAGCTTCTTACGAAGCAAAATTCCATTCGGCAGGTTCCATACAAGAACCTTTTAGTGGGACCTCTTGGACAAGTGGTCGGGATCGCATCTTCAGATGCATCGCCTGATAACCCTGTCTCCAAGGACCAGGGTATCTCTACTGTGGTGGCTGCAGAGTGCTCATCTTCAAGAGGGCCGCAGATTCGGCATACAGGACTGGGTCCTGGTAACCACGGATGCCAGCCTTCGAGGCTGGGGGGCAGTCACACAGGGAAGAAATTTCCAAGAACTTTGGTCAAGTCAGGAGTCGTCCCTACACATAAATATTCTGGAACTGAGGGCCATTTACAATGCCCTAAGTCTGGCAAGGCCTCTGCTTTAAAACCAGCCGGTACTGATCCAATCAGACAACATCACGGCAGTCGCCCATGTAAACCGACAGGGCGGCACAAGAAGCAGGATGGCGATGGCAGAAGCCACAAGGATTCTCCGATGGGCGGAAAATCACGTCTTAGCACTGTCAGCAGTGTTCATTCCGGGAGTGGACAACTGGGAAGCAGACTTCCTCAGCAGACACGACCGACACCCGGGAGAGTGGGGACTTCATCCAGAAGTCTTCCAACTGTTGGTAAACCGTTGGGAAAGGCCACGGGTGGACATGATGGCGTCCCGCCTAAACAAAAAACTAGATATTGCGCCAGGTCAAGGGACCCTCAGGCAATAGCTGTGGACGCTCTAGTGACACCGTGGGTGTACCAGTCGGTTTATGTGTTCCCTCCTCTGCCTCTCATACCAAAGGTACTGAGAATAATAAGAAAACGAGGAGTAAGAACGATACTCGTGGTTCCGGATGGGCCAAGAAGAGCTTGGTACCCAGAACTTACAGAAATAATATCAGAGGACCCATGGCCTCTACCGCTCAGACAGGATCTGCTACAGCAGGGGCCCTGTCTGTTCCAAGACTTACCGCGGCTGCGTTGGACGGCATGGCGGTTGAATTCCGGATCCTAAAGCAAAAGGGCATTCCGGAGGAAGTCATTCCTACGCTGATAAAAGCCAGGAAAGAAGTAACCACAAACCAGTATCACCGTATTTGGCGAAAATATGTTGCGTGGTGTGAGGCCAGGAAGGCCCCAACAGAGGAATTTCAGCTGGGTTGTTTTCTGCACTTCCTACAGTCGGGAGTGACTATGGGCCTAAAATTGGGTTCCATTAAGGTCCAGATTTCGGCTCTGTCGATTTTCTTCCAGAAAGAACTGGCTTCACTGCCTGCAGTTCAGACTTTTGTAAAGGGAGTGCTACATATTCAGCCCCCTTTTGTGCCTCCTGTGGCACCGTGGGATCTCAACGTGGTGTTGAGTTTCCTGAAATCACATTGGTTTGAGCCACTTAAAACTGTGGATCTGAAATATCTCACGTGGAAAGTGGTCATGTTATTGGCCTTGGCTTCGGCCAGGCGTGTGTCAGAATTGGCGGCTTTGACGTGTAAAAGCCCTTATCTGATTTTCCATATGGATAGGGCAGAATTGAGGACTCGTCCCCAGTTTCTCCCTAAGGTGGTATCAGCTTTTCACTTGAACCAACCTATTGTAGTGCCTGCGGCTACTAGGGGCTTGGAAGATTCCAAGTTACTGGACGTAGTCAGGGCCTTGAAAATGTATGTTTCCAGGACGGCTAGAGTCAGGAAAACTGACTCGCTTTTTATCCTGTAGGCACCCAACAAACTAGGTGCTCCTGCTTCTGAGCAGACTATTGCTCGCTGGATTTGTAGCACAATTCAGCTGGCGCATTCTGCGGCTGGATTGCCGCATCCTAAATCAGTAAAAGCCCATTCCACAAGGAAAGTGGGCTCATCTTGGGCGGCTGCCCGAGGGGTCTCGGCTTTACAACTTTGCCGAGCTGCAACTTGGTCAGGGGCAAACACGTTTGCTAAATTCTACAAATTTGATACCCTGGCTGAGGAGGACCTTGAGTTCTCTCATTCGGTGCTGCAGAGTCATCCGCACTCTCCCGCCCGTTTGGGAGCTTTGGTATAATCCCCATGGTCCTTACGGAGTCCCCAGCATCCACTAGGACGTCAGAGAAAATAAGAATTTACTCACCGGTAATTCTATTTCTCGTAGTCCGTAGTGGATGCTGGGCGCCCATCCCAAGTGCGGCTTGTCTGCAATACTTGTATATAGTTATTGCCTAACTAAAGGGTTATTGTTGAGCCATCTGTTGAGAGGCTCAGTTGTATTTCATACTGTTAACTGGGTTAAATATCACGAGTTATACGGTGTGATTGGTGTGGCTGGTATGAGTCTTACCCGGGATTCAAAATCCTTCCTTATTGTGTCAGCTCTTCCGGGCACAGTATCCTAACTGATGTCTGGAGGAGGGGCATAGAGGGAGGAGCCAGTGCACACCAGGTAGTACCAAATCTTTCTTTTAGTGTGCCCAGTCTCCTGCGGAGCCGTCTATTCCCCATGGTCCTTACGGAGTCCCCAGCATCCACTACGGACTACGAGAAATAGAATTACCGGTGAGTAAATTCTTATTTTTTAGTTGCTTATTTGAAGGTTTTAGTATTAATAACTTAGACTGAAATGACCTTCATTGTCACAGCAAATACAATTATCAGTTTTATTTTCAAATGTAATGTTTTAAATGCAAATTGGAAATGAAGTAGCATTTTTTCAGTGCTGTCTTACTGGAAAACCTTTGTGATGGTGAATTTTTAGATTGATATAAAGCAGCACTTCTGACAGACTTATTTCCTTTCCTTACTTTGACTTCTCACTGTTGTTCTACAAAGCATACATTTACTTTGAAAGACACTAGCTGTCTGCCCTCTGCTCACAATTATAATCTCAATATGTATTACTTGACAGGACAGTCATATTGTCCCAGTTTTTGACATAGGAATGAGAACAAGTTCCAGTGTAGTCTCAGACTAATGTAAATTAGATTTAAATTCTCCTGTCACTTATAAATCACAGATTGGATATTACTGAAGTACACAATACCTTATTTTATAGCAATTTTAACCACAATATAGCAATTTTAACTACAATATTCCATAACTTCACAATGTTTATACCTACTTGTGTGTCCTTTGTTAAATAAGTTCTATTTCAACAAAGAATTATGGGGCAGATGTATTAAGCCTGGAAAAGTGATAAAGCAGTGATAAGTGTAAGGTGATAACACACTACACAATCAGCTCCAATATGTACATTGACAGGAGCTGATTGGCTGGTGCATTATCACCTTGCACTTATCACTGATTTATCATTTCTCCAGGCTTAATACATCTGCCCCTATTTTCTATTTGTTGTGTTGTCTTAATCTCATCTCAGTTCTTAAACCGTTTGTTGTGAGTTCATTAAAGAATGGATGGTTTTAAAAGAATTAATCAATTTTCCTGTGAGTGTTCATGCTGATAGCATCTAATTCCACTTGATTATCTTATCTTTACACATATTTCCATTCCTTTGGGTTTAGATAATCTTTGAGGTTAATACAAAATACCATACACATGCAAGAAAAATTCTGCTAATTTGCGATGCAAAGTAGTATGCACATTGACTGCCGTCTCTGTCAGTGTATCATGCAGTGGAATAAAGAAAGTAGGAGAAGATGTGCATGCATGTGTTGCATTCTTTTTTCTACAGGTACAGTATATAGAAGAGACATGCATTTGTTATCACCACTACATTGTCCTCTAAAAAAATAATTGCACCTTACCATCTTAACATAGCAATCAGTGCCCCTTAATACACCGGTGTCTCACTTTTGTAATGTGTATTTGTAATGCTTCAAGATTTTACAATGCTCAAACGAAGTCCTGGAACACTCATGCAACACTTTATACCATCTGCTTTTCTTGCGTAGAAGTATCACAGCAGCACTTACTGTTTTCGCAATAGAATACTAGCGCTTAAATCACCTTTTTCAGGAGTGAGATTGGGGTGGGTGGGATTTGTAGGAGTAGAACTCACTGCTAAGTGAGTGAGAGTTGCATGTTTGAGGTTTGTGTGAGTCAGTAGAAGAGTATATTACCCCTCTTTTCAAAAAAAATTCCATTTCTCTTTGATTGTGTTTAATTTTCCAGGAAAGCACTGTAACGTAGCATTTCGTATGCAGATAGAGCTGCAGTCGCACACAGAATATTGGCATGCTGCATATTATTTTAATCAGCAGAGTCCGCTTGTGCGTCTTATTCTAATAAAATGCATTTCAGGCAAAAAAAATGCCCAAAAGGACACCCAGCATTAGTAAACACACTCATGACTAGTCGCGACTAGAAGGGGTGCAGCAACGATGAAGAAGGAAACATTTGTTGGGGTTTTGATGCACCAACTGAGCAGATATGTCCCTGTACAGTATACATGATAAATATATTTCTCTTACGTCCTAGAGGATGCTGGGGACTCCGTAAGGACCATGGGGTATAGACGGGCTCCGCAGGAGATAGGGCACCTAAAAAGAACTTTGACTATGGGTGTGCACTGGCTCCTCCCTCTATGCCCCTCCTCCAGACCTCAGTTAGATCTTGTGCCCAGAGGAGAATGGGTGCACTGCAGAGAGCTCTCCAGAGTTTTCTGTTGAAGAAGAATTTTGTTAGGTTTTTTATTTTCTGGGAGTCCTGTTGGCTACAGGCTCCCTGCATCGTGGGACAGAGGAGAGAGAAGCAGAGCTGGCTTGTCAAGTTGGGCACTGCTTCTAAGGCTACTGGACACCATTAGCTCCAGAGGGAGTCGGAACACAGGTCTCACCTGGGGTTCGTCCCGGAGCCGCGCCGCCGCCCTCCTCACAGATGCCGAAGATAAAAGCCGGATGAGAAGGCAGAAGACATCTTAGGCGGCAGAAGACATCAGATCTTCATGAGGTAAGGCGCGCAGCGGTAAGCTGCGCACCATTGCTCCCAGTCACACACACACAGAGCAGCACTGTAGGGTGCACGGCGAAGGGGGGGGGGGGGGGCGCCCTGGGCAGCAATAAACCTCACAGTTGGGCAAATGCAGATTGATTAGGCTGCGGAGGCAGTAAATCTATGATCCCCCGCCATTTTTATTGAAAAATTACTGGGACCGAAGCCCGCCGTCGGGTGGGCGGGGCTTGATCCTCAGCACTAACCAGCGCCGTTTTCTCCACAGAAGCTGCATGAGGAAAACGCTGTCTCCCTGGTCTCTCCCCTGCTGAACTTCACAGGCTGGAAGAAAGAGGAGGGGGGCACATTAGCGACGCAGTGAGTGGGAATTGGCATATTGTATATAGAAAAGCGCTATCTGGTCATATTTTTTCCAGTGTTTTTAAGCGCTGGTGTGTGCTGGCATACTCTCTCTCTCTGTCTCTCCTTAGGGCCTGGTTTGGGTTTTGTCCCCTTATAGGTTAAACCCTGTGTGTGTGGGGTGTCGGTACGTGTGTATCGACATGTCTGAGGCGGAAGGCTTCTCCAAGGAGGAGGTGGAGCAAATGAGTGGTGTGTCCCCGTCGGTTGTGCCGACTCCAGATTGGATGGACATGTAGCATATGTTGAATGCAAGTGTGGCATCTTTACATAAAAGGCTTGATAAGGCTGACTTAGGGGGGACATCAGGGGGTCAATCCTCGGATTGGACCGACTCACAGGGCCCGTCGGGGTCTCAAAAGCGTCCCTTAACACAAGACACTACTACCGACACGGATTCTGATTCCAGTGTCGACTACGACGAAGTAAAATTGCACCCTAGGGTGACTAAAACCATTCAGTGTATGATTGTGGCAATAAGGGACGTGTTGCATATTGAGGATGAACCCTCGGTCCCCGACACAAGGGTACACATGTTTAAGGAAAAGAAACAGATTATTAACTTTCCCACATCTCATGAATTGAATGATTTCTTTGGAAAAGCTTGGGAGACTCCGGATAAGAGACCGCAGATCCCCAAAAGAATTTATATGGCATACCCCTTCCCTAAGCAGGACAGGGAGATTTGGGAATCACCCCCCACTGTGGACAAGGCCCTGACGCGCTTGTCCAAGAAAGTGGCGCTACCGTCTCCTGACACAGCGGCCCTTAAGGACCCTGCAGATCGCAGGCAAGAAACTACCTTAAAGTGTATTTATTCTCATACGGGTGCTGTGCTAAGACCGACAATTGCGTCGGCATGGGTGTGTAGCGCAATTGCAGCTTGGACAGATGAGCTGACAGATCAATTTGATAATATGGATAAGGATACTATATTCTTAACTCTAGCCCATATTAAAGACGCAGTCTTATTTATGAGGGATGCTCAAAGGGACATTGGATTGCTAGCTTCTAGGGCCAATGCCATGTCTATCTCAGCGAGAAGATCCTTATGGACTCGTCAATGGACGGGTGATGCGGATTCCAAAAAACATATGGAAGTACTACCCTATAAGTGTGATGTATTGTTTGGGGATGGGCTGATGGACCTGGTTTCCACAGCTACAGCAGGTAAATCAAATTTTTTACCATATATTCCCCAACAGCAAAATAAAGTAACACCCTATCAGATGCAGTCCTTTCGGTCGCACAAGTCCAAAAGAGGTCGGGGATCCTCTTTCCTCGCCAGAGGTAAGGGCAGAGGCAAGAGAGCACCTGCTTCGGCAGGTGCCCAGGAACAAAAGTACTCCCCGGCTGCTCCAAAACCCACAGCATGACGGTGGGGCTCCCCTGAGGGAGTCCGCACCGGTACGGGCACGTCTTCGACTTTTCAGTCAGGCCTGGGTCAGTTCGGACCTGAATCCCTGGGTGTTGGAAATAGTTTCCCAGGGTTACAAATTGGAATTCGAGGAGGTGCCCCCGCGCCAATTTTTCAATTCGGCCCTGCCAGCTTCCACATCGGAAAGGGATATAGTGTTAGCTGCAATTCAAACGCTGTGTATGCAGCAAGTGATAATCAAGGTTCCCCTGCACCAGCAGGGAAGAGGTTACTACTCAGCCCTATTTGTAGTCCCGAAACCGGATGGTTCGGTCAGACCTATTTTGAATCTGAAATCCCTATACCTGTACATAAAAAGATTCAAATTCAAAATGGAATCTCTCAGAGCGATAATAGCCAACATGGAGGAGGGGGAGTTTATGGTGTCTCTGGACATAAAGGATGCGTACCTTCATGTCCCCATATATGCCCCCCATCAGGAATACCTGAGATTCGCTGTACAGGATTGTCATTACCAATTTCAGACGTTGCCGTTTGGACTCTCCACGGCCCCGAGGATTTTCACCAAGATAATGGCGGAAATGATGGTGGTCCTGCGCAAGCATGGAGTCACAATTATCCCATACTTGGACGATCTCCTGATAAAAGCGAGATCAAGGGAGAAATTGCTGAGCAGTGTGGCGCTCTCTCTGAGAGTGCTCCAGCAAGACGGTTGGATTCTAAATCTACCAAAGTCACAGTTGATTCCGACAACTCGACTACCGTTCCTAGGTATGATACTGGATACGGAACAAATGAAGGTCTTTCTCCCAATAGAGAGAGCCCAAGACATCCAGAACATGGTCAGAGACCTGCTAAAACCGAAAAGGGTGTCAGTTCACCAATGCATTCGAGTTCTGGGGGAAATAGTGGCGGCCTACGAGGCCATTCCCTTCGGAAGGTTCCATGCAAGGACTTTTCAATGGGACCTTCTGGACAAGTGGTCCGGGTCCCATCTGCACTTACATCGGAAAATAACTCTGTCCCCAGGGACCAGAGTGTCCCTCCTGTGGTGGTTGCAAAGTGCTCACCTCCTGGAGGGTCGCAGGTTCGGAATTCAGGATTGGATCCTGGTTACCACGGACGCGAGCCTCCGAGGATGGAGAGCGGTCACACAGGGAAAACATTTTCAGGGTCTTTGGTCAGACCAGGAGTCCTGTCTACACATCAATGTGTTGGAACTCAGGGCCATTTACAACGGCCTTCGACAAGCGGAGAGTTTTCTTCGAAACCTACCGGTTCTGATTCAATCAGACAATGTCACAGCAGTGGCTCACGTGAACCGCCAAGGCGGGACAAGAAGCAGAGTCGCGATGGCGGAAGCCACCAGGATCCTTCGCTGGGCGGAAAATCATGTAAGCGCTCTGTCGGCTGTCTTCATTCCGGGAGTGGACAACTGGGAAGCAGACTTCCTCAGCAGACACGATCTCCATCCAGGAGAGTGGGGACTTCATCAAGAAGTCTTTGCAGACGTAACACGTCTATGGGGAACTCCTAAAATAGACATGATGGCGTCACGCCTCAACAAAAAACTTCGGAGGTATTGCGCCAGGTCTCGGGACCCTCAGGCAGTAGCACTAGACGCTCTGGTAACACCGTGGGTGTTCAAATCGGTCTACGTGTTTCCTCCTCTTCCTCTCATCACAAAAGTGTTGAGGATCATAAGACGAAGAAGAGTACAGACGATACTCGTTGTCCCAGACTGGCCTCGAAGGGCCTGGTACTCGGATCTATAAGAGATGCTCACAGGAGATCCCTGGCCTCTTCCTCTGAGGGAATACCTGTTGCAACAGGGGCCCTGTGTATTTCAAGACTTATCGCGCTTACGTTTGACGGCATGGCGGTTGAACGCCGAATCCTAGCGAAAAAGGGGATTCCGGAAGAGGTCATCCCTACTTTAATAAAGGCTAGGAAGGAGGTGACGGTAAAACATTATCACCGTATCTGGCGAATGTATGTGTCTTGGTGTGAGACCAAGAATGCACCTACGGAAGATTTTCATCTGGGTCGTCTACTTCACTTCCTACAGACAGGAGTGGATATGGGCCTGAAATTAGGCTCTGTTAAGGTACAGATTTCGGCCCTCTCAATTTTCTTTCAGAAGGAATTGGCTTCTCTTCCAGAAGTCCAGATGTTTGTAAAGGGAGCGCTGCACATCCAGCCCCCTTTTGTGCCTCCAGTGGCACCATGGGACCTGAACGTGGTGTTGCAGTTCCTAAAATCACACTGGTTTGAATTGCTTAACAAGGTTGAGTTGAAATTTCTTACCTGGAAGGTGGTCATGTTGTTGGCCTTAGCATCAGCAAGGCGAGTGTCAGAATTGGCGGCTTTGTCACACAAGAGCCCCTACTTGATTTTTCATGTTGATCGAGCTGAATTGAGGACACGTCCGCAATTTTTGCCTAAAGTGGTTTCTTCGTTCCATATGAATCAACCTATTGTGGTGCCTGTGGCTACAAGTGACCTGGAGGATTCCAGATCCCTGGACGTAGTCAGGGCCTTAAAAATTTATGTAGCCAGGACGGCTAGAATTAGGAAAACAGAGGCTCTGTTTGTCCTGTATGCGGCCAATAAGATTGGCGCTCCTGCTTCGAAGCAGACTATTGCTCGCTGGATCTGTAATACGATTCAGCAGGCTCACTCTACGGCTGGATTGCCGGTACCAAATTCGGTTAAGGCCCATTCCACTAGGAAGGTGGGCTCTTCTTGGGCGGCTGCCCGAGGCGTCTCGGCATTACAGCTTTGCCGAGCGGCGACTTGGTCGGGGTCAAACACTTTTGCTAAATTCTACAAGTTTGATACCCTGGCTGATGAGGACCTAGTGTTTGCTCAGTCGGTGCTGCAGAGTCATACGCACTCTCCCGCCCGATTGGATGCTTTGGTATAAACCTCATGGTCCTTACGGAGTCCCCAGCATCCTCTAGGACGTAAGAGAAAATAAGATTTTAAACCTACCGGTAAATCTATTTCTCCTAGTCCGTAGAGGATGCTGGGCGCCCATCCCAGTGCGGAAACTCTGCAAGACATGTATATAGTTGTTGCTTACATAAGGGTTATGTTACAGTTGACATCGGTCTTGGACCGTTACTGTCGTTTGTTCATACTGTTAACTGGTTATGTATGTTCCAGGTTACATGGTATGATTGGTGTGGGCTGGTATGAATCTTGCCCTTGGATTGCTAAATCCTGCCTTGTATTGTCCATCTCCTCTGGGCACAGTTCTCTAACTGAGGTCTGGAGGAGGGGCATAGAGGGAGGAGCCAGTGCACACCCATAGTAAAAAGTTCTTTTTAGGTGCCCTATCTCCTGCAGGAGAGCTCACTAAGTAGCACCCAGCTCGTCCGGGCACAGATTCAAACTGAGGTCTGGAGGAGGGACATAGAGGGAGGAGCCAGAGCACACCAGTATCCAAATTCTTTCTTAAAGTGCCCTGTCTCCTGCGGAGCCCGTCTATACCCCATGGTCCTTACGGAGTCCCCAGCATCCTCTACGGACTAGGAGAAATAGATTTACCGGTAGGTTTAAAATCTTATTTTTAAAACTCTTTATGAAGATTTGTTTCTACCAAGTGATCCAAATTATGTCTCAGTGACAGAATCCATCCTGTTTGGATCCGTGGAACTTGTATATGTTTGTGGAACTGGAACCACTTGGCTAGAGATGAATCTGAAGTGAGAATGGCTGGAACCGGTGATGTCTCTGGGTGCCAGGCTGGACCAGCTAAGGCTCAGGGTGCCAGGCTGGGACTTGCTAAGCTTCAGGACAGGCAGGTATCTGGATCCACTTGGCATAGGACTGCATGCTGGCTGGGAGCTGTAGTTCACTGAATAGGACTGAATGAGTAGCAAGAACTCCACAATCGCACCGGCAGCTAGCTGGAGCCAGTAGTAGTCTACCAGGAGAGAGGTGATGTTTTTAGGTGGAACTCCATGTACTGCTGGTTGATGACTGGGACCAGTAGTTCACTTAGCGTAATGCGTTGGAACTGTAAACAAGGACCTGTGCACACAGTTGTATGCTTGCATGCAGGGGATTCAGGAGCTAATGGCATGCCTGGATTCAGGGTCTCTATCAGAGTGCACTGAACCAGCAACAAGATAATGGTCTGTGATTAACACATACTTGCCTACCTGACCCTCTCCATGAGGGAGAAACTGCTCTGTTCCTGGACTTTCCTGGTAATGTATGATTGCCATCACCTGTGGTGAGCTAGTTAATTGATAAGAAAGGTGTTTTACCACAGGTGATGGCAATCATACATTACCAGGAAAGTCCAGGAACAGAGCATTTTCTCCCTCATGGAGAGGGTCAGGTAGGCAAGTATGGATTAACACAGTGCAACTTGGAAATAAGCTGGAAACTCAGGTAGATGATTAGCCTGAAAGGAATCACAGCATGCAAAAAAGCAGACACTTGCATAAAGCTGTAACTCAGTGGTTCCCAAACTTGGTCCTCAAGGACCCCCAACAGTCCATGTTTTCCTGGTCACCTAGCACGTGCACAGGTGTATTCATTACTGACACACTTTAAAAGATCCACAGGTGAAGCTAATTATTTCACTTGTGATTCTGTGAGGAGATCTGGCAAATGTGAAATCTTAGGGGTACTTGAGAACCAAATTTGGGTACCACTGTAGTAGATTACTGCAGATTGGGAATTAGAACGCACAGAGGTGAATTCAGAAATCTGTGAGCTGTAGTAGATCTGTGCAGAGCTGTGAGTCTGGATACAGGTATGCTGATCTTGATAACAGAAACAAGCTGAATGGAACTCTGAAATCTGTGGTTGGAAGGCTTCAAGGCAGAGAACCCAGCAATGCAGGGAACCTAAGAACTGTAGTCTTCTGGAGTCTGGAACTAGGAAAAGCAATGAGGCTTACTGCAAAAAACGTCTTAGAAGTCAGGGATGTGACTTACAGTATTGCTCTAGCAATCACATGACCTTTAGGTGAGGCTGATATAGCAGCTGCTAGAATCAGCTGAGGAAAGGAGCATGCTGACTGGTGTTTCAATTGTGTTATCGAAATTAATGCCAGGCATATATTATGCAACTATCGACCGATAATAGCATAGTGTATGACCACGTCCAATCGATGATCAGTCTTTCAGATGTGTTGAATTGTCCAGCATGTCTGAGAGATCTGATTATTGGTTGGTCATATCTGGCAGTATATGTGCCTCAGAGGCCATCCGCCTGTCATTTCCTCTGTTGCTTCACAGGGGAGGAACAGGGAAACGTTTCCTCCCTAAGTGAGGAATCCAAATATCATATGGCCATACACTGATTGAAGACATCATTTCTAAAACTATTACAGTATACAATATTACATTATATCATAGTTTACTGGACACCTGTGTTGTACATACAGATGTGTCCTCATACATGCAGCATGAGATGCCTGGCATGAGTGAGTCGCGAGGTCCAGTGCAACTCTGCTGACGACAGGTATATTTCCTTTTTTTTTTTTTTTTTGCTGAAAATACATTTTAGTCGAACACACGAGGTGAATGCTGACTAATTTGATATGATATTTGTATATTTTGCGTGACTGAGTCTGTTTATGGAACTAAACGGAACTTGTATTGGAAAAAACTGTGGCTGCTACATTGTAGCACTTTGTGTACATATTCAGAGACTCAGTTGCACATATAGTATTTGCTGGCGTATAAGACTACTTTTTTGCCCTGAAAAACATGCCTCCAAGTGGGGGGGTCGTCTTATACGCCGGGTGCACTTCAGTTGGGATAGACATAGCTGCCATAGTGGCCTTCCGATACTCGCCCGGTGCCCATAGTGGCCTCCCGATGCCCGCCCACCTCATTCTACTCACCATCCAGTATCGCGCGATATCCAGTGCGGCCGGGGCGGGTCACTAGTGCCAATTACAGGGAGATGCAGGGACTGGCCGGAGGCGCTGCAGTCGCGTTGTGGCCGTACAATGGTGACAATGATAGGTACTGTAATGGCACTAATACTAATGGCACTCATGTGAAACCGGTAACAATAAATGCACACAGGGGTATACTTTTATACATTTTACAACTTTCTCCTCGCCCCCTCCACCCTTCTTATGCATACCTTGATAAATACTCCCTATCCAAATCTCTTATCAGGTCATAATATACAGTATGTCACAAATCTGATGTTCTTTTACGTTTTATTTGGTGTGTGGAAGGGGGTAGTCTTATACGGCGAGTATATAACAAACTCTATATTTTGAGTGGAAATGTTGGGGGTCGTCTTATACGCCCAGTCGTCTTATACGCCGGCAAATACGGGTAGATATGTGTCATATATCAAATAAATCGATACAGTCTCCTCGTGCGTCCTAGTTGCATTTCATTACGACTCAGACACATTTAAGGCAAAAAAGTTGCTTGCGCTAGAAGGTACTCACATGACCTGGTATGCCAAGAGGGGCTGTTTGGCGTTACTGCAGCAAACATGTATGAGGACACATCTGTATGTGATAATACACAGGGAAATGTTTAGCACTGTTTCACAGCCTTTTCTCTGACGTCCTAGTGGATACTGGGGACTCCGTAAGGACCATGGGGAATAGCGGCTCCGCAGGAGACTGGGCACAAAAGTAAAGCTTTAGAACTACCTGGTGTGCACTGGCTCCTCCCCCTATGACCCTCCTCCAAGCCTCAGTTAGATTTTTGTGCCCGAATGAGAAGGGTGCACACTAGGTGGCTCTCCTGAGCTGCTTAGTGAAAAGTTTAGTTTTAGGTTCAGTGAGACCTGCTGGCAACAGGCTCACTGCATCGAGGGACTAAGGGGAGAAGAAGCGAACTCACCTGCGTGCAGAGTGGATTGGGCTTCTTAGGCTACTGGACATTAGCTCCAGAGGGACCGATCACAGGCCCAGCCATGGATAGGTCCCAGAGCCGCGCCGCCGGCCCCCTTACAGAGCCAGAAGAGGTCCGGAAAATCGGCGGCAGAAGACGTCCTGTCTTTAACAAGGTAGCGCACAGCACTGCAGCTGTGCGCCATTGCTCTCAGCACACTTCACACTCCGGTCACTGAGGGTGCAGGGCGCTGGGGGGGGGGGCGCCCTGAGACGCAATAAAAACACCTTGGATGGCAAAAAAATGCATCACATATAGCTCCTGGGCTATATGGATGAATTTAACCCCTGCCAGAATACACAGAAAAACGGGAGATAAGGCCGCCGAGAAGGGGGCGGAGCCTATCTCCTCAGCACACTGGCGCCATTTTCCCTCACAGCTCCGTTGGAGGGAAGCTCCCTGGCTCTCCCCTGCAGTCACTACACTACAGAAAGGGTTAAAAAAGAGAGGGGGGCACTAATTACGCGCAGTATTAAAAATACAGCAGCTATAAGGGGAAAAACACTTATATAAGGTTATCCCTATATATATATATATATATATATATATATATAGCGCTCTGGTGTGTGCTGGCAAACTCTCCCTCTGTCTCCCCAAAGGGCTAGTGGGGTCCTGTCCTCTAGCAGAGCATTCCCTGTGTGTGTGCTGTGTGTCGGTACGTTTGTGTCGACATGTATGAGAAGAAAAATGATGTGGAGACGGAGCAGATTGCCTGTAATAGTGATGTCACCCCCTAAGGGGTCGACACCTGAGTGGATGAACTGTTGGAAGGAATTACGTGACAGTGTCAGCTCTGTATAAAAGACAGTGGTTGACATGAGACAGCCGGCTACTCAGCTTGTGCCTGTCCAGACGTCTCATAGGCCGTCAGGGGCTCTAAAGCGCCCGTTACCTCAGATGGCAGATATAGACGCCGACACGGATACTGACTCCAGCGTCGACGGTGAAGAGACAAATGTGACTTCCAGTAGGGCCACACGTTACATGATTGAGGCAATGAAAAATGTTTTACACATTTCTGATAATACGAGTACCACCAAAAAGGGGTATTATGTTCGGTGAGGAAAAACTACCTGTAGTTTTCCTGAATCTGAGAAATTAAATGAGGTGTGTGATGATGCGTGGGTTTCCCCCGATAACAACTGATAATTGCTAAAATGTTATTGGCATTATATCCTTTCCCGCCAGAGGTTAGGGTGCGTTGGGAAACACCCCCTAGGGTGGATAAAGCGCTCACACGCTTGTAAGAACAAGGGCTCTACCCTCTCCTGAGATGGCCGCCCTTAAGGATCCTGCTGATAGAAAGCAGGAGAGTATCCCAAAATGTATTTACACACATACTGGTGTTATACTGCGACCAGCAATCGCCTCAGCCTGGATGTGCAGTGCTGGGTTGGCGTGGTCGGATTCCCTGACTGAAAATATTGATACCCTAGATAGGGACAGTATATTATTGCCTATAGAGCATTTAAAAGATGCATTTCTATATATGCGTGATGCACAGCGGAATATTTGCCGACTGGCATCAAGTCTAAGTGCGTTGTCCATTTCTACCAGTAGAGGGTTATGGACACGACAGTGGTCAGGTGATGCGGATTCCAAACGGCATTTGGAAGTATTGCCTTATTAAGGGAGTTATTTGGGGTCCGTCTTTCAGACCTGGTGGCCACGGCAACAGCTGGGAAATCCACGTTTGTACCCCAGGTCGCCTCTCAACATAAGAAGACGCCGTATTATCAGGCGCAGTCTTTTCGTGGGCAAGCGGGCAAAAGGTTCCTCATTTCTGCCCCGTGACAGAGGGAGAGGAAAAAGGCTGCAGAAATCAGCCAGTTCCCAGGAACAGAAGCCCTCTCCCGCCGCTGCCAAGCCCTCAGTATGACGCTGGGGCTTTACAAGCAGAATCAGGCACGGTGGGGGCCCGTCTCAATGAATTTCAGCGCGCAGTGGGCTCACTCGCAATTAGACCCCTGAATCCTTCAGGTGATATCTCAGGGGTACAAATTGGAATTCGAGACGTCTCCCCCTCGCCGTTTCCTAAAGTCGGCTTTACCGATGTCTCCTTCTGACAGGGAGGCAGTTTTGGAAGCCATTCACAAGCTGTATTCCCAGCAGGTGATAATCAAGGTACCCCTCCTGCAACAGGGAACGGGGTATTATTCCACACTGTTGTGGTACCGAAGCCGGACGGCTCGGTGAGACCGATTCTAAATCTAAAATCTTGAACACTTACATACGTAGGTTCAAATTCAAGATTGAGTCACTCAGAGCAGTGATTGCGAACCTGGAAGAAGGGGACTACATAATGTCTCGGGACATCAAGGATGCTTACCTTCATGTCCCAATTTACCCTTCTCACCAAGGGTACCTCAGGTTTATGGTACAGAACTGTCACTATCCGTTTCAGACGCTGCCGTATGGATGGTCCACGGCACCCCGGGTCTTTACCAAGGTAATGGCCGAAATGATGATACTCCTTCGAAGGAAGGGAATTTTAGTTATCCCTTACTTGGACGATTCCCTGATAAGGGTAAGATCCAGGGAACAGTTGGAGGTCGGTGTAGCACTATCTCAGGTAGTGTTGCGGCAGCGCGATGGGATTCTCAATATTCCAAAATCGCAGCTGATTCCGACGACTCGTCTTCTGTTCCTAGGGATGATCCTGGACACAGTCCAGAAAAAGGTGTTTCTCCCGGAGGAGAAAGTCAGGGAGTTATCCGAGCTAGTCGGGAACCTTCTATAACCGAGCCAAGTCTCAGTACATCAATGAAATGGTTCTGGGAAAAATGGTGGCTTCCTACGAAGCAATCTCATTCGGCAGATTCCACGCAAGAACTTTCCAGGGGGACCTGCTGGACAAATGGTCCGGGTCGCATCTTCAGATGCATCGGCGGATAACCCTGTCACCAAGCACAAGGGTGTCTCTCCTGTGGTGGTTGCAGAGTGCTCATCTTCTAGAGGGCCGCACATTCAGGACTGGGTCCTGGTGACCACGGACATAAATATCCTGAAGCTAAGGGCCATTTACAATGCTCTAAGCTCAGCAAGACCTCTGCTTCAAGGTCACCCGGAGTTGATCCATTGGTACAACATCACGGCAGTCACCCACGTAAACAGACAGGGTGACACAAGAAGCAGGAGGGCAATGGCAGAAGCTGCAAGGATTCTTCGCTGGGCGGAAAATCATGTGATAGCACTGTCAGCAGTATTCATTCCGGGAGTGGACAACTGGGAAGCAGACTTCCTCAGCAGACACGACCTCCACCCGGGAGAGTGGGGACTTCACCCAGAAGTCTTCCACATGTTTATAAAACTCGACAAGTATTGCGCCAGGTCAAGGGACCCTCAGGCAATAGCTGTAGACGCTCTGGTAACACAGTGGGTGTACCAGTCAGTGTATGTTTTCCCTCCTCTGCCTCTCATACCCAAGGTACTGAGAATTATAAGATGGAGAGGAGTAAGCACTATATTCGTGGCTCCGGATTGGCCAAGAAGGACTTGGTAACCGAAACTTCAAGAGATGCTCACGGAGGATCCGTGGCCTCTACCTCTACGAAGGGACCTGCTCCAGCAAGGACCCTGTCTGTTCCAAGACTTACCGCGGCTGCGTTTGACGGCATAGCGGTTGAACGCCGGATCCTGAAGGAGAAAGGCATTACTGATGAAGTCATTCCTATCCTGATCAAAGCCAGGAAAGATATAACCGCAAAACATTATCACCGCATTTGGCGAAAATATGTTGCGTGGTGCGAGGCCAGTAAGGCCCCGACGGAGGAATTTTCAACTAGGTCGATTCCTACATTTCCTGCAAACAGGAGTGTCTATGGGCCTGAAATGGGGATCCATTAAGGTTCAAATTTCGGCCCTGTCAATTTTCTTCCAAAAAGAACTAGCTTCAGTCCCTGAAGTTCAGACGTTTGTAAAAGGGGTACTGTATATACAGCCTCCTTTTGTGCCTCCAGTGGCACCTTGGGATCTAAATGTAGTTTTTGGGTTCCAAAAGTCACATTGGTTTGAACCACTTAAATATGTGGAGTTAAAATATCTCACATGGAAAGTGGTCATACTGTTGGCCCTGGCCTGGGCCAGGTGCGTGTCAGAATTGGCGGCTTTATCCTGTAAAAGCCCTCATCTGATTTTCCATTCGGACAGGGCGGAATTGAGGACTCGTCCTCAGTTTCTCCCTAAGGTGGTTTTCAGCGTTTCACCTGAATCAACCTATTGTGGTGCCTGCGGCTACTAAAGACTTGGAGGCTTCCAAGTTGTTGGACGTAGTCAGGGCCCTGGGAATTTATGTTTCCAGGACAGCTAGTGTCAGGAAAACTGACTCGTTGTTTATCCTGTATGCACCCAACAAGCTGGGTGCTCCTGCTTCTAAGCAGACTATTGCTCGTTGGATTTGTAGTACAATTCAGCTTGCACATTCTGTGGCAGGCCTGCCACAGCCAAAATCTGTAAAAGCCCATTCCACAAGGAAGGTGGGCTCATCTTGGGCGGCTGCCCGAGGGGTCTCGGCTTTACAACTTTGCCGAGCAACTACTTGGTCAGGAGCAAATATGTTTGTAAAATTCTACAAATTTGATACCCTGGCTGAGGAGGACCTGGAGTTCTCTCATTTGGTGCTGCAGAGTCATCCGCACTCTCCCGCCCGTTTGGGAGCTTTGGTATAATCCCCATGGTCCTTACGGAGTCCCCAGCATCCACTAGGACGTCAGAGAAAATAAGAATTTACTTACCGATAATTCTATTTCTCGTAGTCCGTAGTGGATGCTGGGCGCCCATCCCAAGTGCGGATTGTCTGCAATGCTGGTACATAGTTATTGTTACCAAAAAAATGGGGTTATTGCTGTAGTGAGCCATCTTTTCTAGAGGCTCCTCTGTTATCATGCTGTTAACTGGGTTTAGATCACAAGTTATATGGTGTGATTGGTGTGGCTGGTATGAGTCTTACCCGGGATTCAAAATCCTTCCTTATTGTGTACGCTCGTCCGGGCACAGTATCCTAACTGAGGCTTGGAGGAGGGTCATAGGGGGAGGAGCCAGTGCACACCAGGTAGTTCTAAAGCTTTACTTTTGTGCCCAGTCTCCTGCGGAGCCGCTATTCCCCATGGTCCTTACGGAGTCCCCAGCATCCACTACGGACTACGAGAAAAAGAATTATCGGTAAGTAAATTCTTATTTTAACTAGCTTTTTGCATCGCCCCTGGTCTTCCTGGTACCTCAAAGTTAATTAAATAAATCAGCTAGGCAAATTAAGGGTAAAGGATGCACTCTTTCTGTATGTATAAACACACATTCAGCCACAATTATAGCAAATTGTGACAATATCAGGGGATCATCACTTACTGCTAATTACACTGTAATTCACCAACTTCCTTGTCCTAGTCATTTTAATGTGCAAACAGCGGAGCCATGCTCTAAACTCATCTAGCCATGTCCTAGTGACCAAGCTCACTGTTTTCTCACTTTTTACAGGTACTAACAGGTGATCCTTTAAGCATAAAATGGACACCTAAAATATGCGCAATGAACTTTTGCCTCCAACCAGGGCCATTACCCCACACTGGCACTGTCCAGGAGACTAGCCTTTTTAAACCTCTCTTACTTTCCAGGAGATACCCTAGGGACAATTTTCAAAATCCCCAACTCCCCCCCCAAGTTTTGTCACAAGTTGCAATGAAAATCTATAGTACTGCTGTAGAAGATATTGCAACAAGTGGTCACATGAATTGTTCAAGAGGGTAGAACATTCATTATGAGAGATTGCCTTAATAACATGTTTCTACAGAAGAGTAATGGGCCGACCGAATTTATGGCTATAGATTTCCTTTACATATTCTTCTAACGCTGTCTTACACAGTTATATGGTTTGAGCATTCTGCTAATTAGAGTCAGTGCATTTTAGTGATGTTTTAGAATTTGTGAGACTTAAGATGTTGTTACATTGAGGTTTACATCTGTTTTAATAAGGAGAAAGACACCAAAACAATACCCTGCAGTGTGCACACTGTGCTACCTTTACTGTTATTCCCACGTGCTAATGCAGCATAGAGCTGTTTGCTATCCAGACAACAAGGAGATTTACTAAGGACATCTCCTGTCCTGAATACGGCATATAATGCTCTTTCAAGTCCATGGAATACCTACCACAGAAATTCCCCAAAAGTCAGCTATTATTTTGGGGGGTTTTTAATACAGATTTAATGAAAACACGCATTAGCAGACATTCAGCATGTGTAATGACAGAGCAGAATTATTGCTATCTTTTTTATATATCAACAACCACAACGCTGTCAAGAGATCCTGAAATAGAAATCACAGAATATAAAGGCACAGTTTTGATTGTTCTGCGATTCCTATTTCTATTAAGAGATTGCTAGCTGGGAACATCTCTTGGCTGTTGAAGTGGCGGAATTTTCTTGAGATCAGAATGTTAGGTTCTGAAATGAATAATTCATTTAAAACATTAGACTAGGGGAGACCAGTAGTGAATAAATGAATCAAGCGGTCCTCGCGATAGCTTTCAAAATTCTAAAATTTATTTGAAGGAAATGTGTCTTTAGATGAGTAACAATTCTGTTGGGCAATTTGAAAAATAGTGCCATGCTGCATATTTTGTTAGGATGACTGGGAGATTTCCATACATATGTATTTGGATCTTTGAAGAGACTGTCAGGAGTCAGATGCTCCAAGATGCAATATAGGTTTAAAAATGTTACAAAGTATTTCATCTAAAATAAAAGGTTCACTATAAATATTTACTCATTAGAATATGTTTTACCCACCTATTTACCCATTATTATGCTACATTACGTCACTGTTGTGATTGAATAGCCTGTGGGGTGATGCTTGAATCGCAAACTCTGCTACAGTATTAGAAAACTATCAAGCCCCCGTGTCCTACGGTGATGTCAGTGCTACACTGTTAGCGAAGACTATTTTGAGCATAATTATTTAAAACATGTAATTTTTTAAAATATACAGTACATATACATTGTCATTTTTTTAATTGTGCCCTTTAATAATGACTGTAGTTCATTGTGTACACATCAAGGGGCATATACAATTAGCCGTGGGGTTATTGGTGGCTCAGACCTATGTAAATAGGTTGATTCCCATGCATAACAAGGATTTTTTTTCTGGCAGCCTCAGGAGCTGCGAGGTAAATGCACTCGCTGGAATTTAATGCGCGGTTAAACCCATAGATTTCAGCACCTTAAGCAGAATCTATAATTTAAGATGGGTATACACTGGTAGATCAGTGGATCTGCAGATATATCTATAGCCGGATCAGGCAGTGTGTTGTGGATATATATTGGTCATCATGTGTGCTGCAGGGCTGGCGCGATAAGTCTCTGAAAGACGTAGTTCACAGACATATCATTGGTACACACTGGCCTACAGGCCAGCGAAATATCGTCCGTTCAATAGAATGGCCGATATATCGGCCAGTGTATACCCAGCATTAGAATGTATTACCAGCCAGTTTACTGCACAGGGAAAATGCTAAATAATACCCAAAGCTTTCCCGCAATCTGCTTAAAAAAAAAAGCTTTTCATTTAGTTTTCATGTGTCCAGAATTGCAGGAGAACAGTTGATGTGGTAACTGGTATTGAAGTCGATTCAGGTTGGATTGCAAATTCTGCTAAGTAGCAGAAATTGCAATCCTTTGGATCGCATTCTGCAGGCTGCCCAGCATGCTGACCGCCCCTTCCCTTGATCAAGCAGAAATTGCGATCGCACTGCAATTTCTGCTTGATTGTAAAAAATGGGTCCACCATTTTTCTGATTGCAGTGGCTGCGTGTGACCGTCACTCCCAGCATTTCTCCGTCGCTGCCCCCGTTTTTTCATTGCCGCCCCCGCAACGCTCAGTCTCCGTCTTGGATCGCAATAAGCGATAAAAACTGCAATGCTCCGTTTCCAAGACGGAGCGTTGCGGGGGCTGTGACGACGGAGAAACTGTAGGCATGATGGGGGAGTGACGTCACACACAGCCGATGTGATCAGAAAAATGGGGGCTGGTCTCCTGGCTGTGCCGTCAGGAAGTTACTCCATTTTTTATGATCAAGCAGTAAATGCGGGCACATGCGCAGGATGGGTGCTGCACATGCACCCACATCCTTTTTGCAATTTTTTGGGTTGGATCGCTTATTGCGATCCATCCTGAATCAGCCCCATTGTCTGCACATGCTGCGGGTCACGGTTGTTTTTCATGTCTACACTATATGTACCTTTAGCAGGTTAAATGCAAAAGGTTTAAATTATAACCCATATAATCCCCATTTCCGCTATGTTGTTCCTATAATAGCAGCATCAAAATGTATATAACTAAACTGAAATAGAGCTCTAGGCAATTTGCAGCTGGTTAAAGGACCTCAAAAAATAGTTAATCAATTTACTTTTAATTAGACTTTGTTACTTGTTTAATTGGTATTTACTATGCTGTATTTCCATTTATTCTGTTCCACTATAACCATTTTCTCATTCACAAACCTTATTTTACTTGAGACAGAATTATTCCTCCATTAACATATTAATCTAGGCCTTGAGAGACCAGACCCTAAATTAGAGCTTCTATCTGTGTACCCCACATGTACTTGTCCTAGGCAACATCGCTTTCCCTTTTTAATTTTTTTTTTAAATGACAGAGAGATGGTTGATAAATACTAAGAGGAGTATCCAATTAGCCGTGGCTAATTGTCTAGCTGGGCGTTATCCAGGGGTGCAGTATGGTATGCCGGCGCCCGGGCTCCCGGCGAACAGCATACCGACGCCGGGAGCCCGGCCGCCGGCATACCGAGAGTGTGGAGAGCGCAAAGGAGCCCCTTGCGGGCTCGCTGCGCTCGCCACGCTGTGGGCACAGTGGCGCACTACGCGCGCCACGCTATTTATTCTCCCTCCAGGGGGGTTGTGGACCCCCACGAGTGAGAATATCTGTCGGTATGCTGGGTGTCGGGATTCCGACGCCAGTATACTGTGCACCGGGATCCCAACATTCGGCATACTGAAGACCACCCGTTATCCCCGATAAACTGCTACAAGCTGCACCTTATCTGAGATTTTGTTCTGGCAGGCAAAACCAAATCACAGGAAACAGCCCCTGTTTCTACCGAAAACACACAGGTTTCACTGAACCGGCGTGTTTTTGGGAGATACTGTATTTTTTTGTACAGGTGACTCAATTGGATAGCCTGTAAAAAAAAAAAAAAAAACCTGTGACTCTTCGTGAAAACCATCCATGTTTCGCGCCCAATGTAGCTTCACCTGTAATTGGATGCTCCCACAAGTAGCCAAAGAGACCTTCCATTGTTACCTATGATACATTCAGACTGCATTTAGGTTTAGAAATTATTTTATTATCGTCATGCAACATTTGGCACTATTTCATTATTGTCAAGCAACGTTATTTGGCAATAACAGTGCACTATTGTGTTTTGTAAATAGTGCAACAGGTTACATGTAATTTTGTAGACACTTAAGTATTTTACATGTTGTAGAATAGCCCCTATATTACAGCTTAAAAGTTTAAAGATAAATAACATGAGTGAATGTCTGGGCATAATCACCTATATGGTCAAGTACTGTTCTGTACACACATGCTGCATTATTATACTGTAATACTGAGCTCTGAGTCTGAGCTGCCTCAGTCATGAACATGTAGAGACAATGTCCACTGACAGTTATGTTTATTTGTATGAGTTCAGTTCATGAATCACTTTGCATTTGGATGTCGGTAGCATTGCCAATTCATGTTTTTGCAAAAGAACCATCACATGAATAAGAAAGCACATCCTCTCTTAATCTGCTTATGTACATAACGGTAAATGAGAGAAAAGATCCTAGTCACAGGGCCGGCAACAGAAATCTTGGGGCCCGGTACAGTGATATCTCTGGGGTCCCTAGATAGATAGATAGATAGATATATATATATATATATATATATATATATATTAAAGTGCAATGAAATTTGCAGCGCTATTTAAGAAACTGTTATATATAATTATTTATCTCACGCCCCACCAGAAGAGGCTGGCGCAGGGCATGGGAATCCTGGCCAACGGAGCTGCTGTCGTGTCCTGTAACTGCCTGTAATAGAGCTGGACCCGGAAGATCGGGTACATACACAGTCACTAAGTGTGGGAGGCTCCTGTCACTCTGAGGCTGCACCCACACCACCTTCAGCTCGCTGCCCTATTTGGACAAGATAGGTAACATCCCGGCTGGGCAGGAAGTGGCGTACCCATGTGTCCCCTTTGACCCAACCTGTTGCCGACCCTGCCTAGTCATGAATCTTATTTCATGTTACCTTTATTTATTTATTAACAGTTTCTGATATAGCGCAGCATATTCCATTGTGCTTTACAATTAGAACAGTAATAGAACAAAACTGGGTAAAAACAGACAGACAGAGGTAGGAAGGCCCTACTCGCATGCTTACAATCTATAGGGAAATAGACATTGATACACAAGCATAGATGCTACCTATTGCATAATGGTCCACCAGATTGCTAGGTTCATAAAGGGTTGTATGATATGATCACCCCGCAATGTTGGCCAAGTGTCAGGAGGGTGTGAGAGTAAAGAAAGACAAGATATGTGATGTTATGTGTACTGTAAAGCGAGGATGTAATTGGATAGCTAATACATAATACTTTACTATGATAACATAAAGCAGCCAAAAACAAAACTTTTTTTTTAGAGATAAATTTCCTGGCAACCGATACATGAGAAAATACTGTTTCTGTAGATTCTTTAACATACATTGATGAAGGCCCATAGATCCTTCAAAGTATATTTTGGTGTCTTTGTGATTTTCAAAAGTGTTTATATGGTCCAGTCTTTAGGTGAATTTGCTGGGATGCACACTTAAAGAAGGTTGGAAGCGATAACTAATATTATAATCTGTAAATGTTACTAAGGTGTCTATTCATGAAGCAGTGAAAAGTGCTGCAGTCCATAGGTAAATTCCGCCACTGGAGATAACTGCTAGTACTCCTTGCCACAAATCTTAATGTGCTAGACCATGCTCACAAATATTTTGTACATAAGAGAAAGAGCTCTGCAGTACAGCTTGGGGGCATGTTTTTCTTCCTCTTCCCCTCCCCAGCTCCTGGTATACATCATCCAGCGCTACACGGACAGCCCAGCACCTTGTTCTCCTGCTCTTCTCTGCCCCTACACAATGGCTCTCCAGCACAGGTGAGCACTGGGCCATTGATTACATAAGCAGGCATTTTTTTCATTTATTTATAGCATCTGATATGTACATGTAAAATATTCAAGTACAAACATAATATAACACATAAATTAATCTTAACTGAAATGGGCCACCTTATGGAAATAATAAAGGGATACAATCAAAATCCCGACGGATCCCCCTAGTAAGTACAAGGGGGGGGGGGGGGGTAGTAATGTTAGGTTTAGGTACTAGGAGAAATGTTAGGCTGTGGGGGGGGGGGGGGGGGGGGCAGGTTAGGGTTAGATGTGGGAGGAGATGGTTAGAGAGAGTCTAAGGGATGAGACGGTTACGGTTTAAATACTTACTGGGATTCCATTGGGATTTGATTGTCCGGATGCTACTGTCGGCATCCTGACCGCCGGGATTTCATACCCAACCCACTTAAAGCATGGTAGTATTATTTAAAATCGCTTATCATTGGTATGTCAGAAGGTTCAGCAGAGATCCCAGATACGATTTGTCCTGATAACTAACATGCTTGTGTCTGAGAATTCTTCATTGGCTTTCTGTCCTGAGGATTCCCCATGCTTATATAGCAGAATATTTTTTTATTCACAGTTTCTTATATAGTGCAGCAAATTCCATTGCACTTTACAATTGAAGGCAATAGTAATAAACCCAAGAGTCATAGAGGTATGAAGACCCTGCTCGCAAGCTTACAATCTATAGGGAAATAGCACCTATCCTTGTGTATCAATACGTATCTATTGAATAGTTGTCAACCAGATTGCTATTGTTCTTGGTGGGGACTGCATGATATGGCCCCACAGCAATGATAAACCGAGGTCAGGAGGAAGGGAAAGTGAAGAAAAAGAAAAATATGTGAGTATATGTGTGGCTGTACAGTTGGGATATAATTGGATAGGAAAGCTTAAGAAGGTTATGTGAGCGGATTCGGAATTTGATGAGCTTGCCTGAAGAGGTGAGATTTCAGGGAACGCTTGAAGGTTTGAAGACTAGAGGAGAGTCTTATTGTTCATGGTATGGCATTCCATAGAGTGAGTGCAACCCGAATAAAGTCCTGCAAACTTGAATTGGAGCGGATAGTAAGTGTGGATGAGAGACTTGTGAAGAGGTCGGGTTGGTAGATATTTTGAGATACTGTAGTCGAAGAGATGTACAGTGGTGCAGTTTGGTTAATGGCCTTGTGTGTGAGTAAAAGTATTTTCTCTATCGTCCTAAGTGGATGCTGGGGTTCCTGAAAGGACCATGGGGAATAGCGGCTCCGCAGGAGACAGGGCACAAAAAAGTAAAGCTTTACTAGGTCAGGTGGTGTGCACTGGCTCCTCCCCCTATGACCCTCCTCCAGACTCCAGTTAGATTTTGTGCCCGAACGAGAAGGGTGCAATCTAGGTGGCTCTCCTAAAGAGCTGCTTAGAGAAAGTTTAGTTTAGGTTTTTTTCTTTACAGTGAGTCCTGCTGGCAACAGGATCACTGCAACGTGGGACTTAGGGGGAAAGTAGTAAACTCACCTGCATGCAGAGTGGATTTGCTGCTTGGCTACTGGACACCATTAGCTCCAGAGGGATCGAACACAGGCCCAGCCGTGGAGTCCGGTCCCGGAGCCGCGCCGCCGACCCCCTTGCAGATGCTGAAGCGTGAAGAGGTCCGGAAACCGGCGGCTGAAGACTCCTCAGTCTTCATAAGGTAGCGCACAGCACTGCAGCTGTGCGCCATTTTCCTCTCAGCACACTTCACTGGGCAGTCACTGAGGGTGCAGAGCGCTGGGGGGGGGCGCTCTGAGAGGCAAATATAAACCTTATACAAGGCTAAAAATACCTCACATATAGCCCATAGGGGCTATATGGAGATATTTAACCCCTGCCTGACTGGAAAAATAGCGGGAGAAGAACCCGCCGAAAAAGGGGCGGGGCCTATCTCCTCAGCACACGGCGCCATTTTCTGTCACAGCTCCGCTGGTCAGAACGGCTCCCAGGTCTCTCCCCTGCACTGCACTACAGAAACAGGGTAAAACAGAGAGGGGGGGCACATTAATGGCTATATATATATATATTAAAGCAGCTATAAGGGAGCACTTAATATAAGGATATCCCTTGTATATATAGCGCTTTGTGGTGTGTGCTGGCAGACTCTCCCTCTGTCTCCCCAAAAGGGCTAGTGGGTCCTGTCTTCATTAGAGCATTCCCTGTGAGTTTGCGGTGTGTGTCGGTACGTGGTGTCGACATGTATGAGGACGATATTGGTGTGGAGGCGGAGCAATTGCCAAATATGCAGATGTCACCCCCCAGGGGGTCGACACCAGAATGGATGCCTTTATTTGTGGAATTACGTGATGGTTTATCTTCCCTTAAACAGTCAGTTGAGGACATGAGGCGGCCGGACAATCAATTAATGCCTGTCCAGGCGCCTCAAACACCGTCAGGGGCTGTAAAACGCCCTTTGCCTCAGTCGGTCGACACAGACCCAGACACGGGCACTGATTCCAGTGACGACGGTAGAAATTCAAACGTATTTTCCAGTAGGGCCACACGTTATATGATTTTGGCAATGAAGGAGACGTTACATTTAGCTGATACTACAGATACCGTAAAACAGGGTATTATGTATGGTGTGAAAAAACTACAAACAGTTTTTCCTGAATCAGAAGAATTAAATGACGTGTGTGATGAAGCGTGGGTTGCTCCTGATAAAAAGTTGATAATTTCAAAAAAGTTATTGGCATTATACCCTTTCCCGCCAGAGGTTAGGGCGCGCTGGGAAACACCCCCTAAGGTGGACAAGGCGCTCACACGCTTATCCAAACAAGTGGCGTTACCCTCTCCTGAGACGGCCGCACTTAAGGATCCATCAGATAGAAAGATGGAAGTTATTCAAAAGAATATATACACACATGCAGGTGTTATACTACGACCAGCTATAGCAACTGCCTGGATGTGCAGTGCTGGAGTAGTTTGGTCAGAATCCCTGATTGAAAATATTGATACCCTAGATAGGGACAATGTTTTACTGTCGTTAGAACAAATAAAGGATGCATTTATCTATATGCGTGATGCACAGAGGGATATTTGCACACTGGCATCTCGGGTGAGTGCTATGTCCATTTCAGCCAGAAGAGCCTTATGGACACGACAGTGGACAGGCGATGCGGATTCAAAACGTCACATGGAGGTTTTGCCGTATAAAGGGGAGGAGTTATTTGGAGTTGGTCTATCAGACTTGGTGGCCACGGCTACTGCCGGGAAATCCACTTTTTTACCTCAAGTCACTCCCCAACAGAGAAAGGCACCGACCTTTCAACCGCAGCCTTTTCGCTCCTACAAAAATAAGAGAGCAAAGGGCTTGTCGTACCTGCCACGAGGCAGAGGAAGAGGGAAGAGACACCAACAGGCAGCTCCTTCCCAGGAACAGAAGCCCTCCCCGGCTCCTGCAAAAACCTCAGCATGACGCTGGGGCCTCTCAAGCGGACTCGGGGACAGTGGGGGGCCGTCTCAAAAATTACAGCGCGCAGTGGGCTCACTCGCAGGTAGACCCCTGGATCCTGCAGATAATATCTCGGGGGTACAGGTTGGAATTAGAGACGGATCCTCCTCATCGTTTCCTGAAGTCTGCCTTACCAACCGTCTCTTCCGAAAGGGAGAGGGTGTTGGAAGCCATTCACAAGCTGTACGCTCAGCAGGTGATAGTCAAAGTACCCCTATTACAACAAGGAAAGGGGTATTATTCCACTCTATTTGTGGTACCGAAGCCGGATGGCTCGGTAAGGCCTATTCTAAATCTGAAGTCCTTGAACCTCTACATAAAAAAGTTCAAGTTCAAGATGGAGTCACTCAGAGCAGTGATAGCGAACCTGGAAGAAGGGGACTTTATGGTATCCTTGGACATCAAGGATGCGTATCTACACGTTCCGATTTACCCCGCACACCAGGGGTACCTCAGGTTCATTGTTCAAAACTGTCACTATCAGTTTCAGACGCTGCCGTTCGGATTGTCCACGGCGCCTCGGGTCTTTACCAAGGTAATGGCCGAGATGATGATTCTTCTTCGAAGAAAAGGCGTATTAGTTATCCCATACTTGGACGATCTCCTAATAAGGGCAAGGTCCAGAGAACAGCTGGAGACAGCTTTAGCACTATCTCAAGAGGTGCTAAGACAACACGGGTGGATTCTGAATATTCCAAAATCCCATTTAATCCCGACAACTCGTCTGCTGTTCCTAGGAATGATTCTGGACACGGTTCAGAAAAAGGTTTTCCTTCCAGAGGAAAAAGCCAAGGAGTTATCCGATCTGGTCAGGAACCTCCTAAAACCAGGAAAAGTGTCAGTACATCAATGCACAAGAGTCCTGGGAAAAATGGTGGCTTCTTACGAAGCAATTCCATTCGGCAGATTCCATGCAAGAATATTCCAAAGGGATCTGTTGGACAAATGGTCAGGGTCGCATCTGCAGATGCACCTGCGAATAACCCTGTCACCAAAGACAAGGGTGTCACTTCTGTGGTGGTTGCAGAAGGCTCACCTATTAGAAGGCCGCAGATTCGGCATTCAGGATTGGATCCTGGTGACCACGGACGCCAGCCTGAGAGGCTGGGGAGCAGTCACACAAGGAAGAAACTTCCAGGGAGTATGGACGAGTCTGGAAAAGTCTCTTCACATAAACATTCTGGAACTAAGAGCAATCTACAATGCTCTAAGCCAGGCGGAACTTCTCCTGCAAGGAAAGCCGGTGTTGATTCAGTCGGACAACATCACGGCGGTCGCCCATGTAAACAGGCAGGGCGGCACAAGAAGCAGGAGTGCAATGGCAGAAGCTGCCAAGATTCTTCGCTGGGCGGAGAATCACGTGATAGCACTGTCAGCAGTGTTCATCCCGGGCGTGGACAACTGGGAAGCAGACTTCCTCAGCAGACACGATCTTCATCCGGGAGAGTGGGGTCTACATCCAGAAGTCTTCAACATGTTAATAGACCGTTGGGAAAGACCAATTGTAGACATGATGGCGTCTCGCCTCAACAAGAAACTGGACAAATATTGCGCCAGGTCAAGAGATCCACAGGCAATAGCTGTGGACGCACTGGTAACTCCTTGGGTGTACCAGTCAGTGTATGTGTTTCCTCCTCTGCCGCTCATACCAAAGGTATTGAAGATCATACGGCAAAGAAGAGTAAGAACAATACTAGTGGTTCCGGATTGGCCGAGAAGGACTTGGTATCCGGAACTTCAAGAGATGCTCACGGACGAACCGTGGCCTCTACCTCTGAGAAGGGACCTGCTACAGCAGGGTCCCTGTCTTTTTCAAGACTTACCGCGGCTGCGTTTGACGGCATGGCGGTTGAACGCCAGATCCTAAAAGGGAAAGGCATTCCAGAAGAAGTCATTCCTACCTTGATTAAGGCACGGAAGGAAGTCACCGTGAAACATTATCACCGCATTTGGCGAAAATATGTAGCGTGGTGCGAGGATCGGAAGGTTCCGACGGAGGAATTCCAACTGGGTCGTTTCCTACATTTCCTGCAATCAGGATTATCTATGGGTCTCAAATTGGGATCCATTAAGGTTCAAATTTCGGCCCTGTCAATATTCTTCCAAAAAGAATTGGCCTCTGTCCCTGAGGTCCAGACTTTTGTCAAGGGAGTACTGCATATACAGCCTCCTGTGGTGCCTCCGGTGGCACCGTGGGATCTAAATGTAGTTTTAGATTTCCTCAAATCCCATTGGTTTGAACCATTGAAAAAGGTGGATTTGAAATATCTCACATTGAAAGTGACTATGTTACTAGCCCTGGCCTCTGCCAGGAGAGTATCTGAATTGGCGGCTTTATCTTATAAAAGTCCTTATCTAATCTTCCATTCGGATAGGGCAGAACTGCGGACTCGTCCGCATTTTCTCCCTAAAGTGGTATCAGCATTTCATCTGAACCAACCTATTGTGGTGCCTGCGGCCACTAGCGACTTGGAGGACTCCAAGTTGTTGGACGTTGTCAGAGCCTTAAAAATATACATTGCAAGGACGGCTGGAGTCAGAAAATCTGACTCGCTGTTTATATTGTATGCACCCAACAAGTTGGGCGCACCTGCTTCTAAGCAGTCGATTGCTCGTTGGATTTGTAACACAATTCAACTTGCACATTCTGTGGCAGGCCTGCCACAGCCTAAAACTGTAAAAGCCCACTCCACAAGGAAGGTGGGCTCATCTTGGGCGGCTGCCCGAGGGGTCTCGGCATTACAACTCTGCCGAGCAGCTACGTGGTCGGGGGAGAACACGTTTGTAAAATTTTACAAATTTGATACCCTGGCAAAGGAGGACCTGGAGTTCTCTCATTCGGTGCTGCAGAGTCATCCGCACTCTCCCGCCCGTTTGGGAGCTTTGGTATAATCCCCATGGTCCTTTCAGGAACCCCAGCATCCACTTAGGACGATAGAGAAAATAAGAATTTACTTACCGATAATTCTATTTCTCGGAGTCCGTAGTGGATGCTGGGCGCCCATCCCAAGTGCGGATTATCTGCAATACTTGTACATAGTTATTGTTAACTAATTCGGGTTATTGTTAAGGAGCCATCTTTAAGAGGCCCTTTCTGTTGTCATACTGTTAACTGGGTTTAGATCACAAGTTGTACGGTGTGATTGGTGTGGCTGGTATGAGTCTTACCCGGGATTCAAAATGCCTCCCTTATTGTGTATGCTCGTCCGGGCACAGTACCTAACTGGAGTCTGGAGGAGGGTCATAGGGGGAGGAGCCAGTGCACACCACCTGACCTAGTAAAGCTTTACTTTTTTGTGCCCTGTCTCCTGCGGAGCCGCTATTCCCCATGGTCCTTTCAGGAACCCCAGCATCCACTACGGACTCCGAGAAATAGAATTATCGGTAAGTAAATTCTTATTTTACAGATGGAGCCATACTTGTCTTTGCCTGCTTAGTCGCAGGCGTGCCCTCCTGGCATGACTAAGCGATGCATCCGCCTAGTCACGCCGGGAGTGCACGGAGACGCTGCCATTTAGACTTTCTCTGTCCGGGCTCGTGGACAGAGATGCTCTCCATTCAAGTGAATGGGGTGCATCTCCATCAAGGGCTCGTGCGCCCAGTCGGAGACGCCGAGTCCTAGGCGCGCCTTGGCACAGACGGAGCCACGACTAGCGTTGCTCCATCTGTATATTGAATACGGTAGAATACAGATAAGCAATTGAAGGACTGACAGAGTGGATCTTTCAGACAGTGAACATCTAGCAAGGAAGATCAGCCTCGCAGCATTCAGAATGTATTGTAGTGGTAAGAGTCTCTTTTTGGTAAGAGCAGTAAGATTAAGGAGACTATTGCAATAATCAATGCGGGAGATAACGAGAGCATGGATTATAGTTTTTGCAGTGTCTTGTGTAAGGTATTGTCATACTTTGGATATGTTTCTTAGATGTGTGTAACATGGTTTTGAGACAGATTGAATGTGGGGAACAAATAATAGTTTAGAGTCAAGGATGACACCTAGGCAGCGAGCTTGTGGAGTAGGATTGATTGTCGAGTTCTCAACAGTGATAGAGATATCAGGTTGGTAACTACTATTTACCGCTGGAAATATTATTAATTCTGTTTTGTAATAAGGACCTTCATGGAGTCCTGTGATTCCAAATTAGACCACTACAGTCAGTCACCTTACATTGGCTTTCTACTCTAGACTGTATGCTTAATAATGCTATAGTATGTCTTTGTGCATTTACAACCTACTGTATATGAAATTGCTGTGCTTATAGATACGTACAGGGCTACAGCAATGCAACAATCCACCCTATGCCTCCCCCACCTCTAAACATGTAACATCATGATAAGGGAGAGTGGCCAGAATGAACTTTAGAAAACACCATGCATCTCTGCAGGCTGCCATTAAAGTTTCCCAGTAAACCAAAGACAGGTGCCACAGGTCAGCAATGGTGCTGACCCTAGGTCCTGTGCCCCTTACGGCGGCCCCACGCGCACAATCCTAGTTATGGCTCTGGATATACATACATTCACATTTTGAAAGATGATTCACTCGGTCTAGGGCTACAGAAATTTTTTGTATACTCGAGATAAAGTTTTTCTCAGAAATGTGATCCATACAATATTGACTGCTAATGTAATATACTTGTACTCAGGTGGCCGATGGTCTTGCAGATGATCCTGTGCTGCGACTTAGGATCTGCAGTGCTGGAGGGATCGATCTTTTTACCTTAGACGCCTCCTAAGTCATTAGCATATTGTGATGTGCAAGCCATGTGAGCTGCGTCGATCTCTGAATCCAGCCCTTAGTCTTTTTATCTACTGTGATAAGTGTTGTGTAGGTGACAAAATGCAACACATTTCACATCCGAAATGCAGGTCTTTTTCTTACAGTGTATGACTAAATAGCCATTTATATACTCAGCCCTTCCTAATATCCTGGGTGGTGGGATGTATTCGCCGTTAGCTGCAGGTACACTTCATACTCCAAAAATTCAAGGCATTGTACTAGGTTGTTGCCTAAGTTATTACTAAACAGTTTTAGGAACACACTTAAGCCAAAGGCTGCTTAAATATATCTGGTGCTCTGGATATATTGTGTGGATTTGGATATTATATATATATATATATATATATATATATATGTGTGTGTGTGTGTGTGTGTATATATATATATATATATATAATATAATATAATATTTCTGCAGCGGGGTACACTGTGTTCCAGAAACATCGGGGTGTAGAGTTGGATCTTGATTCAGAGACACCAATAGGCCAAAGCTTTGACTGTTCTCAGGATGCATTGCATGGCCTCCTCTATAACCCTGCCTCCGGACACTGGAGCTCAGTTTGTAAGTTAGTGCCTGCAGAGCAGGTCACTAAACAGGGGGGCTGTGCTAGGCAGCCCTTAAAAGAGCTTTTGTTAGAAGAATCTTCAAGGGCTGCAGCACTTTTATGTCCTAGTGACATGCTGTGCTGCTGCTCCAACACCTCCCCAGCAGCGCCGCATACTCCCGCTGGCAGAGTTGCCGGGTACATGCGGCAGAGGCGCTCCTGTTCCCAGGCATATGCCGGCAGCGCTCTCCAGGATCGCATGGCTGCTTCTTTGGCAAGAGTTAAGAGGGTCCCCCAGGTGTAACCCGCCGAAATCGCGTTCCAGTCACAGTCTTAGGAGACAGACCGCAACACTGGCGTGGACCCTGGCAGGGACCCCACTATATCCACCAGGGCAGGGAGCACAGGTCGGATTACATAAAAATCCATTTAATAAGGCCCGGTGCTGAGGACCAGCATAGGGGAAAAGGTGCTTTGACCTGTAGCCCCTCCTCCAGCTCCGGACGCCATCTAATGCTGGTGTTCCCGCCCTGGAGCTGTTACTCGCTCTCCCTCACTCCCTGATAGAGATTTGGGCGCCATCTTTTTACAAGTAGCTGCGGCTGGTCTCCGGGACTACAGGGCAATGTCTCCTCTGTAAATCCACCTGCTTGCACAGCGCTGTGCATTTACAGTCACTTAAGTATTCTACATGTCATTTTAGACAGTGTTAGTTAAAAACAAGTGTACTTCTACCTGAATATTTAGTACAAGTATTCAGATATATACATCCATTATCTCACTGTCCATTGTTTTATATGTATTTTTTCTAGTCCAGTGCAGTCTTATTGTTTGTCTGAAATAATTTCTGCATTGACACTGTGACTGGGTGTGCCTGCATCTGCTGTGTGGATTTCACTTTCAGTGTATCCCACCTCTTGCTATCACTGTATTCTGTACCCTGGGGGGGGGCTAGGTGCGTCAGGGTCTCATATATATATATATATATATAGTGCTACACAGTATATACTATTTAGTATGTTTTACTGTGTATTTCAGTCACCTCATACTGCTTTAATTCTCTGCTTGTATCCTTTATTTACTGTCACATAAATCAGGGGGTTATTTGCAGGTATTATATTTGTCTGGCTATATTGAACTGTTACGCTCGGTGGCTTCATTCTTTATAATGTCTGCAACAAAGGGCAGGCAATCCGCATATGCTCCTGCATCATGCAGTGCTTGCACCAAGGATTTGCCTGAAGAAGAAGTTTTGTCTGATGGTCTATGTACTGGTTGTAGTACATCTCCTAGACAGCCCGCTGTTTCGGTAGCCAATCAGAAACCACCTAGGGCGGCTTTTTCATCTATGCATAATACACTAGTCACACGCCTTGGGCCCCTATGGGACCTTGTGTGCCATTGCAGCCACATGTTGTCCCTGTGGTTAATCCGCCCTGGGCGGATACGCTATCTCCAGATTCAACAATTGAATCAATCTTTGGTTAGTCAAAAATGTACCCCGCGTCCCTCTGGGGCCAAGGGGTCGTCTAAGCGGATGGGGAGTATACTGATCCGTCAGCCACAGATACGGTTGCTTCTGACGAGGAATCTACAGCGCAGGTTGATGTCCCTGACCTAGTGGAGGCTATTAAGCTGATTCTACAAATTGATGATGAGGTAGATCCCATTACTGCATCTAAGAAACCTGATAAATTTAATGTCAGAAGGTAACTAAGGTAGTGTTGCCACATTCTGACCACTTAGTTGATATACGTCAGGAACCCTGGTCTTCTCCAGGAAAGAAATTCTCCCTGTCTAAAAAGATGCTAGCTCGTTATCCTCTTCCTGCTGAGTTGTGTAACAAGTGGGAAAATTCTCCTCCAGTGGATGCCCATGTCACCCGGCTTGTGGTGTCATCTACTCTGCTGGTCACTACTGTCACTTCATTGAAGGAACCGACAGATAAGTGTGTGGAGGGATGCATGAAGTCTATTTACTCCCTTACAGGTGCAGTAGAGAAACCCATTATAGCAGCCTCGTGGGCTGAAAAAGGTATAGAAGCGTGGGTTCATGCTTTTGAGGAAGAGCTACCTCAGGATATCTCTGATACTGCCAGACAATATCTGTCCCATATTGCCACAGCCTCCCATTATATTCAGGAGGCGTCCTCCGAGGTAGGTGTAATGGCGGCTAAGGCGTCGACTACATCCATCTTGGCTCGCCGTATTCTGTGTTTGAGGTTGTGGAAGGTGGATCTGGACTCCAAGAAGTCTTTGGAGGTACTCCCTTTAAAAGAGACATATTGTTTGGGGACGTTCTTAATAAGATTGTGACTGACTTAGCGGCTGCTAAGACTGCATTTCTCCCTAATTCTAATTCTTCTGCTCCAAAGACAAAGAGCACCACTTTTTGTTCCTTTCGGCCTCCAGGGAAGGCAAAAGGTCAGGTGCACCAAAGACAGGCTCGTGCTTCCAAACCCACCAAGCCCAAACCTAAACAATCCTGGGCTGCCCGTCAGCCTGCTTCCAAACAAGACAAGCCAGCTGCATGTCGGGACGGGCCTCCTCCTGGGGGATCCAAGTGTGGGAGGCCGACTTCTACAATTCGCCCAGGTCTGTTTAAGGACCACTTCAGACGCCTGGGTGCGGAAAGTTGTCTCTCACGGGCACAAAGTCTCTTTCAGGAAACATCCCCCTCGCCAGTTCTGTACAATGGTTAGCCCTTCGGATCTGTTGAAAGCGCATGCTCTACACCTGGTTGTGCGATCCCTCCTGGATACAGAAGTGGTAGTGCCGGTACCTCTGTCCCAGAGAGACAGGGTATTCTACTCGACCCTGTTTCTAGTCCCGTAACCCAATGGGTCTTTCCGGCCTATACTCAACCTCAAATCACTGTACAAGTTTGTGAGTGTGTCCAAATTCCGTATGGAAATGCAGCGCTCAATTGTACTGGCCATGTATACCTGGACATACAGGATGCTTACCTGCATATAGCTATTGCCATATCGCATCAGCAGTATCTGCGGTTTGCAATTGTCAACCTACACTATCAATTCCAGGCTCTGCCGTTTGGACTGGCCACAGCCCCTCGGATCTTTACCATGGTCATTGCCGTGATTACGGCACTTCTCCATCGCCAGGGAATCGGGATCCTGCCGTATCTGGACAACTTGCTGATCCTGGCGAACTCCAAAGAGGTTCTCGTCAGTCATCTGGACGTCACAGTTACATTCCTACAAGCCCACGGATAGCTCATCAACTGGAAAAAGTCCTCGCTGGTTCCTGCTCGGGACATGGTGCACCTGGGGGCACGGCTGGACACACACAGTCAAAGATTGTTTCTGTCTCAAGAGAAAGTCCTGAAACTTTAAGACAGGATCAGATACTTCCTCTCTCGCCCAAGGGTGTCGATACACTTGGCGATGCAAGTGCTGGGCCTCATGGCGTCGGCTTTCGACATGGTGGCGTATGCTCAATTTCATTCCCACCCTCTGCAGCGGTTGATTCTGTCCAAGTGGGATGGCTTGCCTCATCGGATCAGGTCTCAGATGATATCCTTGACTTCGGATGTTCGTCTGTCACTGGGCTGGTGGGTACAGGACCAACAGTTGATCAGGGGTCGTCCCTTATTAATATGTTAAATTGCCAGACAAGTTTGCTTAATTTAAACTAATCTGAACATTATGCACATGTGATGAATTCTAAGTATTAATTCCCCTAACAGATATGTTATACGTTTTTGGCTGTATGTTCTTAAATGTGTAATCTACAATCATAACACATCATTTGTAGAGTATTTAGTTTTATAATTGCTTTTGAAAGTTGTTATGGTAGCTTTCAATTGTGAATGCAGTTGAATAAAGATAGGTGTTTTACATTTCAATAGCTTTGCTAATGTTAATGCAGTTGGTGGAAATTGAAAGAGAAACTTTACATAGTTTGCTTTATTTAAACACGCGGGTATTTGTGCTCTGTGAAGAGATCACTACTGTATGTACATTTCTATCAGTCATGCATTTTAATAAATTTACATACATTTAGTTGTTAAAGCTCAGTCGTTACTAATCACATACTGTATTTGTTGTATGTGTATGATGGGAATGGTGTGTCTGATATAGCACATTTGAAAACCTTATTAGACATAAGCTAAGCCTTAACAGTAAACTTACTGTACCTTCATCAAAAAGCAGTGAAGTTTTCAAGTTTTAAATAGAAATAATAGCTTCTTGCTTCTAGTCAAAGCTTCTGTTCATATTTTCCTGCATTGTCAAAAATCCTTTCATTTTGTTACAGGATCATTGAATTATTTTTTTTTTTCTTCTTTCTTGGATGTGACATTTCTTTCAGCCAGGTAAAGTTTCAGCAGCCTGCAGACAGTCCTAACCTTAGCCTTATAAATTCTGCCTGGGGATGAGAATTCATTGATTTCTGTCTCAAGATGTTTTGGGCACAATCATTTAGCTTTATAAATAATAGACGATTCCTCAATCTGCCACGTGGCAATATCATTATCAGGAATACAAATGTACACTTCACTTCTAATGAAAATTATATTGTCAGGCACTTTAAACCTTAAAAAAAAATCCAATTGCTGTTAATTGGAAGATCTAGAAAATAAACATTTACAGCAGATATAGACACTTGGCTAATTTGTCTGTCAATGCATACACCCCAACTGTCCCAATTTTAAGGAGACAGTCACTTTTTTGGGCTCTGTCCTGCTGTCCCACCCGCAGGCTCGCATGTCCTGCTGTGTGTGGGGGGCAGTTGAGAAACTCTCCAGTCACTCTGCTTTGCATAGCAGGGTAGCAGGGAATAGATGTTGTGCGCATGTGCACGGCATCTATTCACCTGAGACAGAGGGACTGGGGGCATGGGCAGCAGCTCACAGAGCGCTGGGCATGCCCCACCCCCCATTGATGAAAAGGAACGTGGTCTGCAAGTGGGGCATTCCCTCGAAACAATGCCACCTTTTATATAGACCGTGCCCCTTTTCGGGAGCGCTCAGCTTCGCCATGCGATGGATTCCCGGCTTAGGTATCCACGATGTTGGGAGGTATGGTTAATGTACTGTATCATATAACTGCATACAGTTCCTTGTCTTAAACAGAATACCCTTACCCCATATTCTCTGCAGCTATTACATATGGGTGCTGGAGGTATGACTGCCACATGCTCCTATGATGTTGCCCACTCCACCCAAAGACACCTGCATCACCCTTCCCACTCAGCTCATGAGGTACCAAAGAGACTAAAGTATTGCTGGGCATCTACAGTATATGTTTTTCCATGGGCCAGGTGATGCAGGGTTTCTAGCCATGTGTGGGCTATATGAATTTAAGTGTTTAAAAGGCCTTGTCATGAAGACCTTTTAGCAGAAAATTCTCAGAAAACGACCTTGTTTTCCGAGGATTTTTACTTAGTATCGCCAGGTTTGGTGCTGTCCCTTATTTTCCTATTGCTGGAGTAGTCCCCTTAGAAGTCTATGGGGACTGCGATATTGCAAATTCATCAAACGTAGCTTTACAGAGCTTACCGTACCTCCCGATAGTCTACATCATTGTAACCTATGGGCTACAACTTTTTTTTTCTTTTCAGAGAGTGATCCTTCAGATAACTTTCTAGTAATGGGTTTGTGTCTGTTTTTATTATTATTCTATATTTCCATGATCTGTGACAACAAATTACATTTATCAGTTCTAAAATGCAAGTATACTATCCGGACTATACATCTGCAAAGTCTAGGACAGTTAATAGGTCAACACCATATGGTTGACATGGACAAAAGGTGGACAGTGAAAAAGGTTCACATGGTCAACGTTGCAATGGTCGACACCTTTTTTTTTTTACTTTTTCAATCCTTGATTATGTCACAAATCACAATCTTTAGCAACCTGGTGTCGAGTGAAGCAAGACACCGTGCCCAAAGCGTGGCAGTGAAGAGAACCCGTGAGGGGACAGGTTTCTACAAATGGTGGTCCCAGATGAAAAAAACACTAACCCCAAAAATGCAGAAAAAGCATGTTGACCGTTTTGTGTCGACCATTTCCCTGTCGACCGTTTGAATCTGTCAACCTTTTGAAACTGTTACCGTTTTGGCCCAGTTGACCTTGTCCAGTCTCAATCTTTTTTTTATATTTATTTATTTATTTATATATATATATATATATATATATATATATATATATATATATATATATATATAATATACACACGTGTGATGCAGTTGGCACTCATATAAAGCAAATATGGCTGGGGTGCCCTTAAGTGCGTATAGAATTTAAATGGATTGTTGTGGTGAGGGACAATGCACTGCTCACATGAAACAAACACAGGCGGCACTCCACGGTCTTCATAAAACGGTGATGTTTATAGGTGAGAAAACAGCATGAGGGTCCAACGTTTCAACACCGCGCAGGGTGTATTTTTCAAGGACACATGGTGAAGCAAACAATGTGTAAAGAACGCTTACCTTAAATACCTTACACACACCAGGTAAACCGAAAGGGCGCCTGTGTTTGTTTCATGTGAGCAATGCATTGTCCCTCACCACAACAAGCCATTTAAATTATATATATATATATATATATATATATATATATATTGACCTTTTGTCAATGTCGACCTTTTTTGTATGTCGACCATATGGGGTGACCAAATGACTGTAGACCTTATACCTGTAGATCGTATATACCACACCTTAAATTAACATGCCCCTAAGTGCTTTGTTATATTTTTAACTCAAAATCTAATTTTGTCCATGAATATACTGTATGAAAAGATGTGTATTTTTATAACAAATCGTGAAAGTGTGACTCTTTTGGCAGTTTAAAATATTAAAACGTTTGTTACTAGCTGGTTCAAAGATTATAACAATGTTTATCCCAAATATTATTTCATTTCCTATCTTTCCTTTTATTTTATTGTCACATTTGCTTGATGTTTCTTCAAAGACAGCACAACTCAGCAGTAAAGTACTGTTTATTTTTGCATTAAACCCCCATAAGGCTGTGTAATATTTATGTAATGAACAGTAATTATTTTGTTGCATTTGCTTCCTTTATACCTGCAACGCCTGTGGAAATGTGTAACTGCATGCACCATCTCACCAAAAGGTACTGCTGATAAATAAATAAGTACTGTAAATACACCACCTAACATGGTGCTGGTTTGAGAGTCCTTAAGCAATTTTATTCTGTAACCAGAGTCAGTATGCACTGATCATTAGCAAAGTGTGAAATGCCTAGTTTTCTGTCTGTACTGTAGATGGTAGTCTTCCCCTACACTCTGCAAATAATACCGAAATCTTCAGCTTACAGCAATCCATCACAGTACAACTACTCCAAAAAAAAAAAAATGGTATCGTTCTTAAATGCTCTCAAATGTCCAGTAGCAAAAATAAATGAAGGGTATAGTGCATTAAGGGATTTCCAGTAGAGTCTCACAGGGTAGTGGAAACTGCTTGAAGCTGGACTCTCGGGATACCGCCTGCTTTTGCTGCCTTTAGCAATAGCTTCCTAACTAATCAGTCTCTGGGCTTACATCACTGCTTCAAGTCTGTTCTTTCTCTGTTTAGTGACTGAAAACAGGACACAGCCAATTACTCTCCACTGAGTTAACCCAGTTTCTGTTTATCCACCTAACAGCAGTTGTCGTAAAATCACAGTATTAAAAACTTGCTGTGTAGAGAAACTAAAATAGGAAATGTCATTGTTTTGGCTCAAAAGGAAAAAAGAAAGCTTAAGTATTTTTATCTAATCAAGGATTAGATCATGCATCTCTGAGGAGTGAAATGCTCAGCTTACAGATCAATAGATATTTTACTTCTGCTGTCACTGCTTAATTCTAGCAGTGGAATGTGTACATATACAAACTCGTGGCATTTGCTACGCAAGATATACAACATTAATTACCTAACACTGTCTGGGTCGATCATGTACTCTACATTCATCAAGAATGTCTGGAAAATAGGCTGTCGTTAGAATTTCTTGTCCTAAAGGTAGAGTGCTGTTTAGTCAGTTATGCTGCTTCCAATATATTGCTCCTATTGAAAAAACAAAAACACTTTAATAATAACTTTACAATGCAAAAGCTGCAGGTAGAACCTTGTTTATCCTTGATAATATTTGATTCGGTGAAAAATAATTAATTCATGATCCGTCTTAGAAAATTAAAAAAATATATATAAAGAACCATTAAAGGACAACTAGCAACAAAGAGTTACATGTTGAATTACTAAAAAAGTAGAAATGCTAGAAAAACATTCACAATAAAAATTCCAGTTAAAATTGTGTTTGTGCTGTTATACTAATCAAATATAAATGTATATGTGTGTGTGTGTGTATATATATATATATATATATATATATATATATATACACCATTGTACCACATATATATATACTGTGTGTGTGTGTGTGTGTGTGTGTGTGTGTGTGTGTGTGTGTGTGTGTGTGTATAGATAGATATCTATGGTACAATGGTATCCGGACTCCAGGTCGACGCCAATTGGACGACACACCTTAGGTCGACATGGACAAAAGGTCGACATGGACAAAAGGTCGACATGAGTTTTTGTGTTTGTTTTGTTTTTTTTTCGAATCTTTTCATACTTAACGATCCACGTGGACTACGATTGGAACGGTAATCTGTGCCGAGCGAAGGCACCATGCCCGAAGCATGGCGAGCGAAGCGAGGGGACGCGGTGCACTAATTGGGGTTCCCGGTCACTCTATGAAGAAAACGACACCAAAAAACCATAAAAAAACTCATGTCGACCTTTTTCCATTCGACCTTGTTCCTGTCGACCTTTTGTCCATGTCGACCTAAGGTGTGTCGACCTTTTTGTTGTCGACCCTGAGTCCCAGACCCGGTACAATGGTGTCCGGCACTCCTTGGTAAGAGTAATATATTTGCCCCGGTGCCCTCCGTATACAAACAGCATGTACAGAACCAAACAAACTGGCTGCACTTCCGGGTCTTTCAGTGAAGTAACAGTGTCGAGGCGTGGCGCCCCTTTTTCACGCATTGACAAAGAGGCGCCATACCCTGAAACGTTGGAATATTGATGTGATGCTTTGAAATACACTTTTACTTCACCGAAAGATCTGGGAGTGCTACCAGTTTGGTGTTACACAAAGTTAAAACAATAAACTCGATGGTACTTATCTTGTTTGAGATACAGTAATCACTTGATTTGTAAGAAGCCACTCACCCTTGGCAAGACTGCTGTTCTTTTAATGGATGGTTCTCTTTAGTACAGTACATAATCAGTTACATTTAACATTGCTATTCAAAGTTGGCAACAAACTCTGCCAATATGATTGATTAGCCCAGTGTTGCTGTGTGTGCCTCTAAAACTAGAGTAATCAGATAATGATCATCTTGATATTTTTAGAATCATAATCAGGAATAACATATGTCAGAGGTTCCTCAAGGCACCCCAAGGTCCAGATTTTAAGTATATCCCTGCTTGACCACAGGGGTTACTTAATGCCTCAGTCAATTTGATTTATCCATCTGTGCTGAACCATAAATATACTTAAACCTAGACCATTAGGGTACCTTGAGGACCACATTTGGGAACCTCTGTCATATGTGGTCAACATATGCCTATTGGTCTGTGTATGAACATTCAGCTTCAGACCCGCCCCTCTTTCTCCATCCCATTTTATTTTATTTTTCTATTTTTCTCAATAGTTTTTGTTTTCCTACACCCGCCACAGGCCTACATAAGCAGAAAAACTTCCCAGTTTCATCTCACTTATTTCCTACTATGGTCAGTATTCAGTTAGTGTCGGATCCTCTCCGACGGAGAGGATCCGACACTTCAATATTACATTTTCAGGCATTGCCGAAAGGTTTTGCCCGTTTTCGACAATGCTGATCCGATTTTTTTTTTTAAGTCGAATCGGCATTGTCGAAAACGGTCTAAAAACCTGTCGAAAAGGCCCGTAAATTCGTCAAAATACGTGGTTCGGTGGCTAATCCACCGATCCACGTGTTTTCCGACAAGTCAGAATTTCCAACAAATCGAAAAAAACAGCACTGAACTTGAATATGTTGAATCCAGATTCGACCTACAATATAAAAGTCGGAAAATGCTGTTTTTCCGACTTGTCGGATCAATTGAATAGACCCCTAAATCTTTGATATGCTTGTTCTCATACCCATTGAAGACCCAATTGTCTCTGCTGCCACAAAACTTATTTAACTTATTTCCTCTTCGGTGTCAACAATGATACTTCATCCCCAACCCACTTTGATGGACATCCCCTTGACCTTGTCTTCCGTTTTTGGTCCTTTTCTCGCTTCTGACTTCTATCTTTCCTATGTGACCACAATATAATTTCCTTCAGCCTCACCTACCTCATCCCCCCTCCCTCCCCATCTGAATTCTCACTTACACAGTTCATATTATTCACCCTTACTTACAAAACTCTCAACAATACCATCCCTTCTCACATTTCATATCATTCTAAATATATCATCTCTCTACCTCTGACCTACATCACATCTCAACTTTGGTAACCACTCTCCTCTCTCGCCTACAAAGTTTGTTCTGTACCACTACCCATATATTTAATGTGCTACCAGCTCTGATCAGACTCTTCCACAGCCTTCAAATCCTTAAAAGCTCTTGAATGCCTGTCTCTTGATTACAATTGAACTTACTCCCACTGATACTTTCCTACACTATGTACACTTTTGTACACTGAGCTGTACTTGTGCTTTTTGTTTCTGCTGTGCACTCATCCAAGTTCTCTGATAACAAGTACCTGCCCTTTCATTTTGTCTGTTTATTATGTCACTATTTTATGCAAGTCCTGTGTTTCCCACTTTCAAACCAGATAATTACCAAGGCATACTTCAGCAGCCCATGGGGGTCATTCATGTAGGATTGCAGATTCTGCTAAAAAGCAGAATCTGCAAATCTTTCTATCGCATGCTGGGGGCTGCCCATCGCAGGAAAAGGCCGCCCAGCGGCTGCGACCACAATTTAATTGCTGTCGCAGCAACTGTGGGAGACCTCTTGCCTCCACAGCCCAGCTGCGAAGGCAGGCAGCCTGTCGTCATTTTTCCCATCGGAGCGTCTGTGTGTAATGTCACGCAGCCGCCCCAAAAACACTGCCAACACATGCCCTTTATATGCAAACGTGTTACTAACAGTTGGTGGTGGATTTTCAGTTGACTCTCTTTCTCTGACTTGCGAACGATTCTGCAGTGAGGCTCCTCAGCTGAGTCATACACTGTGCGCGGCCTCCTTTCTTCAATAGCATTGCTAAACTGAAGGTTAATGATTGATCATCGCATTTTATTTATCCGCTCAGTACAACAAAATGATTTCCACCAGGTATATCCCCTTCCCCTCCAATACCTGGGACACATGCTCCACATTTAATCCTCCTATTTACATCCCCAGTCTGCATCAGAAATGCCCATCACTTTAAATGATGATGCAGCTTAAGCCTTCTGATAAAAAATCATAAAGCCTCTGCATATAGTTGTAAACGTAAAATGTTTAGAGGGTTCCCAAATTTCTTTGAAACAAACATTTAAAAATCTGCTAGAATACTGTAAGCCTGGAAAAGACTTTTATTTGTAATCAAATTGTTTTACTGTATTGGACCCACTCCCATCATGCTTTTGTTCCCAACACTCCACAGAGACAGCACCGACTAAAGTAGTGAATGATCTGGTCACTGCTAAGTCTAAAGGCCATTGCTTACTTCTTATTCTTCTAGATCTCTCTGCTGCTTTTGACACTGGTGACCACTCTGTTCTCATAAAAACACTACTATCCCTAGGTCTTCAGGACACAGTCATTTCCTAGTTTTCATCCTACCTATCTAATCGCTCTTTGAGTGTCCATTTTTCTGAATCCACCTCCTCTTCACTACCTCAATGTGTTGGAGTACCCCGAGGCTCAGTCTTAGGTCCTCTGCTATTCTCAATCTCTACCACATATCTTGGTAAACTAATCAACTCTTTTGGATTTCAGTATCATCTGTATGCAGGGGTGTGCGGTGAGGTAAATGGCTTAGGAGGCATTGGCTAATACCAGAGCCAGATTTACACACAATATATGAGGCCAAGAGTTCATGTGAGCATTATGCACACATATAGCAGTATATGCTTCTGGAAATTTAATGAGTTTTGATCAGAGATGTGCGGACAATGTAGCCAGGTGAGGCATAGACTTTTTACTCCAGAGTTAAGACTGTAAAAATAATAATAATAATACAAAGAAGACATTTATAATACTCTATATTCTTTTTATTTTTCATATACTTTATATAGTCAAAACTCCGGCTCATACTGGAGTATACTGCACATCACTGGTATGCGGATGATGCTCAAACCTACCTATCATCACCAGATTTGTCGCCATCTGTATTGGTCCATGTCACGTAATGCATTTCTGCAGTTTCATCTTGGATGTCATCTCTCCACCTCAGATTTTATATTTCCAAAACAGAATTAATTATATTTCCACCACCCAATAATACTTACCATTCTGATAACGCAACAATCAACTCCACCCCACAAGCTTACTGCCTAGGTGTCATTCTTGACTCTGAACTGTCCTTGGTTCCCCACATTCAAGCTGTCAAATTATGTTACATGCATATGAAAACATCCAAAATACAACCATATCTTACAAAAGAAACTGCAAATTCTCTAATCCAGTGATGGGGAACCTTTGGCACTCCAGCTTGTCCTACTACAATTTTACTATTTGGCCATGCTAAAACTGTAGCAGGACTTGCTGGGATGTGTAGTTCAACAGCTGGAGTGCCAAGGTTCCCCATCACTGACAAAGGACAATGAAGTGCCAATTTGCCTTTGTATCTAACATTCTGGGAGGCCCACTTAGGCTTGGGGCTCGCAGGAGGATATACACACTCCAGCCAGCCCTTGTTTGCACATACGTTCTCTTGTCCCTTTTGTTTTAAACTAAAATATCATCTTTTTTGTTTCAATGTAGAGACCAGGAAGGATTTTTGCTTCCAATGGCTTCTAGTTGTGTTTAACAATCTCAACTTTGATTTTATATATTTTTTCAGCTCCTGCAGCACATTTTCCTTAGTTATACTGTGACATTTTGAGACGTTTTTAAAGCACTCAACATTTGTAATCAAAGGACTCAACTCTTCAGAGAGCGCACTAGCCATGAAGGAAAGGCTCTGTTCTGTGTGGTAAACCAACAGTTTAATTTAACATATTGGCTTATTACATTTAGCAGTTATATATTTTATCAAGAGTAGATGAAAAAAATTGACAACAAAATGATTATGTGGAACAGGCGGCATTGTCTGTAGCAATATTAACTGCAATATTAATATTAGCAATATTAAAAGCATTCATTTGAAATATGTATCAAATAGCTGACCGGTAATTGGCGGACATCTCTACAGTTGCTGCTTGTGTCTAATAAAACCACACAAATCTGTATATCTTTTCCTGAGGACAGATAACTTATATTTATGCAACATACCAGCAATGCTATGGCGTCTTTGTTTTATATGATGCTGATGTGCACCCAGTCACGAGTTTGCAATTATCACATGAAATAAGATATCACAGCATACTGCAAACAATTCCCGCTGCACCATTCTTCTGGTGCAGCAGGCTAATAGAGCTACTTCATTTAATTTGGCTTCTAACATTTGCAAAGGAAATTATTTTCTAAATTGTTATGCTACGTTTAAGTGAAGTATACTAAAGTATATGTAATGTGTGGTACAATGAAATTACATTTAGCTTATCTTGCAGTGCCATGCAGACAGTTCACCTGCGTACTACTGTATGAGGTACAGCAGGCTTTGTTTTTGCTCACAGAGCTATCAGTTATGGGTCTGCAGTTTTTTGTTGTTTTCTCCCGTTCCTTGTATTTGCTGCAAAATAAAGCTTATACCACCTACAAAGGAATTAGCGTTGTTGGGAAGAAACGCAGCGCTTGGCTGAAACCCAAAGTTATTTATTGCTTTGTGAAATATGGGTAAACTTTTTTTATTTTATTATTTTTCTTAATTGCATCAAGACTTGATCTTGGATTTATACAGATGCATAAGAAATTCAAGAAAGCTTCGGTTTTCCTAATGAAAATTGTAAAATATATAAATGTAAGCCCATTCAGTGAGGTATTAGCCTGCGTGCCAGCTGTTTCATACAAACTCTTACAATGCAGTTCACTAGTCTGTCTTAGCCTCGTGTCGTCTGGACAGCTTAGGTTGCCATAGAAACTAAATTCTGTTTCAAGGAGCAGGGCGAATGCTAATTGTAGCCATTTGTTGTTCCTTCTGTCATTGCCATAACTAGCACTGTTGTATAAAAGCCAGAGTTACTGGGCAAACAGTATGGAATACACCCCAATTGCATTGCTGCTGAGGGCAAGTGGCTGCTGCTCTGTTACCAGACTAAACAAGCAAAAATAAACTTAAAGAGAGCAACCAACAAGTCTGGCAGTGCCACTAGATGGGCACACACACACACACTGCTTGATTTAGCTCTGACAACTGTTGATCAGTGACTTGGGGAAGCCGTTAGCTGTTGAAAATCTGTTAAAAGAGAACTGTTGATATGGATATTAATCTGACATAATTTCCCTTGAGACTCATCCTGTGTACATTTTAACAACTGTTTATCTTAGTTTAAATACAGCATTGATGTGCCAGGGGTATAAGTGCAGTCCTCCTGAGCTTTGTCTTCTCTTTAATTTGGCACTGCACTTACATGGCCCTGGGCAGTATAACTTATTAGGTTAGCACTGACTGTTTTGTTATTGGCAGTGGTATTTAAATAACTGTCAACTCTATGCATTGCAGTAATAAAAGAGGGAAATTTAATGAAACATTTTTATACGTTATAAATAAGGCAGATTTTGAACAAAGCATTTGTCAGCTAGTGTACCTTACTGGGTATGCGTTTAAAATATCACCCGCCGTGATCCCGGCGGTCGCAATACCGATAACATAATCCCAGCAGGGGTACAATCCCACCACCGGAATACTGGCGAAGTAGGTGATTCTCCCTCTGTGAGTGTCCACGACACCCATAGAGGGAGAATAGAAGTTGTGTTGAGCGAAGTGAGTCACCGTGACTGCAGTATGGCGAGCGCAGCAAACCCACAAGCGGCATCAATGTGCTCACCCCCTGCTGGCATTCTGATGGCCAGGATGCTGCTGTCGGTATAGTGACAGCCGGCATCCCATACTGATCTCCCTTACTGGTCTGTGGATATGCATGCATGCTTGTATATATACAGTAGACTGCGAAAGGAGTTGAACTCTGAAATGTTGCTGCTGAGCTTTCACTTTATTCAATATAAGTTCTTCTCAAGTCCCTTTTGAGTGCCTGCTTCTTTGTTTTCTCTATACAAATACTTTATAGTGTTTCAGACACTTTAATGCTGTGTCCTTTGTCAAGCCAAAATGACATTGTTTTACGTTTTAAACATCAGACTAGCAACAACCAATAAGACGTCTGCTGCCCTATAATTTGCCCCTTGAATTGGCAGGCAAATTTCTACGAGACATAGGGGGTAATTCAGAGTTGTTCGCAGCAGTAAATTTGTTAGCAGTTGGGCAAAACCATGGGGGTCATTCCGAGTTGTTCGCTCGGTAAATTTCTTCGCATCGCAGCGTTTTTCCACTTAGTGCGCATGCGCAATGTTCGCACTGCGACTGCGCCAAGTAAATTTGCTATGCAGTTAGGAATTTTACTCACGGCTTTTTCATCGTTCTGGTGATCGTAATGTGATTGACAGGAAGTGGGTGTTTCTGGGCGGAAACTGACCGTTTTATGGGAGTGTGTGAAAAAACGCTACCGTTTCTGGGAAAAACGCGGGAGTGGCCGGAGAAACGGAGGAGTGTCTGGGCGAACGCTGGGTGTGTTTGTGACGTCAAACCAGGAACGACAAGCACTGAACTGATCGCAGATGCCGAGTAAGTCTCGAGTTACTCAGAAACTGCACAGAGATGTCTTATCGCAATATTGCGAATCTTTCGTTCGCAATTTTAAGATGCTAAGATTCACTCCCAGTAGGCGGCGGCTTAGCGTGTGCAAAGCTGCTAAAAGCAGCTTGCGAGCGAACAACTCGGAATGAGGGCCCATGTGCACTGCAGGTGGGGCAGATATAACATGTACAGAGAGAGTTAGATTTGGGTGGGTTATTTTGTTTCTGTGCATTTTTATACTGCAATTTAGATTTCAGTTTGAACACACCCCACCCAAATCTAACTCTCTCTGCATATGTTATATATGCCCCCCCCCCCTGCAGTGCACATGGTTTTGCCCAGCTGCTAACAAATTTGCTGCTGCGATCAACTCTGTATTACCCCTATAAAGAGAAATTAGCGACCAATAGTGAAGTTCACAGGAATCTGGTTGTCTGAATCCTATTCGTATGAGATATGAACAGGCAGCATGCACCGCTGTCAGAACAAATATAGTACAAGTGTTTAAAGATTGTTAGCATGAAAATGTTTCTAGAAGATTGCTAGACAGAAGAGGAAATGAGTGCAACTTTATTTGCTTAATCTCTTTTTATGTAATGGAGTATGTATTCCATACACCATTTTACATGTTATTTGGCCTTGCGAATTAGAAAACTCGTTGTAAAATTTAGCAATCAGTTATTTCTATATCTGCTGTATTTTGCCGCTGCGTCCTGTTTGTGCCTGACAGACGTGTCACTGAGCACTGAACATTATAAACAAATGTAAAGTGGCAATTTGAGTAACAGTTTATAGTCTTAAGGATAACATTGTAAAATACTGTAGCATGGATATGCTACTTTACAACTGAAAAAGAAGAATCTGTTTCGTAAATTTAGAATTTAAGGTTAATTGATATGAACTACCTTTTTGGTTTTGTTGCTTTCATTTTTTCCCACTAGATTATCACTTAGAAGGTACCATTTCTACAGTTTGTTCTTGGGTACATAATAATTGTGTTTCCAAGGTAACCTTTTCCTTGTATTAAGCTCCACACTACAATCTCTCCGAAATGGATAATAATCCTTAACCTCTAGAGGCACTGGTGATAAACTGACCCATTACTGCAGTGCTCGTGTTATGAAGGTGTAGCTTTATGAAAGATGGGGCTCTGCTCCATTTAAACACCACTGTGTGGAAATGCTTCTGCCTCTTGTCAGGTTTTACTAGCAATGCAATAGATGGCAAAATGATAAATAAGAGTTAAGTCCGTTGCATTTCTCATTGAAGATAAACCCTCACCCCACGCACTCACATACAGTACACAGGTACATAGGTGTTTTATTTTGAGTACCAACATCTGCAACTTGGGAGAGTACAAATAATAGTAATGCTTTTTTTCTGAGTACATTTTTTTTATTTTATTTTTCTGTTGCAGTCTGTTAGAAATATACTGTAGCATGCACAATCCCTTATTTGGAGCATGTTTTTGTTTCTACCTTAAATTTACCAGCATAAACAAATTTATCTTCATTGGACTTGTTAAATAATTACATTTGTGCAGTACAGGATACACTTAAAATTGTCACATTCAAAAATCTGCAGTTCCTAAATTGTACAGACATACTGTGTACGATAGATACTGCAATACAGTAATTACTTGCTGCACTCCAATCTTAGAACACTCCCGGTGCATGTCTTTCTCCTGGACCGGGCTGTTGTTCTTTTGAGAGTTTTTGTTTTTTTGTTTTTTTACCTTCTATTACACCTTATTGTAGTCATGTAACATTTTAAAAAAGTGTTTCCGCTGTTTTGAAAAATAGGCCCCGTCCACAGTTATTGCCACTGTATGAAATGTGGAACCTGTAGTCCCAGTGGGGAAAGAATGTTGCATCATCATTGACAAAGTTACTGCACTTACATTGAGTTTTGCTCTACTTTAATGATGTTTTAGCCTCGATCTGCATTTGTTTTTGTTTACTGTTTAAACATATTTGACCTCATATGTTTGCATAACGTATAACTTGTATTTTTCAATATCTTGAAGGTGATTCTGTCAATTTCTGTTTAGAGTTCATGTACTCCTCAGAGGTTACCTATATCGGGCATTATGCCGGTTGTGTTTAGCAAGATTACAGACTGAGATAAATGGCTTTGCCCCTGTAATGCTAGAGTGTGTCAGAAGGTGCATAACTATAATAGGTATCCGTGCAGTAACCTTTCATTACTTTGTAAGTTAACAATGAACAGAATCAGTAAACAATAGGCATACACTGTAGTTGTATATTTAGGATAAATTAGTCACAGTACTTAGTTGCGCCTTGTAACTACACTATTTATTTATTATTTATTACCAGTTATTTATATAGCGCACACATTCTGCAGTGCTTTACAGAGATTATTTGGCCATTCACATCAGTCCGGAGCTTACAATCTATATTCCCTACCACATGTACATGCAGACACATTCACCCTAGGGTTAATTTTGTTTGAAGCCAATTAACCTACCAGTATATTTTTGAATTGTGGGAGGAAACACATGCAAGCACGGGAGAATATACAAACTCCACACAGTTATGGCCATGGTGGGAATTGAACCCATGACCTCAGTGCTGTGATGCTAACCATTACACCATCCGTACTGCCTAGTAGCATACACACTCAGCTACTGTAGCTCTGAGCACATGAACATTATAATAAATATGAATATTCTTGAATATTAGAATATTTATTAGTTGAGACACTATAGCAGGCATTCTCAACCGCGGTCCTCAAGGCACACCAACAGTGCAGGTTTTAGTGATATCCAGGCTTCAGCACAGATGGTTAAATCAAAATAACTGAGGTACTAATTAAGTCACCTGTGTTCACGCCTGGATATCACTAAAACCAGGACTGTTAGTGTGCCTTGAGGACCGCGGTTGGGAAACACTGCACTATAGTATAGTTTGCTTGCTTTAAACCAAGGCCACTTTCCTAGGAGGGCTTCTCCTAGGCACTGTGGGCACAGCATATATGGACAGTCTCCAACATGGGGCCCAATCACGTGCTTCTTACCATCCTGTACTGTTCTGCTGTTCTCCAGCATTTCCTCTGCTCCTTTTCTCTGCACCTGTACTCCTACATTATGTAGATTTTTACTGCTTTTCACAAATTAGCAGTAGGCTTGACTTAAAGGTCTCATTCCTTGAAAAAGTAATGTATTCATTTTGGTTTACTAAAGGTGGAGGATATGACCAAATTCTAAAAGAGTGAAACTAGTTGCAAGTTTAAAACAGTTACAAGTATAATAGTGGCCTGCCTCCCCTGTAACCCCCCGCCCCTCCCCTCTCAAAAAAAATGCATTCATGATGAACTTGGTTGGAGACCAATGAAATACAAAAGAAAAAATCTCCTTTCATGTTTGATCCACTATGGTCTTTGATAGATCTGACACTCCCATTGTGTGCAGCATTTTCTTCTAGCTAAAAGTGATGTCAGGGCATCTGTACCAATGCCTCATTCATATGTGATATGGGAGCATACCTGGAGTCTCACACCTGTCCAGTTGCGGCCTGTGTAGTTGTCCAGTCCTCACTTGTCACGACCCCAGCCGAGATCTGCGTAGAACACCTGTATAGAACCTGGGCAGAAGGACGGAGATATCCCAGTACGAACAATACCCCCCAAGGTGCACAAGGATCACAATCGTAGGACGCGGTGATAAAGATTTATTGCAAACGGGGTTTAGTCACCGGTTCACGTGACATGATTTACCGTTGGGTAAAACTTAGTACAATCCCATAAGGCACATTACTTTGATAACATACCATGGACGTGGTGGACATAAGCATAACACAATATCAACACAAGTGCATTTCGGAACTTCAACAATCAGACATTTAGAAAAGCGGTTTCGTGAATATGTAAACAGTGTACCAACAAGTCATTGGGGTCATTTTTCGAATAGTGTTCAATAATTACTTGCATACAGGACTCTCCAACTGGCAGACGTGCAACTGCGCACGTACGTGAACACTAATGGAGTTTGTGACCAAGGAAGGATAAGTCAAAGGAGGTAAAGTTACTCCGGATAAAATGTCACTGATCGTAAATTGCTGAGGGTATAAAGCGGTCCTGGCTGGCAGACGAAGGACATGAGTTCTATTCCTGTACCGGGTTTTAGGGTAACATATGATTAAAGTTCATATGGAATGTCACCACAGTGGGAAAACACATAAGTAAGGCACTCTCAATTATAGAGTAGGATCTGGCTTTGAGTGGCCACACAGTTCCTAAGAAGTCTCTGGCTGCTGTGAAAGGGGTAAGAGCGTCTCTCTTCTTACTCAAAGGTGTACAGGCACCTGCCGGCCGGATTTGGGTTTGAAATTAATAAGGGACACACAAATATTACACTCTAGCAGTCCCTTTCATCTGAGGCTTCCCCAGTTACCTTGTCTTTCCTGGATAAAGTTCGCTGTATCAGCAGGAGCGTGCTCTTCCTGTCAGGAACTCCTCTGTACCCGTGTGCTGCAGTGCCTCTCACTCTAACAGCGGCTGGCGGCTTGGCGCTCCCTTGCAATCCCCGCAGCGGGTCCCTCACCCGCTCTATGCGTGTAGCGGTAGTTGGCTCTGTTGTGCTCTGGCTAGCCGCTTCCTTTCCATACACGCCGCGGCTCTCCTCTCTGCTCTTCACACCCGGGTGCAGCGTTGCCAATTCTCGCCGGCGATGGCCCTCATCTTCTTGTGGTCAGCTCCTCTTCACAGCGCGGCTTCCTCTTGCCGCACTCCGTTCTCCGTTTCCTCTCCACTTTGGGCGCCTACAAACACAAGTTATAGAGGTGATACTGTATGTACTATCCATTAGTATATTATTTATACATCTTAGTGCCATATACTGTACCTGCCTATGTCATTAGTGGGGTGATGTGTTGTCCCATTGCCTTATGACAAGCAGTTGGCCAGCCAGCGTACACTGCATTACATTACCCTGTTTTTCTGCATTCAATACTTTTGTTCTTTCATAGTATCAGAAATAACAAATCTTGCAGTTTGACAAATAATGAAATTATGTTATTCTATCATTGACCTTTTTGAAATGACCATGTCACGATCCGGGTATCTGGACGCCATTTCTTACCTATCAGATGCCTCCTAAGGCTGGCTCAGCGCTCCAGGACCGGATCCCATCTGTCATCCTGATGTGCACATTCCCGCATCCTCGCCTGTCTCTCTGGACGCAGTCACAGTAACGCCTTATACATCTGGCATGGCGTCTCCCGCGGCCTCCGCCGCCGTCCCTGAGCTTCTGCATTCAGAGTGGCGATTACGTCAGCCGCGGCCTCCGCTGTGTCCGCGTGGTTGGATGTGCATCTGTCAGCCTGGCGTCTCCTGTCTCCGGTGGCCGGCGCCGCCATTACTGTTTTCCAGACCACATGGATTACAATCCAAACTTCCCTCCAAGTGTCTGCATGGGCGCAGCCATCTTGGATTCTGTCAGCTGATCATTCCTACCAATCCGTTGTCAGTATTATTAATTTGCATAATTGCCTAGCCAATGCCTTCCTTGCTGCAGGTATAAATAGGTTGTGCCTGAGCAAGGAAGGCGTCAGTGCTTTGGTTGTCAAACCTAGTTCCAGTTTGTCTCTCTTCTGTGAATGTCTTCCAGGTTCCAGCTCCTGTTTCCAGACTTCTGCTATAGAGACCCGCACCAGCATTCCATCTGCGGTGTAGCCTGACTCTCCGATCCATACTGGACTCACCTGTTTCCAGCTACAACATCACTTGCTTGCAGCTCAGCTTCCAGCAGTGTACAGTTTCTCTTAAAGGGCCGGTGTCCTTTCTGCAGTTTACCACTCTCCACCGGTATTATTATTTCTCCGCTCTCAAATTCTACATTTCATCTACATTGCATCGCTCTCAAGCTTTATTTATTATTTAACTGGTTCCAGCCAGTATCCACTCCGTGCCAACACCTGTCTGGTTCTAACCAGTACCCACAGCAGCATTTTATCTACAGCAGTCCAGCTTTCCCTGGAACACCAGCTGGTATGACCCTGGGCTTTCCTCATTGCTACAGTTGAGCCTGGTAAGGACTTTCCAACTTGCAGATAATAAGAACTGTCTCATACCACCGGAGCTCTGTGGCCCCTGCCACCCTGTAGTACCCAGGAACTGTATTATTATTTCTCTGCTGATTTTTATGTTACTTTTTACTGCTACTGTGATGCATGGAGTTTGTCATAAATAAATATCATTGACTTTTACTCAAGTTGTCGTGGTCACGCCTTCGGGCGGTTTCTCTTCATGTTACTTACATGTCCAGGGGTCTGATACAACCTCCCAGGTTCCGGTACATCTCAGCCCTTACAACTGAGGCTGCCTTCCGTCAGCTCAGGCCCTCAGTTGTGACAGTAAGCACTGACCTAATGAATCCAGCCGGAGACCAGGATCAAGCGGCCAGGCCGATGCAAGAACTGGCAGCCCGACTTGAACATCAGGAGGCTGCACAGGGCCACATCATCCGCTGTCTCCAGGATCTCTCTACTCGGCTGGATGGGATTCAGACAACTCTCCGTGGATCAGGCGCATCTGGGGCGTCAACCACAGTGACTCCAACTATAACCCCACCCACCTTACCCGTTTCTGCTCCACGTCTTCATCTTCCAACGCCAGCAAAATTTGACGGATCTCCAAGATTCTGCAGGGGATTTCTCAACCAGTGTGAGATTCAGTTTGAGCTACAACCTGGCAATTTTCCCAGTGACCGTACAAAAATTGCCTACATCATCTCACTTCTCAGTGGCTCAGCTCTTGACTGGGCATCACCGTTATGGGAGAGGTCCGACACCCTGCTATCTTCTTACACTGCATTCGTGTCAACATTCAGGCGCATCTTCGACGAGCCAGGCCGGGTAACTTCAGCTTCGTCTGAGATTCTCCGTTTACGCCAGGGATCACATACTGTAGGACAATATCTTATACAGTTCCAGATCCTGGCATCTGAACTGGCATGGAACGACGAGGCCCTGTATGCTGCATTCTGGCATGGTTTATCCGAGCGTATTAAAGATGAGTTAGCTACCAGAGACTTACCCTCCAAGTTAGATGAGCTAATCTCACTTTGTACAAAAGTTGACTTACGTTTCAGAGAGAGAGCAACTGAGCGTGGAAGATCATCTGCTCCAAAATCTTCTGCTCCTCCTCCTCGCCAACTGTCACCAACTAAAGATGAACCCATGCAAATTGGCCGTTCCCGTTTAACTCCTGCTGAGCGCCGAAGACGTCTCTCTGAGTCTCTCTGTCTGTATTGTGCAGCCCCGTCTCACACTATTAATGCCTGTCCCAAACGTCCAGGACTCCAGACCCTAGCTCGCCAAGGAGAGGGCCGACTAGGAGTAATGATCTCCTCTCCATCTCCTCAAGATTGTAATCTCCCAGTCTCGCTTCAAGTTGCTCAACGTTATCGGAACGTCATTGCCCTCCTTGATTCCGGAGCAGCTGGGAACTTTATTACCGAAGCCTATGTTAAACGGTGGTCCCTACCCACTGAGAGACTTCCTTCCTCCTTTTCCTTAACTGCCGTGGATGGCAGTAAAATTTTTGATACAGTTATTGCTCTAAGGACTCTACCAGTTCGTCTGAGAGTGGGAGTTCTTCATTCCGAACTTATTTCACTTTTAGTGATTCCAAGAGCCACACATCCTGTGGTCCTGGGCCTTCCATGGCTCCGTCTTCACAATCCTACAATTGATTGGACGACTACGCAAATCCTGGCATGGGGTCCCTCCTGTGCTGAGACATGTTTGTTTAAAGTGTTGCCTGTCTGTTCTTCCTCCCCCAGGTCGTCTGATGTTCCACCTCCTCCATATCAAGATTTCACGGATGTGTTCAGTAAAGCTTCTGCTGATATCCTTCCTCCTCATAGAGAATGGGACTGCCCGATTGATCTCGTTCTAGGGAAGGTTCCACCTCGAGGCCGAACTTATCCGTTGTCTCTGCCCGAGACGCATTCTATGGAGGAATACATTAAAGAGAACCTAGCAAAGGGGTTCATTCGACCTTCTTCTTCTCCAGCCGGCGCAGGCTTCTTTTTTGTAAAAAAGAAAGATGGTGGTCTGCGGCCGTGCATCGACTACAGAGGTTTGAACGACATTACCATCAAGAACCGCTATCCTTTACCCCTGATTACTGAGCTCTTTGACAGAGTTAGCGGAGCTACCATCTTTACAAAGCTGGACTTGAGAGGTGCATACAATCTCATCCGGATCCGTGAGGGTGACGAGTGGAAGACCGCATTTAACACCCGTGACGGACATTATGAGTACCTCGTCATGCCCTTCGGATTGAGCAATGCTCCAGCTGTCTTCCAGCATTTCGTCAATGAGATCTTTAGAGACATTCTATACCGTCATGTCGTGGTCTATCTAGATGATATCCTCATTTTTGCCAACAATTTAGAGGAACATCGTTTTTGGGTAAAGGAGGTTCTGTCCCGTCTCCGTGTCAATCATCTCTATTGCAAATTAGAGAAATGCGTCTTTGAAGTCAAGTCCATTCCGTTTCTAGGGTACATTGTGTCCGGTTCCGGACTAGAGATGGATCCTGAGAAACTACAAGCAATCCAGAATTGGCCGGTACCCTTAACCCTTAAAGGGGTCCAGAGGTTCTTGGGGTTCGCCAATTATTACCGAAAGTTTATACGAGACTTTTCCACCATTGTGGCGCCTATTACTGCTTTCACCAAGAAGGGTGCTAACCCGTCCAAGTGGTCTGAAGAAGCCATGCAAGCTTTTCATCTTTTAAAACAGAGGTTCATCTCTGCGCCTGTCCTGAAACAGCCTGACATCGACTCTCCTTTCATCCTAGAGGTGGATGCCTCCTCCGTTGGAGTAGGAGCGGTGTTATCTCAGAGGGCTAAAGATGGCCATTTACATCCTTGCAGTTTCTTCTCACGGAAGTTCTCCCCAGCGGAGCGCAACTATGCCATTGGCGACCAGGAGTTGCTAGCCATCAAGCTCGCTCTAGAGGAGTGGAGATATCTGTTGGAGGGAGCTTCTCATTCAATCATCATCCTTACAGACCACAAGAACCTTCTATATCTGAAAGGCGCACAATGTCTCAACCCTCGTCAGGCCAGATGGGCACTTTTCTTTTCCAGGTTCGACTTTAAACTCCAGTTCTGTCCGGGCTCTCAGAATCGCAAGGCCGATGCCCTTTCCCGCTCATGGGAGCAAGAAAATGAGTCAGAGTCTTCAGACAAGCATCCTATTATAAATCCGTTGGCATTCTCCACGGTAGGGATGGACTCTACGCCCCCATCAGGGAAAAGTTTTGTGAAGCCGACACTAAGGATGAAGCTCATGCATTGGGCCCATGCTTCCCGCTTTGCCGGACATACAGGTATCCAAAAAACCCTGGAGTTTATCTCTAGGTCCTATTGGTGGCCAACTCTGAAAAAGGACGTTTTGGAGTTCATTGCATCTTGCCCAAAGTGTGCTCAACATAAAGTATCCCGCCAGTCGCCTGCGGGGCAACTGGTTCCACTATCTGTTCCCCGTCGTCCATGGACCCATTTGTCGATGGATTTTATTACAGATTTGCCCATGTGCAACAAGTTTAATACCATCTGGGTGGTAGTTGACCGGTTCACCAAGATGGCACACTTCATTCCTCTCACCGGTCTTCCGTCAGCTTCCAAGTTGGCTCAAGTATTCATACAAGAGATCTTTCGACTCCACGGTCTTCCAGAAGAAATTATCTCAGATCGAGGAGTTCAATTCACAGCCAAATTCTGGCGAAGTTTATGTCAAGCCCTCCAAGTCAAGCTAAAGTTTTCCACGGCTTACCATCCTCAGACCAATGGTCAAACTGAGAGGGTGAATCAGGACTTGGAGTCCTTCCTCCGCATCTATGTGTCCTCCTCTCAAGATGACTGGGTTCAATTACTTCCCTGGGCCGAGTTCTGTCATAACAACCAGTATCATTCTTCATCTTCTTCAACACCATTCTTCACCAACTTTGGATTCCACCCTAAAGTCCCTGAGTTCCAACCGCTTCCAGCAACTTCTGTTCCCGCAGTGGATATCACCTTGCATCAGTTTGCCAACATCTGGAAGAGCGTACGATCAGCTCTGCTCAAGGCATCGTTCAGGTACAAGAAGTTTGCGGATAAGAAGCGTCGAGCAGTTCCTGCTCTCAAGGTGGGTGATCGGGTATGGTTATCCACGAAGAATTTAAGGTTAAGAGTTCCCAGTATGAAGTTTGCACCTCGCTACATCGGTCCTTTTAAAATTGATCAAGTCATCAATCCTGTTGCTTATAGACTCCAGTTGCCTCCCTTCTTAAAGATACCCAGGACATTCCATGTTTCCCTGTTGAAACCGCTAATCTTGAATCGGTTTCATTCCTCACTTCCTCCAACTCCGAAAGTCCAAACTCAACGAGGCGTTGAGTATGAAGTAGCCAAGATCCTGGACTCACGTCACCGTTACGGTCAACTTCAGTATCTTATTGACTGGAAGGGTTATGGCCCTGAGGAACGTTCATGGACCAATGCTTCTGATGTCCATGCTCCTGCCTTGGTCCGGAGATTCCATTCCAAGTTTCCTCAAAAGCCAAAGAAGTGTCCTGGGGCCACTCCTAAAGGGGGGGGTGCTGTCACGATCCGGGTATCTAAACGCCATTTCTTACCTATCAGATGCCTCCTAAGGCTGGCTCAGCGCTCCAGGACCGGATCCCATCTGTCATCCTGATGTGCACATTCCCGCATCCTCGCCTGTCTCTCTGGACGCAGTCATAGTAACGCCTTATACATCTGGCATGGCGTCTCCCGCGGCCTCCGCCGCCGTCCCTGAGCTTCTGCATTCAGAGTGGCGATTACGTCAGCCGCGGCCTCCGCTGTGTCCGCGTGGTTGGATGTGCATCTGTCAGCCTGGCGTCTCCTGTCTCCGGTGGCCGGCGCCGCCATTACTGTTTTCCAGACCACATGGATTACAATCCAAACTTCCCTCCAAGTGTCTGCATGGGCGCAGCCATCTTGGATTCTGTCAGCTGATCATTCCTACCAATCCGTTGTCAGTATTATTAATTTGCATAATTGCCTAGCCAATGCCTTCCTTGCTGCAGGTATAAATAGGTTGTGCCTGAGCAAGGAAGGCGTCAGTGCTTTGGTTGTCAAACCTAGTTCCAGTTTGTCTCTCTTCTGTGAATGTCTTCCAGGTTCCAGCTCCTGTTTCCAGACTTCTGCTATAGAGACCCGCACCAGCATTCCATCTGCGGTGTAGCCTGACTCTCCGATCCATACTGGACTCACCTGTTTCCAGCTACAACATCACTTGCTTCCAGCTCAGCTTCCAGCAGTGTACAGTTTCTCTTAAAGGGCCGGTGTCCTTTCTGCAGTTTACCACTCTCCACCGGTATTATTATTTCTCCGCTCTCAAATTCTACATTTCATCTACATTGCATCGCTCTCAAGCTTTATTTATTATTTAACTGGTTCCAGCCAGTATCCACTCCGTGCCAACACCTGTCTGGTTCTAACCAGTACCCACAGCAGCATTTTATCTACAGCAGTCCAGCTTTCCCTGGAACACCAGCTGGTACGACCCTGGGCTTTCCTCATTGCTACAGTTGAGCCTGGTAAGGACTTTCCAACTTGCAGATAATAAGAACTGTCTCATACCACCGGAGCTCTGTGGCCCCTGCCACCCTGTAGTACCCAGGAACTGTATTATTATTTCTCTGCTGATTTTTATGTTACTTTTTACTGCTACTGTGATGCATGGAGTTTGTCATAAATAAATATCATTGACTTTTACTCAAGTTGTCGTGGTCACGCCTTCGGGCGGTTTCTCTTCATGTTACTTACATGTCCAGGGGTCTGATACAACCTCCCTGGTTCCGGTACATCTCAGCCCCTACAACTGAGGCTGCCTTCCGTCAGCTCAGGCCCTCAGTTGTGACAGACCATAGTTAAAAATTATGAAACAAAAGCGAAACCAGATGGACTGAACAGAACAAATGTCTCCTTCTGAGTGATGAAATTGCTATTGATTCATGCCAAATGCCAGCCAAAACAGGCAGGGGCTGTTTTGTTGCTGTCAGATGAGAAGTGAAGGCAAACAGGTTTTGTTATCAATTATTTGTCCTTAATGTTGGAGAGTGGAAGGCTGTTATAAAGGGTATGAGGACTTGCTTGAATGAGTGGTAGTGGTATCGTGGATTGTGATAATGCAGTGGTGCAGAAATGTGACACAGAATGGAAGTGACACGATGCCTCTGAGGCAGAAGACTTGTATGCTTTAATGAGGAATATTCATCAAAACACTTCAGTGCCACTTTGTTTATAAAGCTCAGCGCTGAAGACTTCATTTAAAAAAAATGTGTTGATTGTGTTAGATTGCACTCATTTGCAGATTGACAGAAAGATTTACATGGCTAAAAGGCCTTAGCATTTGCTCTTTTTGAGTTCCTGGGAACATGTTATCTGATGTATAGATGTTGCAATGGCTCATTTCCGGGATTAATGTATCTGACCAGTGATTTATTCACGGGCATAAAGAAAACAAGTTATTTATATGTTTTGAGCCCGATATCTGGACATTATATTTCAAGAGGAAGGTTGCTGTGGCTGGTTTATTTTCCTGTGGTATTTTAAATAATCCTATTGCATCTTAGCATTGTCTGTGCTTTTATTGGTTATTAAACATTGCAATTTAACACACAACCATCAGCAAGCTGTACATTTCAGCCTTGTCAGAAAACCAATTACTGTTTTATTATTAAGAGATAATTATACCACTGCATTTTTGCATGTCCAGAATGCATTGATTAGTAAATAGAGATGACTGATTGTGTTATTTTAAAACATATAAAGGAGCAGATAGCGTGACAAATGTTGTTTTATTTATCTTTATTTTAAGGACGACATTAATGCTGCAAATATTTGTGTTGACGGAATGCTAGTTGCAGGTTTAGTGACATAGAAACATAGAATTTTACGGCAGATAAGAACCATTTGGCCCATCTAGTCTGCTTTTTTAAACTGTAGGTAATCTCAAAACCCTACTTGAGTTTTAGTTCTTTGTAAGGATATTTGTATGTCTATCCAAAGCATGTTTAAATTGCTCTACTGTATTAGCCCCTACCACCTCTGACAGCATGATATTCCACTTGTCCGCTACCTTCTGTAAAGTAATGTTTCCTCATATTTCCTTTGAACCTGTCTCCCTCCAGTTTCAGTGCATGTCCTCATGGGGCAGATGTATTAACCTGGAGAAGGCATAAGGAAGTGATAAACCAGTGATATGTGCATGGTGATAAAGGCACCAGCCAATCAGCTCCAATATGTAAATGAACAGTTAGGATCTGATTGGCTGCTGCTTTTATCACCTTGCACATATCACTGGTTTATCACTTCCTTGTGCCTTCTCCAGGTTAATACATCTGCCCCCATGTTCTAATACTTCACTTCCTTTGAATGTTTCCCTCCTGGACTTTGTTAGAACCCTTGATATGTTTGAAAGTTTCTGTCATGTCCTCCCTTTTCCTTTCTCAGCTCCAGACTATACGTTAGGTGCTTTTAGTCTTTCCAGGTATGTTTTGTGATGTAAACCATGTAACATTTTAGTTGCCTTTCTTTGTGCAGTCTCTAATGTATTAATATCTTTCTGGAGATATGGCCTCCAGGACTGAACACAGTATTCGATATGAGGCTGTACCAATGTATAGAGTAGCATTATTACTTCTGTGCTTTGGAAGCTCACATTTTACTTATTTGTGTATTTTTATATGAACCAGTTTTCCATTTGACAAGCATATTTTATACCCAAAATTGATTGGCACACTATACAGCCCCACTCACCCTCCCTTTCCCCAGAACAAAGAGATGACAGACACTGACAATCCTTAGAAATCAAAGATAATGGTATGAGTGCACAAACTCATTGTAGTGTTCTATAATGCACCATTTGTTTACCAATTTGGATCTTATTTAAAGAAACAAGTCCAGGTATAGTGTGTCATTTTGCTCCCTTGCACACCCATATTACACTCTAGGTTGGGCAATGTACAGACTTACAGTTGGAAACGAGGGTGTCTGAGCGTAGAGCTTCCCTGCATGCAAGAAAAAAATTGGATTTGCCCCCCTTGTGTTACCACATGGCTTGACCATATGCAAATCTGAACCACATTGATGGATTTGCTCCTACCAGTTAGCAGGTCTCTTTATGACGATAAAGCAGTAACAGATATGTTCTATCATTTAAATTTACTAATAACCTGGCAAGCTAGAGTCAACTACCTCATAATACTAACAGCAGTAAGCGGAGTGTCGCTATTTGGCCAGCCAGTCCTACATGTATTTGAGCATGCCATGAGCAATCCAGCTATGTCCAGACTTGGGATCCAAGAATCGCTTTTGATTAGAAAAAAAAAAGTTAATAAATGGTTAGAAAATAATTACTACAGTGTGTGTGTGTGTGTGTGTGTGTGTGTGTGTGTGTGTGTGTGTGTGTGTGTGTGTCTGGAAAAAAGGAATTCAGGAGAACGCGCCCATAGTGCAAATCAAAACTATTTCTTAAAACACCTCATTAAGATGAATCACAGGTATACATATGCTAATACCTTTTTAGACCCACTCTTTGGGCCAGTTTATGCGCATGAACAGAAATCCACAAGGCAGTTACACCAACCACTGTATCCAGAAGCCGGGACCGTGCACCACGCCGGTAACCCAAGCCCGTCCGGCTACCCGCAACGATCACAGGGAGATGTGCTCACCAAGTGAAGCAGACGTCTAGCAAGCTCCGCCCCAACGCGTTTCGTGGATGCTTCGTCAGGAGACTGGCTTGCAGACGTCATCTAGAGCCTAATATACTGCCCCACGTGTTGTCTCAAGCTGTTTACAATAATTAGCGGTGGATGAACAGTCCTCAATCCACCAGCTTTGTATACAGATTTTAAACACAATTAAAGCATATAGCACAAAAATTAAGAATATTACATACACATTAAAAAACTATTTTGTTTACACAAAATTTAAATAAACACATACGGAATTAAATAAACACATACAAAATTAATACTATATGAAGACATCTGTCACTGACTGCTGCATGAACCTTTAAAAATTAAAAACATCATAAACCATGATATATGAAGTATCTATACATTTAACTGTAATTATTGCCATAGATCACACACATATATAGTTCTACATTCATGATAGACCATAGTTACAGAAAAGATGAGAGACAATCATACAAATGACCTAAGCATATATTTATTCTGCGGCCCGTTTATAAGCTGACTTTTTTCAGGCCCCGCAGAGTGATCACCAAATGTATAGAGATAATATAGCTACCAGCACTGAAAAGACATAGAAGATACATTAATGCATAAGTAAATCAATATTAGATCCCCGATAGGTATCTGGATAATTAAGAACAGGTAAATCTATATAACATATTCAGTTGCAAAGGCAGATGGTTGTAACACTCAAAAATACTAGAAAATGCTACTATACTGGGATAATGAAGAGAACAGGGAGAACATAAGTGAAATACACTACCGCTCCCTGATAAACGGAGTGATCTCATAGTTCTCATTTAGGCCGCGTGGGACCAGTGTATTTAGTCTTAGAATCCAGAAAGTCTCCCTTCTAAGTAGCTGTTCATCTCTATTCCCACCATCTTTGCTTACTGCTACATGTTCAATCCCCGCAAATTTCAAGAAGAAAGGGTCAGCGTTATGTCGCTCTACAAAGTGTCGCGGGACACTATGATTCATCACGCGATTTCTGATATTTCTCGTATGTTCCGATATTCTAATTTTCAATACCTGTTTGGTCTTGCCAACGTACCCAAGTCCACAGGGACACATCAGTACATAAATACAAAAGCTAGTATTACAATTTATAAAGGACTGGATGATGTTAGGACGTGTTGTGATCTTCCCCATTATATTTTGGCACCCTTATCAGCCAGATTGCACACTTTACAGCCCCCACATTGAAAGAAACCTTTTGTGGGTGCCAGGAAATGATAATTTCTTTCTATCTGTATTTTTTGTAATTTGCTTTTAGATACCATCGATTTAACAGTTCTTGCCCTTCTATAGATAATATTGGGTTTTTTGGAAGTGCAGGACCTAGTATGGGATCCAATTGTAAGATATGCCAGTTTTTCTGGGCTATCTTTTCCAATTCCTTAAATCCTGTGCTAAATTATGTTACAAGTGGGCAGAACATTTTATTACTTCCCCTATCTTTTTCTTTTTTTCTTGTAAACCAACAGGGAATCTCTTTCCTTCTCTCTTGCTCTAATCATTGCAGTTTTTGTAAGTTCCTCAGGGTACCCCCTCTCCAAAAACCTATCTGTATAAACCTCTGCTTGCTCATCAAACTTAGAGAGGCGTGTGCAATTCCTCCGTAGTCTGGTATATTGAGAATAAGGTATATTCTCTTTCCACTGTGGGAGATGACAGCTCTTAAATTCCAGATAGCTGTTGCTATCAACTTTTTTGAAGTGCGTATATGTTTCTATCTCTCCTGTTACTCCAAAGTTTTCTGTAGAAATAACGAAGTCCAGAAACTCCAACCTATTAACACTAAAAGTACCCGTGGATTTAAGATTATATGTATTCACGTTCACCTTCCCCAATAAATCATTCCATTCTTGTTCGTTTCTGTCCCATACAATAATCAGATCGTCTATGTATCTTTTATACATGATTATTTTGGACCTCATCTCATCCTTTATAGTTTCCATTTCCCATTCTCCCATATAAATATTGGCCAGACTCGGGGCGCAAATGCTCCCCATGGCTGATCCGCACACCTGCTGATACCAATCCTCGAGAAAAGTAAAATAATTATACTTAAGCACAAATTCTAAACACTTGCAAATGAATTTACACTGTGAATCACTAACTTCAGGGTCATCCCTTAGTTTGGCCACCACTGCTAAAATTCCCTTATTATGTGGAATAGACGTGTAAAGCAACTGCACGTCAATAGAACACCACCTATACGATTCCTTCCATTTTAGCCCCTTCAATATATGCAACACTGAAGTGGAATCTTGTATATAGGACTTCAAGCCCGGGACATATTTCTTTATATGGCAATCCACAAATTCTGAGATCCTAGATGTTAAAGACCCAATACCGCTGATAATAGGTCTCCCTGGGGGGTCGGATAAGTTCTTATGGATTTTAGGGAAATGATAGAAAGTGGCCATCCGTGGATGCCTATTCTACAGATAATTATATTCTGCCAGCGTAATGCTATTAGTCGATAATCCTTCCTTTAGTATCCCTTCTAATATAGTAAGGAATCAGTTTGTTGGATCATCTGGAAGCTTCAAATAAGATTTGGAATCGTTAAGTAATCTATATGCTTCCTCAACATAATATTCCCGATCCATAAGAACTATCCCACCCCCCTTGTCAGCATTCTTAATCAGCACATCTGTGTTCATGGCCAAAGCCTTGAGAGCCTGATATTCAGTTTTACTCAGATTGTTATTTTTCTTAACGGGGATCTCTAGCATTTCAAGATACTTTTTCATCACGGCCTAAATGAGAACTATGAGTTCACTCCATTTATCAGGGAGCGGTAGTGTATCTCACTTATGTTCTCCCTGTTCTCTTCATTATCCCAGTATAGTAGCATTTTCTAGTATTTTTGAGTGTTACATCCATCTGCCTTTGCAACTGAATATGTTATATAGATTTACCTGTTCTTAATTATCCAGATACCTATCGGGGATCTAATATTGATTTACTTATGCATTAATGTATCTTCTATGTCTTTTCAGTGCTGGTAGCTATATTATCTCTATACATTTGGTGATCACTCTGCGGGGCCTGAAAAAAGTCAGCTTATAAACGGGCCGCAGAATAAATATATGCTTAGGTCATTTGTGTGATTGTCTCTCATCTTTTCTGTAACTATGGTCTATCATGAATGTAGAACTATATATGTGTGTGATCTATGGCAATAACTACAGTTAAATGTATAGATACTTCATATATCGTGGTTTATGATGTTTTTAATTTTTAAAGGTTCATGCAGCAGTCAGTGACAGATGTCTTCATATAGTATTCATTTTGTATGTGTTTATTTAATTCCGTATGTGTTTATTTAAATTTTGTGTAAACAAAATAGTTTTTTAATGTGTATGCAATATTCTTAATTTTTGTGCTATATGCTTTAATTGTGTTTAAAATCTGTATACAAAGCTGGTGGATTGAGGACTGTTCACCCATCGCTAATTATTGTAAACAGCTTGGGACAACACGCGGGGCAGTATATTAGGCTCTAGATGACGTCTGCAAGCCAGCCTCCTGACGAAGTATCCACGAAACGCGTTGGGGCGGAGCTTGCTAGACGTCTGCTTCACTTGGTGAGCACATCTCCCTGTGATCGTTGCGGGTGGCCGGACGGGCTTGGGTTACCGGCGCGGTGCACGGTCCCGGCTTCTGGATACAGTGGTTGGTGTAACTGCCTTGTGGATTTCTGTTCATGCGCATAAACTGGCCCAAAGAGTGGGTCTGAAAAGGTATTAGCATATGTATACCTGTGATTCATCTTAATGAGGTGTTTTAAGAAATAAATTTGATTTGCACTATGGGCGCGTTCTCCTGAATTCCTTTTTTCCAGATACCATTGCTCAAGGGGTCCTGAGTGTCTTGGAGAACTGTAGCGGTGTTGGTCACACCAGTGCAACAGCCCAGGGGTGGAATACCTGTGGACTGTAAACCGTCAATTAAGAAAAACCAGCGCACCTGTACACACTTTCTGCCCAATATATATATATATATATATATATATATATATAGTTTTGTTTGTGGGCTTCCATTACCATCTTAAATGGTTTTCGTGATAAGAGAATTGTGCGGTTACCTGTCCCACCTTTGTCATATTAAGTAGGCGATGATGCACTCACTGGAGAGCCTTTTCTCGATAGTGAAATCCCGTAACTCTTGAGACCCCCATATTCAGTCATATGTAGCTTTAATAAGAAATCCACTTTATGGCACCCTAATGTACTGTATGGAGAATAAAAACAAAACTGTTTGTTAGAGTGAACTAGACCAATGGATCAACTCATCTCTGTTTCTTTGGTTGGGTTCTCTATACTCTGAATAAGTAATCCGTTCGTTATTTTCAATAGTCTCTTTTCAGAATAATATTTGGACTTCTATCCAAGTATAAGTTGATTATGTATGCTAGAAATAATTGTAAAAGGTTTTAGATAATATAGGTTTTGAATATCAACGTACCCTGTCAATGACAGGGTTACCACCAGGGAGGTCCTGCTTGTGAGCTCTAATTATGAAAGGGTTTGATTTCCCTAGCCAGTAGCAAGATTTGGAGCTATAGCATAATGACTATAGGTGTGGGAGTTTTAAGACACTGTTGTGGCTTGCTTGTGGAAGCATTCTCTTTTGGATGTCAAGCTGTTGTTTTTTTTTTGCAAGTTTGGGAATATGAAAAGATCATAACATTGTATACCAATTATTTTGCAATAACAATGTAAAGAGTAGCACACCATGTTAAATTTCTAATGAATAATGATAGATAGTGCAGCATACTGTATCTCGACAAATGCACAGTGCATTTTGACAAAGGGCAATTCATTACAAGAGTATGGTATAGAAATTGCTATTTTAAATAAATTTACACTTTCTACAATGTCGTTTAGTTCCGAACATGGGTCTAAAATGGCTGTTATTTTCCAAATACGCAGAAAACAGGAAAAGGGCATATTTATATACATTTAACATCTGAACACAGTAGCACTGCTTTAATAAACAACACTACAGTATTTTACCACACATCACTGTTACAAGTAGAGTCACATTATCTCCCAAATTTTGATGTGCGATGATTCGCCTGCCTTGAGCTTCAGAAAAAAATGTTTAGCAGTGACTATGCTCCGTAATGCAGGAACAATGCTGCCTTTCCAGACATGGGGGGTTGCTTTGCAGTCAGGCTATCAAAAGTAGTTTCATGATTTAATTGCGAGTGTGGAACATTGTGAAAGCCTCAACATTGTTCTAGCTAGCGACTATATAATGAGTCAGTTCATGCCACGTTGCATACCATGCCTATAAAAAGAAGTGGCAGCACGTGCTCTGGTGTCCAGTTTAGACACCCCTGGCATTGCTAGCTTGATTGAGAGTGCCACTGCTGTCCTGGCCATATCATTGGAATACCCCTTATCACTGGCCATTAGTTGTAGCTCCTAGGCATGGACAGATGCCTCTGCAGCCATTTAATTTTTATAGACACTTTACTGTTCCTCCTTATATACAGTAGCTAAAAAATTACAGTAAGAAGCAACAATAGTTATATTTCTCAGAATGTTTACGTCGGAAGCCATGTGATTTGCTATCTGTGAAGCTGTATCTGTTCTTTAAATTACTTAACACTTTAAATAAAGAATTAAGAACACCAACAAATTAACTAGTTTACCAATATTATTTAAGTGGATGACCCGGCGCTGAGTGAGGTGCTTGTGTATTTTTAGATGGATACCTTCTAGACATTTACTTTTTTGTTCACGCCATGCTCAGAATACAATCCAGTACATTGAGGGGATCTATATACCAACGGAATACATAAGCGTGGCCGGCATTCGGGATGCCGGATGTCAGAAGACTGACAGCAGCATCCCGATGGTGAGAATCTTGAAAGGGGTTCAATAAGTATACTTACCCTACCCTCTAATCCTAACTCTCTCTTCTTGCAGCCCAGACCACGCAGCCTAACCCTCCCCAGTGGTGCCTAAACCTAACCCCTCTCCCTGCAGCCTTACCGTAACTCTCCCACCACCCCACCCCGCACCCCACCACCACCACCAACCCTTACAGTCCCCAGCATACTTACGATTAGGATGCTGGCATCTGCGTTTTGATTGAAGTTGGGATTCCAGCATTGGTCTTCTGGCCGCATGTCAGGATTCCGGGACTGGGATTTCGGCTGCAAGCATCTCGATCTCTGTTCCTTGATGGTTATTACAGCCTTGTATGCGGGTTAAGTCTGCATACTTAAAAGTCACTAGTTCTTTATTGTCTTCTTTATCTCTGTTGCAGGACTTACCTACATATTGTTTACTATGTTCGTTCGCCATTTGTAAACCTGTCTTCCACACCAAATGGGGTTGTCGGCAGTTAGATTGCTTTTGACCACTAAAGTACACTATACAGGGCCAGATTTGAGAGTATTTGTGACACTCTTGGAATTGAGGTTAACCAGAAATGATTTTATCTTTGATGCAAACTTCTATCTGCAAACGTGTGGATGTTCGATGGGGTCAAATGTGGCAATATGCAAATACAGTATATTCATGTTCTTGGTTAAACATGATGCATTTTTTGCATCTGGTAATATTAGTAAACATATTATTGCTTACTGTAGATATATTAACAACTGTTAATAATCTGGTCTGGCACAGAGTCTACTTTTAGAGATTTTATATAGTATATCCACAACCGTGTTGAACACCCTGTGAAATGTACATATCAGATCGATACGGAGAGAGTGAATTTCCTTGATGTGACATTTTGGTGCAGGACTTAGTACTGCATTATGTTCAGAATTAACTGATAGGAATAATTTCCTTTTGGCAACAGGTGCACACACACACAGCCACACAAACCGGGTTTACCTTACTCCCATTTCTTCATGCCTAGCGTATTTCTAGCAATGGTGAGTAAGCTACATATTAAATTGATATTATGCAAGAAAAATTTCTAACATGGGGGTACAAATTGTCCAGCCTCATTAAACAACACAATGAAGTTCTATCTATAGTGCATAGTAATGTATAGGCACAGAAGAGAACAACTAAAGCTAGGTACACACTATACAGTTACTGAGCCGATTTGCCAATAATTGGGTTCTCGGACAAATTTATTGTACAGTGTGTACGATGGATCATTTTAGCGTTTTACCGATAATTGTGGAAAATCTTGTCCACACACACGAGCATTAGATTTTGCGATCTGTCATCCCAAACCAAAAATCTCAGACACCTTTTCCCAATATCGTTCTCAATAATATGCCCATATTTCCCATGTTTTCTTGTCACTATGTCATCCTTCTTGTGGGCTGACATATGCAAATGCAGTGTGGCGTGGCAGAAAATCAGTAACTTTAAAATAAAATTCTTTCCTGAAAAATCAGCCGATTGTTGGGCCAATCAAAACAAATCTGACAGTGTGTACCTAGCTTTAGACACTTACTTGAGTCAATAATTTCAATAATTTTAGTGCACAGATTAACGGAACAGCCAGTAAATTGTGGCCCATGTTAAAATCGGACGCTAGTTTCAAATCCTTAAATGCCTCTAAACTTATGTTAACGTAGAGGGAAGTATATTAGGGACCATGTAGTCCATACAGACAATACAAATATGGGCAAGCCTGTCCAAAGTGTATCTTTCCTGGGAAAACCCAAACCAGAATGCTTGAAGTGTCCCAGCTGTTTGATGTGTAGATACGTAATATGCAGGGAATTGTTTCCACTACCCCTTTACCTGAAAAAAAAAAAAAAACTTCATACACTATCACCTAACTTGTACCAGTAGATTTGCAATCAATATTATAACCTGTCCGGGTCCTTTGCATTATGTGGGTAAGATGGAGCGTCAATTTAAAGAGCAGATGACGCAACACCATTCTGCCATGAAATCAGGCCTTATTAAGGGTACTAATGACCAACCAGTGGCACGGCATTTCGCCTTGGTCAAACATAATTTGTCTGGGAGGGGATAGAGGCAAAATGCTGTTACAGCTAGTCTAGATTGATAGAATGTCTGGACACATTTGCCCCACAAGGGCGAAACAAATCATTGGGATTACATTGTATTCTCTGAAATGATGTATTTTGTTTTACAGCAGAATTCCTTCATATTTTGAACAGTTCTGCTTTGTTTCTGGATCTTTTGTATTTCTACGAAATTACCTACTATATTAGCATAGCTATCTATTGAATGTGATCAGCAGGTTATGTTATAAAACTATTAGAAATTTGACAATAGCAGCCGTACATGTTTCCTTCATCTAAAATTATACTATGTATCAGTTCTTCTCTTTTGTATCTACTTCTCCATGTACAGTATTTGATATTTTGTATTTGAGAGATTCATTTATCAGCTCTGTTCTTTGTATTTTATTCACATCTTGTATTTTTATGTATAGGTGTTGCTTGGCAACACGTTTACCTTGCTGATGTCACTTCCCCTACCTCTCCAGCTCGTACTGGAGAAGGAAGAGGCGAGCAGCAAAGATGGTGGTGTGGTGTTATATACAGTATGTGTGTTTGTAATTTCATTATTGCTGTGAACTTGCCGAAAGCAATATAACTTGCTGAAACGTTGTGACACCCAAGTGTTATTGTACGGTATTTAGATCGGAGTGCAGCTGACCATTGCTTCTTCTCTTATGCAACATACTGCTGCGCTTCTGGCACCCGACAATTTAAAAACTAGCAACCAGCGATTGACGGGAATTCATATATATATATATATATATATATATATATATATATGTGTATATATATATATATATATATATATATATATATATATAGTAAAATGGGTACTGGAATAAAGGTTCGTAGATAGGTTTTCCTGTAAAACACAGTGTCTTTACTGGCATCAGACACTGAAAATGGCATACTCAGGCTTAGGCCTGGAAACACAGGTATAAACAGAAAATAAGCACTCCTTGTGCTCAGCAACCAGTCCACTGCAATGGTTTGCCACCATACTTGCCATGCTCCTCTGGCAAAGCCAACATCCACAGTCCCTGGCACTACAAAATGCAGCCTACTCGCTGACCTCTAACAGGCATCAGTGCACCATGTAGTTTTATTTATTTATATAAAAAACAATGTAAGAACAGATAGTATGAGCGCAAATAACAAGGTAAAAGCTTTTTTAAAATATAAATATATATGAAAAGTCCCGTGGAACTACAAGTCCAAAGATAAACTAGGAGCAATGTTCCTCAAATTCACTGACTGCCAATATTATTTGGTGGAAGAGATTTGTCAGTGCGCACTTCTGGGATTTCCAGCTGTCGCCTCCCCAATGTTACCCGATCCTGGACGGGTGGTAGTCCTGCCAAAAAATTGAAGAAGCAGGGAGCGCCAATAGTGCATTAAAAGAGTACAGGAATTTTATTTAAAAAGTCCAAATTGGTGACAAGTAAAACCCGTACCATAAAAGGCGGTCAAACCACCGCTCGTATAACCGGCATATAATTTACCCCACCGTGCGAAATGCTACAGGCGATGCAAGTACTGACACCCAACTGTGAGGATTGATACAACTGCTGTGAACAAAAAAAGACCAGGCCTACTGACGAAGTCGAATGACGAAACGCGTATGGGCGTGGTCTGACGTTTGGATTTGGAATTAAGAATATTCCGTTCGCACGGTGGGGTAAATTATATGCCGGTTATACGAGCGGTGGTTTGACCGCCTTTTATGGTACGGGTTTTACTTGTCACCAATTTGGACTTTTTAAATAAAATTCCTGTACTCTTTTAATGCACTATTGGCGCTCCCTGCTTCTTAAATTTTTTGGCATATATATATATATCAGACAATAGCCGGCACTCCTCAGATAACAGTTACTTGCCCTGGTGCCCTCCAGTGTAAAATGACCACACACATCCAGTATACATCAGGCGGCATTTTTGTCATGGTAACAAACATATAAAAACACACTCACCATATATGTGCTCTCCCCTCACCACGCTAGCCACGCTGTAAGTGTCTATTCCGGTATGCCATGCCATGCCCTGACCGATGACGTCACCAAGGTAACATCTAAATAGTACAATTGCAATAGAAACAATATGGATTCAAACAGAAAAGAAGCGGTTGTCCAAAAGGCAGCTCAGTAACAACATCCTCGACCCTCCAGCTGCTGTGGAATTACATACTCCAGCATGCCCTGCCACAGTTTTGCTATTAAGGCATGCTAAAACTGAGGCAGGGCAAGCTAGGATGTGCAGTTTCACAGCAGCTGGAGGGCCAAGGTTGAAGACCCATGCTTTAGAGCATGTTATAAGTAATAGGCAAATACAGTTGCAATTGTTTAAGACATTATGTAGCATACAGATACTAAAGTTATACTAAAAAAAATACACAGCAATGTATTAAATTAAGCTATTAGGCCCAGGGGCGGAACTCTGGGAGGCAGTGGAGTCGGCTGCCGCCGGGCTCCTGGCCTCAAGAGTTCACATCTCCTCCCCTGTCTCCCACTGCCGCTCACCGCGCTGCTGCTGTCTGTGAGTTGAGGAGAGCGCAGCGTGCGCCTCCCCTGCCCCTCACTCTGCGGCGGCGCGCTTCAATTCAGCGCCGGTCCGTGAGCCAATCAGAGCTCGTGGACCGGCAGCTAAGGCTGCCGGTCCGCGAGCTTTGATTGGCTCATGGACCGGTGCATAATTGAAGAGGGACACAGCCGCCGGAGAGTGAGGGGCAGGAGAGGCGCACGCTTCGCTCTCCTCCCCTCACAGACAGCAGCAGTGAGCAGCACAAGGGATGGGGGGGTCATGTATATCTGGCACTGGGGGCATTGCTGGCACTGTGGGGACATGTATACCTGGCACTGGGGGTCATATCTGGCACTGTGGGGACACTGGCATTGGGGGCATAGCTGGCACTGTGGGGACATATATATCTGGCACTGGGGGGCATATCTGGCACTGTGGGGACACTGGCATTGGGGGCATAGCTGGCACTGTGGGGACATATATATCTGACACTGGGGGGCATATCTGGCACTGTGGGGATGGGGACACTGGCATTGGGGGCATAGCTTGCACTGTGGGGACATATATATCTGGCACTGGGGGGCATATCTGGCACTGGGAACACTGGCACTGGGGGCATAGCTGGCACTTTGGGGACATATATATCTGGCACTAGGGGCATAGCTGGCACTTTGGGGACATATATATCTGGCACTAGGGGCATAGCTGGCACTGTGGGGGCATATATAGCTGGCACTGGAGGCATATCTGGCACAGGGGCATAGCTGGCACTGGGGGGACACGTATATCTGGCACTGGGGCAGAGCTGGCACTGTGTAGGGACATGTATATCTGGCACTGGGGCATATCTGGCACTGTGGGGACACTGCATTGGGGGCATAGCTGGCACTTTGGGGACATATATATCTGGCACTGTGGGGACATATATCTGGCACTGGGGGCATATCTGGCACTGGGGGGACATGTATATCTGGCACTGGGGGGTCATGTGTATCTGGCACTGTGAGGCATATATGTATCTGGCACTGTGGGGCATATATGTATCTTGCACTTTGGAGCATATATGTATCTGGCACTGTGGGGACATACTGTATGTTTCTGGCAGTGTAGAGGCACCCATTTTTTGACATTTTTATATGTATTTGGCACTGTACAGGGGCATTATGGGTGGTCTTCAGGTTGCCAACTGTCGGGATACCGGCGCACAGTATACCGGCGCCGGAATCTTGACAGCCGGCATACCGACAGTTTTTCTCCCTCGTGGGGGTCCACGACCCACCTGGAGGGAGAATAAATAGCGTGGCGCGCCCGCAAGGGGCTCATTTGCGCTCACCACGCTGTCGGGCTTCCGGCGCCGGTATGCTGGTCGCCTGGAGCCCGGCCGCCGGCATACCATACCTCACCCGGGCATTATATGTATTTGGCACTGTACAACATGACTAAAAACGGAGTTATGACACAAGGTCATACTCCTACAAAAGTCATAACGAAAGGTGTGCGCACAAAATGGGGTGTGGCTTTGTGAAAACTAGACCATGCCCCCATTTTTGCACACGCGCCTTCGGCGCGCGCATGATACTGGCTCTTGCCTTTGACTGCAGATCTTTTCTGGCTCTTTGCATCTGACTGGTTGGCCACCCCTGTCCTAGTATATACAGAGAGCTGGCTGTGGCTACAGCTAGGGGGCGCTCCAGAACGCAGCTCCTGCCAGGCCCTTCCAGATGAGCTGGCCAAGTGATGCTCTCTGTTCTTCCATTGGGCTGAAAGCAGCAGGTAGGCACGGGCAGCACTTGCCTCAAGCTGCACTGTGGGGGGGGGGTGTAGTTGGAATTGGAAAGGGGAGGGGTGCTGGGGGGTCTTTAATGAATGTTGGCAGCACTGTGTTTTATATTTGCATGTTTAAGGGAGGTGAAGGGAGGTGTGTGTGTGTGTGTGTGTGTGTGTGTGTGTGTGTGTGTGTGTGTGTGTGTGTGTAAGTGAAGGAAGCATGTGTTTGTTTTTGTGTGTGTGTTTTTAAGTGAAAGAGGCATGTGTACGTGTAAGGGAGACGTGTGTATGTGTGAGAGAGGCATGTGTGTGTGTAAGTGAAAGAGGCATGTTTGTGTATTTAAGTGAAGGAAGTGTGTGTGTGAGTTTACATGAAGGAGGCGTGTGTGTGTGTGTGTGTGTGATTTTAAGTGAAGGAAGCATGTGTAAGTGAGAGGTGTTTGTGTAAGTGAGAGGTGTGTGTGTGTGTGAGAGGCGTGTGTGTAAGTGAGGATTGTGTGTGTTTAAGCGAAGGAGGCATGTGTGTGTTTAAGCTAAGGAGGCGTGTGTAAGTAAGAGGTGTGTGTGTAAGTGAGAGGCGTGTGTGTTTAAGTGAAAGAGGCGTTTGTGTGTTGTTTTTATATATATATATATATATTGTATATCGGCACACCACTGCGCCAAAGCATCTAATTGTGACACACTGTTGGGTGAGGGGTACTGTAGGTGTGCTATAAAGGTATGCTGGTGTCTATTTTATTGTGATGACTGACTTGGAGTGCCGTCCACTTTGTATGTGTATCTATATTACTATTTGGAAAGGCACCTGAGCACGCTACTACTGTTCAACATGAGTGCCGGATAGCTACATATGAAGGGTGTGTATGTATACAGTATGTAGGGGGGGCACCAACATTTATCATGCCTCCGGGCGACTGGGGCAAACTTACGCCACTGATTAGGCCATAGGGACATAGACTATCCAAAAAGAAAATCTATTTTGTCTCCCGGCAAAGGAGCATTTTTGAGCAGTTGAGCAATTTAGGGATTTGATCAACGATCTTATGTTTGAGTGATGTGGGTGAGTGACTGGCTATGGCAAAATGCCAAGCTACTGACTGTTTGCTTTTACCAGATAATACCGCTTCTCTGATAGAATATCAATGTTGACCCATCCTAACTTTGAATTGACACTCTGTTTTGCCAATATAATTGCCACACATAGAAGAAGACTGTTGGATTTGATGCAGTTGAAGATTATTAAAGTAAGAAAAAGTATAAGCACATGAGGGAAGAGGGCCCTACTCGTGAGAGCTTACATTCTAAAGGGGAGGGGTAGACAGGCAGGTGTGACACAGACAGGGTACATAGAGAGCGTGGAACAGGGGGTTAAGATGAGATTTGGCTGGGTTTGGTGAAGAAGTGGGTCTTGAGAGCCCATTTGAAGTTTTGTAGAGAGGTGGAGAGTCTGAGGGGGAGAGGTAGAGAATTCCAGAGAAAGGGAGCAGAACGTGAAAAATCTTGGAGGTAGGAGTGGGAGGAAGTAATCAGTAGGCAGGAGAGTTGGCGTGCATTAGCAGAGCGAAGAGGACTGGTGGGAGTATAAAGGGAGATAACGTCAGAGATGTAAATGGGAGAGTAGTGAGTGAGGGCTTTGAGAGTGTGAGAAGCTTGAAATGGATTCTGAAAGGGAAGGGGAGCCAGTGAAGGTCTTGTAAGAGAGGTGGACATAGTGTGTTTGGTGAGGAAAATTAGCCAGGCAGCAGCATTGAGGATAGATTGGAGTGCAGAGAGGTATTTATCAGGAATGCCAGTCAGGAGGAGATTACAGTAGTCCAGTCTGGAGATGACCAGTGAGTGAATAAGGGTCTTGATAGCATCCTGGGTCAGAAAGGGTCTGATCCTGAAAATATTTTTTTAGATGAAAACGGCAGGTTTGTGAGAGGTGCTGAATGTGTTGTTTGAAGGAGATGGAGGAGTCAAGGATTACTCCAAGACAGCGCACTTGGGGTCTAGAGGAGATAGTAGTGCCATCAATAGATAATGAGATTGTGGGAGGTGAGGTTATGCGGGAGAGATGATGATCAGCTCAGTCTTAGACATGTTACGTTTAAGAAAGTGCTGGGACATCCAGACAGTGATAGCAGAAAGACAGTTGGAGATCCGAGTGAAGAGAGCAGGGGAGAGGTCTGAGGAGGAAAGATAGATTTGCGTGTCATCAGAATAGAGATGATATTCGAAATCAAAAAAACTAATGAGCTCACCTAGTGAGGACGTATATAGAGAGAAAAGGAGAGGACCAAGGACAGAACCTTTGCGTACACCTACAGTTAGTGGAAGTGAGGGGGAGATGGAATCATGAGAGGAGACAGAATGAACGGTCAGAGGTAGGAAGAAAGCCAAGAGAGGGCAATATCACGCAGACCAATGAAGTGAAGGATTTGCAGTAGGAGAGGGTAGTCCAGTGTCAAAAGCAGCAGAGAGGTCAAGAAGAATAAGTAGAGAATAGTGGCCCTTAGATTTGGCAGCATGGAAGTCATTGCAGACTTTTGTAAGGGCAGTTTCAGTGGAGTGTAGAGGATGGAAGCCAGACTGGAATGGGTCAAGCAGCGAGTGTGAGGAAAGAAAGGAAGTAAGGCGGTTGTTGACCATACGCTCAAGGAGTTTGGAGGCAAAAAGGGAGAAGAGAGATGGGTTGGTAGTTGGAAAGAGTGTTTGGATCAAGGGTAGCTTTTTAAGAATAGGGGAGACAAGAGCATGCTTGAACGCAGAGGGGACAGTGCCTGATGAGAGGGAGAGATTGAGAAGGTGGGAAAGATGGGAACAAGCAGAAGGAGAGAGGTAGCGGAGGAGACGGGAGGGGATAGGGTCAAGTGGTGAGGGGAGAGGAACGAATAAGGACCATGACTTCCTCACTAGATACATGGTAGAAAGATGTCAGATTTGGTGACAGGGATTGGGAGGGGGTGGTAAGGGATGGGAGAAGGTTGGTGGTAAGGGATGGGAGTAGGCTGGTTGCTGATGGTCTGTTGTGATGTCCTGACGTACTGTATTGAGTCAATTTTGGATGTGAAGTAAGTAGTCAAGAGCAGAGAGATAGGAGGGGAGACGAGGTGGAGGTGGGCAGAGGAGTGAGTTGAGAATGGCAAAGAGGCGCCGGGGGTTGGAAGACTGGGAGGAGATGAGGTTCTTGAAGTATGACTGTTTAGCAAGGGAAAGGGCAGCACTGAAGGATGAGAAGATAAGTTTGAAATGGAGGAAGTCTGCCTTAGAGCGTGATTTTCTCCAGTGTTGCTTAGCAGTACGTGAGCATTTTTGCAGATGTTTGGTGCATTTGGTGTGCCAGGGTTGAGGTGTTAATTTGCGAGGGTGAACAGTGGTTGGTGGAGCGAGAGAGTCAAGAGCAGAAGTAAGTGATGCATTGTATATGGAAGTGGCTTGTTCGGGGGATGAGAGAGAGACATGAGTCAAACAGTGAGGAAAGTAATGTGGTGTCACCTGTCCGCATATGACACAGCCTGTAAACTTAAAACAGACCATTTTAGGTTTGCCTAAGAGAGTGGCAAATTGTGCACTTACCTGCCTGTGCACATGTACTGTACTTATTGCCTTTCAGGTGTATGAAAATACAGCCATGAGCCACTAAATAAGTGTGGCTTAAGCAGGGTTGTGCGTAAGTGAACACGTGTTCAGATTGATATTTTCTAAATAGTTTTTCTTGTTTAAACAGCGTGACTTACAATTCATCACCTCGTAGGTCAAAGATCAGTTCTCGACTCCATCATCAGTACCTAGCTAGCCATTAACATCATCATCCGTCTCCTGCTCACTGTGCACGCACGCATGACTTGCAGCTGTATATGTACATGGTTGAGGGTTTGATGGTTAGGAGCGTATTGGTCTGATCGCCCCTCATTATCCTGCAGCACATAACTTCGCTTTTGCTGTAATAGTACAATAATAGGTAAATTGTCCCTAATAGGATACTTATCACTGCTTCTAGCAGAATTCACAAGACTTGTGAGCCTCTTCATAAAACTGTTGTGTTCACCACTATTTGGCCTTGGGTATAACAAAATACAAATTTTAGATGTGACATCAGTCATTGCTGTTTCATCATACAGTGTCTCAAAATGATGTATGAGCGTATATTGTGGTTAATCTTCATAGGTTAGTAGCAGCAATTCTTTGCAATGTGTACTGTAGTTGTATGCCATGACAATAATACTATGTTTTCAGTGTCTTAAGAACTACACAAGGATCTCTGAGCTATATTTGGTAGTATTTTCAAGACAATCAGCATTATTATTGAAGCCATAGTCATATTTCTTGTTCCAGTCCTTAGTATTGGGGGGATAGCCAGTGAATAATTTTGAGATACATGCAAGCCAGTTTTTCTCTTTTCTCGCTCAGAGCAAATCTAGGGATTCATCCCTGTTTTTTTCTGGATTATTGAACACTGGTTGGACCTAGGTCACAGCTACTATACCCCTTTTACACTGCACCTTGGTCCGGGGGTTGACCCATTTACACTGAATCCATGTCTGCACTGCATGTCACCGTAGACACTCCTTTGAAGCAGGCCTTCAGACATACAGCCTTATTTAACCTTTATCACCTTTGGCAAGCCGGGTGGGACCCAGGAATAACCTTGGTATCGAGCGGGGTCGAAGCCCCAGCAATTACCCCCATGGAAGCCTTTTCACTAAGAGTGGGTACACACCAGAATGACCGGCATTTGGGCTTATGGCCTGGGAAATTTCACTTCGCCCCGCACTATACCATATTACTGGTGCACACTCTAGACGATTTAATGACCGTAACGTTCCTGCTAGGTTGCAGCCAGGGCACCGAGGTGCAGGTATGTGATATCTGTGCGCACCCAAAAAGGTTGTGGCTGACTGGGGAGGGGGCACGTTGTCAGCGTCACTCTTGGAACTTTTCCCAGCCACAGGACATTGCATCCCGTGGGTGGGGAAGGTACAAGGCAGGCTGTGTTTTGCAGGGAGCCGCTAAAAGGGCAGGGCACATTTTGCCATTTTTAAATTCGATATTGCCTGACTGACCACACAGCATAGCCGACCAGGTAATGTTGCATGTAACCCACGGAAGCACACAAATGTGTATACACACTAGGCAATATGCACAATTTGTTGTTGTGATACTGCAAATCACGCCAATATTGCTCTAATGTGTAACCACCCTTTGAGAAAGGACGTGTTGACTTGGCTTGCTTCAGCAAAATCCCAGGACCAAACTCTGTGTGAATGGGGTATTAATGTCATATGCTAATTCTTGGGGTATTTATCAAAGCTCAGAGAGAGATAAAGTACTACCTAATCAGCTGCTTAAGTATGTGCAGTATGCACTTAAATTAGACCAGTGGGCACAGTTCCATTAGTAGCGTGTAGTGTGGCTGGTGGTATGTGTAGAATTGATGTGGTGCCTGAGAGTGAAACAGTCTGCAAATACAGTAAGTGTCAGGTGTTGTGCATAAGAACTGTCTCCTTAAAGACGTTCTTGTTGTTTTCATCCACTGCTTACTTTCCTTAGAAGCACATAAGTATAATGCATTAGAATTCCTTCTGTTTAGGAAGTAAGTTGGACACCCTTTAATTGAAAAAAATTATTTGTCATTTAAACAGGGGTTGCACACTCTTTTCACCCAATAAGAAGAGCTTAATGTTAGTGCATCAGCAATACTTTGAGATCAGTACATTGTGGCAGATAGGTTACTGTATCTAAAACTAATTTATATGCATAAAGGATTAGTTGGCATGAAAAAAAAGTGTTTGGGATTATTGCAAATTATAACTGTTTTCTTTTTCTTTTTTTTTATGATCTTTGTAAATGGAATTTAGTATTTGGCAACATCGTGTTCAGCTAATCTTTAAATGTTCCTCTCTAGAGTGTAATTACAGCATGGGCAGAGCAGTAAAGTCTAATACACTAGAGATCTAGGTTCTGTTTGTTTCATTATTTTTGATCCCGCTCATCAAAAACGACTGTATTTTAGTGTAATAATAGCACTCCTGTGGTTGCTCAAGTATGTTTCGGCATTTAAGTGACGCTTAATTATCTCCTACGTGTATCCATACTTGGGCTTTTTTGCAGTCATTTAGTTCCATTGAATCAGAATGCCTCTTATAGTCCATCACTGTGTTGTTCAATGGGGATGCCATTAAAATGCCGGCTGTCGGGATCCCAGCGTTCAGGATACAGACAGCCAACATTATACCAGCTCCCGGAATCCTGACACCCGCCCGGATTTTCCCACTGAGTTGATGGGTCCACACCACCGACTGAGCGTGGCGAGCGCAGCAAGGGGACTCGCTGCCGGGATACCGATATCGTGATACTGAGAGCCGGCATCCCGTCTGCCAGTATTTTATACTGGATCCGTTCCATGATGGCTTGAACTCCTAGATATTATGCGTTTCATGAAATACAGAAATTCTGGGAGAAGTTATTCCACGTAGAATATTTAAAGCCAAATCCTGAAGGAGAAACCAGAAAATCCTGACACATCTATTTTCTACCTACTGTTACTTTTCTGTAATTCCATTACTGCTTTTTAGTTACAGGACATTGCAAATATGCTAAAATGTATTGTTTATTCCAAACAGTGCAAAGAAAGCAAAACAAAGATGTTGTCGCTGCAGCAAAGCTGTCATTAATTTATGTTGGGATTTGCAAATTGAACATGTCAGTCTCTGCTGTATTATATTGATCTAAGTATGCAGAGAAAACTTATTCTTGCTCTACATAATACTCTGCCCATATACAGTATTATTAACCCCTCAATACTTCCATAAGCCCCAGTGCTGCTCAAGACATGCAATCAGAAAGCTGATCTCCGTGTCTAACGTGTACTGGAGCCATTGAGGCTGATAGATTAGTTTGGGTTAGTAGCTACACATTTACACCCCCAGTATTTCCTTGCAGGATCTACTCCTTTCCCATTTATAAAGTGGGTGGTGTCATGATTGGTGTATTGTAATATGAAAAGCTAGCTATGCTGTTGCCTTGTATCTGTCTACAGTACTAGTAAGGTACCTGACTGTATAGAAAAAAGAGCAGAAGAGAATGACAAAATCCTTACATCTTTCAGATGCTTTAGTGTTGTTACAGAAATTGCCTGTTACCCCTTGTTCATGATTTTTCCCCTCTGGTTACATACACATCTCAGCCCAATGCATTTTTCTTAATTAACAGTAGCCGGAAGCACAAGCCATCAGGTTTTTGAAGGAAATATTGAACGTTGATTTTCCTCCTTTGAGATATGTAGATTTTCTCGTGAATGTGCTTTACAGTTACTATTTAGCATTAGGCAGCATGTTGCAATGAAACATAGCCAGAATCTTAATTAATTATTCTAGGGCAGGAGGGATGTCAATTAATTTAGTATTATCTGGGAAGGTATAGACTTAAATTGATGACACTTTAGTTCAGTGCCGTAGTGGCACAAAATGCTTCGCTTTGCATTGCTGCTTGGAGAAGAGCTAAAGAGGATAATTATAAGATATCTGTTTTCCTTGAACCCCACTGCGCTTGTTTATTGACAAGGAAAGAATTTAAATCAGGAAACCATGATCAGGAAACCAGTGAAGCCGGACAATGTGACATTAATTACTGCTGCCTTAAAATATTAACGTTACCTTTGGGCTTTCACACAGTAATTAGCATAGTGCAAACATTTAATTCTCCATGCTAAATAGAAAGTAAATTTGTATTCACTACCTCTGAAGTGGTCAATTATTTAGCCCAGCGTAGTGAAAAAAAACTTTCTACATTTCATCTTACTCATTTTTTTCACATTGTAAGTACAACTGACTTACTGTTTTAATAGGCATTATAAAGCTTCATAGGCATCCAAGTGAGTGATTCTTATTTGAACAACCTCATTTAGAGACGTCTTGTATTCTGTTCTGCAAGTCTGCTGAGATTTAAGCATTTATAATCCTTAGTTTAGGACTGAAAAAGCCTTAAAATCTGGAAAATGGCTGTGACAGCGCTGTTGTTAATGTAGATTTAAGCTCTTGCATTCGTTTTACAGGAAGGAATATCTGTTTATTTGTCCTAATAACTCATTTTCTCGATCATATTCCTTGTGGCCTTTCCAGTATATACAGCTGCTAAAACTACGAATTGAGGGCTATCGTAACATCTTTGATTTGTTATCGGCCCAGGAAGACTTGTTTATATTTTCTTACAAGCATTACTTAAATGTTCTCTGTGCTGTTTTGCATTCTCATCTGTCTGATTGGCGCCATTTATCCAGGTTATTTCTTGTAAGTGCAAATTACAAAGTGTACTCAACATCCTTGGTAAATGTGCTTTGTTTTACTGCTTGCCTGTATTACTTACGTTGAAAAAAGTAATTGGGAGTGATATTGCTTTCTCTAATTCTCCATATTGAAACATCCCTTATTCAGTGTAATTGAATCCTGTGGGTTATTAGTCCTATAATATTTTTCCAAAGGCAAAGTTTGTTCAAAGTAATTACACAAAGACTTCTAATATACTTTCTTCATAGAATGCTTAATATATTTCCTTTTGAAAATCACAAATGTATGAATTACATAGTAGCTCAGTGTAAGGGGTTCCTGCCAGGGCGTTGTAACAATGCCCTGCATCATGGCGTCACATGATTATATCTTTGGCCTTGGCTTCGCTAACTTGGTACTAGAGCTAGACCAATGTCTTGGTGGCCCAGCTCAGTGTAGACACTAGTGAGCCGAAACATCAAATGAAGTTGATGACATCTATTTTGTAACAATGGTGAATTGCATGGACAATGATATATTAGATGGTAAGCTGTCATTAGGTTCATCAACATCTTAAAAGCAGAAGATATGGACAGGTGTAAAATCCTGCGTGACTTTGATAAGGACAAATTGTTATGACGCGATAACTGGGTCAGAGCATTTCTGAAATGGCATTTGGTATGTGTGCTCTATTTACCTAGGGAAAAATGGCATTATGATGCATTGTGGCAAGAAATCAAGCTGGTGTAGTGAGTGTTATAGTTTGGCCAATGTTCTGCTTGGAAATCCTGTGTCTTGTTATTCGTGTGACAGTTGATGCACACGCCATACCTAAACATTGTTTCCGACCCGATACATCCTATCATGACAATGGTATTCTCATGTGAAAGTGGCTTCCTTCAGGAAGGTAAAGTTCCCCTCCACACTGCATGGATTCTTCAAGAATGGTGTGAAGAACAGGATGAACAGTTTTGAGGTGTTGCCCTGGAAATTCACCATGTTTCAATCCAATTGAGCAGCTGTAGTATGTGTTGGAAGAAAAAGTCCAATCTGCGTTGCTAATAGTTGAGGGAGCTGCTAGTAAGATCCTGGTTACCACAAGAAACCTTCAGATGTCTTGTAGAATCCATGCCTCATCAGGTCAGAGCTGTTTTGGTAACACACACAGGAGTAACAGTATGTTAGGCAGGAGGTCATACTGTTTTGGCTCAGTGTACAGAGGAACAAGAAAAATATTTGTCATTGCTGCACTATGGATCTTATTCAGTAAGGATTGCATATTTTGCGATTCACAATCCGGGCGATCTTCGAACAACTGCGCGTATGTGAATAAAATTAGCGACAGCAATTGTGTACACATCGTGATCGCAATGCAGACGCTGGTTGGCTGACAGGAAGCCAGCGTTTCTGGGCAATAACCTGCCTATTTCTGGGTGTGTCTGAAAAAACGCAGGTGTGCCCAGACGTTTTTAAGGAGGGCCTCTGACGTCAGCGATGACCAATTCCAGCCACTTGTGTCGCAAGAATTGTTGATGACCTTGCCTGGCGTAGTTATATCTATCCCTATAAATTTTATTTTCAAAAAGCCCTCAGTACAGGTGTTCTGGGCTGTGGCACTTCACAATTACTCTGTGTTTTGCAATTGCTAAAGCTGTACATTGTGTATACTTAGCTTCTAGTTATCCGGTTACAATGTCTTACAAAGGCAAAGGTAACAAAGAGGATAATGCACCTGTGCTGGTTTCATGTAAGGCCTGTGCAGTTGCATTTTCTCCACAGGACCTTGGGCAGGACGGTCTGTGTGTTAAATGCTATGTGCCAAACCCACAACAGCTGCCTCAACCAGACCCTGTGCAGGAACCACCCTGGGTGGCTTCTTTTGCACAGGTGTTAACACGCATAGTGGACTGCTTGGTGCATCCTACTTTGCTGCCTAATACGGGGGTTCTACAGCAATGGCCTCATGCATTGTAGGCCCCAGGGTATCCTCCATGGATGAACCATTTACATACTCAGACCACATGCTCACTGCGTCTCAGCAGTTGTAGTAGGCAGACCACCCTCAGACGAGCACGGCGCATAAATGCTCTGTGTTATACTCACAGTCAACACAGCAGCAGCCTCTGTGGAGTCCTCAGAGGAAGAGTGGGACGCCTCTCTCCCAGGGTCTCCCTCAGGTGAGGAGGATTGCCATTTCTCGGTGGATGTAACAGTACTTGTTAGGGCAGTTAAGTATGTTTTGATTTTTGAGGAAGAAGAAAACTTCTTTGTTTAAGCGTCAGAAGGTGGTTAAGCCTGAGTTTCCTTACTGTATATCATGCTGAACTCATGCAGGAATCTAGGAATGCTCCTAGTAAGAAGTTTCAGGAGCCTAAGGGACTGGCGTCTCGTTACCCTTTACCACAAGTGTGCTAAATTGGAATTTCCCCATTTGGTGGATTTTCATCTGGCACACCCGGTCCGCTCCTCCACATTACCTATACCATTGGCTTCCTCCATTAAGGATGCGACAGATAGGAAGATTGAAGCAGGTCTTAAGTCTGTTTTTTCCCCTTATATGGGCTCTTCTTAGATGAGCATTCGTTTCCGCCTGGGTGGTTAAAGCTGTGGAGCATTGGGCTGATGCACTAGAGGAAAGTCTGAAGTTGGATGGTTCCAGAGACCAGCTGTCTCTTACTGCTAATATCAGGCAAGCGACCCGATATTTAGAAGAGGCATCCTGGGATACGAGTATGTTGGCTTCCAAGGCCTCGGCAACTTCAGTGGTAGCTTGTCGTGGGCTATGGCTACGTTCTGGAAGGCGGATCAGAGTCTAAAAGGGAGTTGGAAGCTCTGCCTTTTGCTGGAAACATTCTGTTTGACGCAGAATTGTATACCAATCAATGTCCTGGAACTTCTGGCAGTCTACAAGGCTCTCATTCAGGCTCATAATCTCCTCCAGGGCAGGCCTGTTCAGATTCAGTCCGACAACACCACCGCAGTTTCAGTCCGACAACACCATCAAGGGGGCACTCTCAGCACTCACAGCCATCTGGCTATGGCAAAGGTGGAGTGCACGCTCCAGTGGGCCGAGGCTCACTTTCCGGCCATATCACCGGTGTTTCTGCCAGGAATCCTCAATTGGAAAGCAGACTTCCTCATTGGGAGGACGTCTACAACGGCAAATGGGCTCTGCACCCTGAGGTGTCCCAGAACCTGGTAAATATATGGGGTCGGCAGGATGTAGACCTGATGGCCTCTCGTCACAATCATGAGTTCCCAGTCTGCGGATCCAGGACCAGAGATCCACAGGCAACCTTTTGTTTATGCTCTAGCAGTACACTGGACCTTCCATCTGGGATACCTGTTTCCTCCGGTATCACTGTTATCCAGAGTTCTTTGCAAGTTTAAGTGGGAAGGAGGCACCTTGATACTGATAACTCCCGCATGGCCCAAGCGCCATTGGTTCGTGGATCTCCAAAATCTATCCATGGACAAGCCATTTATACTACCACAGCAACAAGACCCTGGCTGCATCGCGACCTGGCTTGACTGTATTTGAAGGCTTGGCGCTTGAGTCATCAGTCCTCCGAGCAAAGGGATTCTCAGACGTAGTGATACAGACAATGCTGTGGGCTCGTAAGCCATCTTCAGCCCGCATCTGTTACCGGATTTGGCATGCTTATTTTCAGTGGTTTGGGCCTAGGGGCTATAACCCTCGTGCCATTAGGGTCTCCAGGGTACTGGCCTTTCTGCAGACAGAGTTATACCTTGGGTCTTCGCTTAGCATCCCTGAAAGTACAAGTTTCTGCCCTGTCAGTGTGGTTTCAATGAAAGATCACTCCACTACAAGATGTACGTACCTTTTTTTCCTGCCTCCCATTGTTCATCCAGTGGCCCTCTGGGATTTATCCCTGGTCCTGCAAGCTCTTAAGACTTCCCCATTTTAGCCTTTAGAGGCAGTGGACATTAAGTGGCTGCTGGCAAAGGTGTTTTCTCTATCGTCCTAAGTGGATGCTGGGGTTCCTGAAAGGACCATGGGGAATAGCGGCTCCGCAGGAGACAGGGCACAAAAAAGTAAAGCTTTTACCAGATCAGGTGGTGTGCACTGGCTCCTCCCCCTATGACCCTCCTCCAGACTCCAGTTAGATTTTGTGCCCGAACGAGAAGGGTGCAATCTAGGTGGCTCTCCTAAAGAGCTGCTTAGAGAAAGTTTAGCTTAGGTTTTTTACTTTACAGTGAGTCCTGCTGGCAACAGGATCACTGCAACGAGGGACTTAGGGGAGAAGTAGTGAACTCACCTGCGTGCAGAGTGGATTTGCTGCTTGGCTACTGGACACTAGCTCCAGAGGGACGATCACAGGTACAGCCTGGATGGTTACCGGAGCCGCGCCGCCGGCCCCCTTGCAGACGCTGAAGAGAGAAGAGGTCCAAAATCGGCGGCTGAAGACTCCTGAGTCTTCATAAAGGTAGCGCACAGCACTGCAGCTGTGCGCCATTTTCCTCTCAGCACACTTCACACAACAGTCACTGAGGGTGCAGAGCGCTGGGGGGGGCGCTCTGAGAGGCAAATAAAAACCTTGTTAGAGGCAAAAAATACCTCACATATAGCCCACAGAGGCTATATGGAGATATTTAACCCCTGCCTAACTTCAAAAATAGCGGGAGACGAGGCCGCCGAAAAAGGGGCGGGGCCTATCTCCTCAGCACACAGCGCCATTTTCTCTCACAGAAAAGCTGGAGAGAAGGCTCCCAGGCTCTCCCCTGCACTGCACTACAGAAACAGGGTTAAAACAGAGAGGGGGGGCACTGATTTTGGCGATATTGTATATATATAAAAGATGCTATAAGGGAGAAACACTTATATAAGGTTGTCCCTATATAATTATAGCGTTTTTGGTGTGTGCTGGCAGACTCTCCCTCTGTCTCCCCAAAGGGCTAGTGGGTCCTGTCCTCTGTCAGAGCATTCCCGGTGTGTGTGCTGTGTGTCGGTACGTGTGTGTCGACATGTATGAGGACGATGTTGGTGAGGAGGCGGAGAAATTGCCTGTAATGGTGATGTCACTCTCTAGGGAGTCGACACCGGAATGGATGGCTTATTTAGAGAATTACGTGAGAATGTCAACACGCTGCAAGGTCGGTTGACGACATGAGACGGCCGACAATCTATTAGGACCGGTCCAGGCGTCTCAGAAACACCGTCAGGGGTTTTAAAAACGCCCATTTACCTCAGTCGGTCGACACAGACACAGACACGGACACTGAATACAGTGTCGACGGTGAATAAACAAACGTATTTCTCATTAGGGCCACACGTTAAGGGCAATGAAGGAGGTGTTACGTGTTTCTGATACTACAAGTACCACAAGAAAGGGTATTATGTGGGAGTGAAAAAACTACCTGTAGTTTTTCCTGAATCAGATAAAATAAAATGAAGTGTGTGATGATGCGTAGGGTTACCCCGATAGCAAATATTGGCGTTATACCCTTTCCCGCCAGAAATTAGGGTACGTTGGGAAACACCCCTTAGGGTGATAAGGCGCTCACACGCTTATCAAGTGGCGTTACCGTCTCCAGATACGGCCGCCCTCAAGGAGCCAGCTGATAGGAAGCTGGAAAAATATCCTAAAAAGTATATACACACATACGGTGGTTATACTGCGACCAGCGATCGCCATCAGCCTGGAGATGCAGTGCTGGGTTGGCTTGGTCGGATTCCCTGACTGAAAATATTTTATTCATGTAGAGCATTTAATAGGATGCATTCTATATATATGTATGTGAGATGCACAGAGGGATATTTGCTCTCTGGCATCAAGATAAGTGCGTTGTCCACATCTCCCAGAAGATGTCAGGGACACGACAGTGGTCAGGTGATACAGATCCCATACGGCAGATGGAAGTATTGCTGTATAAAGGGAAGGAGTTATTTGGGGGTCGGTCCATCGGACCTGGGGACCACAGCAACAGCTGGGAAATCCAACCTTTTTTACCCCAAGTTACATCTCAGCTAAAAAAGACACCGTCTTTTCAGCCTCAATCTTTCCTTTCCCATGAGGGCATGCAGGCAAAAGGCCAGTCATATCTGCCCAGACATAGAGGTAAGGGAAGTAGACTGCAGCAGGCAGCCCTTTCCCAGGAAGAAGCCCTCCACCGCGTCTGCCAAGTCCTCAGCATGACGCTGGGGCCGTGCAAGCGGACTCAAGGTGGGGGGGTAGTCTCAAGAGTCTCAGGGCGCAGTGGGATCACTCGCAAGTTGACCCCTAGATCGTACGAGTATTATCCCAGGGGTAAAGATTGGAGAGTCGAGACATCTTCTCCTCGCAGCTTCCTGAAGTCTGCTTTACCAACGGCTCCCTCCGACAGGGAGGCAGCATTGGAAACAATTCACAAGCTGTATATCCAGCAGGTGATAATCAAAGTACCCCTCCTACGACAAGGAAAAGGGTATTATTTTTCCACACTATATTGTGGTACTGAAGCCAGACGGCTTGGTGACACATAGTCTAAATCTAAAATGTTTTGAACACTTACATAAAAGGTTCAAATCGAGATAAAGTCACTCAGAGCAGTGATAGCGAACCGGAAAAAAGGGGACTATATGGTGTCCCTGGACATCAAGGATTACCTCCATGTCCAAAATTTGTCCTTCTCATCAAGGGTACCTCTGGTTCGTGGTACAGAACTGTCAATATCAGTTTCAGACGATGCCGTTTGAATTATCCACGGCACCCCGGGCCTTTTTACCAAGGTAATGGCCGACAAGATGTTTCTTCAAAGAAAAAAGGCATCTAAATTATCCCTTACTTGCACGACCTAAAAAGGGCAAGTTCCAGAGAACAGTTGGAGGTCGGAAGAGCACTATCTAAAGTAGTTCTTCGACGGCACGACTGGATTCTAAATATTCCAAGAATCGCAGCTGTTTTCCGACGATACGTCTGCTGTTCCTAGGGATGATTCTGGACACGGTTCAGAAAAAGGTTTTTCTTCCCGAGGAAAAAGCCAAGGAGTTATCCGACCTGTCAGGAACCTCCTAAAACCAGGAAAGGTGTCTGTACATCAATGCACAAGAGTCCTGGGAAAAATGGTGGCTTTTTACGAAGCAATTCCATTCGGCAGATTCCATGCAAGAATTTTCCAAAGGGATCTGTTGGACAAATGGTCAGGGTCGCATCCTCAGATGCACCTGCGAATAACCCTGTCGCCAAGGACAAGGGTATATCTTCTGTGGTGGTTGCAAAAGGCTCATCTATTGGAGGGCCGCAGATTCGGCATACAGGATTTGATCCTGGTGACCACGGACGCCAGCCTGAGAGGTTGGGGTGCAGTCACACAAGGAAGAAACTTCCAGGGGGTATGAACGAACCTGGAAAAGTCTATTCACATAAACATTCTGGTACTAAGAGCAATCTAAAATGCTCTAAGCCAGGCGGAACCACTCCTGCAAGGAAAACCGGTGTTGATTCAGTCGGACAACATCACGGCGGTCGCCCATGTAAACAGACAGGGCGGCACAAGAAGCAGGAGTGCAATGGCAGAAGCTGCCAAGATTCTTCGCTGGGCGGAGAATCACGTAATAGCACTGTCAGCAGTGTTCTTCCCGGGCGTGGACAACTGGGAAGCAGACTTCCTCAGCAGACACGATATACACCCGGGAGAGGGGGGTCTTCATCCAGAAGTCTTCCACATGCTAATAAACTGTTGGGAAAGACCAATGGTAGACATGATGGCGTCTCGCCTCAACAAGAAACTGGACAAGTATTGCGCCAGGTCAAGAGATCCACAGGCAATAGCTGTGGACGCACTGGTAACACCTTGGGTGTACAAATCAGTATATGTGTTTCCTCCTCTGCCTCTCATACCAAAGGTATTGAAGATTATACGGTGAGGAGGAGTAAGAAATACTAGTGGCTCCGGATTGGCCAAGAAGGACTTGGTACCCGGAACTTCAAGAGTTGGTCACGGACGACCCGTGCCCTCTACTTCTGAGAAGGGACCTGCTACAACAGGGTCCCTGTCTCTTTCAAGACTTACCGCGGCTGCGTTTGACGGCATGGCGGTTGAACGCCAGATCCTAAAAGGGAAAGGCATTCCAGAAGAAGTCATTCCTACCTTGATTAAGGCAAGGAAGGAAGTCACCGCGAAACATTATCACCGCATTTGGCGAAAATATGTCGCGTGGTGCGAGGATCGGAGTGTTCCGACGGAGGAATTTCAACTGGGTCGTTTCCTACATTTCCTACAATCAGGATTGTCTAGGGGTCTCAAATTGAGATCTATTAAGGTTCAAATTTCGGCCCTGTCAATATTCTTCCAAAAAGAATTGGCCTCAGTTCCTGAGGTACAGACTTTTGTTAAAGGAGTACTGCATATACAGCCTCCTGTGGTGCCTCCGGTGGCACCGTGGGATCTAAATGTAGTTTTAGATTTCCTCAAATCCCATTGGTTTGAACCATTGAAAAAGGTGGATTTTAAATATCTCACATGGAAAGTGACTATGTTACTGGCCCTGGCTTCCGCCAGGAGAGTATCTGAATTGGCGGCTTTATCTTATAAAAGCCCTTATCTAATCTTCCATTCGGATAGGGCAGAACTGAGGACTCGTCCGCATTTTCTCCCTAAGGTGGTATCAGCGTTTCACCTGAACCAACCTATTGTGGTGCCTGCGGCCTCTGGCGACTTGGAGGACTCCAAGTTGTTGGACGTTGTCAGAGCCTTAAAAATATACATTTCAAGGACGGCTGAAGTCAGAAAATCTGACTCGCTGTTGATACTATATGCACCCAACAAGTTGGGTGCCCCTGCTTCTAAGCAGACGATTGCTCGTTGGATTTGTAACACAATTCAACTTGCTCATTCTGTGGCAGGCCTGCCACAGCCTAAATCTGTTAAGGCCCATTCCACAAGGAAGGTGGGCTCATCTTGGGCGGCTGCCCGAGGGGTCTCGGCATTACAATTCTGCCGAGCAGCTACGTGGTCGGGGGAAAACACGTTTGTAAAATTCTACAAATTTGATACCCTGGCAAAAGAGGACTTGGAATTCTCTCATTCGGTGCTGCAGAGTCATCCGCACTCTCCCGCCCGTTTGGGAGCTTTGGTATAATCCCCATGGTCCTTTCAGGAACCCCAGCATCCACTTAGGACGATAGAGAAAATAAGAATTTACTTACCGATAATTCTATTTCTCGGAGTCCGTAGTGGATGCTGGGCGCCCATCCCAAGTGCGGATTATCTGCAATACTGTACATAGTTATTGTTAACAAATTCGGGTTATATTGTTAAGGAGCCATCTTTAAGAGGCTCTTTCTGTTATCATACTGTTAACTGGGTTTAGATCACAAGTTGTACGGTGTGATTGGTGTGGCTGGTATGAGTCTTACCCGGGATTCAAATTGCCTCCCTTATTGTGTACGCTCGTCCGGGCACAGTACCTAACTGGAGTCTGGAGGAGGGTCATAGGGGGAGGAGCCAGTGCACACCACCTGATCTGGTAAAAGCTTTACTTTTTTGTGCCCTGTCTCCTGCGGAGCCGCTATTCCCCATGGTCCTTTCAGGAACCCCAGCATCCACTACGGACTCCGAGAAATAGAATTATCGGTAAGTAAATTCTTATTATTTCTCCTGGCTATTGCTTCTGTGAGAAGGGTGTCTGAATTTGGAGCTCTTTCCAAGTTTCATCTAAATACGGAGATAATGGTTCCAGCCTTTCAGTCCCCGGATCTATGTGCTGGAGAGGCCTTATTGGATGTGGTTCATGAACTAAGGATTTATGTGGAACGCACCAGAGTGATAAGGAAAATGGATTCTCTATTTGTCCACACTCTCAAACTCTTAAAGTGCCAATGGCTCCTGGTGGACCCGTCTATACCCCATGATACTAATGTGGACCTCAGCATCCTCTATGGACTACGAGAAAAGGATTTACCGGTAGGTAACCAAAATCCTATTTTCTGAAGGGAATAATACATCTGCCCCATAGTTAGGAAGGCCTTGCAATCAATAGTGAAATAGGCAGTAATACAAAAGGATAGGTTCTATCTATTGCATAATGGTCCAACGAGATTGCAAAGGTTCTTGGTGGACTGTGATATAGTCACAGCAATGTTAGCCAAGGGTCAGGAGGATGTGAAAGTGAAGAAAGTGAAAAAAATATGCGGATATGTGTGGATTGTACAGAGGGTATGTAATTAGATAGGAAAGCTTATGAAAGTTATGTGGCTGGTTGCGGAATTTGATAAGATTGCCTCAAGAGGTGAGTTAACCGGGAACACTTGAAGGTTTGGAGACTAGAGGAGAATCACAATTATTAATACAGATAGATGATGGATTTTAACTAGCCTAAGTTTTCCTAGAATGTTATTGTACTTGCAAATGTTATTTAAAATTGGTAAATTATCTATGACTAAAACTAAGATGCACCGAAAATTCAGCAGATCGGTATTAACTCACTGTTGTTAAATAATATTTTCCTTTTCTTTTGATATATACTATATTCGCTAATGTTATATCTTTCTTTTCATTCATGCTGAACAGCAAAATATTTTTTCTTTAGCTGGGTTTTTTCTGCTCTCAGAACACTGTCAACTCGAAGATCATAATTAATTTCCATGATTGCTTCACTATCAGATGCACTGATTTTTTCCTATTGCATCTGCTTGAAAATATGATTGAGGTTATGACTGAGGAGACAAGTCACTGATGAGGGGACATGTACTAGTCACACCAGTGTCCCATTTTCATAGTCATTTTTCCAAGAACCAAACCTACAGTTATAAACACAGGCATAACATTAGAGCTTTCACGTTTCATTAATGTACTGGACATAAAAAAGTGTAATGCTAATATATCAAAAAATGCTGAAACATGATTATAGTTTTACTATTTAAAATAAAGATACTTGTATTGTTCCAAAATAATATGCTAGCATATCTGAACACTATACGTTTATTATTTACTAGATGTGTCCAATATGATGACTTTTCTGCTCTGTGACATCATTCTGGCTTACCGCCAACTCTAATCAATGCAGAATAATGCATGATTTATTCTATTAAATGTAGCCTTCGTTATTTGCCATCCTTTGGGCTGCCCCCTTCGGGAGAAAGTTGCCATGTCGGCACAGTAGGGGGTAGCAGAAGTGGGCAGTCACGTCATTGTGTCCCTGCTAGACAATGCAGACATTGTGAAGCGGGGGTTGGGGCCACAATGACGCACTTGAACGCAAATTGCATGCACCGCGTACTTTACTTGGGAGCCTTTCTGGGAGAGTAGGCAGGTACGCTTCTTTATTTCACTAGTTTTGCTCTGTGCTTTTAGTCATCTCTATAAATAGGAGAATTGTTGTTTTGGGGGATTTCTGTGTATGTTTTTTTGTTTTCTCTAACATCCTAGTGGATGCTGGGGACTCCGTAAGGACCATGGGGAATAGACTGGCTCCGCAGGAGACAGGGCACTTTAAGAAAGAATTAGGATACTGGTGTGCACTGGCGCCTCCCTCTATGTCCCTCCTCCAGACCTCAGTTTGAATCTGTGCCCGGACGAGCTGGGTGCACCTTAGTGAGCTCTCCTGAGCTTGCTAAAAAGAAAGTATTTTGTTAGGATTTTTTATTTTCAGAGAGATCTGCTGGCAACAGACCCTCTGCTACGTGGGACTGAGGAGAGAGAAGCAGCCCTACTCACTAGAAGATAGGTCCTGCTTCTTAGGCTACTGGACACCATTAGCTCCAGAGGTATCGTACACAGGAACGCACCCTTGGTCGTCCGATCCCGGAGCCGCGCCGCCGCCCCCCTCGCAGAGCCAGAAGACCGAAGCCGGCGTGAGAAGCAAGAAAACTTCGAAATCGGCGCAAAAGACTCCAGTCTTCATATGAGGTAGCGCACAGCACTGCAGCTGTGCGCCATTGCTCCCGCACTAAACCCATACACTCCGGTCACTGTAGGGTGAAGGGCGCAGGGGGGGAAAGGGGGGCGCCCTGGGCAGCAATTGAGAACCTCTTGGCAAAAAGCAGCATATATACAGTTGGGCACTGTATATATGCATGAGCCCCCGCCATTATTTTACACACAAAACGCGGGACAGAAGCCTGCCGCTGAGGGGGCGGGGCTTCTTTCTCAGCACTCACCAGCGCCATTTTCTCTCCACAGCTCCGCTGAGAGGAAGTTCCCCAGGCTCTCCCCTACAGAATCACGGTAGAAAGAGGGTAAAAAGAGAGGGGGGGCACATAAATTTGGCGCAAAAAGCAGTATATACAGCAGCTACTGGGTTAACATTAAGTTACTGTGTGATTCCTGGGTCATATAGCGCTGGGGTGTGTGCTGGCATACTCTCTCTCTGTCTCTCCAAAAGGCCTTGTGGGGGAACTGTCTTCAAATAGTGCATCCCCTGTGTGTGTGGTGTGTCGGTACGCTTGTGTCTGCATGTTTGACGAGGAAGGCTATGTGGAAACAGCGGGTACAAATGAATGTGGGGTCGCCGACGCCGACACCCGATTGGATGGATATGTGGAAGGTTTTAAATGATAATGTTAATTACTTGCATAAAAGGTTGGATAAAGCTGAAGCCTTGGGACAGTCAGGGTCTCAACCCATGCCTGATCCTACAGCGCAGAGGCCGTCAGGGTCTCAGAAGCGCCCACTATCCCAAATTGTTGACAC